>NW_019154123.1:2989429-3614992 GCF_002288905.1 Enhydra lutris kenyoni
TGTATACAGATACATTATGTATGCTGTATGTATACAGATACATTATGTATGCTGTATGTATACAGATACATTATGTATGCTGTATCCTCACAAGACCGTTCCTCAGTGGGTGTGGGTGGAAAGAGAGGAGGCCACCTTTCTGGTATCTCTTCCTATAAGGTCACTAACTCACGATGACGGGGCCACCCTCATGACCTCACCTAAACCTAATTACCTCCCAGATGCCCATATCCAAATACAGTCATGTCAGGGGTTAGGGCTTCAATACCTCTTTAATATCAAATGTGCTATCACCTACAATGTCAATTCAGTAGACTTAGCGGTTTCAAATCCATCTCAGAAGAGCAGGACTGTGGTTCTTCTACGATTTGGCTGTCGCTATGGTGAGGGGTGAGGGCCCAGACACCAACAAAGGGTGAGAGCTACAGCAGCACCAGACACCTTAGTCCTGAGGACCCAGATGGTTTGGGGTTTAGAGGAGGGTGACACAAACTCAGGTCAGCATCTAAAGCAGAAAACATAAGATCTCTTGCAGTGAGGTCAAAAATCCAGAAATGATAGGCTTCTGAAAATCAGGTGTCCTTACTTCAAGGCCTGCCTGCCTCTTTGAAGCTCCTCATGGTAGAGTTCAATCAGGCAATACAGCAAAACAAATAAAAATAACACAAAATCAGAGTAACAGCAAGATTCCATGTATGATACTAGGCCTGAGGTTTTCATAAAGCTGCCATTCTGGAGCCCTTTTAACCAGGCCTGAGGAAGTTGGCCAGCTGCATACTCACCCCTCCGCTACAGGAAAGCCAACATCCACCCGGCCCGGCCCCTCGACTAGAAATGCTTTGACTCTTCCAAGCCTGGATCATTTCCTTAAAAGCCCATATGATCAAACCCAGCCTGGAACAGACAGGATCAAAGAGGAGAAATTCCAGAAATCCAAGCTCAGGCTTTGACTGACTAAAACTTTGTGCAGCTGACTTCCTTTCCGACGATCCTCTGCCGCCTCAAAGAAACAACCAGAACAAACCACAGAGGTTGAATGTGCCTTTCTCCAGGGTCCTGAGTCTATGCAGAAGCAATCAATAACTTTCAGCTGGGTATCTGACATACAGACTTCCAAAATGGAATGTCAAGCTCCTTCATGTTTCTCACAGATGAAGGGGAAAAAGCACTCCTACATTTCTCTTCCCCCATCTAGTGTCAAAATTAAAAGGCAGGTGAGGATATTCAGGGATCTTTGGGTGACTTAACCCACGCTTGGGGCTGTGCGAATGTATGGCTCTGGCACACATTCAGGGTCTGGGAATAATTCTAATGCACGTCTGGTTCTTTGCAGGGGCTTTTATCTCCATAGTCCAGAAGGAATCTCACAGCAAGTTACATGGGACAAGAAATGTGACAGCCATTTCATAGAAACCTGGGGCTCAGAGAGTTGAAGAGACTCTCGCCTTTGGTCACACAGTTACTGGCAGAATCCTATTCAAAATCAGGAATTCCAAGTGCAGATTTTATCATTGTCACACAAGCTTGGGAACTAGAACTCCATTCTTCTGCAGGAGGCTGGCTACAGCCTGCAGATGTGTTCTGCATTTTGTTTTGTTTTGTTTTGTCCTGTTTTTAATTGAATTAGTTCAACCATTAAACATCAGGAGCTTTCACCTAACAACTGGGATTTCTGATATTTTTTGGAAAATCAAAGCTCAGATCTATCCTCAACACAGGCAACAGAGGAGTGGAGCTAAGCGGAGACCATAGCTCACTTCCCTGTGGATAACCCATGACCAAAACATGATCAAAGACTCCCTCTCCCTCTATGGGCTCACGCTCAGCTGCTCACACTCAGCTGCTCCCGCTAGCCTGTTGTGCTATTCCCGCGTCCATGCCTGTGCTCTTGTGACTTTCCTCTTCCGGTATGCGTCTGTCTGTCTCGCCAGTTCGGAGGGGGTAGGTGAGCCATCTTTCAGAATTCAATTCAAAGGCCTCTGGCTCCATAAGGTCAGTTCCTCGTATCCCTGGAAGAACTCACTGGCCTTTGTTCAGGGATCTTGAATATTTTCTTGTGTTTATTTGATTACACCTGTTTTCATCTGTGCATATTCAGTATTGGACCATGGTAGGCAATCAACAATGTGTTGATCAATAATAAAAGCAAAGATGTAAGTAGTACCTACCACGTGCCAGATGCTGTTCCGAGCCCCTTAGACATCGGAACTCATTTAAGCCTCACAAGGCTTTCACGTGGAGAAAATGGAGGCCTCTGAAAGTTTGAGGCATTTTCTCGGGGTCACTAAACTTGCTGTTAAGTGGCAGAAGAGGAATTGGAACCGAGTCTGGCTACCTCTGGACAGATGGGTGGATAGAAAGCCAGAAGGAAGGGAGAAACAGAAGAAAAGAAAGAGAAAGAGAAGGAGGGAGAACCAGGCAGGTGAACATTCTGTGGCAGGAACTACAAGGCTGCTGGGGGCAAGGGCAGCTGTGTGAGCTGGCAAATTTTAACAACAGATTCTCTGGCAATAAAAAGCCCTGCTTTGTAGTGTCTGTGAGTTTCTGTGGTGTCAGTAATCCTACCAGAGGGGATTTCGGGCTACCAACATGATATCACTGAATGTAGAGGTGGAAGGAGGAAATGTGACCAGTTGTGGAACTCCCCAGTGCCAGCCCCTCAGCTGGAACACACGAGGGGACAGGACATGCCCAGGAAAGTAACTAAGGATGAGACAGGCTGGACCAGGTGAGGCAGAAGCTATTAAACCATACTAAGGATGTAACTTTCTCCGGGCAACAAGGAGTGATTCTCAAGTTTTAAGCAGGAAGTGACACACATCACATGGTTATGAAGACGGGCACACAGTCAAAACTGTGCAATGCAGAAGCAATCAATAACTTTCAGCTTTCCTTCATCTTTCCTACAACTTTCCTGACTGACAGTTATGGCCGCAAGGAAACTTATCAACTATTCTACCCTTTTCCTTACTCTGTTCTACTTCGCATCAGCTACACTTCCTTTTACCACTACTCCTGACAACCACCACCATCCCCTTCTTCTGGGCTCCTAGAAGTGCTCTGAGTGTCACCAGTCTTTCAGACTGCAGAGTGTCTTCTATCACTACTGGTTCTGTGGCATGTCAGGGCCGGAAGGCCTAAGCAAAGAAGTGAGCCTGAACCAGGTGAACAGGAAAGCCATCATGGGGAGTATAAACAAAGCCATGTCGGATGTGCCCTTGACATTAAAGACCACAGAGCTGGTAGGGGTTCTAGAAAGCCTCGAGTTTACTGGGCAATAGAGCCAAGGACAGTCAACTTAACCAGACCAAAGATATCAGGCTGGTTAACCAGCCTGAAATCTTTGGTCTGGTTAAGGTCAAAGCTAGAAGCAGAATGATGTTGCCTGGTTCCCAGTTACATACTCTACCTACATATCAAAAGGATGTTTTCTGAAATGTTGCTGCCCCCTGCAAAGTCAAAGGTTTTTTTAGGAGAGCTTTTTCCATGAGCATGTTCTACTTCACCAAAGAGAACAGGCAAAAACAGGGTGATCTCCAAGATCAGGGATATCCTGTCATCTTCTCACCACGTAGGACAACATGAACCATCTGTTTAGAAAACAATCTATGACCACAGTCCCCTCTCTATCACTCCCGGCCTTATTATCCAGCTTAAGAATTCTCTAGATCTGGACCTTTTCCGTGGATCTCCATCTACCTGCCTGCACTGAGGCCATTTCCTGATAATCAGGAAACGAGCAAGGAAAGGAAGTGAACCTTTCAAAGCCATTGTGGCAGCTCTGCTTTGGGGGAAAAAAAAAAATTCGTCGGAGGGGAGAACTTAAAACTTTCAGCTGAAATGCAATGCAGTCTGATAATTCAACCTCACTTCAGGTGAAACTAGCCAAGGCTACAGGGCACGGAGCCAAGGCAGCCATTGGGAACTGAAACCCAGGCCAGTATTCATCTAGCCAGGAGCCAGAGGCTGCTGCTGCTCCAAGGAAGCTCGTTTTCTAGTTCTTACAAAGGCATCCCATAGCCTGCCTGTGCCCCAGACCTATGACTTTCTTCTAAAGGTGTTCTTATTTGCCAATAGCCATGCAACCACATCCCTGGGAATAGGGCAGGTAAAGCCAGTTTCCTAGGCCAGAAAAGTGAAAATTAGTCCAGAGAGGTAAAAAGAGCTAGGAGGACCCTGTTACACTCTGCCCACATCTGTTCCAATGCACACGTACAGTATTAGTTGCAGACGTTGAAGCATATGGGTTCGGGGTACTTGGGGGTCACAGACATCTGGGGCATCTATCAATAGAATTCCAGCTATCTACAAACTTGAATGGGAAAAAAGTCACAACTTTGTTTACTAACATTGAACTACAATTTAGTATTTCATTCCATTACGAATGCAAGGCTGCAAACCTGACATGTAGTAGCAGAACCAGCGATTTCGCCACTGATATAAATCAGATATTTTCATATCAGAACACAGCTGTTGCCGTTAACTCGAGGCAGCTTTGCTGCTGACCCCTACTTAGGAGAGATGGTAGCCATCCATCCCATCAATAGATCTCGTTGTTACACATGCATTAGCAGGTCACGGTGGGGGGTGTGTATGTGTGTGTGGAGGTTATAATCATCTGCATTGCTTTTTAAGCATTTAAACACATCATTCCGGGGTCTCTAAGCTTGGCGGACTGCCAAAGGGCTGCAAGGCATCAAAGAGATGAAGAGCCCTTGGCCTGGTAAGTGAGGAGCCACATTAACAAGGGACAGGGGAATGTGAGTATGAGACCATGCCCTCTGTCTGAGCAGTTAGCCGGCCTGCCTTTGTGTTGACCTAGACCTTGAATTATTTGGGCACATTATTTTTCCTTGTACACTTCTTTAGCTCTTTATCACTCCCATTCACTTTCTTTAGCCCCTGATTGCTATGCCCTTTTAATCTTACCCTTTAGGTTTGGCTTACAATCAAATCTCATTTAGTCTTTCTGTCCAATGGCTGCGTTCTCTTCCTTTAGGTGGTCTCTTTTCCTTCTTGGTCTTCCTCCCTTCCCCTCTTTCTCTCCTCTGCCTACTCTCTGTGCATCTCAGTTACCTCTCTCTTGGCCCTCCTGACCTGGCTGGCTATCAGTCATCCCTCCTTCTTGGGTTTTGCAGTACATACTTTGGGCACCAAGAGTCTACACTATTCCTTGCATTAGGGAAGGGAATTAATTTTGTCTACAGGGTGTGTTTCTAAGATGCAACCAAAAAACAGACTGACCACCTGAGCAAAGGGCAACAAAACATTCCATGGTAAGGGGGTATCCTATCTTTGCCAACCCAAACTTAAATATAATTTGTAGGAGAATGTTTGATAATCCCTGATGACCAGATGCCTAAGGAAGGTCAGCAGACTGGACAAGGAGTCTTCTCAGGGCATAAATTCCCAGAGTAGCAAAAGGAAAGTATACTGCTTAGTCACTGCTAACAGGGTGAGCCCTCTTAAGCAGGCCTAGACCAGCGTCGCTTTTCTAAATCAGAAGTGATGAGGTTAGACCAGGGGAAAAGCCAGGGTGACTTCATGACCTTTGTGCTTTAGCTTTGGACAAACATACAAGAGCACCGTACCTCCTCCCGGGCCTCACCATGGGAAATATTTGTCCTGAAACAGCCAACTCCCCCAGCAAGGTATTGAATACTCACATGTAGACTGAAAATCCTATCAATGGCCTAAAAAAGAAAGAAAGAAAGAAAAAAAAATGGAAAGAAATAAAGGAAAGAAACAAAGAACCTAATCTGCATTTGAAAATATGCTTATTTTTATTACTTATTATTATTCTGTGTTTATTTATTTATTATTATTTATTACTTATACTTATTATTATTCTGTGTTTGAACCAGGCTCACAATATATTTTTTTATTTGTTTCTATCTTATTTCTAAGAAAGGACACAAATCTTAAAAAAAAAAAAAACGAGAGTGTAGTGACACTTCATTGGACAGTTGCTAACATAAAAAGCAGCTCAGAGAATTTAGGATAGATTGAAACCACAAATTTTATAAACTTCACTGATCTGTTCTTTGATCCTCTTAAAGAAAGAAAATCTATTTTTATCAGGGTGGTTTTTTTTCAATATTTGTTCATTTATTTATTTTAAATGAATTATACCACCCTTACTATGAACTCATCCCTTTTGAGAAAATTGTCTGTTCCAAACCTGTTAGCTCTTAGTTCCTCATAGTTCCCAACCACTTGTAGAATAAAGCTCCTCAAAGCCACAATCTGAAGATAAAATATTAAATTTATTGATCATATGGAATATTCAAACTTAAATATAAATTAAGATTTCAGATATTTATTTAAAATAAAATCTATGAGGGTAAAACTTCTCAGGTTCTTCTTAGGGATACTTTTTTGCCCCTGCCAACATCTTTTTCAAACTCCACAGAAACTTATTATGTGGCTTCTCTTGTCACTAAAACTAGGTCAAGTTCAGATTCTCTGGTCCTTGATTATGTTCTTATTTTCAAATATCTAACCCAGACTGAGAATTTTAATGCATGCTACGTATCGCATCAATGAGTGTATTCATTGTGTTCTGAATAAAAGAGCTTCGTTTTTTTCATAACCTTTCCCCCAGAACATGTTGTTTAACACGTAATTGTGATTTTGCCAACACATTGACATCAGTTTATAAGATTTAAGATAAATACACGCAGAAGGAATTGTCCCAGCAGAAGTGCTGTGTGGACCCTTTAAAACCACACCGCACAGGGGCGCCTGGGTGGCTCAGTGGGTTAAAGCCTCTGCCTTTGGCTCAGGTCATGATCCCAGGGTCCTGGGATCTAGCCCTAATCTGGCTCTCTGCTCAGCAGGGAGCCTGCTTCCTCCTCTCTCTCTGCCTGCCTCTCTGCCTACTTGTGATCTGTCAATTAAATAAATAAAAATCTTTAAAAAAGAAAAAAACACACCGCACAGAAGCCACAGTAAACTGGGTAGGGAGGATGCCTGCAGTGTCCACACATAAACAGGATGAGACTCCAGCTAAGCCTCCTATCATCCCTGAAAAGCTATGAGTTGGGAACCAGGATGTCTGCCCGGATCGAAAAGGATTCTTCTTCCTGTGGTTCCTAAAAGAGAGACCATTTCTTTTGGATTTTGTCATACCTGATGTCAATGTTCTATCTTTTTCCCTCTCGCATTGCTGTAATCTAACTAAACCAGCATCTCCACTTTCAGAAGGCTACTCTTCTGGGATAATTTGATTTTTCATGGTTCTCCCTGAAGCTTAGGGTAACTATGCATATTTTTTTTCTGACTTACATAAGACAATATTCATGTCTAATAAATTCTCTAGAAAGTGAATGTTTCGCTTGAGATAACTGGGGATTCTGGGATTTAGATCGGTCAACCCAACACAGATGGCAAACTAAAGTGGTAGGTAGGCGGGGAAGAGGGCAGAAGAGCATCTGTGCAGGCTGTCCATGGCCATTCCCATCACCCCAAAGCCCTTTATCAGCCAAACCTCCGTAGACCCCCACCCCAGGTTCTTGACAGCACTGTTCCCCCACCTCCAGCTTTTCCTCCTCCACCCCCATTCCCTGCCTTTGGGCTTCTGTCTTGGCTTGCCACAACATCAGGGATGGAAATCCTATTCCAGGCGACATAAAAGGCACCAAGTTTCCACCATCTGTCTGCCTGTAACTCTTACCCCTCATGTGATTCTGAGAAACAGGCTTTTCCCAGTCCCCCTCTCTGTTTACTCCAGCTGACTTTTTCTTGATTTGTCTCCAGGGGCAGGACATCCTGATACTATTACTACAGAGAAAAGACAGGGGATGTTCTTAGAAACCACAATTCTGTCCTACAAGAATGCCTAGAGGTATATGGAACCCCTAAGCTGTTGGAGAGGGTCCCTTTGTTATAGGGGCTCAGTGGGTGAGGAAGCGACAATGAACTATTTTCCGCCTTTCTGAGTCCCAAGTATATCCACTAGAAAGATACTGTTTTGCCTCAGATTTGCATCAGCCTGAGGTTTGACCTGAGAGTCAGAAATCCATTAAAAATAATCCCGAATCATTTCATTGTATTCAGGAGGATTTCTCTTGTTTTCTCAAATACGTGGGCATGAGGCCAGACAGAGCTATTCAACTTGACAAAAAGACTGCTAAAATGATTGAAAATCCATTTAATTTTATTTAGAGTCACCTAAAGGTTTGCATGGTTAGTTAGATTCTGTTAATCAGAAGGTGTATAAGTATTGGGTTACAATTTTTTGCAAATGAGGCACATTTGTGATGGTTTATCCATTATATGATCATTACTTTTCCTGCTTATGCAGACTGAGGCATTGATGAAAAATAGAGAAATGAACTTTTTTTAAGAGACAAGTTTTTCCCTAATTAATTTTAAGATAATGAAAAACAACAGCAGTGAATATAATCTATTTTTGCATCAATACAGTTTATTTTGACCAAGAATCAGAAGACAATGCTTCTAGTACTAGTTATGGTGGGAACACACTGAGCAGCCTTGAGCACATCACTGAATCTCCTGCCTCGAGACTGGGAGCAGTGCTCTCTGAGGTCCCGTTAGCTCTAATATTCTGTGATTCAATCACTAAAAAGGGACTCATTTGCCCCCCCCCAAAATGCCTACAGTTTGTGACTACAGAATCTCCCCACAACTTTGAATCTCCCCCATCATGCCATTTCTCTTCATATTTAAAAAGGGAATGTCTACCAAAAGTTCCAGAAAAGAAGTCCATTGCCAGTAGACAATTCCCTAATTTACTTCCAGTACCAGGATCTCATCCTACCAAGATGCACTTCAACAGACTCCAGAGGATCAAATATGCACCATCAGTCTCCCCATCATCACAGGCAAGGACAGACACTTACACAGTATGCCCCTGGGGTTTGGAGTAAAGGGCTGGAGACCTCACCCATACTCTCTCATGGACAAAGGAACTTTAGTACCAAATGGGGCTGAGAACTTGGGGGGCACACCCAGTGTTCTCTACCCACAAGAACTAACCAGTTTCACCACTTATTGGCTGGACGACAAGGAGCAAATGACTTAATTTCTCCGTAGCTTAGTTTTCTTCCCCACAAAACGGGAAAAAAACCCTAGACTTTGCCGTCCAGGGTTGTTTTAAGAGTAAAACCAAAAACAGTTCACGCAAAATATCACAAATCGTGCCTGGCACAGAGTAAAAGCTCAATAAATTTAGCGCTGATTATGACTGCTACTTGTCTCGGGTAGCGCACCAGCGGTGGAGGGGGCGAGCAGGGACACTTTGGTGAGGAGTCCAAGTCTCCCTTCAAGAGTTACAAGAAGGACCTGCTCCAACCTGTTTCTATGGGCAAAGGGAAGTGGTCTGAGCACAAACCCAGGTAATAAGCATCCGGAAAGAAATGGACCCTGGGGTGTCCGAAGCTAGCTCTCCCGGGATGAGGGACTTAGTTCTGGGATCCTACCTCAGGTATCCAGGTAATTCGGCAGAAGCCAATGCTCTATCCCCTCGATGCCTGGCCTGTGAGGGTGTGGCCTTTGTGCTCAGGAGCTGCACCCGGAGTCTGCGCTGAGGGAATCCCCGTTCCCGCTCCTTGGGGCTCTGAAGCTTGCCGCGGGGAGACTGGGAACTCGCTGCTCCAGGGGTGCCCCAGGAGGGGAGTGATCGACCTCAGGATTCCTCCGCGGAGCCCTGAGGAGTCGACGTCTCTTCCGGAAGGGTCTGGCCAAGGCGCGGGGCCCAGAAAAGGGGACTTCGCTGAGCTCTGCTCTCTCCCCGCTGATTACAGGAGAGCAGCACACTTATACAGGGCGACCGCAGAGAAGGCTGTGCCCCTAAACGCCTGCACGTGGGAGGCCCGAGCAGGCAGGGCCAGAGTGTTTTCAACAGCTCCAGAACCCACGCAACCTCCAAATTCTTCTATGGGCCAGTAGGAACCGGGAACCAGACTCTCAGCCAAAGGCGCTGCTTGGAGAGGGGCGTGCACCTCCCCAGAGAGAGAAGGGTTAAAAGAGGTGCTTCCAGGCCTTTGGTAGCCCAGTCTGTTCTCCAGCTGGACAAACAGAGCCCGGGGACTGCCCGTTCTTTGCAACAGCAATCTAGGTCCCCTCCCGCAGATGGTCTTCCATTCCAGATTGCTGGGGTGCAAAGGAGGAAAAGAACCTCGCCTTCCCGCATCCACCAAAGCGTCTGGAACAACCAGAAGGATCTACGTAGTGTCCAAAGGTGGACAGACCCACCTCGGCCCTAGCGCCCCGAGCCTGAAGCCAAGCCTTCCCTCACCTGATGCCCACACCCCCTTGCCTGCCCCGCAGGCCCTCCAGCTCTGCGCTCTGGAACCTCCCGGAGCAGCGTGGGACTCCCCCACTCCCTCGCTCCGCCCAGGTGCGATTTGCAGAGGGGCGGGGCGGGGGGGAGGTGGCTCTCACTGCAGCCTCCGCCCCTGCGCTCTCCTCCAAACGGTTCAAAGCCCTGCCTACTCGCCAGGCGCTGGGTACTCCCCCCTACCCCGCACACACACCTCCCCTGGGGGCCAGGAATCCCCTTCCCACGCTGCGGCTGTGCAGACCTCTTTGACTGCGAGGGCCAGGCAGGGAAGATGGGCGTGGGTCTACGGACCCGGCTGCGGAGGTGGAAGGGTGTATAACTGGGTGCCGGAGAAAGGAGGGGACGACAGTCCTCTTAGAGCCAGGAAAGGCATCCCTGGTCCATGATCCGACCACTCAGTCACCGCCTAAGATGCCAACGCATTCAGAATCTCGCCTGGAGGTTTGTTTCTCCTGGAAAGGAAGATCGCCCCATCCCAGGCACCCAGAAGCCTGCCTCCCCAAGTCCCCCTCGGGCCCTGGCGTTCCGGGGCTCCATTCTGGCTCTCTGCGCCTCCCCAGGTGCCCAGCTCCTCCCCCATCTGTATTTACACACCCGAGCCAGAGCCCTCCAGACTCAAATCCCTTTTCCTGCACGTCAGGTGACGGCTCGGGGCTGGCCCCTCGCCCACTTTAAAAGCAGAGCCCTTTGGTACCCTTTCAACCCGATCTACCCCCGACCCTCGGTTTCTTCCCCCACCCCTCCAGCAACATTTCCCTCCCCAGATGACTTACTTCAACCCACCCGGATCTGCACTTGGCGTTCCCGCGGCACACAGCCGCAAGCCACTCCAAGGGTTTCATTACCGAGTTGGGGATGACATTCGCAAGGATGGACCGGCTCCTGCCGTGCTAGACTGAGCCCCAAGGGTAACCGCAGCCTTCCTCCTACCCCCACTTCCCACCCCTCCTATTTCATTATCTCTGGTCCTATCCAACCCCCACAGGCAGGATGAGCACTGCTGGGTCCCAAACCCTCGCCTCCCTAGCGGGAGCTGCAGAGAGTGAAAAGTCGACTAGCAAGAACACCGAGAGAGAAATGGGCAGATGCAAACGTCCGGGGGTGGTAGTGGGGGAGGACTGGGGGAAGGGCGCACGCGAGAACTAGACGTGCAACTTGCACAGCACGGGGTGAGCACCGCGTAGGGAGGGGGGCACAAAAGTTTGCAGACTATTGCACCGCAGCCGACTGCACGCGAACAGAGGGTCGACTCCCCCCTCACCAGGAGGGGTCTCTTCCAGGGTCGGCGCCAAGGGGACCGGGGGTTTGGACATGGCTCTGACCTAGAGTGATAGTTCTCCTCTACTTGTTACGGAAGGGAGGGCCTAGGCACCCGGACAGAGGGACGACACCGCGCTTTGCGAAAAGCAACAGGCGGCTGCACCTTACCTTGCGCCAGTCCCGGGCCGGGGTGGCTGCTCCATCCTCGTGGCGCAGGGAGGAGGCGTTGGATGCGTATGCCTGGGGGTGTGCGCTGCCAGAACTGCAGCGGCCGCTCTTCCCACCCCGCTGCGAGCCCGGCTGCCCACCCCGAACCCTGCCGGCTGGGAGGGCTCGTTCCGGGTCTCCGCGGCGGCGTTAGTGCGCGGCGGCTGGAGCGCGGGACGCGGGCAGTGCGTGGCTAGCTGGCGTCCTCCGGCGCCTCCGCCGAGCAAGGGTGCGGCCCCGGGCGGCCGTGCAGAGCACTGCTGGGCTCCCGCTTCTGCGGCGGCTGCTGCAGACCCTGCGCCCGGCCCCGGAGCCTCGCAGGAGGAGGAGACAAAGACCAGAGGGAGGCGAAGCGCCGCTCGCCCAGATGCGATCGTCTCAGTCACTAGAGGGGAATCGCCTCCAAACCCGGGCTGGGGATGAGGGAGGAGGGGCGAGGAGGCAGGGGTCTGGAAAAGCAGCAGGGAATGAACGTGACAGTCGGAGACCTGCCGCCGCCTCGCCCGCGCTGCCCTGTCGCCACCCGGGTGGAGGGTCCGGAATGGAGAGGGCGGGCGGGGGCTGAGCGTTTACTGCTGGAGGAGATGAGCTGAGGTGGGAGTATTCGCTCCCTCCGCCTCCCTTGCCTGCCTTCCTCGCAACCAACACCCCCCCCCCCAACCTCCCGCCCGCCCCGCCGGTGCATAGCTCCACTCTCAGGAAGCTATGGCCCCATTCTTTCTCCTGTTTTCCTAACTACTGAGATCAGAGCTGAATAAAACTGGCAGAAGCAGCGTAACATGGTGATGGGTTGATTGTCCTCTAATGGGGAAAAGGCGGATGCTTAAAATCTATTTGACAAATGAATGTCTACTGGGTGCCAAGTACTGTATTAGGCTGTTCTGGGGTAAGATGACTAAAGTGAGATATACCCGTCCAAGGCTCCATGATCGAATACCAGAATGATCCCCTGCAGCTCCTGAAGCCCAAAGTTTTGGGGATGAGTTGTGGCCCCTCATCCCCACCCCCAACCAGTCCAGTTTCTTAAAGCAGAAGGTGCTAGGAGAATTGAATTTGCCTTCCCATTGCAGGGATGACTCTGAATGTACAGCCAAAATGGAGTGTATAGTTTATATAGACCCTAAGAAAGTATATGTGTGTGTGTGTGTGTGCGTGTTTGTTAAGATTAAAGCAAATTACTGCTTTTAGAAGTTTTATGTCATGATTTAAATTATTCATCAGATCTGCTCCTAAATAAATAAATGAATAAACAAACAAACAAACAAACAAGAAATTTGGGCCAGATGAACCTGTTTTCCAGCATCTACAGATACCATCTTCTTTGACAGCCCATTTCTACAGCCCTAACCTCTTACTCTAGGCAGAATTACTTCTCTCCTTCTCTTTCCTGTCACTATCCTACTTGCCAATCACTTGCAGAATTCACATACTATAGATTTTTTATAGACTTCTATTGCTTTACTCACCTTTTTTTTCTCCTTTTTCAGGATTCCCCTGCAACATCCAGCCTTGCTTTGTATGTAGCTAATGGGTACTCAAGGAAAGCTTAACCAATTGAAGGTTGTTTTCTCCTTTAAACACATCTGAATCCTAGTGTCTCCAGAATTAAAGGAACTTGGGTGATGAAATTTTTAAGAGTTTGGGGCAGGGGAGGACACATATAGCGTTCTACTCACAGCTCTCCTGACCTAGTAATGTAAAACTATGTAATTCATTTGTGTTTCTAAACAATTTTCTTCTTCCACTTACAAGCCCACCTCTGTTTGCTGAATTCCCAGAAGCAAGGGAAACTAAGCTATTGGACAAATGCATAGAGCAAGAGATTCGTACTCAGCTGCCAACACCTAGAGCAAACCCCTTCCAGGTGGAGAATGGCCAAAACCTCTTTGATCATTTCAAGACCTGTGTCAAGTATGTTGAAAGCCTGTCAAGGTGTCTTCATTTCCAATGAGGGTCTCCTTGTGGATGCATTTTAGAATAGTTTGGACAGTATTTCATTCTTGAGAGGTGAGAAATGTTCTGTGGAGTTTAGGAATATTTAAAATTGTTCTTAATTTTGGGGGCCCACTTCCTAACCATTGTAGGATGGATACCCTAGATCAGGGATGCTTTATGAAAAGGGTCCAGAATGGGTAGGAGATCAGAGAAAATGACCACTATGTTTCTAAGATGATACTGTGATTGGAAAGTTTGTGTTTTTTTGTAGCTTAAGTTTTGCTTATTGTTTTTTTAAGTGAAATTTTAGGACCCAGACACAGGTACATATGGATGGCAGGTATGTAATTTGGTATAATTTTTCTGAAGGGAAATATCATGTTATTCTTGAAAGCATGAAATTTTTGCATGCCACTGTCCCTAAGACTCTACTCCTAGAAATTCATCATTAGGGATAAATAAGGATCTACAGTAAGATTTATCTACAAGGTTTTTCATTGCGGTGTTGTTTAATTCTAGTGAAAAACTGAAAGTACACAAAACCAAGTGGAAATGTCTAACAGGATAGGAACGGTGAAATATTTTGTAAGTCTATAAGTGGGATACTGGTCAGACATTAAACCGTAGTTGTAAGTGAATGCGTGAATATTGTCAACAATGACAGTTACGCTTTTAGATGGAAAAAAAAATTAGATGCACAAGATGAGAGATGCAATAATAAAAATTAATATCTGGAGTCAACAGATGTAGGTGTGGAGCTAGACGTTTCTTCTTGATAGTTATGTGATCTTAGACTTGAACTTCGAATTCCTCAACTGTGTGAATGGTTGATGTTATTTAGCTCATGGTGCTGTGTTTTACAAGAAATAGTATTTGTGAAACACTTACTACAGTGCCTATTACATGGTAAAATCTCAATATGTTTTTCTCTTGGAAATCATTAAATGTATAATATAAATACCTACATATATTTAGGCTCTTGTCAAAGGCAATAAACATTCCAGTATTAACAGTGCATATCCCTGTTAATATAGGCATTACAGGTATCTTTTAAATAATATAGGATAATCAAAAGCAGAGGAATTTGTTTTTAATTCAGTTTTCTTTTAATTAAAAACAAATGATTTCTAACTATTGACACAGGAAACCTCTAAACTTGGATGCTTTTTGCTCTAGTTGACTCACATAATCATCAACAATAGTTGCTCACCATTGGTGTCGCCCATGCTATAAAAAGGATAAACGACAGGGCATGGAGTTTGTCACCTCTGATATAAACTTAGATTTGTTTTGTAGCAACCAGGAGTCAAATCCAGCTCAGCAAAATATGCTGTTTAATACCAGGAGCTGATTGGTTATTATCCTTGACTTGTGTTGACAGCTCATTACAAAAAAAAAAAAAAAAAGAGAAGAGAGGAGGTATCAGAAGCTATATCTGTAACTTAATTAGTGAATTAAGAAGGAAACCTAACATTGAAGGGTCATGGGATTCAATAACCTTCACATCTATAGCAGTGACCCCTCTGGGCCAAAGGTGGAGCTTTTGTAAAACTTACTGTGTGTGTCACAAATGTTGCAAAAATGTGCAAGAGAATATCATTTGCATGTTTTTCAGTTTAACTATCATTAGAAATAGGAGCAAGCATTGCTTTAAAATCAATATAGTCCAGTAAGTTTGCATATAAAGGAAATCCCTTGAATTTTGAATTGTATTCTCCATTTGAAACTCTCTAGAGAAATTAAAAATGCATTTCTCTGAGCACCTGAGTTGATTTTCTGAAATCCAAGTAGTTGGGGCACCTTAAATGAATGGGATCAAGGCAAGAAGACGTTAATATCCTGAATCCTTTGTGGAACATGTTCCAGTGAACTATTCTTCATAACAAACCACCCTAGAATTTCTTAGCTTAAAAAACAACAATCTTTTATTGGCCTGAATCTGGAATTTGGATAAGGCTCAGGAAGGAAGTCTAACTTCGGGCCCTGTCAGTGTCCGCTTAGGGCCACTGGATTCAGAACTAGATGATTCGCTTCCCAAATGACTCATTCACACACCCAGCAGTCTCTGCTGGCTGTTGCTGTTCAACAGGAGCTGAGAGTCAAGGACCTCGGTTTACACATGGTCACTCCATGCGTATCTCTCCATAGTTTCTCATAGATTTCCTCATTTCGTGGCATTAAAGTTCACAGAGAGAGTCCCAATAGGAATCAGAACTTGCCTGGATAGTGAAAACCTGAACAGTTAATCATTGCCCATTACACAAACCATCTAGTCTTTATACAATATTATAAATATGAATCCAGAATTCACTGGGCAGTGTAGACCAGTGAATCTAACTCATCCTTTGGACGATTTAGGTAAATGGATCCATTTTTCTTCCATTTACTGAGATCATTTGGAATGTGAATTAGTACACCTACTATGGGAAACGATATAGAGATTACTAAAAATAATTAAAAATAGAACTATTGCATCATCTACCAATTCTACTTCTGGGTATTTATCCAAAGGAAACAAAATCACTATCTCAAAATATAGCTGTACCCTCATGTTATTATAGCATTATTTCTAATAGTCAAGACTTGGAAACAACCTAAGTGTCTACTGATGGACGAATGAATAAAGAAACACACACACACACGCGCGCGCGCGTGCGCGTGCACACACATACTGGAATATTATTGAGCCTAAAAAAGAGGGAAATCCTGCCATTTGTGACAACATGGGTGGAACTTGAAGGTATTATGCTAGGTGAAATAAACCACACAGAGAAAGACAAACACTGTATGATTTCACTTCTATGTAGATTCTAAAGGAACAAAACAAAACCAAAAACCAAAAACCAAAAAACCTTAGGTACAATGAACAGATTGGTGGTTGCCAGAGCTGGGGGTTGGGGGAGATGGGAGAAATGGTTTATTGTTTAATAAAAATAAAGGGATTGGAGGACTAGCCATTTATAAATTCATCATAACTTCTGTGTGTGTGTGTGTGTGTGTGTGTATTTAATAATGGTTCCACATAGTAAAGACCAATTTCCCTATCATGATTTTCATGGGCCTCTGCAATTAAACTTTCTTTCTAGCTCTATCTCATAGCTTCCTCTAATTTCTTACGTTTATCCATCTCATCTGGGCCTGATGTTGACTCATATTCGGGCTAGCTATTGACAAGTTCACCCCTCTTAGTAGACTTATAGTAGGGCACTAAAGTTCCTTGAGAGCAGAGACTTTATTCCAATCAGCATATGCCCCCACACTGTCAGCTGAGCCATGCAAGGAGTGGGTGCTTATACGTATTTATTGAAAAGATGAATAATTCAACACCCCTTGCCTTTCCAATTCAATCATTCTATCTCCAAAATGGCAATATTGCTCGTGAGCTGCTCCACAGGGGAGCTAATTAATTCTCTGAAACTAGAAAATGTTTTGAAGTTCCACAGTACTTTGGAAGTACTCAAGAACATTAATATGTGTAATAAAGACATTATTATTACTTCCCTGACACATAAATGGCAAATAATCCATTTTAATGTGTTTGTTTTGAATATGCTCAACAAATTTGCAAGAAGTAATGCATTGTTGGCTTATTTCTATTAATGGACACCTGTGTGGACTGAATAAGATGTGGCCTCTTTTGGCTCTGTTGTTTGTTCATTTCTCTAGCTTTCGGAACTGCTATTATATGAGCTTCCTGCCGGAAAGGTACCCATGATATGACAATCAGCCTTGTGGAGGTTCTACATCTTGATATGTAGTATGGGTACTTAGGAAATTCTGGGATTGCACGCTTAGTCTCCTAGCCATATAATTTCTGTTGGAAATGTCTGGTAACTACAAAGCTGAGTGATCCAATAAAGAAATCCTAGCAGATGGAGCTATCAGTCTGTTCCTGGGAATTTTGGGAAAGAAAACTGGGAAGACTGGGCTCATCTCTCTGATGGCTAACACTGCAAGAAGCAAACTATCGGAGCCATGACCAAGCATGACATCTGCCATGTGAAGAAGGCCACACTGCATCGTGAATGACGAAGCTGCCACAAGGGGACAGAGGTGAGAGGCAGAGTGAGTCCTTGTAGGGTCTGAGTCCCTGGGTCCAGCCATTTGGGAGTTCAGAATGTCTCTGCTTTTCTCTGCCTTTATTCATCCTCTCTTTTATTCATCCTCTCTTTTCAATAAATCACCTTTTTGCTTAAACTAGTTCAAATTTAGTTCCCATCACTTGGGACCAAAAAAAAAAAAAAAAAATTCCAACAAATGCAACATCAAAAAAGATTTGAGAAATGCTTCTCAGAGTATGTTTAATTAAAAGGTTGGAGAGAGAGCACTTGGGGACACTTTGAGATGAGGCTTATATTTTGAGAAGTTAAAAGCCCAGTGAATAATAGAATTGGAACCTTATTTTTCCAGATAATAAAAATAGGATGTGTCATGTAAAAGCAGGATCCCCGTATTTGTGATTTACTAGCATGTAGGCTTCATGAGAGTAGAAATTTGGATTTTTTACCACTGTACACTGATAACCAGAATAGAATTCTGTAGATATTAGGGGTTTGATATATATTTGTTGAATGAGCTAATGCATTTATTTGTTGTATCTCTTCCTCACTCTTAGTAAAAATATGAAAAATTATTACTTATTGAACTCACCCTATAAATTAGTCAATGTTCTCATCAGACCCATCATTTAGTTTATTACCAGACCTTGGAGTGGAGTTGGGAGGCCACTAGGGATGAAAAGAACTTGTTCTGAGATTAAACACTTTTTCCAGTTTGCATGCAGATTCTATATGCTGAGGGTCAGGATTTGAACTCAGGAGCATAAGTCTCCAAAATGTGTGCTCTCTCTAACATATCACACTCACATATTAACATATAGGGCAGAGATTTCTTCTGGAGCAATAAACTTAAAGGGGATAGTGTTGGACTGGAGTATTGCTTTATGTATAATTCCAGCTCTAATTATCAAGGATTTAGTGAACACAGACGAAGTCTTCATTTTTTTTTTTTTTTTTTGGACAGACAGAGATCACAAGTAGGCAGAGAGAGAGAAAGGAGGAAGCAGGCTCCCTGCCGAGCAGAGAGCCCGACGCGGGGCTCGATCCCAGGACTCTGGGATCATGACCTGAGCCGAAGGTAGAGGCTTTAACCCACTGAGCCACCCAGGCGCCCCCAAAGTCCTAATTTTATAGACGAATAAGTACATGTCTACAGTGCTGCCTCCAGTACTCCAAAATCTCCTTAGAAAGTCTCATGATCAGGATGGAGGCTCTCCTCTTATTTCCCCTGTCTTCCCATAAGGGAACTTCATTACACCCCCAATCCCTGATAGCTACTGGTGCTTCACTGCAACCCTTTGGCATCACTGTTCTTAATCCCACAGCTTCTTACTGCAAGCTCCCGCTACTCCTGGTCCCTTAAAGGGAAACACTGGAAGTGTTAGGGGCCTTATTCCTTACGCCCAAGACTAATGGGAATAATGGATAAATACCCAACACACTACTCTTCTGCTGGTTTGACTCTCTGGAATATTCTACACTGTCTCTGAGAGGTCCTCAGTGTGACTGTGCCTCAATTACCCATAACACTAATTTGCTCAAAAGCAAATCCTTTAGTGCTTTCCTTCCCTTCCCTTCTCACTTACCTAGATGTCTCCCAGAACTTTCCAAATAAACTACTCAAACTCTCACATTCTGGGCTAGCCTAAGCTAAGTCATCTCTTTGACTCTTTCACCTTCATCCCTAACGGAGAGGATCAAATTATGTGATTGATGAGTTTGAAAGCAGAAACTGAGCACTGTCTATTACTTCAACTCTTTTGAAGAGGGCAAGTTCACAGGACTTGCATGTTTGGACTACTCTTTGCCATGGGTTTAAAAGACTTGCCTTCATGGGAACGTCTTCAGTTAGCAACTGGATGGATGAGTCAGTTTAATTCAGGAACAATGTATTAGGACACTACCCAGGTCCTTACAGAACTAGACTCATGTTCTCCAATCAGCTTTATCGGCAATTTAGTGGACATTTTGATTCCATGAAGATTAGACTCACATGATTCATAAAAGCCAACATGTGGAAACAACCCAAATAAACATCAACTGATGAATAGATAGAGAAAATATGTTATAGCCAGAGAACAGAGTATTATTTGACTTTTAAAAGGCATGAAATATTCATACTTGTTACAACATAGATAGATCTTGAGAACATTATGGTAAGTAAAAAAATACAGTCACAAATTATCATATATCGTATGATTCCACTCATATGCAACGGCTAGGAGTTCTGCAGAGACATAAAATAGATTAGTGGTTGCTTAGGTCTAGGGTGTGAGGAGGGGAGTGAAAAAGGGAGGAGACAGCTGAAGGGTGTAGGGTTTCTTTCTGAGGCCATCAGAATGTTCTAAAATTGAGTAGAGTGATGTGGTTGCCCATATCTCTTCATATACTAAAAATCATTGAAAGGTACACTTTAAATAGGTGACTTTTTTGGTATATGAATTATATCTCAACAAAGCTCTCAAAGTTAGGCCCAGACCGTGATGCAAACTATGACATGAGGGGAGACTAGGTAAAGGTATATGAGAATGCTCTGTACTCTTTTTTTTTTTTTTTTAATCAGAGAGAGAGAGAGGAAGAGAGAGCAAGCGAGCACAAGCAGACAAAGTGGCAGGCAGAGGCAGAGGGAGAAG
Organism: Enhydra lutris kenyoni; assembly: GCF_002288905.1. Taxonomy (NCBI): domain Eukaryota; kingdom Metazoa; phylum Chordata; class Mammalia; order Carnivora; family Mustelidae; genus Enhydra; species Enhydra lutris. The sequence goes on from NW_019154123.1 coordinate 3,009,829, forward strand.
CAGGCTCCCCGCCGAGCAAGGAGCCCGATGTGGGACTCGATCCCAGGACGCTGGGATCAGGACCTGAGCCGAAGGCAGCCGCTTACCAAACTGAGCCACCCAGGCGTCCCTGTACTCTTTTATAGAAGTAAAACTATTTCAAAATAAAAAGTTTTTAAAATTGGCTAAACTTGGACAGGTTCCAAAACTTCTCCAACTCAGTTTCCCTACCTTAAGGAAGAACAGGACTATGATAATCATCTCATAAATCAACTGAGATGGTGTCTGTAACACTGCTATATCTGGCAAATAACCTCTCTCTCTGACTAACATCGAGACCTAGGAGCACAAGGCAGAATTATCAGTGTGTATCAGGCACCCTTTCCCCCACTATCTCCGTTATCCTCCTACCTCCTCGTTACTTTTCAGATAAGAGGTTTGGCCTGACAAGGTGTGATCAGAGGTTAACATTCTCATTACTACAACTTAACAGGTATAATGAGCCAACTCATTTTGCAATGCCAAAAATTTGGGTGGGGGGGTGGGGACCAGAGAAGCTGGATGACATTGACAATGGATGCCAAAGTGGCCCGCCTTAGCAATTAGTTGTTCTTGTTTCTTTTGCCTCCCATCATAGTTATTTTTGTTGTTACTTGTGTTTTGTGAAATGGTATCATTCCATCAGACCCACATGTAAGCCTCAAGTTGCTGATGCAGGCTTTCCTTTCCTCCTTCTGTAGCACTTATGGAAGCCAGCACAATATTTCTGCTGGCTGGTCTGGAGTCAGTTCTGTATCTAATTATGGGGTTGATTTTCTTCTTTTGTATTAAAGTTTTCTCCACCCACTGGGGGTGTTAGGGATGTGACAAGGAAGCTTTACCCATGGTCCCTGTTTCTTTGTAAGAAGCCAAGGGCGCGGGGGGAAATGCCCTTGTTGTAGTGGAGGCTGGGGTTTCTGTCCTTTCTCTAGATTTAAGGGACAAACGAAGCCTCAGACAAGCCATTTAATTCTCCAGGCGTCAGTGTCTCCTTTATAAAATGAGAGGATTGGCCTACATCATCTCTTCTGTAACTCTTAGTTCCTCCTAGGACTGACATTCTCCACAACACAAGCCATTTTCCTGAAGTTTACTGACAAGTAGTTGCCAAACACTAGACGAGTGCTGATATGTTGTTAGCTAATATTATCTCTCATCTGTTTACAGCATTTTGATGGGAAATCATTCCTGGGAGCAGCCCTCTGTTCTGGTGTCTGGTCTGAGAACAGATTTACAGAACACAGGAAGAAGGAATTGTGGGGACAGTGGATGCCTCCAGCATGGATGGGGATGGTGGCTTTCTGTTACGATTCTGAAACACAGAGAAAGCAACGGAAGGCTGGTCTCAGCGCCTGGAAAAGGAGTATTACATAAGTGCAATTTTACTTTCTGCGTTAATCTTTGCTGAGGTAATTGCCTTCATTCTATTTTTGGAGTGTTGTTGGTAATGCTGCATGGGCTACTGACAGTTGTTCAATAAAAATAGAGATCATACCCAAGAAGAGAGGGGCAGTATTTACACACGGCCAAAGTTCTTTGACACACAGCCCTCAATTCCTCAAGAGTTACATGGAGAGAGATGCTGCTAGCATTTAGCAGGAATCAAGATTGAGTTTGATTTCTAGGCTGTTGGGTGAATCTGCCACACACTTCCAGGCACAAGGAGTCACTCAACAATTCCAGCAAGGGGAGTGGAGGGGCTTTTCAAAATAAAGGAAACTAAAATCCTATTCTTCTGTCTACTCACCACATATTCACCTTAAGCCTCCTTATGCATCACCAAAGAGAGCTGCGTGTGCCCCCTAAATATCTCTCTAATGGTCCACACCACACTATCAATCCCTCCTCCAGTGCTGTCTTGATTCAGAACGTTATCATTTCTCACCCAGGTACTGTACTACCCTCCTAAAGGTATCACTGTCCTCAGCTCTGCTCCCAGCCTCCCTACACTCCCCGCTCAGCAACAGGAGTGATCCCCTAGCCTGCGAATGTGTTGGTCACATGCCTTGCTCAAAATTCTTCAATGGTTCCCAATCAAACCTGAACTTCATCATACAGCCTATAAGTCTCACTGTAATCTACCTGCCAATTTCACTAGCTTCACCCTCTGGCACTTCCTTTTTTTCAAGGGTCCACCCAAACTTAGCTCTTCGTGGTTCTCCCAAATTCACCAAACTTGTGTACCTCTCGGTGGGTTATGGTTGGCATCTCCCATCTCCTGCTTCCAGGTTCTCCTTACCTTTTATGTGTCTCTCACCAACATACTCCCCAAATTGCCTGTCCTAACACACCAAGGACTACTTCCTTCTCATTTCTAATGTTCCATGTACATACTTTCAATATGGCTATAATCAAACTTAGCATTTTCAGGGAGAATTCAAGCATGATCATCTAAAGGCTAAGACCACATGGTAGACCTTCCACTCCCTATCACCACACCAGCTAAGAAGTGCTCAATAAATGTTTTAGGATGAGAATGGAAAGAGCCATTTTCTAAGCCCCTAAGATGTGATAGACTCCATGTTTGACTTTGGGGAAGTGCAGGATAGGAAGAGAAAGTAAGCAGCCTCTGATTTACATCTGGGAGAGTGATAAAAATAATGAGAGGATGGGCAGAGATATTAATAATAATAAATCATGCATATTGAAAAGTCAATAAGCCTGAAAGTCCTTGAGTCTTGGGTAAAATTTAATAAATCATGGAAGGAAAAACAAATTAAGGGTATTATTAAGGAAATAAGTACTTTGACTCCAAAGGACTCCCTCTCCCTCGGTGAGTGGAAGGCCCCTGGAGTTCTCAATATTAATGCCTGCAAGCATATTTGAGGATTGCTGTGATTATCAAGCATCTAGCATTTGGAGTGGATCAGAAAATGTAGATGCTCCAAAATGGGAATACTGTAATCATTTCTCATGATCTGTAGAGATATTAAAAGGAATTCTTAAGTAGATGACTTTATACCTATAGGATTTAATCATAGCTCCCAGCGAAATTATTCTCTTATTCTCCTTAGCATTGAAGACTGACTTTTAGTGGGGCGTGTCGGGAGGTGAAGCAAGACAAGTAGCAGACAGGAAATTATAACAAGACTTGGAGACTATATTATGGAGTTAATATTTTATCAGAAACCATTGAAGAGTTTTGAACAAGTACTTCACAGTCACATTTGCAGGCCAGCAGTCTGACTGCTGTATGTGAGATGGATGGGGGGTACAAATAGATGGGTGGGGATAATGAGAGCATTTAAGACTCTAGAACAAGGGGCGCCTGGGTGGCTCAGTGGATTAAAGTCTCTGCCTTCAGCTCAGGTCATGATCCCAGGGTTCTAGGATCGAGCCCCACATTGGGCTCTCTGCTCATCAGGGAGCTTGCTTCTCCTCCACCCCCACTCTGCCTGCCTCTCTGCCTACTTGTGATCTTTGTCTGTCAAATAAATTTAAGAAAAAAAAGACTCTAGAACAATAATCAAGGTGAGAATTGTTATTGCTTAGAATCAAGACAACAGGAGGGTGGATGGGGAGACATAGATAATTCTAAGGTAAATTAAGGCATCTGATGTTCTCTACATGACACATTGTATGATGGATTCCAATTTCCCCTTCCACATGCTAACTCAGTGGGGTATTCCTAGCCCATCAAGATTTCTATGGCCAATAGAATCCCAGCCCCATTTTGACAAATGCAGTTGGCTGCCCAACCAAATGTCCCTTCTCTTCCCCACCATTCTTAGAGTGGAGGACTTACCTCTCTATAGAAGCTGAAAACCTGCTTTTCCCAGCAGACTTTATAGTGAAGGGTGGGCATCAGACATGACTGCAATCAGTGAAAACTGAGGCAAAGCTTGTTGCCAGGACTTTTTTAGTAAAGGCTTTTCTCTTTATACAGAGTCACAAGAGGACCAGTATCTTTCTTCTGTTTCTACTATCTTTGTCTTTGTACTAAATGATCTTTAGTTAAAATTATTAAATTTTTATTATAAAATATTTATAATAGAATTATTAAATTTTAATTATAAATTATTAAATAATGATTAAATTAGCTTTATCTTTTTATGAAATGGCAAGGGGTGTGCCCCTTGTCATGCCTATGTGTGATGCCTAGAACCGTGGTAGCCATCTTGAGACCATGAGAGAAAAGTGTGAAGACAGAAGCCATTATGCTAAGGATGAGAGAAGAAGAATGGAAAGAACTCGATTCCTTATTGATGTCATCTGAGCTTTTAAACCCACCCTGAAACCATCTACCTCCAAACTTTTGTTCTATGAAACACTACAAAGCCTTGTTTTAAAAGTTCTTGCTACTCAAAGGGTCGTCAGTGGACCAAATCTATCAACGTAAACTGGAACTTGTTAAAACGGCAGAATCTTGAGGGGCACCTGGGTGGCTCAGTGAGTTAAGCCTCTGCCTTCAGCTCAGGTCCTGATCTCAGGCTCCTGGGATCGAGCCCTGCATTAGGCTCTCTGCTCAGCAGGGAGCCTGCTTCCCCCCCCCACCCCGCCTGTCTCTCTGCCTACTTGTGATCTCTCTCTCTGTCAAATAAATAAATAAAATCTTTAAAACAAACAAACAAAAAAACCCCGGCAGAATCTTGGGCACTCTTCCAGAAAATCTGACTCAAAATCTGCATCTTAATAAAATCCCCAGCTTCAGTTTAAGCCACTTTTAAGAGTATTATGTTACCTTCCTTTGAGGCATCCTAAGTAATATACTCACTACATACAGCTCCTTTTATAGCTAGAATGAATTGTACGTTCTCCCATTATTCCACAATATTTGACCACCTTTCTATCATGGTATGTGTTTATTTTGCCACATACATGTAGTATAGTTAGAACTACCTGTAGCAATCTGACCCATACAACTTCATGAATTCCTTAAAAGTAGGCCCAACATCCTACTGACCTTTCTATTCCCCTTCCTGCCCTGCATTAAGCTCCACCAAAACAAATACTCAAATATTTGTTGAATGAAAGCATAAAAGGAGTAACTGATTTTTGTAATTCCTCCGGCCAATGAGAATTTTAGAACCTCTTATAGGTAGCTATAATAGACTCAAAGGTATGCTCCTGATCTGCCTTGGGCAATAAATGTATTCTGCTCTCTTATCCAACCATTTTTCCAGGCAGAGTGTTGCTCAACAGAGGTTTTCAGAGGCAAAACACTCAATAAATCTTGGGTCTTCTCCATGGTGGGTAACATGCTTGACATCTTCCTAAAGCTTAATTGCCTGATTGTCACCAGAATAATGAAAGTCATCTCAGGGTTGCCCTGGTCTGAGTCACCAGATCCAGCCCTCTTGGGACCACTCTATCCATATGCTGATTAATTTTTAAAAAAATTTTTAAAGATTTTATTTATTTATTGACAAAGACAGAGAGAGATCACAAGTAGGCAGAGAGACAGGCAGAGAGAGAGGGGGAAGCAGGCTCCCTGCAGAGCAGAGAGCCCAATACGGGGCTCGATCCCAGGACCCTGAGATCATGACCTGAGCTGAAGGCAGAGGCTTAACCCCCTGAGCCACCTAGGTGTCCCCATATACTGATTAATTTAAAGTAATCAATGCCACAAATTAACTCACCAATTAGCTGCAAGCATTGACCACTGAATGTGGCCAGGAAGGAAGTTTCTGGCCATCCAGAATTCAAGGAAAAGCCAAAAAAGAGGCAGGCACATTCAGCTGACTCTGCTTTCCTTAAAAGGCTCTGGAAGTGGCCAAGCTTGGAGAAGCTAGAATGCAGGGATAAATATAGAAAGTTGATTTATCTTTTTCATCTAATAAAAAGCATCGATAGATCTCGTAAAGTAGGAACCCTGCATGTAGGTCATCCAAATAGAGGACACAGACACACGTTTAGTCATCTTACAACACCGACACAAATACATAGCAGTGGGGTTTGACTTTCTGTTTTATCCATGATCTTGTAAACACACCTTCACAGCCCACTATGTGTCTGTATGCTGGTCTGCTCGCTCAGTGTCTGGCAAAACAGCAGGCACTGTAGATGTGGTGAGCAAAACCCAAGGGGAAGAGATAGGATCTGGTCCCAACTCCACACTGGTTAATGGTGAGAGTTGAGCTTATCCCAGTCTGTTTGTTCAAATGAATGGCCATCCTTTTGACTAAGAACACTCCTCAATCTTGAATTTTAGGGTGGATCAGAAAAACCATACACTGATTTACAGAAAATAGTTTCACAAAATTCATGGAAATTATATGAGATAATTTAAAAGAGGTTGCACTGAATTCTGTCTCTTTCAACAATTTCATTTATTTACTGACAGCTCTAATTGGGCAAAGGAGCAGACGTGATGTAGCAAAATAATCCCTAGCTGTGTCTGTCATAATTCAATATTGTCAACTGAAAGCTAAACCTTACTGGACCAAATTGCCCAATAAGGCCTGCAGAACACCACACATGGACAGCTGTGGTTTTAAGTCCTCAATTGATTTTGCAAATAGGAAAATTGCAGAAACTATTTCAGAATCTGGGAATGCTTATTAGCAAATTTTTGCCTACTCAAATTATGGCCTAGATTGAGAAAATCAGTCTTATAATTGTTGGGGACATTTTTTCACTCCCAGAAGAAAAACTAATTTTATGTTTATATTAATAAGATTTTTTGAGACACTATTCATTTGGAATTCAGTAGAAGTTAATTCCCCAGAAAGGAGTTGGTTAACCAATTTATAGAGTTTCCAATTTGAGTTAACAGATATCTTACTTACACTTATGATAAACGCACAGCAAGAAGAGAGCCCTGAGCGGTTAGTGGCTTGCCCAAGGTCCTTCAATTAGAGGCAGAACTAGGGCCACAGCCTCATTTCCCCTTTTAGAGCAGTGGTACTCAACTGGTGGTAATTTTGCTCCCCTAAGAGACACTGCAGAATATCTGGATACATTTATGGTCGTCAAACTAGGAAAAAGGTACTACTTACATCTAATGAGTCAGGGCCAGGAATGCTCCTAAACATCCTTTAGTCCACAAAACAGTTCCTCGGCATAATAGTGATGAGGCTAAGAAACCCAGGGATAGAAGTAGCATTTAAACGATATTTGCAGGGGTGCCTGGGTGGCTCAGCCGTTAAGCATCTGCCTTCAGCTCAGGTCATGATCCCAGAGTTCTGGGATTGAGCCCTGCATTGTGCTTTGAGCTCAGCGGGAAGCCTGCTTCTCCCTCTCACACTCCCTTGTTTGTGTTCCCTTTCTCGCTGTGTCTTTCTCTGTCAAATAAATAAATAAATAAAATCTTTAAAAATATATAAATGATATTTGCATACATGCATGCCTGTGCACACACATGCATAAACATGAAAATGATGAGAAAAAGATAAGATAGCTACATTATGTTTAACTCTTGTTTATAAACAAAATGGCAATGGTAAGGACAACAGAAAACCTTCAAGTTTTCCATAACACTTCTCTTTTACTCATTTCACTTCCAGCATCAGCACACCCTGTCAGCTCCTCTTTCAAATAATATTGTCAAAACAGCTGCTTTGGGCCACCTCCATAGACACCTCCCAGCCCTGGCCGTCACTCTCTTTCTCCTGGACCACTGCAACGTACTAAATGGTTAATCTTCAACTCTCCATCTGTTCAATGTTTTTTATCAGCAGTCACCGTGATCTTACCAAAGTAAACCTGATCCTGTCCCTTCTTTGCATAAAGCTTGGGCTCCACAGGGACGAGTCCCATATCCCAGCCTGCTGTTGGAAATGAGTAGGGCATATTTGTGGTTGTCATAATAAGTGGGGAGCTACTAGACTTTAATACCTATGATGAGGGAACAGAAGCAAGCTGAGGACACAGCAGAACCTGACACCCCGCATCCCCCACCCCCTGGGATATATGTGACACTAAGTAAGATAGTGTCACTATATTACTCCTGGCTGCCCTAAAGGAAAAACAAATAGTTAACTTGTTAACTTGTAGAGATCACAATCCTGCAAGACCTGAATCTCCCTCGGTTTAAAATGTCCTAGTGATTTATAGGGAAGAGGCTTTCTTACCAATAGCTTGACTTCCAAAGAACCATAACTCAGTTCCTGAAGCCCTAACATCATCTTCCCCTCCATAAAACTGAGGGATGCTGAGGCACAGGGAAATGTAAATAAAGTTAAATTTCTTCCAAACCTAAAGCTCATTGATAAGGATGTGTGGTAGCAGGAGTGTGACATTCCCCCACTATGCTCTCAACTCTCTTACGGTTAGTACCTTACTAAAAGAAAAAACAACCTTAACTAGACAAATAGCAAAGCCTTTGGTATCCTGAGTGTCTTCTTTAATACATGAAAGTTCTTTCAAACCCTTCCTTTTCCTTACCTCTCTCAACCCCATCGTATATAATCAGCCGCTCCTCACAACCCCGGTGCAGCTGGTCTTTCTGCCCACGGGTCCTGTCCCTGTGCTTTCATAAACCACCATTTTGCACCAAAGACGTCTCAAGAATTCTTTCTTGGTCATCAGCTCCAGAAGTCACCTCACCAAAACTCGCTTATGTCCTAAAACTTCATCACCTGGGGGTGGCGGAAACGCATCAGGAAATGTATCCCCCAGTGATGGGAAGGATTGTCAAGAACTGACTTGCCCAAGCTGTTGAGGACCTCTGGTAGGGTGTGGTGGCCTCACAGCCCACCCTGCTCTCCTGCTTGCTCTCTGTGCTCCAGCCGGTGTATTTAGTGTTCCTTGAAAGTGCCAGGCATGTTGCATTCTCAGGGATCCGGCACCAGTTGCTCCCTGCCCCCAAAACTCTGCTGCACGTATCTGGAGGGATGTCTTGTCTCCCCCGCTTCATTCAGATCTCAGCTAAATTGTCATCTGATCAGAGAAACAGTATATCGCCCTCTTATCTAAATTAGCATCGTCTTCATTAAGGTGAGGTGCTATTCTAATCAATGTTTCTTCCTCTCATTTATCAGTATCTGATGCCATTTTATCACATGTATTTTTTGGTGTATTCTGTCTCTTACCTGTCTCTCCTTTAGAAAGCAGGGTCCAAGAGGGGAGGGGTTTTTGTTGGTTTTGCTCATCTTTGTATCTGCAGTGCCTAGAACAGCACCTGGCACACAGAAGGGATTAGACAATGCCTGAGAAATGAATAAATGAAGGCATGTCTTTACTTAGCCCGAAAATTATCCCTCTGGAAATGTGTGATCAGAATAGAGAGAATAATCCTTAATTTTCCTTTAATTTGACAGCCGTATATATTTTTTTGAAGATTTTTATTTATTTATTTGACAGAGAGAGAGATCACAAGTAGGCAGAGAGGCAGGCAGAGAGAGAGGGGAAAGCCGGCTCCCTGATGAACAGAGAGCCCAATGCGGGGCTTGATCCCAGGACCCTGAGATCTTGACCTGAGCTGAAGGCAGAGGCTTAACCCACTGAGCCACCCAGACACCCTGACAGCTGTGTGTGTGTGTGTGTGTACATACATATATATATACACACACACATATATATATACATATTCATATATACATATATACATATATGTATGTATGTATATATATATTTTTAACCTAACAATGCTGGAAAAAAAAAACAACAAACAACCCTGCATTCACCAAGGACTGCTTAGAAAATTAGACTTAGGAAACAGTCTTGTTAATTATTTGGTCACCATAATCTGTTTTTGTGGACCAAGTAGTATAAATAAGTCAAGCTATTTCTCAAAAACTTCAGAAATCAGGGAAGAAAAAGATCTATTCACATGAGATATCCCTGAGAGTCTTTTTAAGAGATGCAAAGTTTGATGGGCTATTTTGTGCTGACATTCTTAAACATATAAATTCAACAAGAATGGTGAAAAGGAATTCTTCCCCATTAACTTTGATGGGAGTTGGCATCTGGCCAAACGTCTGGCAAAACTGTGATTACCCTGAAGCCTAGTTTCAGGCCCAGGAAACAAACTGCTCCTCTCAGGGAAAAGGATGAGTTTGGAGAGACAGTCCTTTGATCAGTAGGCAGAACTCAGCTTCCTCTCTGATATCTTTCTGAGCTCTGACTCACCCAGGGGTCTCCGTGAGCCTCCTGGCTAGGAACAATAGGAATGGAGCAAAGTGAGAAGGAGGCCGTTGTGGGGAAGGAAGTACCCGTAACACTCATTGCATTTGAAATTGTTGACCCCGTGTGTTTTGGGCCATGTTCCATAGATTCAGAGCCCCAATGGGTATCTCTGTGCAAGTGTCTTACTGGAGACTCCTCTCTCCTCTTTTCTCTCTGGAGAAGGGCAGTATAGGAAGCAGGACAAATTACAGGAAGAAATCTAAGCAAGGAGGTCATTTTTCACTGGGATTTAGCTTCAGCCTGATCCCCTGGGGAGATCCAGAATACGAAGTGTACTAAGGAGTTGGTCCCCCTGGGGCCAGGAGACCTGCTTTTCATAGCTCTTTGTCAGTCAGTCTTGGGCCTTTGACTGCTCAATAGGATGGGGTATGACCCCAGCTTGGGAGCAGCTATGCACCCTGAGGACAGAGGCTGCGAGTGGGGGGCCCCTATCCCGTGAAGGGGAATTAGATGAGACACCAACAGCATTTGCTTTATGTCTGCTAGAGTCCAATAGAGACATGAATCACAGTTTACAAAAAAAAAAAAAAAAAAAAAACCAAAGAACTTTCTCTAAGTATCATGCCTGGCACAGCATTATTCACAGTGGCCTTGAGAATCACGTCTGGCATCTTGAGTGTCTTCTGAGGGAGCTCGGCTAATGAAGGGCAATGGCGACATGGTATTTGCAATGCCGAATAACAAACATCTCCTTTTCTCCTTGAAATGTTCCAAGCATCTTACAAAGAGCCATATTAATAAGTCTCAGAGAACAGTGGAAGAGGTTAATAGATGTGAAAACATCTAACTTAAAGATTTGAAAATGGAGCTCATTTTATCCGCAACTTTGAGTAATAATCAACTGAAGCCATTGCAGCAAGCATCGCATACATCTTCTTTTCCATAGTTGTCCTTTTTTAAAAAAGATTTTCTTTATTTGAGAGAGAGAGAGAGCATGAGGGGGGCAGAGGGAGAGGGAGAAGCAGGTTCCCCACTGGGCAGGGAGCCTGATGAGGGGCTTGATCCCAGGACCATGGGATCATAACCTGAGCCCAAGGCAAACACTTAACCGACTGAGCCACCCAGGTGCCCTGATTCACTTGTTTGCCTTAAACAAACAAACAAAAATATCTCTGAAGCAGCATGATCTGGTTCAGGATTCTCCATCTTAGCACTATTTATGTGTTGGGACAGAAAATCTGGGGCTCTTCTAAGCATTGTAAGACATTTACCAGCATCCTGGCCTCTACCTACTGGATGTCAGTGGCAGCCCTAATCCCCTTTGACCCCTCACATTGCCAAATGTCCCCTGGGGACAAAATTGCCCCTGCTTGAGAACCATTAGTAAAGCCAAAGAAACTCAGGATAATCTTTGGAATCATGGCAGGGCCACAGACTATGTGTCTTGAGCAAGTTTTTTAGAAAGTTATTCTAAATCTTGGTTTAATCACACATGAAATGAGAAAGATACAAAGCTCATGGGACTGCCATAATGATTTCAGTGAAAACAGCAGTGTGGCACAGAACCCAACACACCGGCGACTGTGTATGCAGCTCTCTTCCTTGCCTTCTGGACTAAAAACTTTAAAAATGTTTTTGAGGGGCACCAGGGTGGCTCAGTGGGTTAAGTCTCCACCTCTTGGTTTTGGCTCAGGTCATGGTCTACCTGTCATGAGATCAAGTCCCTGAGTCCCCCCCGCCCCACACACTGGGATCCCACTCTGAGCTTAGCTCAGAGCCTGCTTGAGACTCTCTCCCTCCACTTCTCTGCCCCCTTTCTCTCTCTCTCTCTCTAATAAATAAATAAATAAATAACAGTTTCTCATTCTTATGGGTAGAAGAGCCATAAAAGGATCATTTCATATGAATTAGGATAGGGAGTATGGTTGCACTCCAAAGATCTAAGCTTGAGAGAGAGAAAAATAAAACAACAACAATCTTAATTCCTCCTAACCGGAAAAGATGTCATTCCCACTTGTCCTCTTTCAGTTTTTACTGAATATTCTTTGGGGAAGATATACTGGAAATTTAAGCAGGCGCTTACAAAAACGGACCTTTTCTGAATGCTTACATGTGTACCAGATGCCATTCTAAGCAGTTTATACAGATTGTCTTCTGAACTCAACTTATAGATGAGAAGTAGGAGAAGAAAGAGGTGAAGCAAGTTCCCCCAAAGAACAGAAAATGGTGGTGTTGGAATTTATATTGAAAAGATCTGTTGGAAAGTAGAAGAGCCAGGTCAGCATCTACAAAGACAGTTGGTGATTTGAGGAGGGGGACACACAAAGAAGCACAGCCAGAATATGTTGCCAACTCTTTGTTGACTCACCTCTGAAGACCAGTCCTGGAGGCACAAACTTCTTTCTTAAATTAAGACCTTAGAGGGCCTACACATAAAAGAGTTGTTGCCATACACTATATGCAATTCAAATTAAAGTGATATAAAAATATGAAATTTAGGAAACCCCAAGAAAGTCCTATTTTTCTCCCATGATGAATATATTCATGCTTTTTTTGGAAACTTCTAATATCATATTTTTTGCCAAATATTTTCCCCATATTTAGCTTGGCTACTGTGGATCTCATACGGATAACTCTGTTTTCATCCTCCTGCAAATGTCTTGATATTTAATCAGTGATCTTGACCTTGACCCTGGATTGGAAAACTTCACTTTACTCTTCTAAACCTGGTTAGATTCCCTCATTTGTACCCTCCATGTTCCTTTGGATCTAGGGAAGACACCTGTAGACTTTTTATTTAAAGGGCTAGATAATAAATGGATTAGGCTCTGTGGGTCATGGGGTGGGTCTCAGTCACAGATAATCAATTCTGTTACTGTCATTCAAAAGCAGCCATAGACTGAATGTAAAGAAATTGACATGTCTCTGTTCCAATAATGTTATATTTACCAAAAAATAAAAAAAGAAGGTGATGGTCCAGATTTGAGGATTGGGCCATTGTCTGCTGATCTCTGATCAAGGGTGCTGTCATGCAACATCACACAAAATTACAAAATAAAAGCAACGAAGCTTATGGGGGAAAATGGAGTTAGGAGAACAAGAGTCAAAAACATCAGTGACACAGCAAAAGACAAGAACCCAATAAAAATTATGTCACAATTGACACATGTTAAATGGTTAATAAATACACAAATACTACAGAAATACTGGAAAATTCTTAAAATTTGCCTGTAGAAACATGCTTTGGAACTTCTATCCTTGTGAATTATTGCAAAGTGGTAGGAAGAGGGTTGTGGGCTCACTCAGGAAGTTGTAATACCAGGTGTGGCTGTGTGACTCGGGACACATGTGGTGTAGCCCACGGTGGCCGGTAGATGTGGGAGGTGTGTATTGGGGGAAGGTTGATATCCCTGTGTGGCATGGTTCAGTGGGATAGAGTTTTTGGCATTCCCGGAGTGCTTCTTGTGGATGGAATCACACATGAGTAAACACAAGATTCTTGTTGGGCTCAAATTGTTCTTTCCTACATTACTATCAGGGGAACCAAGTAAAGGTTTCAAAATGAGTGTTATAGCAGGACTGATGACTCACAGACATCTCAGTGCTAGCACATTAGACCATGGTATGTCCAACTATTCTTCTTTGCAAAGTCTTGCTTTCTCCATGAAGGTTATTGATACCACCAATGACTATCCAATGGCCTTAAACAAAAACTTTGACATGATCTTCAACTACTTCTGTCTCGCTCACTGCATTCAATCAGTCATCAGCTGCCATCAGTGTTACCTTATAAATATGTCTCAAATTCATCCTCTTGTCTCCATTGTGCATGTGTTCATGCTTACCATTTCTCACTAGAACTCTTGCAAAGTTTTTTTTTTTTTCTTCCATTCCCATCTCCCTATGCTCAATCTTCTGTGTGACCATCATAGTGATCTTTCCTGGAGCTTTAAAAGTAAAGGCATTGGGTTTAAGTGCTTTCTTTGCCCTGCTATCTGGATGATTTTGAGTGTCTAATTTAACCTCTCTACCCCTCAGCTTTCTCATCTAGAGGATGAGAATGATAATAAATCTTGTGTCATAGGATTGGTGTCAGGATGAAATGTATAAGATGCTTAGCAAAGAGTCCAGGATATTATCATCATTGCTATTATTATTATTATTATTATTTGCACTCAGTAAAATAGTAGTTATGTTCAATATCATTAATATAGTCATTAGTATCACTGTTACCAGCTTCATTATTGCCATCTTCAGGATAGCGTCATTCTGGATGAGTTTTCCCAAGCTGGAAAACTGGACTTCAGCCCTTTATGGCATTCAGCTGAATTCAGTACAGAGTAAGTGATACTTATGTCGTGCCTACTGGGTCTAAAGCAGCATCAGGGTAGATAATGCAGTTGAATATTACCACCTAGGCTGACAAAAATATCAAATTAATATCTCCAATTTAAAGCAGAATGTCATGATGGCTATAAATAAAGTACAATGGGAATATAGGCAAAACGAAGTTCTGGTGGAGGATTTGGGAGCCTTTGGGGAAAGGATAGGACTTGACTGGTCCTGATGGGTGGGAAAGGTCTTGAGAGGCAGTTATGAGGAATATGCTCCACTTGGAACCATACAGGGTTGGGTGTGGCTGGAAGAGGGAGGGTTTAGAAAGGGAAGATTTTCTGTGTATGAGGTAGGATGAAGTGGGATAGAACATGGTTCGCTGATGGATTGGGTTGCAGTGAGGGGTCAGTGGGTACTGTTTGGTCTACTTCAAAGTGAAGTCCAAGTCCATGCATTCCTGCATTCATCTTCATTTCCACCACTGGGAAGTAGACTGTGCTGTAGCATTCTCTAGGGATAAGGAGATCCAGGTGGAGGAAGGCACAGGCCAAAGCTCAGTGGTGGGGATATGTGGTGACTCTCCCTGGGTTGCCTCCAAACTGGAGTGGCTTGAGCACAAGGTCCAGGGGTAGAAAAGGAATATGCAGGAATAGGTATTGCTATTATTATCATTATTATTTAATTTATTAAGCCTTTTTGAAGGAAGAGTAAATGCTGAGAAGATGATGCCATGCCTAGCTCTTTCCAAAAGAGCTGAGCCAAGACCATCCTATGATAACAAGTTTCCAGAGGGTAATGGTGATGGGCTGAATTGAGAGCTTCTTGTTCCCACCTGAGTGAGTGTGCCCCAGCCAAGGGCAACCCCTATATCTTGCTTCCACCAGTTTTATGCTGAGCTCACCAGAAATGTCAGCCCCAAGTTTCACTCACTGAAGTCACTCCCAGTGAGACTCAACTCTGAAGCATTCCTGGAAATGTGTTTGACATTAGCAACTAGACTTCTAGTGTCCGAGATGTGCTTGCTCCACAGATGTTTGCTTACAACAGTGCAAAGGAGAGACAAACAGAGGACAGGCTGTTCATCCTGAGATCCTGGGGCACACTCTCTCTGGGTCCCAGAGGTGTCAGCATAGGGCCAGACAGGGTCAGGCAAACAAGTCGCTGGTAGTATGACCCGAGGGCACTGTCCTTTTCTAGAACTTGCATAAACTGTTTTCTGCAACAAGAGAAGATATGTGGCTAAGAACTGACAAAATTCATTATCTTCTAATTCCTAACCTGGGTAAACCAGAGCTCTAGTAATTAGTAACCAGACACTGAAATATGACAAGACGGAGAGATATTGGCAACAATGGTTCCTCAGGCTGGGGAGAGAAGCAGAGAGTGTGCCTGGCACGGGCTCAGTAGATTAACACCACCCAGCATTTGTGCCCCTGTACAGAGATGACTCAAAGGCACCCTGCCCTATCTCCTGAGCTCCAGAAGGACCAGTGTCCCGCAGCAAGACCCTGATAGAGATCATGCCCTCTAACTGGCTGCCCCACATATTTACTCATTTCATTCTCACATCACCATAGTGATCTGAGTACTAATATTATCCCCAATTGTAGATGAGGAAGGCAAGGCATGAAACACTGATTACCTTGCCCAGGGTCACACGACTGGTTAGCAGAGGAGCCAGCCCAGGCAGCTTCGCACAAGAACTGATGCTATTTTTCATATAAGGAACATAGGCTCAGAAAGGTTAGTAAACTTGCCAAAAGTTGCACAGATGGCAAGTGACAAGGCTGACATCAGAACTCATGTCCGTTTGCAGTCAATGCACTTTACCTACCGAATAGCAAAAATCTTCCTGGAGGTCCCTGTGTGCATTCAGCAGCCTGACTGATTCTCTGAAGGAACAAGCCTGGAAATGCCACCTGCAACCTTGTCCAGTGGTGCTTTGCCTCGTTTCACTCTACAATCTTGTGCTGAGAAAGACAAAAACCCAAAGAGGTATGGTTGGAGGGAACCCCCAAGCCACTGTGTAGCCTGAAGCTACCCCATGCTTTCACCTGGATGTTTTGTAAAATGTGAAATTGCTTAGTAAGAATTTGCTTCTTACGTGTTTCTGATCCTTGATCCTAGTAGAACAGCTGGCATTTGATGAATATATTGTCCTTCCAAAGCAAGGGGGAAAAGAAGTTTGTGCTTCAAGAAAACATCAAAGCCTTCAGTTTTCAGAATTCTTCTCTAAGTCACTCCTACATCACTAGCCACATCAGTAGGAAGAAAACCTGGAAGAGTCAAAGCATGTTACAGTGGGATGCCTGGTTCAGGTCGGGGCTATGGCACTTCTTGACTATGAATTTATGGAAATCACTTCACCACTCTGAGCCTGACTTTTCACGAAGGAGAATAACAGCACTGTTGGCTACATTAGCCTCAGGTGAGGATCATTGTGGAGCAAGACGTAGGAAAGATCTTGCAAATATTAAGAAGCAATAACAGAGTAGGGACACTGCAATATTACAAAGCAGGGGTGTCTGTCTCTTCTTTTAATTCTGCCAATATTAGCTAATGTAATAAATATTCATGGTGTACGTATGATGTGCCAGACTCTTTTGTAGGCTCTGAGGACACAGGTAAATAAAACAATTTCTTGCCACGCATGCTAGTGTAACCAAATTAAGAAAATATTTACTTTGCTAAAGGTTATTAAGTCCTAAGAGGAAAAAGAAAGCAAGTTAAGGTAGAAGTATTATGGGAATTATTGCATTTTTTTTTTTAGATATAGTGGCTAGGAAAGATCTCTCTGAGAAGATTACATCTGGGTCAAGACTTAGAGAAATGAGAGTGTAGACCACAAAGGAACAACTCAGGACAGTAGCACACTTTGGGGTTCCAAGGAACACACTTTGGTAAGCACTGCTCTGGTGCAGACCAACGGCTTGCATTTCATGACTATGGCCCTTTGGAAGAAGTAGAGTGTGCTTCAGTCCAGCAAAAAGGAAAGGGACTTAGTCGGCCCTGATTCTGAACATGCGCTTGTAAGTTAGGAGTCCAGGACATGCTACTCTCAAATATGGCACCTTGGCATATTAAATATCTTAAGCTGAAGGATTTTCTTTTTTTTTTTTTTTTTAATGGCAGGAGCAAAACCCCCGACCCCTTGCCCTTCTTCCCTAAAAGCAGGAGATAAATCTCCTCATGTGAAAGGTACCCTACCTGAAGCTGGAGGGAGGGAGATATTCTTCTCACCGGAGATGGGAGATTGAGGACTTAGAAATCGGCACATACCTTGTTAAACTCACTCTTATCTTCCCGGTTACTTCTTCAGCATGTAATACCCCTAATCCGAATGCTCTGTCTTGTCAATTCTTTACAAATTTATTTTCTACTTATCTGAAAGATATAAAAGCTTCCTGCTTGGGGTGCCTGGGTGGCACAGTTGGTTAAGCGTCTGACTCTAGGTTTCAGCTCAGGTCTTGATGTCAGGATCCTGAGATCGAGCCCCATGTTGGGCTCTGTGCTCAGTGTGGAGTCTGCTTGATTCTCTCTCTCTCTCTCCCTCCTACTGCCCCTCCTGCTCATGCTCTCTCTCTCTTTCTCTCACAAAAAAAAAAAAAAAAAAAAAAAAAAAGTCTTAAAAAAATAAAAGCTTCCTGCTCTGGCTACTTTGGGTCTTCATTCTCTTGTGAAGCTTCTTGTTTGCATGCAAAAAGTCAAGGAAATGGATATGCTTTTTCTCTTGTTAGTCATTCTTTGTCAATTCCATTTTCAGACCCAACCAGGGACCCTAAGAGAATTGAGGAAATCTTTTTCATCATCTCCATAAGCTACTTGCCATCTATTCGTTCCTCTTATCTGGAATCCAAGTTCAGGAAACCTGAGAAGAAAGCCCAGGAAGCTTTCACAAAACTGCACTCTGCAGAGCCTGCTAATTCTGCAGACTCCCGGGCTCCCATTAGGGCTGTAATCAGAAAGGAACATTCGCTATGCAGAGGGCGAGTGCAGAGCTGGCAAGGCCGGCCCACTATAGGTCTCCCCCACTATCAGAAAGTAGAAGGGACCTATGAACCCTTTCATAAGCCAAAATGGCACAAAGTGAAGCAATTACCATTCTTTCCTAAGGAAAAATTGTTGAGCGTTCCCAGACCCCCTCCAGAAATAACTTCTTGGGCTTTTTCTGATACCATAGGACACATCTTACTAATAGATGCACAAGATAAATTGAAATAAAGCCCAGATGCTCAGAGACAGAGTTCAAAGCTATTGTTGGCCTGGTGCTGGGATGCTGGAGTGTAGGTAGTTCCCTGGGAAGGAATGTGGGGGGTGTGCCCTGCCGCTAGTTGGGGTGTCTGCTGCCTCTCTCAGGGCTCACTGCAAAACAAATACCGAATGCTGTTTTCTCTTTTTGCCTTTTTTTTTTTTCATAAAAGCAAAAATCCTTTCCAGATTTCTCTTGGTTGCCCAAACCAGGTACCAATGTAGTTCTTTTGTAAATGCGAAGTGGTGTAACGTGAGCTTTGAGAAATGGGAGCTGCTGCACCGTCTGCATGGGGAGGTGTTTTCCACCCCACTGCTCCTGTCGGGAGATAGCAGCGCCCCCAGCCGTGGGAACGGGGGCAAGTTGAGCAGCCTCCAGGGCATCACTGGGCTATGGAGGAGATCCGCAGTCTCTGCAACAGCACAGAAGCATCAGGAGGTCATTGGTGACCCCAGAATGACAAAGCTGGTCTTAAGTCGGCCAAAGACTGCATTTGGACCACCTGAGGGTCAGATTGAGAGTGTTTGTTGCGGCTGGAGCTCCGCATACACCGCATTGCCTGTGGAGAACAAGGAGCAGAGCACTGGGCAGGGGGTCCCAGGCAGAGCACTGGGCAGGGGGTCCCAGGCAACACGTTCAGCCTGAATTTTACTTAACAAATATCGGACTCAAATTGCTATGCTCAGCTTCATAGCCTCACTCCGTCCAGTGAAGCAAGAATAAAGGACTGACTGTGTCTCAGTTGCCCTGGGATATGTTCTTGCCGCTCAGAGATGAGGGAAGAGACTCAGAGGTAGAGAGCAAGAGACAGGCTTCTAATCCCAAACATGTCTAGCCAGGGACCTCTGGCAAGGGAGTAAATGCTCTGAGTTTCAGTATTTCCATCTGCAAAACGGGAAATCATTTCTTCATCCAGTAGGAATTCTCCAAGGCTTGATCCAACCATCTTGTTGAAAGTCACGATTATGTTACTTAAAATAGTGTTTTTTGGTGATCTGTCAAGTGCAGACACAAGATGCCACCAGAGAGATACGTGAGAGGGAAAGAGATCTATGATACTCACAAGTCCTAGAAGAGAGAGGTGTGGCAGGCCACACAGGGAGGGGGCCAGATGACAGGAGGGCCCAGGGAATAGGCTCAACCAAATTTAGATGGGGAACTGAGGGACTGAGCACCTGTGGGCAAGTGCCTTTGTTGGGGGTCAGAGTGGAGTGCACAAGCCAAAGGTTTGAGGAATTTCACTGGTGTGTTCCGATGTTGGTAGCTCACAATTAGAGGAGGACAAAAAGAGGAACTTGTGACAGGGACCAGCCAGATCACACAGTTCATCTGGTCTCATGGGTAAAATGTTCACTGCTTGTTTGTGGATCTGTTGAGGTAGCAGGAAAATATGAAGTTTTAAAAATTTATAATACAGCCTCTTTAAAGGAGAGAAGATGTTGTTTGATTCTACCCATGCAGGACATCCCACCATAAAAACCATCATGCAAAAAATTTCCGGATCCTTCTGGCAAGACAAAAATCTCTGTGGGATTTACATGAATTTGCAAATTTGCAGCCACATGGGTGGAGCTAGAAGGTATGATGCTAAGTGGCATCAGTCAATCAGAGAAAGACAAATACCATGTGATCTCACTTCTGTGCAGAATTTAAGAAACAAAACAGAAGAGTGAAGAAAGAAAGAGAGAGACCAGTCAAGAAACAGACTCTTAACTATAGAGAACAAACCGGTGGTTACCAGAAGGGGAGTGGGAAGGGGGGATTGGTGAAACAGGTGATGGGGATTAAGAGTGCACCTTCCTGATGAGCACTGAGTAATGCATAGAACTGTTGAATCACTATATTGTACACTGGAAACTAATATAACACTGTATCTTAACCATACTGGGATTAAAATAAAACTTAATGAACAATATGCAAATGAAAGGTCCTAGGACCCATTTAGGACCACCAGACAGCCAACATTTTTACCCTCCTCTCATTTTTACCCTCTTTTCCTTCCTGCTCATTGGATTCTCACTGGTAAATGTGTTTTCTCTAACTGCTTTCATTTAGAAACTAGTTGCACACCAAATATAGATAAAAGGCATGTTTTAAAAATGGTTTTATATCAGATGTTTCTTTAAATTAAATAAGAATTTTTTTCCCATTTAATCATATCTCTATGAGGTAGGAATCATGAAATGAAGCTGACATTTTTAGAGGAGAAACTGGGGGTGGGGCTGAGAGAGGTAAGGAACCCACAGAGGTCACACAGCTAAAAAATGCCAAAGCTGTTCCCAGTCTGATTTCAATTCCCTGATCGAACTGAAAAGCTATACTAGTTAACTATTTCTTTATAACAAATTATCCCAAAATGTAGCATTTTAAAATAACAAACACTGATGATCTCACTCAGCTTCTTGGTGTCAAGAATCAGGGAGCATCTCAGAGGAGTGTTTCAGACTGAAGTCTGTATTAAAGCTGTAGTCATGATGTTGCCTGGGGCTGCAGTCATCCCAGTGCTTTACTGGAATATAAGATCCAAACTTGTTCCCATGGATGTTGGCAGGAATCATGTAGGCCTGTCCATAGGACTGCTTACAATATGACAGCTGGCTTCCCCAGAGTGAATGACCCGAGAGAGAATGCTCCCCAGATATATGTCCTAGGAGGTATCTAACCCAATCTCAGAAGCAACATGTCATCTCTTTTCCCATAAAATGCTATTGGTCACAGAGAACAACCCTAGGAGAATGAGGAGGGCACCACCTAAGTGTGTTATCTTCCAGGGGACCAGGACTGTGGTGCGCTACCTTGGAGGCTGGACAGGATTGACCAGCAGAGTTTGATGTTATCACTTGCAAAGGACTCAACAGTCCCCTTGGCTGATGGTCTCCCTCCCAGCCACCCATCAGCATGGAGAAGGTAGGGGAAGGCTTTTCTAGGCATCTTCTCCTTGATAGAGCAATCAAGAACAAAGGGAAAGAGGAAAACGACATAAACTTTTGTTATTTTTACATCCTTCACCAGTGCCTTGAAAACATTGGGCATGATATGTTGAGGGTAGTTCACCCTTTTCAGGATAGGCACATACCCATTTTTTGATGAGAAATGGGAAGGGGGAGGAATGGGGCTTACTTTTACAGTCTTTCTGGACACAGATTCCCTGTCAGCTTTAGTGCTGTTTTTCTCACAACATGGCAGGACACAATCTAGCTCAGAAACTAAGAAAACCTGATGGGAAGAGAAGGGGAGAAATGAGCCATAAATGTTGGCTACACTTCCCAGCACCAACAGATGATAAACTCCTGCTGCTCCTTGAATAGAGCTGTGGCTACAACTGCTCTTGCCCCCTTCTAAAAATAGCAATCTGAGTGGAGAGTATTTCTGCAATAGTAGAGTGTCACCTTCATTTTTAAAACATGAGTAAGCTACACAGATGCAGCCTGTGAGGGCTAAAGCATCAGGCAAGAGAGACTCGGGGCAGAGGCAGGGGCAGATTTAGTCATGGGGTTCTAGAAAAGAGTTGGTTATTCATTCACTCTTTCAACTAGCGTGTAGGTGGCCTTTATTATGAGATGGCTACTAAATATTTGGGGGAATATTAAAATATAAAGGGTGCAGGGCCTGCCTTCCAGAGGTAGAATATTATCAATTGATTCCCATAGATTTAATAGAAAGACATATCTTCAATCACTTACTCATTCACTGACCAGATTTTACTGTGTCAGACATTGTACCGGACACTGGTGTGGCAAAGGTCAGTAAAATAAGTTGTCTGTTCTCCGGAGCCCATGGTATCCTGGAGGGCCAGGATTATGGTGGGTCTGGAATGATAAAGGAAAAAAGAAAAGAAGAGGTATCCAATTCAGTTTAGGAGAGAGGATGGAGAAGTTTCTAAGGGGGAAGTGGTACTGCAGCTGAGTCTCAGAGAGAGTTTAAATCATTCCTTACATGCATGTAATGTAATATGCATATAATGCATAATGACTTGTGTAACTGACTTTCCATCCATGTGTCCAGTAAGGGGGTGTGGCTTAGAGGTTGCAGGCATGGGCTTGGCTTTGGATCCCAGTTCTGCCACTTACTAGCTGTGGAACCCTAGGTAAGTGACTCTGGATGCCTGTTTCCTCATCCGTAAAATGGGGATACTATTAGAAATTACTCCTTAAGAAATTAAAAATAGAGCTTCCTTATGACCCTGCAATTGCACTACTGGGTATTTACCCCAAAGATACAGATGTAGGGAAAAGAAGGGCCATATGTACCCCAATGTTCATAGCAGCAATGGCCACTGTTGCCAAACTGTAGAAAGAACCAAGATGCCCTTCAACAGATGAATGGATAAGGAAGATGTGGTCCATATACACTATGGAGTATTGTGCCTCCATCGAGAAAGGATGAATACCCAACTTTTGTATCAACATGGATGGGACTGAAAGAGATTATGCTGAGTGAAATAAGTCAAGCAGAGAGAGTCAATTATCATATGGTTTCACTTATATGTGGAGCATAAGAAATAACACGGAGGACATGGGGAGATGGAGAGGAGAAGGGAGTTGGGGGAAATTGGAGGGGGAGACAAATCATGAGAAACCGTGGACTCTGAAAAACAATCTGAGGGTTTTGAAGGGGTGGGGGGTTGGAAGTTGGATGAGCCTGGTGGTGGGTATTATGGAGGGCACGTATTGCATGGAGCACTGGGTGTGGTGCATAAACAATGAATTCTGGTACACTGAAAAGAAATTTTAAAAATTAAAAAAAAATTACTTCCCATGATCATTATGAGAATTAAATAAATGAGTTAAAGTCTGCAAAATGCCCAAGAGAGTACCAAGTGCAAGTAAGTATTAAGAGTACCAAGCTCGGGCACCTGGGTGGCTCAGTGGTTAAAGCCTCTGCCTTCGGCTCAGGTCATGATCTCAGGGTCCTGGGATCGGTTAAGCTCTATGTAGGTATCGCTCACTTATTTCTAGCTACAGAGGAGAGAGTAATAAACATTTTCCAACAGAATGCCTCCTGGTTATGTTCCTGGGTAGTAGGAACTAAAAGCAGGGCCCATGAAAGAGAAAGGCCAACATGCTGGTTTTGAAAGAGGTCATAGAGATAAGGGGAGTAGTCTTTATGGTTATCCACGGGGAAAAGCCAGAGTTGCAAACTTTTGGGTAGGAAGCAGGGGCAAGAGCCAGGCTTCTTAGATCTTCACAGTATCAGAGGCCTTGAGGTTGGAGCTGTCGTACTGATACCTTCATGGATGTTCTGGCTAAATTGACTGCAACGTGGCGGGGTGTGGGGGACAGAGTGTTTGGGTTCATCTCCAGCAGCATCCTGTGGGGCAGAAGATGGCAGACAAGAACCTGGGCTGCTTTCAAGCTCTCTGTCCTCATTGTGTCTCCCCCTTCTCCACTCTTTCCCTTTGGGAGGCCCAGAGACTGTACCTATTGGGGAAACTGAGCCTGCAATCAAAGTATGACTTACATCCAAGTAATTGTTCTACATAGTGTCGAGAGGGAACCCTTATGTGTAGCCAAAGGAAGAGGCATTTTGTCTACATTGTGGTACCATGTTTTATGTATATCATTCCATATTTAGCTTCAGACCAGCCTCCTGAGGAAGCTTGTATTATCATTCCCATTTTAAAATGAATGAAGAGTTATTCAGAGCAATTAATAACTTTCTTGCTATTACTATTAGCAGTTGGAAGAATTGCATTGTAAGCTTAGGTCTATATGACTCTAAGGCAAGTGCTTGTAACTTATGTGCTATGTGGTATCAGAACTAAGGGGTTGTAGAATTTCAGAGAAGAGTAGAGGGGGAAATGGTGAGGACTTCCCTGGCAACTGAGTATTTGGTGTGAATATCAAAAATGGGTAGTGTTTTACATGTGCAAAAGGTAGAACAGGTCATTCTAGATGAAAAAAATGCAAAGGTTATGAGGGTATGAGGGTTACAAACCTCCCAGGGATTTGGAGAGGAGACCAGTGTAGCTAACACATGGGAATGTGGCTGCACACAATTTGGCTAGGGTCAAGTTCAACGAGGGTCATTTTTTCCCTCCATCTAATAAAAACGCAAGCTCTTCTTTATAGTGAATGGTTCAGAAGGGGAATGGAGGGAGAGCCTCTGTGTCTGACCATGCAGCAAATGCAAGTGACATTCTGTTCCAATAGTCTTTTGCCCATGGTTTTTGCTCAATTTCTGGATCACTGTCTGAAGATGGTGGCATGACCTCTAGACACTGAAAAGGACTCAGCTGTCTGGATTGGACTTGATGATGTGAAATGAGCAGCAGAAGAGAAACCTGAAAGGAGCTGAATCTGAGACCCAAGCTTGATGGATCCTGAAGCTGAGGTGTCTGACTATGCCAGGAAAGAGTCCCTTCCAGCTCATCTGGGCAATCCTTACAATTCTCATGGTGATGCCAGTTTGGACACAACCATTCCACAGAGAGCCCTGTGTTTTTGAATTAGGGTTCATAGAATTATCAAGTCTGGGATTTGTTTTTAATGATCTTGTTCTTTTTCCACACCATCGTTGACTAGAAATCACCCCCAGGCAGCTAGCATGTCATTTTCAGAGGTAACGTGAATCCAAAGCAAAAAAACTCTGACTTATTCACCAAGAGAGTAGATATGGTATCATTAAAAAACAAAACAAAACACAAAACAAAACAATGAAGCATTGCTTTTGTAAGTAATAGTTCAGATTCATACTCTACCTCTTAGCACTGAGCTGCTCCATGAATTTGGATAAAGTGCTCATCTTGCCCAAGCCTCTGTTTTCTTTTTCTTTATTTTTTTTAAGATCTTATTTATTTATTTACTTGACACAGAGAGAGCGAGCGAGCACATAAGCAGGCAGAGCAGCAGGCAGAGAGAGAGGGAGACTCAGGCTCCCGCTGAGTAGGGATCCTGAAGTGGGGCTGGATCCCAGGACCCTGGGATCATGACCTGAACCGACTAAGCCACCCAGGTGCCCCAAGCCTCTGTTTTCTTATGAAGTCAAGAAATTGTGCCTCACAGGATGGATGTGGACAGAAGAGAAATAAGGTGCATAAAAACACACTGCTATTTTAAAGCCTTGAAGAGCTTTTGGATGGCATGAGAGATAATAGAGTCATTTAAGAATCTGAGGGAAACCTCAGGACCCCTAAGGGGTCCCCTTGGACACTACTTTCTACTTTCTCTGTTAGATCTCCTGAAAGTACAATAGAGTTTTCTTCCCAGGAACAAAGCAGAAGAGAGAAGAGTTTCAGGCACTGTTGGTGCCTGTTGTAGGCAAGGTCTCCAATCACCTTCATGTCCTCTCAGTCCTAGCAAATGTTAGGGGTGGTAATATCAAGGTGCATGTACATTTAGATGAGGTGAACATCTAGGTGAGCAACAGCACAGACCCAAAATGTCTCCTTCTCCACTGCCCCCTCGCATGTCTAGTTACTGCCTGTTTGTAGTTTTGTGGTCTTAAGAAAGTTATTTAAGCCCACGATGCCTCAGCTTTCTCCTCTGTCAATGGCGACATTAATAGCACCTCCCTCGTCATACTATGGTTGTGAAGAATACTTACGATATGACATATAAGCAGCATGTGTGGCACAGAATAAGCACTCAATGAACATTAGCTCCTGCTAACATGATAATTACTGTAGTATGTCGCAATCACCTCTTTCCTTCCCATGGAGGTATCAGCCCCACCAGATTGCGTGTTCCCCGCGGGTGGTGCAGGGCTGGGGGGTCTGCCATACAGTAGATGAAGAGTAAAGGAATCTAGAAAGGCCAGCCATCCCAATGGACAGGAGCAGGCAGACGGCAGGACAGAACTGCTTGGAGGGGCAGAAAATGGAGCTGAGACTCAAAATGAGCTGAAGTCATTTCCGCGTAAGGAGGAGTGGCTGGAGGTCTCATCCGGGGCTGGGGCCCAGGCATCCTACAGAATGACAGTGAGGCCAGCACCAGCTGGGAACTCAAGGCAACAGCTACCGGAGGCCTTGAGCTGCACGTTAGGAAGGAGGGATTCTATCCTACGGGCGTCAGTGTTCGCCAAACTTCAGCCTGCATCACCAGCACGGTTTTCGCCAGATCTGAGCAATGCAGGATCTCTGGCTTAACCTCTTAATATTTCCCTTAAATTAATTTACCTTCTTTAAACTTGAAGAAACCTACAGTCGAAGAAAACCCTATTACTCTTGTCAGTAATAACCCATATCTTCTGCTGTAAATATAACGGTGAAACAAGTAAAGTAAAAACAACTTACTTTCATAAACCTCTACTGGATACTTTTGTCTGTGAAGGTTCAGAGCCTACTGTCTCTTGGCTAAAAAGGGAAATCAGTAGGTTTTCGAGGAGTGTGAAAACCATCAAGCACATATGGCAAACTTTTCACTTAGAAGGATGGAGAGGAAGCTGGGAAGGGAATGTGCTTGGTGCCGTGGAATCCGATGTCAGGTAATTCTGTCACTGTGGGTTTCTAAAAGCATCCTCCGAGCTGCCAAGGGCAAAGGTCCCACAATTAGGGAAACCATCTCAGGGTGATGGGAATATGTTTTAATGGTTTTATGGAACATCTTTCTGGCTATTTGGGGGGGAGTGTGGATTTATAGGGACTGAGATTCGAGGCTGGGAGTTCAGGTAGAAGCAAAGAACCACAGCCCAGATGACAGGTAGTGAAGGTCTGAGAGAAGAACATTGTAGGGCGGAGGGGCGGGGGGAGAGAGAAGCCACTGATGGAATATCCAAGGAACATGGACAGTGCTTGCTGATTGACTGTCCAAAGAAAGAATCTGGGACACCCTCCCTGGGGTCAGCTTGGGCCAGAGGGAATATGATGGCACCAAATGGAAGAGAATTCTGCAAACACTGTCCCTACTGCTCTTTTCTGAACTTGTCCATCATCTTCTTCCAGGCTCCCAGGTGCTTCCAGCTTACTTCTAGGAGCTCAGACTTTTGGGATGCCTCCAGTCCGATGTGCAGAAGAGTCCATACTCCAAACCCATTAGACTGCTTACAACAATCCCAACGTAGGGGAGTAGAGGAAGACAAAGCACTCTATAGCTTGTTCTCCCCATTCCACTACTATTATACAGTTGAGAACTGGATAAAAGGAAAATCAAGCACAGGGGCAAAAAGAACTTCAAAATTCACCCAGAGAATCCTACAAATCCAGGTGTGGATTTCAGGATCTCACTAATTTTCTTTTTCCAATTGGTGACTAAGCGGGGTAGAGAAAATTAGAGGCTGACTGTATGCATTTACAGCTCCGATGATTTCATAGTGCTGCCAGAGGAACAGTTTCCTTGGTCCCAGGCTTCCTTACGGCACTGCTCAGACAAACATCTTTAATTGCTACCATGGAATTCCTGACCTTTCCTCGAGGGGCCAGTGGTCTTCACATCAATTCGCTATATCCTGGAAATGACACTATCCGTCTTACTTCTCCCTGATGCAAATGAAAATATCAGCTGGCAGTCACAGCAGAAAGTGGCTAATGAAACAGCTCACACTATGGTGTAAATGACTATGAATAAGTTCACTGTCTAACATTTAGCAACACATTGATCCAGAGGTATAAATATCGTATGTGAAGTTTCAGATCCATGGGACTTTATTTTGAAGTAGCACATACATCTTTTCCCTCCTGTGAGCCTATCCTAAATCAACAGACACCAAGGCACTAAAGTTTCATTGATTGGGTAAAAGTGGTCTATAAAAGACACTCCCAAGAGTGTCACGAACAGTCTTACTTTCAAGTCCAGCTGCAGAGTAAATTAAGTTCTGAAACAAACACCTTCTGCTATTTTTAAGAATGATCACATCTATTTCAAAATGAAAACTTCTCCTTTGGTGATGCTTTAAATTGAAAAGACAGTAAAGGTAGTGGCAGAATGCATAAAAACCCTCTGTGGAGGACCAAAATATTTCCATGTAACTTTGTTAGTGGGTGGACTACTGACGGAATCTGATGTTTCATAGGTAATTCAAACCTATTATCTAAACAGAAAAGTGGAAGGGAACACAGAAGAAAGTGATAAACATTCCAGAGATTACAGAGGCAAACTATGGAGTTCACTATTTTGAGAAAGTAGTGATTTCTGCTCCCCTCATTATAAATATGTCAATTTCCTTTAAGTGGACAGCCTTTGAATTTGTCCTTGTTGACAAATTTCCTATGTGAGCCTACTTGAAAAGACTGAAGAAGTTGTTTGTAATTTGACTTAAAATACCTCTTTGACTCTGAGACGGACGTTCAATAGGTGTTGTAAATTGTGACCATTCAGAAGCCATAAGGTCAGTGCCAGCCAACAGGTCTATTTCCTTTAACATTTAGGAGAGAAGCTAAAACATATAGCTGTATTATGTTCTGCTATGTCAGAGAATTAAAATTAATGATATGGGCTAGAGAACATACTCTTTCTTCATCAAGTCATGTTTTTCTAACCCAGAAGTGCCTTTTCTGACATAGTACTCGATTATTCAGTCAAATCATAGATTCCTAAGACAGAAAAGAGCTTAAATGTACAAATACTCCACGTTGTTGTATCTAAAATAATGATTTCTAACCCTAGATGCTCATCAGAATTCTCTTGTGAGCTTTTTTTAAAAATGCACATGGAGGAGCTCCACTCCTTAGCTACAAATCATTATCCATGGTCGCTGGGGCCTAGGCACCACTATTTTTGGAAGCAACCCTCCTTCTCCTGGCCCCTGATGAATAGCCAGGGTTGGAAACCACTGACTTAGAAATCAAACTCACCCCCAGTGTTGAGCTTGTGCTTCTCAGTGGTCAAATTCAAGGATTACTTCACTCATACGTAAAGGGTTTCCTGTAAAATGAGCCCTGATACAGTATTTAATTTGCTTTCCTCTTTCCATGTACAACATGGACTTTCCCTTTCCTCTGTAGTCAGGAAAAGAGAGTTTGAGCAAGGGTAAGATATTAGCTGAATGGGGAAAAGGGGTCGGAGGCATCATCCTCCCCACCACCATTCCTTGGAGAGAATCTTCTTCAAGGTTCTACCAATAACATACAATGAAGCCAACTGGTATGGGGTATGAGTGAAGATTGGGGAACTAACCCACTAGACCCTTTGCCAACCCAGTGCAGCCTGGACTTTGCGCCCTGTGGCTATCCCACCTTTGGCTTGGTTATTGTTGTATTTCTGCCTGGGAGTGAGCTACGAGGATCCCTTTCAGCCTACCCACCCTGAGGCATGTGTCAGCTGTAATAGTTACAAGAACCAAACACAAAGACAGTTGGTGACTATTATGCATGTAAATTAAAATGTATTCTCGGGCTTAGGCTATTAGGTTATCATTGGGTTATTTTATAGGCATCTGTAATATGTACTCCTTATTCTTAAAAATGATGATCTAGCCTTTAAACCTAATGAGTCAGTGAATAATTGTTGAACTTCTGTGCTTAACACCGTACCAAGCACTTAAAAAAAATTACTTACTAATTTATTTATTTATTTATTTATTTAAGAGCAAGAGAGAGTACCTGAGCATGAGCAGGGGTGGGGGTGGGGGAAGAGGGAGAAGGAGAATCAGGCTCCCCACTAAGCAGGGAGCTGATGCAGGACTCCATCTCAGGACCCTAGAATGATGACCTGAGCCGAAGGCAGCTGCCTAGCTGACTTAGCCACCCAGGCATCCCTGTACGAGGCACTTTAGTGAACAGAGAATAAGACCTAAACTCTGTCCCCAGAGGATGTCTATTTTGTGCATCTGTGAACAGTGAAAACATTGTGATTTGAAAAAGCAGTGGTCTCTGAGACTTTAGACACTGACCGAAAGAGAAAGTACACGTAGCAGAACAACAAAGAATAAATTTGGACCCAAATGGGGAGATATCTGGAAGGGTCATAAGAATCCAGCAGAGAAAATTACACTTGGTAAAGACAGCCACAGTGGGGATTTGGTTCCAAGGAATGCTCTGATGGCACCGTGAGCAGTGGTACCCTCAGGAAAGGGGGTGAGCTGGGAGAATGGAGGCAGGTTGGTGGTACACTGAAGCAGGTGTTGTAACATGATTTTGTGGCTATGGGATCCCATTTTGAATGGAAAAATGATAAGAATTGGTCTTTGGGAATGGAGAGCAAAGAAGAATGAGCACTGAAGAAGGTGTAAGATTTCTAGGGTAAATGAGTGTATGGCTACAAACAGTCATATTGGAAAGGAACCAAAAATTTGCTTTTAAAGACATTGGGTTTGAAGCCATTCTAAGACGTCTAAATAAAACTCCCAGTTGGTAGTGGAAGATAAGAGGTTAGACTCTGAATAAGAGAGATTGGAATGATGGATCCTCTGACAGAGGACTTAGGAGGAAAAGGGAGCTCAGAGTTGGAGTCTGAGAAACAACAGCCTCTAGAGAAGAGACTATCAATGAGCTCTGTGTGTGAGAAATATGCTTGTGTAGTTATTTATATGCGTAAATGCCTCCTCCGTGGCTTTATTGAGGTTGAAATCTCAGACTTTTGCCCAAAACAACTCCATTTTATGCCATCAGTTTAAAATCTCCCACAAAGAATGAAATTCTTTTTGTATATTTCCCTGTGTTGACCAATTAACTCTAACAGAACATTTTGTCAGATAGAAAAAATGTGTGCAGAAAAGGGGAGAGACAGTTACCTTTTAAAACTGACCTTTCATTTTTCATATTTTATTCATCCTTTTTTAACAGATAAGGTTAAACTCATTGTTATTTAAACCATGTCACTAATTCAGTGAATTTGTGGGGAAAATCTTGAAACTTAATAGTACTGAAGATTTTAAGCATCTTATTTTTAATGAAACTGTTATCACATTTTCTCCAATTACCGATCAATCATTGCTCCTTTTTATTCCAGACTGTGAAATATGGAGCAATGTAGGAGTATTTAGCAGAGAATTTGTACGTAATGGGATTCAACCAGGAAATCATACAGAATAATCATCATTTCTCTTTGGGATGAATGAATATAACTAACCTATCTGGGCCAATTCCACCTCATCTATAAAATGGGCCAGATGAGATCTGACTTGCTCATCTAATAGGTTTTCCATAAAGACTAAAACTAAAAAAAAAAAAAAAAAAAAAAAAAAATGGAATAACCTATGAAAGAACTTTCTAACCCATAAAACCTTACAGGCATGAAAGTTACCACTGTTGGAAATTGTATGAGTAGCCGGAAGAGTGGAGAAGAGTTCTCTATTAGCATAATGTTGAGGCAGATAAAGGAGCATTTGGCTGGGCTGTGAGCGATACAGAAGGCAGGTGCATTTGAGATTGTCTTAGTTTGGGTCCCCCCACGAAAGGAGGCACTAAAGCAAAGGTTCTTATTCATGTTGTTTATTTGGGAAGTTCTGTGAGGAAATGGGGAAGGAAGACAGGGAGGAGGGACAGCAACAAAGGATGCAAACATAAGCAGGACACTGCTGTGGGCAGCACGGGTTCAACCCCCCAGGGACCCTCTGAAGGACTCTGTGCAGCACTCCTCTGAATTATCCAGTGACATGAGAAGCTTGGGTACTTAGTCTCTAACTCCCATCCCCCCACCTGGAGGGTTGCTCTTGGTGCCTTAATTCCAGACATTTCCAGGCTGTGACACGTAGGAGCAAAAGGAAGCAAGAGTATGTCACCCCAAGATACACGTCTCTGACGAAGATTATTTTGAGCTGAAGGCAATTAATAAGTAGCAAAATCAGAAAAAGCTCCCTGTACCTCCCCCCTTTCCTGCCTAAAGACAGGATATAAATTCAGTTTTATAGAAGATGGCACCAGAAGAATCTACAAACAAACCTTACTCCATCAGTTTCCTTCCATATGTTTACTTTACCACAATTTTGCCACCCTTTGAAGCCAAAGACCACTTACTTTCTTTGGTCCTGTCATTTTGGTACGAATTTTTTTTTTAAGATTTTATTTATTTATTTGACAGACAGAGATCACAAGTAGGCAGAGAGGCAGGCAGAGAGAGAGAGGGGGGAAGCAGGCTCCCTGCTGAGCAGAGAGTCCAATGCAGGGCTAGATCCAAGGGCCCTGAGATAATGACCTGAGCTGAAGAGAGAGGCTTAACCCACTGAGCCACCCAGGTGCCCCTTGCTGTTAATTTATTGTTCTTTGTTGAAGATGCCATATAACCCAGAGTTCTGAGGCACTTCTGTGTTACTCATCTCGGGGTACTTCCGTGTATTACATGTGTGGTATGCATGTTGGTAAACTTGTTCTTCTCTTGTTTATCTGTCTTTTGTGACAGGAGCTTCACTGTAAGACCTTGACATGGATAGAGGAAAACCATTTCCTCCTCTCCAGAGCTAAGCACACTCCCGCTGTCTAGAGAGCACCTTCAGCTAGAGTTGCCAGAAGCCATGGGCATGTACTAGAATGTCTGTAGGTGATTTCCAGGGTAGAACAAGGCCATACAGGAGGGGCATCACACCTCTGCTTTGCAACCAGTCCAACTTGGTTTTGAATCCTGGATCTGCTCCCCTTAAACTGTCTAGCACATCGCTCAACCTTCCTGACTTCAATTTCTCTAGCGGCAAACCAGGGACAGCAATAGCTACCTTGCAGAATACTAAATCAGTTATGCATTCTTTTGATGGTATATACAATCACCAATGTTATTCAAAAATAGTAAATGTCCGGGACGCCTGGGTGGCTCAGTTGGTTAAGCAGCTGCCTTCGGCTCAGGTCATGATCCCAGCATCCTGGGATAGAGTCCCACATCGGGCTCCTTGCTCATCAGGGAGCCTGCTTCTCCCTCTGCCTCTGCCTGCCATTCTGTCTGCCTGTGCTTGCTCTCTCTCCCTCTCTCTCTCTGACAAATAATTAAATAAAATCTTAAAAAAAAAAAATAGTAAATGTCCTGGGAAAAAGCTCCCATGATAGGATTAAAGGAATACAAGAAGTCACACTTACTCGCATGATGAGTCCCTTTTTGTAAAGGACAAATATTTTATGCGGAAGGATAATAATTAGGACAAAACATACTAAAAGATTAAGAGTGCTTATCCTAATTTCTATTTCCCTATGTATGCTTTTCTTCATTTTTTAAAGTTTCTGCCAAGAGTTTCTATTACTCTATAATCAGAAAGAGGCAAATTTCACAGAACCCATTCTTCAGGACTCTTATGAGGATGATAGATGATTGCACAAATAAAAGTGTTTATCGCAGTACATGACACAGAAATGTGCTCAATATATGACCATTCGAAAAGCAAGTAATACACATTACTAACGAAATAAGAGCTTGCTTACCATGCAGCAGGCACTGTGCACAGCACTTTGCATTTATATCCTCTTTTAATTCTCAAACCAGCCTTATGCTGTAGGTACCGACCTCACCATAGCTGCACAGATGTAGAATAATGAGAATGAGGAAGAATACAAAATCTTACTAAAGAGACATATTTCTATGTTCCCAAGCCCCTCAGGATGGCTTGGACATTTTAAAATAAATCACTCAGAAAAAAAAAAATAAATAAAAGTCACTTCCTTCCTTTCTTTTTTTTCTTTTTTTTTAGTTCAGAGCCTGAACAAAGTTTAAAGAACTGCTACTTTACCAGAACACTGGTTAAAGTTGAATGTCAAAGAGTAGCCCCTAGGTGACCTCGGTCCATGAGCAGACTCTGTGGCAGAAATCAAATGGACCTGGGGAGCTTCCAGCTTGGCCTATAGGGTAAGGTTTCTGTGCATCTCTGAAATGCAGTTATCTTTGCTAACAACAAAGAAGAGCTGGAGACAATGTTTCACCCGGCAAAGACCCTGTACCCCAGAGATTAGAAGAGACTGCTTCATGGACCGTTCTGTTGCAGGCCACAGAATCAAAATGTGCACGTTTGGAGTACGGCCTGAGAAAGAAAGAAAAGAAGATTTGTATTGGACAGAATGGTGTTACTTCGCTTTATCTGTGTTGCTGACAGTAGAGATGAGGCTCTTTTCTTGTTTCTTTGTTATTGTTGTTGGTGTGCTGGGTTCCATATACAGAAGCATGTAGGATTTAATTAAAATAGTTCAAATGGCCTTAGTCTGTCAAGCTGACAATTCCCCT
This sequence comes from Enhydra lutris kenyoni, assembly GCF_002288905.1. Taxonomy (NCBI): domain Eukaryota; kingdom Metazoa; phylum Chordata; class Mammalia; order Carnivora; family Mustelidae; genus Enhydra; species Enhydra lutris. Next base: position 3,044,449 of record NW_019154123.1, read on the forward strand.
CGAAATCCTCTTTGTTTGCCCCTTAGTGAATTTCATTATAAGAAAATCAAAGAGGAAAAACTCTGGAAATTGTTGCCTCGAAAATAAACGGGGGGGAGGAGAGAGGGGGAGGAAAGGGAGGGAGGAGAGACCAGTGCCAGCATGACTGGGGATAAGAGCAAAGCCATTCTAATTTTCAGCTTAGCTCTTTTCAAATGACAGAGAGCTTCAGCTACTGCCTGTCAGAGGTGGAGGCCTTTGAAAATAAACAGGGGAGCTCTAGGTCTATTTTCCACCGGCTCCTCTCAGACTCTGTTTCTTGTTGGCAGGAGGCAACCAGGGAAGGTGAGAACGGCCTCACCTACTGCTGTTGATTCCAGGTGGCAGGAAAGCTTGCAGCCCTTTGAATATGTGCTCCTGTTAATTTGGTGGAGGCTCCTGTGTGGGTGAGCAAAAGCCCTTGTGTCCTAGATAGAGGACAAGCCTTGGTGTCTAAAAGCTAAGAATTCTGGGACTCCCACTAGTGCGCTTTTATTCGTGCATTGAATCCCTTGCAGCGTTATGAAAGCTAAGTATGAAAATGGCCTGTTACCTTGATGTTAGCATCATTGCCAGCTTTGCTTTGTGATGCTTTCCTAGACTTTTCCTAGATTTTCTTCGCCTTTTTAAAAAAATGTATATTCTCTTGTGTTTTCCTATGCATTATTGTGAACTAGCTTAAGTTGTTTTTAGAAGAAAGTATAAAGAATGTTTGAATTGTTTTTGGACCATAATGAGGGATCCACTCAGTACTTGGACAGAAGGTGGTCCTCGAGGGATGAAAACCATGCAGACACTGTGTCCCAGGGAGTATGGTTGTAGATCGATTTTTCCCTCTGGAGAAGGAATGATCCAGCTAAAAGGGGTAACGTGGATAGAAAACTAGGTTCAAAGATCCCTATTTGACAGTCCGTCATTGTTTCAGACAGAATCTCTAGGCTTAGGGGTGACAGGAATTCTGGCCATCAGCCAGGGGTACCACTAGTGTGAGGCAGGGGTGGTTTTTCAGGCCTCTCCATGGCCTGAATAAAAAGCTTCACAAACATCCATTTCCTTTTGTGCTATATCAGTGCCAACCTGACACATTTCTGATGATTTTATTGAGCTCCGAGCACCCTGATGGGGGTACTATCAACAAAAAGAAAAAGCATACTGATTCCTAGAACGAACTCTGTCTTACTAGAAACTTACTAATTGGACTTCTGGCATTGAATCATTAGTCATGTGTCCATGGTTAAGACAAGTTTAACACCAAAACACTGATCACACCAATGAACTGAGAAAGTTGACTTTATGTGTGTGGTTGGGTCCCAGACTGAGCTTATCAGTTCATCTAGGAAACTGAACCCTCTGGGGCTTTGAAGTGTCCAAGCCTCAGCATTGCTATGGTAATAGCTTTTGCTAGTATCTGTCTTTGACTGGGTTCCCACAAAATCCTGAGATAATGATTTGACTGCAGTTTGTTTACTAGGGAGATAATTATGAGGAGCTCTGGAAAGACAGGAGGAATGAGTCAGAGATGGGAAGAGACCACTGTGGTCAACTGAGACTCAATCACTTTGGGGCGATTTGTGAGATGATGTCGAATACCTCAACTTCCCAGGAGAAGGATTTATCCTTGATCACATCCAACATTGGCTAAGGATTTCTCCAGGGGGAATTAACTCCTGGGGACACTGCTTAGACTGAGTAGATTTCTTTGGCCAGGGAAAGCCTCAGTCATAGATATGGGGTTGCTGGCACAGGTGGTAGGGAGTCCTTGGGTTATGTGGAACAGTGGGCTCTGCTGAGATTTGGGTGTGGCAGTGTCAGTGTCTATGATACCCTTCCATAATACCAACAAATGAGACTGCACTTTTTCATTTCCTGCTTCCCCCTCCTGCTGCCACCCAATGTACTTGCCATGTTCATTGATTTTGATTCTGAATTCTATAGAGACTTCTTAAGAGTGGTCCATGTTTGATCACTAAAGAACACTAATTGAGGGCTTAGGGCACTAACAATGCTTTTTCCTCAAAAAAAAAAAAAACAAACAAAGAAAAAGGTATTGCAACTACGATCATGGGAAATAACACAATTTTATTGACTTCTTTTCATTGATGTTATGGTTAGAATTGTTTTCATTTTGAGTCATATGTGGTGACTGGGGAGGCATGGTAACTGAGCTCCGGCTTCTACTGGTATTAAGACAGCCCTGAGGCTAAAGATGAATCCAGTGAGGACGTAATTAATTTCCTAGCCCTAAGTGTACTGGAGCTGCCTCTCCAACAGCCAAGCAGCTGCCTTTTCTAAGAATGGTCTCAGCATGGGGGTGCCTGGGTGGCTCAGTAGGTTAAAGCCTCTGCCTTCCACTCAGGTCATGATCCCAGGGTCCTGGGCTCGAGCCCAGAGTTGGGCTCTCTGCTCAGCAGGGAGCCTGCTTCCTCTTCTCGCTCTGCCTGCCTCTCTGCCTACTTGTGATCTCTCTCTGTGTCAAATAAATAAATAAAATCTTAAAAAAAAAAAAAAAAAGAATGGCCTCAGCATGTGGGAGTGAAACTGCAGTAGCAATGCATTTACTAGATGATCCTGCCCTTTTGGCCATGGTGATTGGACATGTGGTGCAAGATGTGTCAACCAGGCTGGCTCTCTGAGGAATTTGAAATTTCAAATGAAGATACACAGAGTAAGAGTGATTGGGCCTGAGTAACCTTAAGATGGTGGAACTTTGGAAGGCGAGTCCATGTGGCCTTCTAGAATAAGATCCTGATTTTTTTCTTTCCATTCCAAAGCCAAGGTCATTAACGAAGACTCCAGTGGTGGACATTCACTTGTTGCCTAGTTAACCTCTATCCCCCAATTCCCACTTTCTAACAGGGCACTGGTTGACATTAAGATGTCTGTCTTGTGGATAAGGTGATCCCACCCTCAATCAGATACAGACAGTGGTAAGTCTAACCCGGTCAGTTAGCTCCATTTCACTTATCACAATGACTGGTTCAGGTAACCCAGATCAAGTCATTCCCCAGGCCACAGGGATTACATAATTGTTGGGCACATCACCCAATTTAGGCAGTTATTCTTCAAATAAATCTGTATTGTTTCCTTGGGCTGGCCACCTACTGAAAAAATCTATAGTTAATATAGATAGGTAAACTGAGGACACAAAGTCATGGTGATAATGAGCCATGGTATTTTTTACAAAGTTCAAGGAGTACTTATATGTTAATGCTATAAGAGCTAGGGAAACACTTTGAAGAATCCAAAGAATGATTCAGTCATCTGACTCAAGGGTGGTCTTCAAGGATTCTCCCCTTATGCTATTTTTATGCCTTCATACAGTTTGTCCAACACTAAATAGAGCTGGCCTGGCAGCAAATAAGATATCACAGAAACAATGGAATGTCACTGATGAGACTGGGTCATAGAAACCACTGTGGCTTCAATTTCCACTCGCTTGTTCTTGGGGAAAACAGATGCCATGTCGTACGGAACTCATGAAGTTGAATGGAAGGGCCAGTGTGGTGAGGAACTGAGGCCTCCTACTAATCACAGAATCACTCACATCTATGTGAGTGAGCTATTTTGGAAATGGATTCTTTAGCCCCAGCTTTAAAGATGACTCTGGCTGACATCTTTAGTATATATTCGATTAGAGTTCCCAAGTCAGACAATTCAGTAATGCCATTCTTGAATTCCTGACCCACAGAAATTATGTGAGATAATAAATGTTGTCTTAAGCTGCTACGTTTGGGGATACATTTTTGTGCAGCAATAGATAACTAATACACATTGTAAACCACCTGTACATACACACACTAATATAATATACTATTTATATGTATATATAAACATATACGTATCTTCCAAGTGGAAACACACTTTTCTGAAGAATGAATACATTTTCTTACTTCTTTCACCCACCTGTCCATCCATTCATTTGTTCACTCATTCGTGGAGTGTTCACCATGAACCAGGACATGAGCTATGCACCGCAGATACACTGTCCCAGCACTCCAGGTGCTCCATCTGTAGCCTACAGATTTCCTAAAAATCCTTGGGTTTACCTCAGGTTTATCAGCTAACTGATCTCAATACTCATAGAAAATACAAAGCTGATTGAAAACACTATTTGCACATTGAGCTAAAAGCCTGAGTAGAAAAGAAAAACAAAATTAAGACAGGCTCTCTAACCAACTGCACATGAACATACCATTTTGTCAAAAGCCAGTGAAGCTGTTTCGAAACTGATGTCCTACACTGACCTAATGGCATCAGGGTAAAGATAAGTCACAGCCACATATCCAGTGCTGAGTGTTTTGGTTGTTGTTGTGTTGACAAGACTGCTCAGTTTGACTGTACATGTTCTCAGAAATAGTAAATCCATAGAGGATACAGTTAGTCTTGTGCAATGCTCAACATGTTCTCCGTTCAGTGTCTAGTCTTCACAAACAGGCACTGAATGCCTTTTATTTGGGTGGGAATGATAATCATAGTCATCAGACCCAAGTCCAATACTCCAAAAACTCAAGAGCATAGTCAGATCAGAGGATTTGGAGGCTCTGATGTTAACTTTTCCAGACAAATTTTCCCTCTCTGAATACAGAGTTAATGGTGAAACCATAAAGAAAACTAATCTGTCTAGAAAACAAATCTCCCCCCCACTACCAATTTACAAACTTCTTTCATTCCCCACTTCAGGGAATGTAATACTAGAATTGAGCTCAAATATCCTGCATTTTCTATCTAAACAGTGATTTGTTTTAGATGATACAAATGGCATGTAGCCATTTATGCAATGTGCATGGCCTTGGGTCATATATGTAATTTGAAAAACATCAACAAGTATTAGCTAATCGGACATTTTAACAGTTTTCTATGCCAGCATGTTAATATTTTTACGTGTCACTTTTACAGCTTCTTAGAGGCATATTTGACACATGACTGAAATAACTGAAAATATTTAAACTATACAATTTGATATTTCGACATATGTATGCACTTGGAAAAATACCCCAAAGAATATAATGAACATATCTTTTATGCTCTAAGTCTTCCTTCTGCCCCTCCACTCCAGCCTATCTTCTATCCATACACAATCCCTGACTTACTTTTAGCATTATGGATTAGTTTACATTTTCTCATATATTACATAAATAAAATTATATACTATGTAGTTTCATGGTCTGGTTTCTTTCACTCAGCACAGTTACTTTTTTCTCTTTACTCTCTCTTTTTTTCCCCTCACATAGTCAATACCTTTTTGTTTCCTTTTTTGTTTTGTTTTGTTATTTGTTTTTTGTCTTTCTCATTCAGTAGTGTTCCATTTTAGGGATATAACAGGATTTTCTTTTTCCTTTCAGCTGTTGTGGACATTGGGGTTCTCTCCAGTTTTTTACTATTACAAATAAAGCTTCTATGAACATTTGTGTATAAGACTTTGTGTAAATGTCCTATCAGTTCCCCTGAGCAATATATGATAGAATGATAGAAGAATGGCTAGCTCACATGATAGGTGTGCACTTAACACTCTAAGAAATTACCAAACTGTTTTCCAAGGTTGTTGCATCATTTTACCTTCCCATCAGGAGTATCTGAAAGTTCCAGTGGCTCCATGCTTTTACCAACACTTAGTATGGTCCAATATTTTTTAAAATTTAAGACATGCTAATAGGCATTAGTGGTATATTGCATTGCTGATTTAATTTGCATTTCTCTAATTAATGGTGGTGAACTCCTTTCAGGTGCTTTATTTGTCCTCTGTATGTCTATAAATCTTTTACCCATTTTTTGATTGGGTTATTTTTTTATTATTAGCAGTTTTGAGAATTTTTTATATATTCTGGTTAAAAGTCCTTTAATATGTGATTTGCAGATATGTATCTTTTCATTCCCTAAGAATGTCTTTCAGAGAGAGAATTCTCAATTTTTATGAAGTCTACTTTATAAATTATTTATTTTATGGATTGTGATTTGGATGCATATAAGAAATCTTTGCCTAACTAAAAGTCATGGAGACTTTTTCCAATTTTTTTTATAAGTTCTATAGTTTGGGGTTTTACATTTAGTCTATCATTTATTTGAATTATTCTTTGTACATGATTTAGAGTATGAATCAAGGCTTATTTTTTGCATTTTAGATTTTTTTTGGTATTTTTTCATATTAAATTGTTCAGGCACCATTTGTTGAAGAACATATTTTTTTCCTTACTGAATTGCCTTTGTACATTCGTCAAAAATAAATAGACCATATATATGTGTAAGTCTACTTCAGGGCACTGTATCTTGTTCTATTGATCTGTTTGTCAACATTTATGTCAATATCATACTGTCCTGATTGCTGTAGCTATGTTACACATTTTAAAGTCATGTAAGGCAACCTCTTTAACTTTGTTTTCTTTTTCAAAGTTGTTTTAGCTAGTCTAGGTCCTTTGCATTTTCAAATGAATATTGAATGAAGCAGCTTATCAATTCCTATAAGAAAGTCTACTGGAGTTATGTTTGGTGTTGCACTGAATCTTTACATAAATTTGTGGAGAAATGATACCTTAGCCTTCTAAGTCTTCCAGCTCATGAACAAGATCTCTCTCTCCATTCATTCCTTCCAGCCCTCTCTACCTTCTTCAAGCAATGTTATATAGCGTTCAATGTTTAGGTCTTCCATATCTTTTATCAAATTTATCCGTAAGTATTTTACATGGTGCTATTATTGTTAATGGTATTTTAAAATTTCAACACCAGCTTGTTCATTGCTAGTATATATTAAATAATTTTAGTATATTTTTCTTGATCCTATAGCTTTGCTAGAAGTTCACATATTGCTTCTCATAACTTTTTTTGTGAATCCTTTAAGATTTTCTTCAGAATCAATGATGTCAGCTGTGAATAAAGATAGTTTTTTTTTTAATCTTCCTTTTCAAGCTGGATACCTTTACTTTTTTTTTTTCTGAAATAGTTTTAGATTTACAGAAGAGTTGCAAAGATTATATCAAGTATTACCCTTTATTCTACACCTATTTCTTTTAATGTTAATAACTTACACCTGTAATACATCTGTCAAAAGAAATTCTTGACAAAATGCTATCAACTAACCTATATATTACCATAAAATGTATCACTTCATCTCTGATAATAATCCTTACCCAGGAGTCTACCTTCTGTGGTATTAATATAACCAGTCCAGCTTTCTTATACTTTGTGTTTGTAGAGTATCTATTTTCTACTCTCAATTTTTACCTCTGTAAATATATTTAAAATGTATTTCATTTAGAAACTACATAGTTGGGTCTTGCTTTCTAACCCAGTATGATAATCTCTGCTTACATTTGCACTTGTTTAGGTGATTTGCATTGATATCTATCTATCTATGATATATATTCTCTCTATATATATAGTAGATAGATTTACATATTGATTCATATATCTATTTATTGATATAGATATCAAACTCTTAATATGTATATAAAGAGTAGACAATTAGTTATACCTACCATCTTACTATTTTTTTCTATTTGTCCATTTTCCCCCAGTTTCTTTCTGAGAGTGTTAATCCCCTCACTTAGAAAGTAAGGCTACTTAGAGATCAGTTTGATTGTTTGATGCCTATTTTTAAGATTTCTTAGGGAAACCTCTCTCTAGGGCTATTTTACCCTGTTATTAATATGTGATCCTATTGGTATCTCTACTAAATGCCCCGAGCACCCAATAAGATCTCAATTCTCTGTCTGGTCAACCCTGGAAATCACTCAGTTCACAGTTGCTTGGTAACTGTTCTTTGCCTGAAACTTGTTCTTTTTCTAGTAGTTGTTCTGGCACATGAAATTTTCTCCTACATGTTCACCACTTTGTCTTTAGCCAAAAACTTGATGGGACCCTACTGCAGATTTCAGGAGCTCTTTCTCTACACAGATCCCTTCCTTCTGGTACCCTTGCTCAAGCAAATTCTATCCATCTTAAGTCCCCTGAACTTTGATCACTATCTCTTAAACTTAGAGAGACCACTGGGCTCTGCTTATGTTTTCTCTTCCTCCACTGCATTCTCCAAAGGTCCTCTAGGCAGAAAAGCAGGGTGGCAAACAGGCTCCACTCTTCTCCCCACTCTTCTCAAGGATCACTTTCTTTTGCTCCCTGTTGTCTAATGCAATAATTTCATTTATTTGTCTCATTTTATACTTGCTAGTTGTCTTTGGGCACTGTTTCAGTTTTCTTGGGCTGCTATAACAAAATAACACCAACTGGGGGCTTAGCAATAGAAACGTATTTTCTCAAAGGTCAGGAGGCTGGATGTCCAAGATCAAGGTTCGGCAGGGTTGGATTCCTCTGAGACCTCTCTCTCTTTGGTTTGTAGATGACTGTCTTCTCCCTGTGTCATCACACGGTCTTCTTTCTGTGTACATGTCCTAATCTCTTATAAAAACACCAGTCTTACTGGACTGACTTCAGCTCATTCTAATGACTTAACTTAATTACCTCTTTACAGACCGTATCTCCAAATGCATTTACATTCTGAGGTACTAGAGGTTAGAGCTTCAGTATATAAATCTGGGGGGCTAGGAGAGGGGTAGAACACAATTAACCTACAACAGGCAGTCTACAAATGGCTACTCTTTCATGCCAGCAGCCGAATTTTTGAATTTCCATATTTGCCAGTTATTTTATTAAAATGTTGCAGACTTTAGTTCACTGAATTCTCCCAAAATCCCTGTCAGAGAGGAATGATAAGTCCTATTTCAGATCTAAAAACATTGAGGCTTAGGCAGTTAGGTCATTTGCCTAAGATTCTAGAGCCCAAAAACAGAAGACCCTGGATTTGAATCCATGCATTACTCCAAAACTTTGCTCCCTAGCTACTGTGCTTTGCTTTCTTTTAGGACACACATGAATGGCATGAATAATGTCCCAGTATCATACTCTCAGAACTGTGGGCAGATACTCCTGAAATATCGAGCCTTGAAGCTTGACTGAATACAGAGTTTCACTTCTTAACAAGCAAGTCACAAATTTTCCCATGTCAGAAAATAGAGGAATACTAGAGTATTCCAGGACTCAAATGACATAAACACCTTTCCCTTTGCTCTTCTATCCCAACCAATTTCTTATTTCATATATGCTTATATAATTTTCCTTGGAATATTTTTTAAATAAGCAAAATTTTGGAATTTTCCATAAGTTAAATATCATATACCATGATGAGCTAGTATACACTGGGTAAAGTTTACTTTACGTCTAAATTATCAGTCATTTATGGATTGCTAACAAAGAAAACTCTCATCCTTTTGGGGCATAATATTTTTTCGTCAGTTAAGTAAAAAGGTTCATCTAGGCATCAAGAGAAGTAGACATTGTTTAATGTTCTCCCATGGGCCCATTTCTGTCAAGGATAATTAATGATCATCATAAATGTATTATGACAGCAATGTTTTCTATCCTGAATAATAGATTAGATAACACTTGGCATTTACATTTTAGTTTTTGAGTTGTATCTGATAATAGCACAAAAGTTCTGAACAAAATAGACAGTCCATGCATGAGGCAGAAACAGACATATGCAGAAGATTCTAATGTCAGTACACCATTTTTGGGGCACTGCATTGTGATTTCTAAGCAGATAACATTGTCGTGTATATCTGTGCCATTGATTGTCAAATGATAATGAGCCCAAGGGCCCGACTTGGTTGGAGTTTCTCTTATAGAACTGATCCCGATTATAAATATAAATATCATTTCCTCATTCTCCTTATTCAAGTGATGTTATTTTTAGCCTGTGACTAGAATGTCAAATTTTACTTATGAAGGATTGATAAATTAAAAGGGAAAATATCAAAAATTTTTTAGGCATCAAGGTTTTGAGAGAATACTCCACTTCACACTAAAAGTCTTTGCTCAGCTTATTTTATAGACCTACCCGGAAGCTAGATCTCAAACTTGTTTTCTCAGATTCTCATGTGGTAATGATGAGAACCAGAACTTGAGACAAGGCCTAAGATGGAGTTAACTGTATTTAAGGGATAATTCCTGAAAGCAAAGATGAGGAATTGCGAAGAGGGAAAAGAGAACTTATTAAAGGCAATCAGAATGCATAACTTATTTGTTCACCACTATGCAATAGGACTCATGCCCATTGCCTAGAATGTGCCTTAGCATTCCTCTCTGAAGGAGTACAGAATGTAGGTAGCATTCTATTAATTGAGAGTTGCCCACAGGACATTAAATCCTGCTCAGTTCTGACCTCGTGCCTGGTCACTGGCTGAGAGGGCTCCCTAACATCCAGAGAAAACCCATGGACAGAAAATCATGTGAGCTGGAGGGGGGATGGCATCAGTGGTCAATCCATGGGACTTTCCACCATGATTTTACTGAGGTCTTGGTGGGATCTGATATGGGCCATGTAAAAAAATCTGCCACAAACTGGGTGTTTGCTTTATTTTAAAAACGTAGATTTCTTTTTCAGGGTGAACTTCCTGATGAGTATGCTTCTTTCCAGGGAGGCACAGAGCACCTCTGAGTAGAGACATTTGTTCAGTTTTCTAGAGACAGATGAAGATGAAGTTTAATCTCTCTCCAGACACAGTGCCATCTGGACCTGGGATTAATGACCACAAAGATGGAACCTTTAGAGAATTAATCCCAAAGCAATGGCAAATACACAAATATAAACATGTGTGCAGATTCAGGGCTAAAGAGTTTCTAATGGCATTTCTTTTATAAGAAATCTGGAGGGAATATATTAAATATGACCTTGCAAGCAGATAAAATAGGTGGCCATGTATAACCTACATTTTGCGAGCTGCCATGCCTGGGGGAGAGAGGCTGCACTGGCAAATTCCCCAACCTTAAATCAGGAGAAATTTCATCGTCATAATATTTGTAATGGCTTTAATTGACATAGCATAAATTGCATATATTTAGACTGTACAGTCTGATCAATTCTGACATATGGATGCACCTGTGAAGCCACTACCATGATCAAGATAATGAAGAGAGTCTTCTCCCTCTAAAGTTTCCCCAAGCCCTTCTGTAATTTCTCTCCCACCTCTATACTCCCAGGCTCCCACTGATCTGCTTTCTACTTCTGGGGATTAGTTTGCATTTGATACAATTGTATATAAATATAGACAATTGCATGTAAATAGACTCATACAGTATGTACTCTTGTTTTTTTCTGTTGTTTTTTTTTTCAACTTAGTATCATTTTAGATTCCTGCTGTTTCCTGTGTCACTAATTATCCTTTTGTTAGGGCTATTTTTTATTGTATTAATATAATACAAATTGTTTATCTGTTCACCTACAGAGGGACATTTCAACTTCTGGCAATTGCAAAAAAAGCTGTTCTGAACATTGATATACAAGTCTTTATATGGACATATGATTTCATTTCTCTTGGGTAAAAGAGGAATGACTGAGACATATGGTATGTGTATATTTAACTTCTTAAGAAACTGCCAAATTGTTTTCCAAAGCAGTTGTATCATTTTACATTCTCACCAGCAGTGTATGAGAGTTCCAGATGTTCCCATCATTGCCAACACTGGGTGCGGTCAGTGGTTTTCCCTTAAGTGGGTATGCAGCAGTATCTCTTTCTGGGTTTAATTTGCATGTCTTTAAGGGTGAAGATGTTAAGTATATTTTCATGTACTTATCTGCCATCTATGCATCTTCTTTGGTAAATGTCTATTCCAATCTTTTGCCTTTTGTTTTATTGCCTGTTTTCTTCTTGAATTTTGAGTTCCTTATATATTCTGGATACAAGTTCTTAATAAGTATCTGAGTTATACATCTTTCCTCCCCAGATGTGGTTTTTTCTCTTCAGTCTCTTCATAGAGACTTATAGAAAGCAGTCCTTCAACTTAACGATGTTCAATTTTTTTTTTTTTCTTTCATGGGTCAGTTATTTTGGTTAATCCCGGGTCACAAAAATTTTCATCTAGACGTTTACCTAGACTATTATGGTTCTGTGTTTTATATTTGGGTATATGATAAATTTTGAATTAATTTTTACGTGGTATGAGTTGTAGATTAAAGCTTTTTTTTTTCACTTATGAATCACAACGTAATCAATGGTAGTAGTAGAAGAGGTAATTGCAGTGGTAGGCTGATTAACATTGGTTTCTATGAAGAATGGAAGGCTGGAGGCTTTGTCTACTATAGACAGACACTCTGCCGGATGCTTGGAGGTATCATCTCTAATTTTAACCCAATCAGGAAAAACAGGTGTAGATGATTGGTACCCCATGGCATATCTCCTTAATTTACCTCTTATATAGGTTGCCCCTGTAATGGGCACTGTGGACCAGCTCGGATTCATTTCTGTCGCCATCACCTCAGCACGCTCTGCATTCCACCTCAGGGTCTTCTCTGATGCCACAGAGCCAGTTCTCACCCAGCATTGCAAACACAAACTCAGGGGGCAGGGAATTTAACCCTTCAGGGCAATCCTTGGCCAAAGCAGACCAAGAACCAATGGATAAATGCTCAAGTCTTCTATCCTTCAGAGGACCAATTCTGTGAGGGATGCTATACTTTTCTCAGGAGGTCATGGAGGAATTGGGCTCTCACTAACCCCAGGACAAACTTAGTATCATACCCCTGCTGCCTTTCGCTCCTTCCTTGTTTTATTCCTCTCCCCTCCCCCTGCTTCCTGGGGTTATCTTCCAGATAAAACACCTGCATTTAAGTCCTTATCTTGGCTCTGCTTTCAGGGGAACTCAAATAAAGGCAGCCGTTATTTTAATCTCAATATTAGAGAGAATTAAATACCACAGAGATCAAAAGATTATTCTAAGTCACCAAGCTCAAAAGGGGTGAACCTGGGATTTGAACACAGATCTTTCTGCTCCCAGAACCTACATTCATTCCTCATTAGGATCAACCTGCACATTCATCAGTACCTTGGGCAAAAGCAGGAATGTGTAGTAATTAGGAGTCGGGATCCTGGTTCTGCCACCACTGGCTGTGAGGCCTGGAGCAAATCATGTAACATCTCTGTGCCTCAGTTTTGTCATCTTAAACTTTAACTCACAGGATTAAATGAATCATTATTATAAAGTGCTTGGAACACTGCTTGCCATATAAACATTATATGTGTTATGATTACTATTATTATCATGTTGTTGGTGTTTCTATAACTAAGCCATACCGTATTTAAAATATCTTCCCTGATATAGAGCCTGCATGCAGTAATCTTCCCAGTGGTTCTATTCCAAGTACAGTAGTTACATTCCAGATAAGTGGAGAGAAAGAAAAGTTTAGGAGTCTCCTCTGGCTACCCTATATAATCAGAGGATGATGAATTTAAATATTACTGCACCTTAGCAATAAAATTGCTATGTAGTGGATCATGATGCCATTTCTGAATTCATGTGTCAAAGCCCTAACCCCCAATGTGATGCTATTTGGAGATGACGCTTTTTTTTTTTTTTTTTTTGTAAAATTTTTTTTTTTTTTAAAGAAATCTCTCTCAGAGAGAGAGAGAGCATATGCTGGAGGAAAGGCAGGCAGGGGTTGAGGGAGAAGCAGGCTCCCTGCTGGGCAGAGAGCTAGATGTGGGGCTCCATTCCAGGACACTGGGATCATGACCTGGGCCCAAGGCAGATGCTTAACCCACTGAGCCACCCAGGTGCCCCTGGAGATGAAGCTTTTGAGAGGTAATTAGGTTTAGATAAAGTCATGAGGGTGGGACTCTCATGATGAGATTGGTGCCCTTACAGGGACAGACACCAGAGAGCTTGCACTTATGCTCCTTCCTCCCCCTCTCTATCTCCTTCCCTCTCATCCCCTCTCTCATTCTCTGTCTCTTCCCCATGTGAGAGCACAGTAAGACGACGACCAGTTACAAACCAGGAGGAGAGCCCACACTAGACTGAACCATGTAGGCCCCCCGATCTTGGACTTCCAGGTTCCAGAACTGTGGGAAACAAATTTCTATTGACACCCAGGCACCCAGTGTATTGTATCTTGTCTTGGCAGCCCAAGCTAAGACAGAAATCACACAACTTGAGTTAGATAAAGTCAAACAGTTTTGCAAAGTGTTTACACCAATTTACACTCTCATGAGTAGCATATGATAATTAAGACGGTCTGGGAAAACAAATCTATGATAATAGAAGCCACATCCTATAAGACATCAATACTGATCTTTTAGTACAAAGACCACTCCCCCCACCTTAAAAGTTATTCTGTTACATCATGAACACGGATAATAGCCCACAGTTGCATTTGCAGTAGTTATAATTTTGTCACAATTGAAAACACACATTTTCACATTTTCAAATCACAGTTTTTATAAACATCATGAGATATTGTTTACGCTCATCACCACTTTGAAATTATAGTAATTATCAAACCCACTGCTAGATCTTGTTATTTAATTCATTAATAAAGAGGAAAGCATATAATTCCATCACAATTTTTAAATGTGTTGCTGACTATATTCCAGTAATATTAGTTTCCTTGATGATTCTATATGCTTTATTTTGTGGATTTAAAAACATTATTCCAAGAAGGGATCCACTGATTTGACCAGATGACCAAAGAAGTCTATATCTCCCCAAAGGTAAAAAACCCATGTCTTAGCCACCAAGCTAGGCTGTTTCTGTTAGACTTCCTTGTACAAAGTTTTGCTGGTTGAAGTGGAGATACGTTTTTACTTCTCCTAGAGGTTCTACTTAGTTAATGTTAAATCTAGAAAACCTCTCAGACCCTAAATCAGGAGCAGATTCCTGCAGTGTGTCATTTATTGGTGAGTTCAGTCCTGGTAAGTGTTTCTTGTGTGTAGTTTTGTATTTCTGCATCAGAATGGGGTTGGGCCACTTGGTGACTCAGTCAGTTAAGCATCTGCCTGGGGTTCAGGTCATGATTCCAGCATCCTGGGATCGAGCCCCGCATTGGTTCTCCCTCTCCCTCTGACACTACTCTCCCCACTTGTGCTCTCTCTCTCTCTCTCTCTCAAATAAATAAACAAGATCTTAAAAAAAAAAAAAAAAGAATGGGGTTTAAATGGATATTGTGTGCATTCTGAAGTTGGTCCCGAAATAAACGCTCTTCAGGAAGAGCATCTCTTAAGGTCCAATCTAACTAAATCATGGAAATAGTAGCAAATTAGCCTGTCATCGGTATTGCTGTGCTGGATGAATCCACCCCATTATAAGGATTTCTGGGCCGCTTTGTGAATTATTTCTCCAAAATAAGTTTAAAATTGATTTCTTTATCTATTTCTTTCCTTTTAAGGGTTAGAAAGCAGAGAGCAATCTTTAGGAATAACCTCACATCTTCGAAATTGAAGGTCAAATGAACATATGGTTTGAATACAGCCCTTGGACAGCAGCTGTATTTGTGATCGAACATGAATGTGTCAAAAATTAGGTAGACAGATAGTAAACCCTTGTGGCTCAACTAGTTGTTTATTGGTTATACATTGTTTAAATTGGTGCTGAAGAAATATATCAAATGGCATTCCTGGAGAAGAACTCTCAAATAAAAATCAAAAGAAATATTTTATATGTAGTTAAGAGAGCATTTGGGTTTTACTCAATGTGAAGAGAAAATTGTCAGTTCTTTAACCATAAAGCACATGATGACTCAGGATTGTTACCCTCTCCAACTGTGTAGGTTAATGTTGTTGTATGGTATTTGTAACCTACTCATAACTTTTGATTTCCCAACTGCCTGTAAACATGTCTTCCTTGTCACAACTTGGTGTGTTCATGCTGTAAAGGAGGGAGGATTTGGTAGACGACAGTCTACTTTAGGTGATCTACACTAGCAGCTGAGGCAAAGGAGGATCACAGGGTATATGAGTTAGGATGTTTGGGGTTGTGACTAATTTTTTAAAAAAAGAACACGTTATCTAAGCTGACAGAAGATGGTTATCATGTCTGTTTTGCTTTAATGTTTTCTCATAACTAGAAATGGTAACAACGGCTTTAAGCCTGGCCTCATCCAGCACTTGAGCCTTAGAACAAGGACCGAGATGCTCCCTTTTCCTCAAAGGCTTCTTTATCAGTGATAGCTTTCTTCTGTGGCCATGCAGTGGCTGTGGGGATTCAGGAGGCTACTGGATTCTTTGGTTTGATGCTACTGAAAAGAAGAAGAGTTGTCTCAGACTGGCCTAGCTGGATCATTCGCTCATCCCCGACCCAGTGCCTCAGGAGGCGATGGAATAAGAGGATCAGCTAAAACCAGTCACAGTCCATACCTCGAAAAGAGAATGAAGTCATTCTCTCCCAAACCATAGGGCTTGAGAAATTCAAAGCCTATTGTAGACGGGAAAGAGAGATACTGGGCAATCTTCTGACAAGCATCACTTATGTGAGGGAAGAGTGTTGTTGGCAAAGCACAAGCCAGAGGACTCATGAGTTTGCTTTTCCTGTTCGGTGGAGTCTACCCTGGCTTCCTACACTGAGACTGGACTGGGTGTGAGGAGGTGAGGGATAGAAGCTGGACTTGGGGATGAGGGAATAGAGGCTGGGCTTGGGTTACAGCATAGAGAATGGGCTCGTGGGGGTTGGGAGTGGGGAGCTGTTATTGCCAGAACTGTTCTTCATGTCATTTAGAGAAGAACAGGGTGAGAAAGCTTCCTGCTATGCCTTTGATCTCATTCCCCTGGATTCAGAAAGGATTAGCCCAAAGTCAACCCCATTATAGTAGAATCATCTTCAAGCCTATGTCATGTATGTGAAGGATGAACCAAATACTACTCAAGGAGAGAGTAATAGCACCTCACATTGCAGGCCTGTGTTAGAGCTAGAGGAATCTAGTCCTTGGGTGGCGGGGGAGGAGATGGTGTGGGACTGTTCAGTCATGCTCTTTGGCTTCATGCTTTGTTCCTCTGCTCATTTGGCGATTCTTGGTATGGTGGTGGGTGTCTTCTTTCCTATGGGGATATAGTGGCTGCCTCCATTGTTGCCTGCTACCAAAGTCCAGACAACGTGAGTTAGACTATAGCTATTGATAAAGGCATTCCAGCCAATCTCCCACGCAGTCTGCCGGTGCACCTCATGTCATTCATGTAGTCACAATTACTTGTATTTTCTTGCTCAAAACCTAATAGTAATGTTAGTCAGCCTTTATTGTGAGCTATGTATCAGGCACTATTATATTATAACCACTTATTATCTATGCACTCATTTAAAAAGTGGGATCTTCCAATGTCTCTTCATTGTCTACAAAATAAAAAAAAAAAATCCCACTTCCTGGTCTGTTCCCACCCATCCTATATTTCAGACACATAGAAGTTCTCTTATTCCAATGCTTTGCATTTTCCAGCCTTTGAATTTTCTCACTGTGCCAATTTCACTTGAAAAATCTGCCCACACCCCCTCCTCTCACCATCAAAACCACTATCAAATGTCAAGCTCTCCATAGAGCCTTTGTCAATAACCCCAAATGCAGATACATTTCTCTCCTCTGTGAATCCACCATGAGCTTGACCCTCTGATTGCTGAGCAATTGGAAGGGCGCTGATATCCCCTATGATGCGTAGACTCATTTAATTTAGCACTTAGCCACCTAGGTGCATGTTCATTGTTAGGGACACAAAGATGAACAAGGCATGGTCCCTGACTTCAAGAAGTGTTTGGTCTAATGTGAGAGAAAGTACAGGTCACAATGTGAAAGGGTTGTGTACATTAAGATGACATTTGGCTGCAGAAGGACAAAACTAGGGGTGACTGAAATACTCCCAGGGCACCCTTGACAGTGGAGAGAGGGCTATGACAAAGAAGAGAGGGATATCAGCACATTGACACAAGAGGGAGAGTATTGAAGAGAAGGTGCACCAAGCAAAGGCATGGGGCATGTCAAATTTCATATGATAGTTAGAAAATCTCGAGCCATGAGAGAATGTTTTGATTAAGAGAATGGATAGTGGGGTGACTAAAACCTGGATTCAAATTCCAGCTTTATGACCTAGGAGCTATTTGACATGGAGCTGGTTAATTTCTTTGATCCTGACTTTCCTCATCTGTAAGATGCTCTAACATGCTTAGGTAGAGATTCAATAGGAGAATGTATGGAAATACATTAGAGTACATAGAACAGTGCCTCACGCATAGTGGAAGGCTTAAAAAATTGAAGTTTTGGTATTTTTGTATCTTTTGTACCTTTTGCCTAATGCTTTATGGAGGACTATGTCAGTGCTTGGAGGATCTCCAGATCCTCACAGATAAGTATTTGACTATGGTTTGTGCCCTCTCTGGCTTCCATGGACCTTCTATGGCCAGAACTTGTGGCTATTCCTCACAGAACTGGCTTCAGGCTACTGGAAACACATGTCCAGCAGGAGCAGAGAGCAGGAAGTGCCCCACTAGTGCAGCAGCTAATCAATGATTGGCTGGTGCAAAAGTTTACATCAAGTTAAGGCAGTGCTGCCAGTTCGCACAACTGACCACCCTGCTTCCCCTCAGGGCTCAGGCTGGAGCTTCCCTCTGTGTGTGTTGCCTGTGACCACCCTCTGCTTGGTTTACTCTCTTCCTTGCCCTGTCTCCCCACTGTGTTACTCATCTCTCTGGCACATATCCTTAATGAAATACTTGCACATGGAGTCTCATCTTAAGATTTAATACCAGGAACCCAATATAAGATGTGTGTCTGTCACCTTACTTTCCAGTTTCACTTCTGGCTTCCAGCAACCTCAGTCAGGCTGTGGGAGTAGCAGCAGAACCAGATCTAAGAGAGGTGGAATGGACTGTAGGTGGTACCAGGCATTGTGAGGAGAATTAAGGAAGTGAGACTGCGGGCCAATCGATACTCTAGGAGATCCCACTGCTGAGATGTTCTTTCCATCTAATGGAAAGTAACTGATGCTTTAGGGCAAATCCATTCCCCAACCTTAGCATCATTACATTATTTGCTGAAAGCACTGAGCTGTGTGCACTTGATGTTCCCTCCAAAGGGTCAGTGTGCTTGGTTCAGAGCAGACAGTTGGCTGGCTGTTCCAAGGATGACTGGACACATGTCCACCACCCAGTCAGAACCATATAGTTTTAAAGCATGGGTGCTTGGGACACTAGGCCATCTGGCTGCTTTCAGCACTTTTTCTGTCTGTCTTCTCTCCACGGGGCTCCAGTGCCCATCAGTTTAACCTAATCCTACTATTAATTCATTGTGCCATAATCAGCTTTATCCCCAGGAACTCTACCAATCAATTAGATATCCAACCATTTTTGCTTTCCAAGAAAATCCATGGAATCCAGAATAAATACCAATACAGGTTAAATTTGTAACCTCAGTAATTCTTACCACCATAAACTATAACAAAAGCGATAGTTGTCATATTTCAGATATTTATCTCTAAACATGTTGCTGGCTGATGTGAAAATCCCAAATCCAGCCAACTCTTCCAGTCCCTGGTGGTGAATTCCTCTTAAAAATGGTAATTTTTGGGATGCCTGGGTGGCTCAGTGGGTTAAGCCGCTGCCTTCGGCTCAGGTCATGATCTCAGGGTCCTGGGATCGAGTCCCGCATCAGGCTCTTTGCTCAGCAGGGAGCCTGCTTCCCTCTCTCTCTCTCTTTCTCTGCCTGCCTCTCCGTCTACTTGTGATCTCTCTCTGTCAAATAAATAAATAAAATCTTTAAAAAAAAAAAAAAGAAAGAAAAAAATGGTAATTTTCTTAAAGGTTAACAAGCAGGAAGGACTTCTTAAATTTAACTAATTAGCTTCATTTTCAAGTTTACACACACACACACACACACACACACACACACACACACCATCTCAAGACACAAAATATCATCAATGATTCAGCATGAGAGCTGATGCTCTATGTTTGACAGTACAATATCTCAAGTAAATAAAACAAGTTCTCTGTTCTTTTTAAAAAAACTACTACTTGATTTTTAGAGAATCAGAAAAGTGCATTTTGGTTGGAAAGTAAACATGTTTTCTTTGGCTAACCCTGGATCATTTAAATAAGCATATTTGTAAGTTCTGTAAATGAAACCATAAAATATATTGCCTAACAGACCAAATGTCCCCAGTGCTTAGAAAGTGGATATTTTGGACAGCATCAGTTGGTACTGAATGAACCATCAATGTCACTGCTTAATCTGTCACCACTAGTGTTCGGGTAGTAGAGCTCCCATCATGTCTCTGCCATGTCATAGCAAAAGGAACAATAAAGTCCACTAGAAGTACCACATTCAGAGAACTATGGATAATTTAACAGTGTCTATTTCTAAAGCTGTTTACAGCTTATTTATTTTGTCAAAGCCAATACCAATCCTTGAACCATTGGGTATTAAAAGATATGGGAAACCACAGCCATTTCTAGGAAATAGTCATAGCTCATAGGTGGGGGCTTAGGATGCCTGGTTTATAACTTTCATTTAACCAGGGTTTCCTGAGGCAATTTAGAGACTTCCTGTGTCCTTTTGGCTTTACAGATATTAATTAAGTATGCTGATAGACTCTAATTTCTGAGCTTGGGTGAGAGATGGGCAAGGTCTTCAAATAGAGGCATATATACAACTGAGCTCACCTGCTGGATTCACCAAATGGAGAAATCAGTTCTATGAAAAACTGTATGTTACTAAGCCCCATGCACAGTTGAGCAGGAAGTGTTTGTATTAACTTTGTGTTCATCTTAAGCAAACCAGAGATCTCCTGTTCTCCTGCCACAGTGTAGAAGATGTGAGGCTATCTGCAGATTAAAAAGAGCTCTGACATCGTATGAAGTGGTACCTTGCCTCTATATTTCAATACCTATAGTTAGGATCTACATCTTTGATTTCCTCCTCCCTCCTGCCAGTCCCATAAGTACACAATCATGCTCTAAAGAGGAGTTGGCGAACTCTAGCCCATGAATTGAATCTGGCCCACCAACTGTTTTGGTAAATAAAGTTTTATTGAATCTTGGCCATGCTCATTCATTTATGTATTGTCTGTAGTCGCTTTCATGCTATAACAGGAGAGTCGAATACTTCCAGTTGAGACCAAATGACCTCCACAACCTAAAATATATGGTACTTTACAGAAAAAGTTGCTCTAGCATATGTCAAGGAAAAGAAAAAAATACATATCTCTTATAGCACTGAGTCAAGAGAAATTGTTTCAATATGTATTATTTAGAAATTGAAAGGTACAACAGGAAAAAGAGTTAAAAGTAATTTCCTCTTGAGTAGTGTTGGGACACTACTGGCTTTTTTTTTTTTTTTTAAATTAACACACAGACAGAGATCACAAGTAGGCAGAGAGGCAGGCAGAGAGAGAGGAGGAAGCAGGCTCCCCGCTGAGCAGAGAGCCCGATGCGGGGCTCGATCCCAGGACCCTGGGATCATGACCTGAGCTGAAGGCAGAGGCTTTAACCCACTGAGCCACTCAGGTGCCCCCACTACTGGCTTTTTTAAAAATTTAAGTTTACTAATAGAATTAAATTTTTCAAAATAAGAATATATACTACTTCGATAAACAAATAAACATGTAAAACCAGAAGCAACCACAACACTCTTCCCTTTACTCCACCTTTCTCTGTAGGTATCATTCTCTTTCTCTTTTTTCATACCACAGTTTCTGGAAGGACATCTCCATACTTGCTGCTCCTTAGAGTTCTTTATTCTTCAATTAAGTAAAATCTGACGGCTGCCCCCTCCATCTAAGGAAATGGTTCTTGTCAATACTATCAACATCCTCCATGTTGCCAAATCAAATGAATGTCTTTGCCATCTTCTTATTTGATTCTCAGTAGCCCCCAACACAGTTCATTCTTCCTTCTGACGTATTCCTTGGAATATGTCCTAATTTTCCTCTCCCTCAGAAGCTGTCCCTTCCCACTATTCTATGCCAGCTCTTCTGTGCCACCTCAATCATTTTGAATCACCTTGTCTCAGGGCTCAGCCTAGCGCCCTCTCCCACCCTATCAACACTCTCCCCACTTGAGCAGTTATCCAATTCCATGAATCCAGCCCAAATCTTTCCCTCCACCACTTACTTGATAGTCTACCAGGTTTTTTAATACTTATTTCAAATTTATTATAACTAAAACCAGAGCTCTTGATAACTTCATAGATCTCTCACCCAAGGCTCCTTCCACTGTGGTTTGCTTCATTTATCAAATTGCACTCCCTGGTATTTCAAACCACAAATCCGGAAGTTATTCTTGATCACCTCCCTTTTTTCCCCCTCTTTGAACTTTGAACTTCCTCTCTTTGAACTTCTCACCACTTTACCTTCAAAATATATCTCTAATCTGTTCACCTCTCTCCAAGGCGACAGCTGGCATCTTAGGGCGACTAACCACCACGTCTTACCTAGTCCATGTCAGTGGTTCCTGAGGGCTCTGTCAACCATGATGCCAGTCCCAATACTACTCATTCACCACAAAGTAGCCAGAAAGATCTTCTGAAAATAAACTAGTTTAACACACACTCCAAAGACTTCCGACTGCTTACACAGTAAATTCCAAACCCTTTATCATGGTCTACAAGGCCCTCTGAGATCCACCTACTGCTTCCTACTCCCACTACACTTCAACCTTCTTCCCACTCATTGTGCTCCAGTCTTACTGGCCTGCTTCCAGTTCTGCGAACACTTCAAACCTTATTCTGCCTCTGAGATTTGTACTCGCCCTTCCTGGAACTCTTTTCCCCAGCACACACAGGGTTGCTCCTTGTTCTGGCCCCAAATAAGATTGTATTCTGACTGAAACTCATGAGGCAGAGTGGGGACCATGTGGCAAATCAGTCCACAGCTTAGGGGCTCACGACAGCAATTTACTGTTTCTTGTAATTGTGTGGAATTTCAGGCAGGTCCCAGCTGGGTGGTTTTTCTGCTCCATGTGGTATTAATTGGAGCCACCTTCTCAGCCTCATTCAGCTGGCTGCATGGAGAGATACAAGAACACTTCATTCCCCCATCAATCCCAAGTCATTCCTGGAGTGTAGTCTGGGGTGCACTTGCCAAATATTCCCTTCAAACGTTTGCTCAGAAGAGTCTTAGGCCAGGGAAATGGCCATAACCACATGACTAGCACTTAACACAGATAGGGAACTAGAAAAGAAAAAAGTCAACTTAAGCATATTAAAATAATGTCTTTTTCCAAATAAACATGTTTATAACACACATACTAATACATATTTCTGAATAAATAAATATGTCAGATTTAGAGGCAGGTAAATTGCCCTGTCCTTGCACCATTACTAACCGGCCCCAGTTGCTCTGTCTCTATAGCACCTCTGGCTCACTCTGGGAAACAGGGTTGATTAAAAATGATTTCACAAGGTAGAGAAGCCAGGTACCTTTGAGATTCTATCAGTGGGCATATCTCCAATTTCTTCAGCCAAATATTCCCATCAAATGTTCAGATTATCTCTGTATATTAGCTCATGGCCTTTCTACCTAGAAACTGGCCCAGGTCCCCTTTGTGATATCCAACACTTACTTCCAGACATGTGTTCTGATTTTATGCTCCCCTAGAGTTTCTCCACTTTGTGCCAGGCACTGCCATCACAGCTTTTCTGTACTTTCGAAGTTATTCCATATTTTGTTCACTGAGGAGCAGATTCATTATTTAATTTTGATCATCTATACATAGACCCTGACACCATGTGAAATGCCTAGAATTCTTACTTCCCTTGGGGATATCCAAATACTGCATGTTGGTCTCCCTATCCCTACTGGAACCATCACCTGCCATGTACTCCTGTCTCTTTTGTTGCTCCATCCTGCCACTCAGCAGGGCTGTCTCTCATATTCTGGGGCTTGGCTTTCTCCTCAGTACTTGTCCCATGTCAGTGGGTGAGCCTAGACCCAAGCCTTTTCTTAGTGTGTCCCACTGCGATGCAATGAACCTAATCAAGACTGGCCTCATTCTGACAAATAGGAGGTTTGCCACATATTCTCCAGTATTTTTTTCAATATGGTGGTATTAACTACCTGGATACTTTGAATTTGTTTGATTGCCCATGGCCTCTAGTCTGATTTTTCAAACTTGTCCACCTAAAATCTAAAATTCACATTGATTAGGGGGAGGTGAAAGGGGCTGGGAGCAGGGGGCTGGGAATCTAAGATGCCAAAATAAGATTTTAGAGAGGAACACAGTACAATACCCATGACTATGGGAGTAACACAAGAATCAGCAAAGCCAAAAATAGTACAGGTCAACGGAACTACCCAAATAAGAATAGAAAATAAATAGTCAAATCCAGAAGAGGCAAAGATGAAGTTGAAAGTCTTGCAGAACTTACATGGCACATCATCATCAAAGGCCTTGGCTTTTGATGATGTGGATCCATTCAGTCTGGAGATATATTAGCAGTATCATTACTAATACTAATGAATTTCCTCTGACTTTATGCAAAAATATAATATGGTATTAGAAAAGGAATGTGAGGGGTATCTGAGTGGTTCAGTTGGTTAAGCCTCAGAATCTTGGTTTCTGCTCAGGTTGTGATTTAGGGTCATGAGACTGAGCCCTACACTGGGCTCCATACTCAGCACTGGGTCTGCTTTAGGCTTTCTCTGCCCCTCCCTCTGTGTGTGCGTGTGCATGCACATGCCCTCACTCTCCGAAATAAATTTTTTAAAAATTATTAATTAATTTTTTAATTTAAAAATTATCTTTAAAAAAAAGGAATGTGAGCTTTATTATCAGATAGACTTGTATATATTACTTATTATTTCTTCGAAATTAAGATAATCTCTAATGTTAGATGGAGGTTAACACTTTGTAGAGACTACATAAATTGCAACGACCATTATGCAATAAATTCTAATCTTCTTGAAACAGAGACAAGTCTCACTTGGCCTATGTCCCCAGTGTGTGACAAATACTTAGCACATAGTAGGTGTTCAACATGTATCGAATGAAAAAGGTACTTGAGAGAATTTGGCAAGGGAAGGTGAATTCTCTTTTTATTTCAATTCACATCTCTTTCACATAATTTTTCATGATGGACATTCAGTCCTCTACAATTTCCCTCTCTCTTTACATTTAATTTGGGCTTGCTCTGATCCAGTCTTTGGAAGTAGACACATCTAGTTTGCTCTTGGTTCTTAGAACCTCACTGTGATGTTCATAACCCAGGATTATGTTTATTTGGGGGATAACATAGGTTTTTTTTTTTAATAAAGCCTATCATTCATTCCATTCATTATATTTTCAGTTGCCTTAATTATACTTAATTAAGAACAATGACTCATCAAGATCTGACCCACCTACAATCTTTCCTGTTTTCCTTTCTTATAGCTGGTCTCCAAAATCAGTTAGTGTTCTAGTCCAGTACCCCTCAAATCTATGTTAGAATCTCTCAGAGTTCTGGGGGGAAACCCAGATGGCAAGGTGCTACTTCCAGAGATTCGAATCCAGGTAGCCTGGATTAGGGTCTGATAATTAGCATTTCTACTAAGTTTACAGATATTGATGCTGATGTTTTTGGTCCATGGACCACACTTTGGCTAAAACTATGCTTTCCCTGTGGTATTATCCAACATTCCCTCAACATATAAGCATATTTTCAGTGCCAAATCTTTGATTTTTCTTTTCTATATGCCTAGAACATCTTTCCCTAGTCTTTTTTGTTAAGGAAATTCTGCTCATTTTGGGGGATCAAATTTAGTGTTATCTCCTTGGCAATACTTTCTCTGTCCCATCTTTTATCCCCAAAGAATCAGTACTTTCTTTTTAGCTTTCTCCCTTGCCCCTTTCACCCAAACATCTTTTCTGTGTTTCAGTTTGCTTTTGTGCATCTGTTTTTTCCCACTAGATTGTGAGTTCACTGAGGTCAGAGCCTATATTTTTCTAGAACCACATGTCCTTCTCACTGGCAGAGTTTTGTATACAAAGACATTTGTTACATATTTGTTCTTGATTAAATTATCACTCCTATTTCTTCCTTCCTTAAGTTAAACTATAATTGCTTTGCCGCTTCATACCAGAGGTTTTGTTCATTTCTTCCTTTTAAAAATATTATACACCAGATGGCACCGGAAGGCTTTAGTTTAATTCTCTAGGGACCTTGAGGGTATTAAGTAACTGCTGTGCACAACAAGGATCACAAGATCACAAGAAGCACAGTTTAACAATTACCACCCCCTTTAAAAGCCATTGTCGTCCTCAGAGACAGACAGGCCAGTCATTAGTGACAAAACATCATCAACACATTTTCTAAATAGGAAGGATGTAGCCTGCTTGTAATGGAAAGAAACTGGACCAGTGAGACTGTTCACGTGACCTACCTGAGCTTCATTTAAAGTCGGAACCAATCAAAGCTTGTAAATTAGCTTGAGATTCATGGGGAATTAAAAAAAAATATATCTCAGGGGTGATGAAAGCCTCTGATTTACTACTTCTGATTCCTTGAACTATTACATTAAGGAGATCTCAGCATACCCCCATAAAGAAAAAAGATGGTTTCCCTCTAATAGTTTCATTTGCTTGGTTTAAATTCCTCATTTAAGCATTAGCATTTCTAGACAGAAGCAAGGAAGGGTTATAGGGAGCTAGGGGACAATCATGCATATCAGTCTTACATAATCATGTACCCTTTCTCACAAAGGATGAGCCATAATATCCTGTGAGCCTGTGTTTTTGTGAGAACACCTGCCCAAGACTGATGATAACATTTACCAGCAAGGATCCACTGAACTAGATACTGTCACATAATTAAGTCACATATCCAGGAAGTTTAGTGCTGTTGGCTTAGCCAGCTTCTAGAGTGATTGTCTAACAGATTAGCAGAGCCTATGTTCAAAAGGCACCAGTGGCTGGGGGACCGGTATCTACTTAATAGAGATTGTAAAGACCAGAGTTCAGTAAAAGGTCAAATTGTCTCTCAAAGTTAGCCCTATGATGACCTAACTTGCTTTTGCAAGTTTAATGAAATCATGGATATTTATTTTATACTGCACATTATAATCAAATACAACTTCATTTTCTTGCTCAAATTGTTCCACTATTTGGCAATCGAGACCTCTTTTGGTGGCTCCTATGACCCTTTGACATACCTCTATAGTTGGAGGTTTGTTGTTGTTGTTATTGTTGCTGTTGTTTGTTTTAGCACTTCCTTGTTTGCTGGCACTCAAGATTCTCTAGGTAATGTTTCATATTTCCTGCCTCAGTCCTAGAGTCAGCCATTTTCCACAGAGCCCTGGTTCCCTTCATTGGTGAGTGGTATTAGAAATTACGATGTGGATGCTGGGTGTGCTTGTTGCTACTGGGGTCTTACTGTTTCGGGTCTTCTTAGCTGACAGAGCAAGGAAATATATGTGTGTATACTAACTTGAACATATACACATCTTTATAAAGATTTCTATATGGAAGCATCTCCATCTGTATTAAGCTAAGCATGAGTTCTTACTGATGCCTCCAACTCTAATTCACTTTTACTTGCATCATTTTGCTTCTCTGTAAATTGCCACTTTAATAGCCAGAAACCTGGCTTCTACCATCTGCCATTACTTTATTTAGTCAAGTTCCAGAATATATATATATATATATATATACATGTACATGTGTATATATATATATATATATATATATATATACAGTAATTTCATAGTTTTTAGCCTGTATAGCCATGGTAAATAACTTCATCAACTAGAGGACATTGTTTATAAACAGTCAACTTTGCCTTTTATCTTAACAGTCTCTACTCATTTCCAGGGTGACTTAGTTTTTTTGTTTTCTTTTTTCCCTTTTACTCTCTTTATACAGATTCTTTTGTAAAAATTCTGCATTCCATACTTGGGTCTCCAACCTCCTAAATAATCACCTTTAATTTCATACATCAATGTTCACTCTTTATGCCATAAACTTCTATGGATATTGGCAAATGCATAGTCATGTATCTACAGTGACATGATATGATAAAAAATAGTTTTACTTAGGGGTGCCTGGGTGGCACAGTGGGTTAAAGCCTCTGCCTTCGGCTCAGGTCATGATCCCAGGGTCCTGGGATCAAGCCCCGCATCAGTCTCTCTACTCAGCGGAGAGCCTGCTTCCCCCTCTCTCTCTGCCTGCCTCTCTGCCTACTTGTGATCTCTGTCTGTCAAATAAATAAATAAAATCTTAAAAAAAAAAAAGTTTTACTTACCTAAAAAAAGTCCCCTGTGCTTCACATATTCAATTCTTTTCCCATCCAATATTCTGGCAATTACTAATCTGTTTACCTCATTTATAGTTGTACCTATCTAGAATGTCATACAATTGTAACACTATAGTATTCCACTTTTTTTTCAGACTGGTTTCTTTAACTTAGTAACACACATTTAACATTTCCTAAGTCATGTGTGGCTTTGATAAGTCATTTCTTTGTATTGCTGAATAGTTTTCCATTGTAAGGATATACCACCGTTTGTTTATAGAGTTATATATCGAAGAACATATTGGTTGCTTCCAGTTTCCAGTAATTATAAATAAAGTTGCTATAAACATTGCATGCACATTGCATATGTATATGAGTTTTCAAATTACCAAATTATTGGGAGTGTGGTTGCTAGGTCAAACAATAAGACTATGTTTAGCATTGTTAGAAACTGCCAAACTGTCTTCCAAATTGCTGTACCATCTTGCATTCCCACCAGCAATCAATGAGAGGTCCTCTTCCTCCACAACCTTCCCAGCAATTGGAGATGTCAGTTTTTAATTAAAAAAAAAAAAATTAGCCATTCTAATAAGTGGGTAGTGGTAAAATGGATACATTTTTAAAAGTAGATAAATGCTTTATTGTTAGATTTTTTAAAAAAATGTTCAAAGGTTCATTGGAATTTTTTAAAATAAGAATTCTCCTAAGTGTATATTTCCCTGCTTATATAAAGAAATCATTAGTTTCTTGATGGGAGAAGGAACATTCAATTATTTGGTAGTGCTTTCGTTCTTGTGCCAGCATCATTGTCGTCAGTTGGGAGCGTGTTAGAAATGCAGAATCAGGGGCCTTAACCCAGACCTACTAGATCAGGATCTGCATAACAGGACTTCCAAGTAAATTATGTACAAGCAAGTTTAAGAAGCATTGCTCGAGGGGCGCCGGGGTGGCTCAGTGGTTTAAAGCCTCTTCCTTCAGCTCAGGTCATGATCCCAGGGTGCTGGGATCGAGCCCCGCATCGGGCTCTCCGCTTAGCAGGAAGCCTGCTTCCACCTCCCTCTCTGCCTGCTTGTGATCTCTGTCTATCAAATAAATAAATAAAATCTTTAAAAAAAAAAAAAAAAGGTTCTCTCTCTCCCTTTCCCCTGCTCTCTCTTTAAAAAAAAAAAAAAAAAAAAGAAGCATTGCTCGAGAATCATTATATCACAGATTCATAAAGGTGGAAGGGATCTGCCATCCAGCCCGTAAAGGAACTCTCCTAGAGCTTTGTGTGCTGTGTGTGGTTTGTGTGTCCTTGTTTGTATGCAATACTCTGTTGCTAATCCTCTTGAGTACATAGTTTCTCAAGGAAGCCCAGCATTGGGCTCTCTGCTCAGCAGGGAGCCTGCTTCCCCTCTCTCTCTCTGCCTAGCTCTCTCTCTGCCTACTTGTGATCTCTTTCTCTGTCAAATAAATAAATAAAATAAAAAAAAAACAAACACAACTCACTTCCTGTCTCCTTACTTGCCATAAGTAATAAAAACCACTTGCCCAAACCAGAAGACTTGGGATGGTCGATTGGCAGATGCACCCCAGCCAGCAAGCCCTTGGTGTTCGTGACAGAATCAGATTGGGCTCTGTCACTAAGTTTCAGCTTCTTAGGCCTAGTAGCCATTTATTTCACTGGGTCACACAAAGGAATGTATGACATAGTATAAAGTACATAGCATGGTGTCTCTCGCATGGGAGTACTGAATCAATATTATTTTTCTAGATTATTGTGTAAAATGTCTCTTCTTCAAGAGTAGAACAATGATT
This sequence comes from Enhydra lutris kenyoni, assembly GCF_002288905.1. Classification (NCBI taxonomy): domain Eukaryota; kingdom Metazoa; phylum Chordata; class Mammalia; order Carnivora; family Mustelidae; genus Enhydra; species Enhydra lutris. The sequence continues at coordinate 3,074,258 of NW_019154123.1, forward strand.
TCTCATTTCATCATTTGTGTACGTCTTATGAAATTTTATTTATATAGATAAAAAAATGTATCATGGTATAAGAACTTCCCACTTTTTTTTTTTTTTTTTTGGTTGTTGCTAAAGTGGATTTCGGGGATTTGAATATATATTGAGTTCTTTTCACAGTTAACAAAGACTGGGGATTTAAAGCAAAGATTATTTGTGGCATGGCTCAAAGGCCAATGGAGAACATCTAGAACTCATGGGAAGAAGCTGTCCAGGCATCTCCTGTGCTCTTTCCTGGGTTTTTCTGGTAGAAAGTATTGCTTTGCACTAGTGGGTTCCATTGAGGTTTGTTAAGCCCCACACTGCAGCCTTTAAGCCTCCTGTCCCAGTCCCAGCTACAGAAACACTTTAAAAACTGCTACAAGAACTGTGCTAGGGGATTATTAGGGGCTTTCCCTCCTATCCTCCTCTTCAAGCTTTCACTTTTATCCATCACCAAATTCCCATTTGTTTTCAGGGTTGTTTGTTTGTTTGTTTTTTGTTTGTTTATGGTGCAGTTTAATGGTCTGGAATGAGACATGACTGGGTTTAAATCATGGTTCCTCCATTTGCTAGCTTTTTTACAGACAGTAGTTACCAAGACTCTGTAAGCCTCTGTTTCTTCTTCTGTTAAATGGGGATCGCACCATCCTCTGAAGTTGTAGGGATGAACTAAAATTATGTACGCAAAGTGCGTAGCTAAATGGTTCATAGAAAATGTTCAGTAAAAGGGAGCTCTATTGCAAAGATTTGTTTCCTCCCTGAGGAAGCTGCCTTCTGAACCCCCTTCTAAAACCTCATTACATTCTGGGGCACCTGGGTGGCTCAGTGGGTTAAGCCTCTGCCTTCAGCTCAGGTCATGATCTCAGGGTCCTGGGATCGAGCCCCGAATCGGGCTCTCTGCTCAGCAGGGAGCCTGCTTCCCCCCACCCCCCACTCTCTCTGCCTGCCTCTCTACCTACTTGTGATCTCTCTCTCTCTTTCTGTCAAATAAATAAAATTAAAAAATAAATAAATAAAACCTCATTACATGACAACCCTGAGCATCGATGCCCCATCCTAGTCTGAGATTGGCTACCAGGACATTGCACCTGGCCCTGATCTCAAAGCCTCAGGGACGTGCTTCTGAGTGCAGTTCGTTTGAAGTGTGTGTATGGGTTCTTTCAAGAATATTTACAAAATTCTTGACCTTGGGAACAAAAATAGGAAGTGAGAACTACATAGCTGAAAATCAAGATTTTAGAATACCGCTTTTAGCATGAAGCATTAAAAGACACTGCCGATGTTTGTGGAAAACTGTCAAAGTTGAGGAAAGCTTTAGTTATCAGTCTATTTCAAAAAGAAAAGGCAGTTGAGCAAGTACGCCTATTTAAGGAGCAATCCAAGAAGTAACTCACCCAAGCAGAAGTAAGCCCCAGCTTTTGATGGAGCAGCTTTAGAACTGATGGACTACTGAAAGGATTGCTAAGAAATATATATTTGCTCTCTGCACCCCACCTTTCTCAGCACGTAACTTCTAAGACCCTTAGGATTTTCAAAGTGACAAAAGTCTTATTGTATATGAATGAGATGACTGGTGGCTGGAGCTCCTGGTCAGCCTCAAGATGTGAATTGGTTATCAGGTTAACCAACCAAATAATTAGAGGGTTGACCTTTCAACCCCCTCCACACACATACCATCCCTATACCCCCAACCCTGTACTCTAGACCTTCAGGCCTTTGTAATGAATCATTCACAAAAATTCTACTCAAAGGGGTTTGGCACTTCCTGGTTGGTGAAGATGAAGAGGTTTTGGGAGGGTGGCAAAATTGGAGACTATGAAACCCCACATCCTTTCCCGCATACCTTTCTGTATGCATCTCTTCCATCTGACTGTATATTTTTATAGTTAACCTGTAATCTTGTCAGTAAACTGTTTTCCTGAGTTCTGGGAGCCACTCTGGCAAATTAATGAAACCGAGGAAGAGATTGTGGAACCTCCTGATTTGCAGCCAAGTCAGATGGAAGTTGGGAGTAACCTAAGGACCCACCCCTTGAGACCCGTGTCGAAGTACGCAAGGGAAGGGCAGTCTTGTAGAACTGAGCCCTCAGCCTTAACCTGTGGGATCTGACACTCACTTCAGATGGATAGTGTCAGAATTGAATAGTAGGAACCAGCTGGTGTCTGTAAAGAATTAGAGAATTGCTTGGTATCGGAAAAATTCCCATAAGTTAAGAGTACAGAAGCATTCTATGGGTAGAGTTGTGAGAGTAAAGGAAGAAACAGAGGACTTTCTTTTATTTGCTCTCAGTGTGCAAAGGAATTAGGGAAGAGAGTTTTTCTACTCAAAAGGTCCATCTCTATTTTTGATGCCCTAGTGGGAAGAAGCACTACAAGAATGGCCCCTGTCACATGCTGAGTAGAGGTCAGCTGAGCTTTCCTATTCATTGGATGATGTCCCCTAATCCAATATTACATCATGACCTTCCCTTACATGAACTATTTTGGTAGATAGAGATAGAGCAGCAGAGACAGAGATATTTTAGAGATAGAGCAGCAGCCCAGGCTTATGAGGAGAGGATCCCTGACCCTCTACCCATCTTTAGTCACATCTATTGATACAGGACACATTTGGGTATCCTAGCTTGGTACCAGGGGATTGTGAGCCAAAGGAAGCAATCACACCTCTTTTGAACATACATCCCTAATTTAATCAGATGTCTGTTTTAAAAGCATAACTGCTTAACCAAGAGTGATTTGGGAGGAGAGGAAATATAATTTTCTAAAGTTGAAAGAGGCAGATTTTCTGTTACGTCCACATGGTGTCCTGAGCATAATTCCACAGGAAGTGACCACAGTGGTATCCTGGGATGCCTCATTGGCTAATACTGACATACATGACAGTGTAGCCAGCAACACCAGCATGCGAAATGACTTCTCAATTATTTTGTGGTGCTCACCCAAAATCTCTTTGGATACCATATCTCTTTGGCCTATATCATCTGGCTGCTGTTTAAATTTTCTGACCATCAAGCTGAAGACCTCACTCTCTTAGTCTTCTGCTCATTTGATTTTTCAGTAGGAATAACTGGTCTGTTTAAAATAAAGTAATAAGGGGGCACCTGGGTGGCTCAGTGGGTTAAAGCCTCTGCCTTCGGCTCAGGTCATGATCCCAGGGTCCTGGGATCGAGCCCCGCGTCGGGCTCTCTGCTCCGCAGGGAGCCTGCTTCCTCCCCTCTCTCTCTGCTTGCCTCTCTGCCTGCTTGTGATCTCTCTCTCTCTGTCAAATAAAAAAAAAAAAAATTAAAAAAAAATAAATAAAATAAAATAAAGTAATAAGAATTTGACTAATGTCTGCTTGATGACCAAACTAATATTCTGTGAACTAATATCACTTTGTATCTCAGCACATTTTAAAGTACTTTTCTTTCCAGCACATGGAAGAGTTATAATACAGTGTAAAATCTTGGGAAACACTTCCGGTTCTGAATATATATCAATAAAATACTACTGTCCATTCCCGAGAGCCAGAACATACATGATTTAAATGGAATCCTTTCCTGGCATGAAATTGGCAGTGATGGAGTTTTCTCTTCCTGCAGTGATGATCAGAAGCCAGGAGTCAGGGGTCATGACATACTATTCCAAATCCTACAGGTTGTCATCTTATAAATACTATTACACTGCCCACTGTTGATGGACAACTCTGTCACCTTCCCTTCTAACACCACTGACCAGTAAAACATAACAGATCTCTCCATATCTAAATACCCTCCCTAGCTGGGCTATTCAGGATCACTGTTCTCTTCCCTTTGACGACAGAGTATTTGTACGATCATCCCTTTGTTATTTGAACTTGGGCTTCTACAGCTGAATTTTCATTCTAGTTCTGTTTTATACCGACTGTGACATTAGACAAGTGGCCTATTTTTGGCCTTGGTTTCCCCCTGTGTGAAATAAGGCATAGCAGAATGTCTGTCGAGATAACTGCCGATAATTCCACCCATTCCTGTACACACACACATGTGCCATTCTTTGCTTCAAGAAATGGAGTTTATTTCCCCTTGTCTTGAATCTAGCCTTTGAGTTGCCTTTTTCAAAGGATTCAACAGAATTGATGCTGCGTCATTAAGCACCTGTGAAAGAGCTACAGAAAATCACTGGCAACATTCAACACTGAAGAGAGCTTTGGCTTCACCAAATGTAGATAATTCTGCCTCATCTGTTTATTGGTTGCATGAATATCAGTGATGCACTCACTTCAGACTCCATTTTCTCATTGTGAAATGGGGTCATTGTATGAGACCTCCCTGGGGCACTGTGAACTGGCCAGCAGAGTATCTGGCACTTAGCCCATAGTCAAAAAGTAATAGTTATTAATATAATTATTAAAACATGCACCTCATCTCCCTGTTTCCTTCTCCTTCCCTGCTCTCAAAGGCATGGAGGGTTATATTTTATATATAAGTTCTTGACATCTTAATGTAGTATAATATGAAGAATTAGTCATAGTACTACTAAGTACTACTAATTCTCTTCAATTTAGACCTCTTCTCAGTTTAGAAGGGCTTCTGTATTTACTATTTGATTTTTTAAAGTCCTTAGTAATTTGGGAGAATAGCATTAGCTTCATGTGTCAGCCTCTGCAGCATAACAAATCATTTCAAACTTAATAGCCTAAGGCAATACCATTTCATTGTTTCTGGTTCTGTGATTTGGGGACGTGGGCTTGGAGTTCAGAGGAGGTCAACTGAGATGCTTGAAACACAGGTAAAGGATGTTGACCTGGCATCACCGGTATTGGTAGATCCAAGATGGCCTCACTCCCATGTCTGGGCTTTGGTTTTAGCTGTCAACTGGGTGTCCTGGATCTCCTCCACATGATCACTCTCCCACCAACAGGATAGCCTGGGATCCAGAAGAACACAAGCAGAAGCTGTCAGGCTGCTTCAGGCTCAGGCTGTGGCCTCACTGCTTTCCTGTGCTGTTCGTTTCTGAATCTGGGAGGAAGGTTGCAGGAAGCAGAAGCAATGCCCCAAACATGGCTCCCTCTATTTATTGCCTTGTTTGTGCTCTTGCTGGGCCGGCCCTCACTTGCCCCTTTCAGGTCCCTTGGCAGGACTAGGGGCTGAGGAGATTCAGAGGTTCCGGGGAACACAGACCGTGCAGGTTTTGGCTGTGTACGAAGGTGCTTTATTCTCAACAGAGAATAATAAACCCTCTCCATAGGTGCAGAAACCGACAATTCAAGAATAAAAGTGCAATAGTAAGTGGACAGAAAGAAAACAAGCTTCAGGTTTTCTGACTTTCCCATTCCCATGAAGAAAATTCGCATCACTTCTCATTTACCCATGTCTTAAGAAGCCTGAGCTTAACTGTGAACTATGATGGGAACCACTTGGAATACTGGAAACAGAATAAGGAATCCACTGGGAGGCGTGCAGACGTGTGGACACTGATCTCCACAAGCAGAGGCAGCAGGTCCTATTCTGCTGGCCAAGGAACCCAAGAAAATCAGCAGATGATCTGGATATTGTGTTTGTCTGAACATTGCCCATTTTGACAGCCTCTGAACATAATTTGAAAAAGAAAGACAGCATGAAAAAAAAAAAAAAAAAACCCAAGATATTATCTGTTGCATGTAATCGATAACCACTAAGAAGTTTTTGGAGATCCCAAACATCTCTTTTCCCCACGGTATAATTTCTGTGCGAACTACATGGGTATATATCTTATTTTTTTTCTTTTATTTTGCCTTTGTGGCAAGACAAATGTTTGTTGTATTTTATAAATATTATTAGTTCTAATATCTTCAGAAACATTATAATCTGAAAATAATTTATGAGAAAATCTTCATCCATATTTATAATCAAGGTATCCAGGCATTAGTAAATGTGGAAGAGGATATCATTTTCATGAATTAGTCTCCTTGGATTTGAATTTCATTGCCTTGTAAAATTCACACCTTTAGCCTATGTTTAATTCTTCCTTAGTAAAAGCCGGCATCCATTTTTAAAATCTCCCACAGAGAAGGGTTCAGATTTCTTTTTCAACTCCTTCGTGTTCAATTTTAGTTATGGGGAAACATTCAGACACAAAACAAAAACAAGACATTTTCATTCATCATGCATTTTAGAAAATCCATTTTGAACTCCTATTCTCTATTGCCAGCATTTCCTGAGGTAAATTTATTCTGTATGCTTCTTGGTCTGAAATAATTTATCCCCTCCAAACATCTGCCAATATTCAAATTCATGCTGGGAGAGAATATTTTGGAAGCAGGTGTACAAGAGGAGAACTTTTCCTTTCTTCCCTTCTGGGTTCTTTGGTTGGTCTAATGATTATATTGACATAAGAGAGAGTGACAGGAAGAAAATTAATTTATTTTTGTATTAAAGAAGCCCATAAAATATGAGACTCAAAGAAATGACCAAAGCAGGCAACTTTTATAACTTTTAGATAAAGAAACAACAAATCTGTGAAGAACTGACTAAACAAAGAAGTTTGGGCTTCAGGTAGCAAGTTAGAGAAGGAGTCAAGTTTTGTTTAGACAACCTTCTCCTCCCAAAAAATCCCCTAGCTCTCATGACGAGGCTATGTCTCTTTCTGCTGGTCCAGGGAAGGTACCCTTCACATGAACAAGTTATTTCCTGCTTTCACGGTGACAAAGGAAAGTCAGTGTGTCCTGCCATCACCTGTTTCTTAAGTAACTTTAATTCAAAATAATCGATATGCCAAAGCGACATATTTGGGGGGGTAGCCTGCCCTGAGTTATCTAATACTCATCTTCTCTGTGAGGGTCTTACTTACAATTCCTCTGATTTTTTTCTTTGGAATCACTAAAACCCACAAATAGATTCAGAATCGAGTTTCAGAAAGAATCCGGGAAAGTGCTAACTGCAGACAGGATAAGGTTTGTACAACTGGGGTTAGAGAGCACATTTCATAGATAAGAGAGAACTGAGGGCTACCCTCAGTACGCCAGCTGCTAATTAGTGTTCAACAAAGCCACATCAGAATGAGCACTTTGAGAGGAGCCCTCTAAGTGCATCCCTTAACAGCTGACTTCGCTCTGCACAATGTTGGGTGTTGTTGGGGGAGCGAACATCAAACTAAGAATGAAACATAAAACACAACAAATAAACAAGAAATACTTTGTAAAAACTTTGAGTTCCCTCTGAATTGATCACTAGGTCCTTTTGAACCAATGTGTCTGGTCTCGCTGTGTGGTTTCTTGCCTGCGTTTTCACAGCTGTTAAAATGAGAAGGACAATTTCCCCTTTTGATTACCTTGTAATAACGTTTGAGATGGCCAGTCAGTGCTCTTGGATTGAGAAACCGAAGTACCCAAAGATTACACAGCGGCAGGCTTGGAGGGCACCAGCCTCAGGGAAGAGAAAAAGGAAAGGAAAGGAAATGAGATTAAGCTAATCCTACTTTATCTCCAATTCCACTAATGATTAGAGCTGAGTTGCAAACAGATGAATTTTCTTTGACCTATATAGAGCTTGAAAAAAAATTGAGGTACATTTAAAAATTGGAAGATGTCTCATCAAAATCTGGATTTTTTTTTTTTCTGGCTTCTCTAAAAAAAATAAAATAAAATAAAAAATAAATAAATCCAGAAGATTGGGAACAGTGGGCCAAGCTCCCACTTGGCCTCAGTAAACAGGAGCCATATGAAGCTCCTTAGATGCAGCACGTGAACGTTCCCTAGTGTGTCATAGGCTACACCTGACCTACCACCTGCGTCTATGTTACCTGTCTACGCCTTGCAGATACTGGAGTGAGAATCTCAGGGTTTTTTCGTTTTTTTGTTTTTTGTTTTGTTTTAATAAAACACTAATACTAAGGTTACAAGAATAGGATCATGACACTTCTGGGAGTCCTAGCATACACTAGAGCCATCGTGCTACCCCAGAATACTTTGCCCCCCAGATTTCCTGTGCTACTCTAGGGCAGTTCTCATTGCAGCATTGCTGCTGATAAGACTGGGACTTAGATGAGCTAATTTTAGGAAGAGTTTTGCCATGCATGCTGACCTAGCTGCTGTCACCACTCTTGCTATCACTACCAGCAGCATGACAGAGAGAACTAAGAGGCCCCGGGGCACTATTTGCCCCAGAGGACTCTGGAAGGCCAGGGAGCCCATCCCCTCCACCACAGGGCTACCTCCTTCTGGCTCTCCCTGAACAAGGACAGGAAAACAAGTCTCTCTGTTCCCCTGTGCGATGCTAATTTCTGCTCTGGAAATGCTGGCCTACTGTTGGCCAGCTGCCCACCCCACAGCCCTCTGGCCACTGAGCACACTCTCTCAGGCCAGCCTCCCCAAGTCCTTATTGTAGCTCCTCAATGGCTAGGCTGAGGGACTTCTATTGCAGTCACCCATCTGGACCTTTCTCCTCCCATCTCCTGAGGAGAGGAAGCCTCTCTCCTCCCATGTCTCCAAGCTCATTCTCATTTCTGGTCATAGAGCAACTAATCTGCCCCTCATGAGGAAAGCTCCATGTGCTGGTTTTACTGTCTTGTCTCGCAGCTTCAAAACTACTCTTCTAAACTCTGCTCTGTGATGCTAGGGCTGGGTCTCTGCAAACCACATGTATCAGGATTTAAGCACAGAAGAAGAACTGGTAGGAGATAAATATATAATACACATGTGTATATAATCATATATCATCTAACTGGCTTTATTAAATGATTCATGAATCAGGGAGCATGCCATCTAGCAAGTAGAGGGGAGTCCCCACATATATGTATATTTTAATATTTATTTATTACAAGGAACTGGCTTAGGCCATTGTGGGGACTGGCTAAGCAAGTCTGAAAGTTCAAACTGTACTCTGTGAGGCAGGCATTCAGAAAGAGAAGCTCACAGCCAGACTAGAACCTATAGGCATGAACCAAATATCCACAGGAGAGATTTCTTCTCTCTGTCTCTCCATGTCTCTGTCTCTGTGTCTCATTCTTCCTCTCCTGGGAAGCCTCAGCCTAGCTTTGAAGGCCTACCAAAATTACCCAGGGTCATCTCCCTTACTTAAAGTCAAATGACTGGGGGCTCTTATTACATTTGCAAAATCTCTTCACAGTGACACCTAGATAAGCATTTAGGTGAGTGGTTGGAACCGACTACCTATCCAAGTTTACGCATGGAAAAATCTACAGTTTACCCCTTATCAGCTTGGTACCTATACACATGTTCTCAAACCATGCTTAAATCTCTAAGATAATAAACAGTCACAATTCTGCCAAACATGATACAAATGTTCTGCAAACAACCACAAACCTGCAAACCACTCTCCCAGAAGAAAATGTAAAGTTCTTGGGTGACATTTGGGCTTCTCATTCTCTTTTGGTATTCTGCAACTTTAATACTGAGTGAGGTCCACAGTAGACTATGATTAGCATATTTATATGTTAATAGTTACAAGAAGAAAGATAAAAATAGTTCATATATATGCACACAGACAAAAACATATTCATACATACATACACACAAACATATTCATATCAAAATAAGGAAGAAGAGCTTATAACTATTACAGTTGACATTTTGCAACTAATTGCATAGTAGCCAGTGTTGATAGCTACCATATACTTCCACTGCCCATTCTTCCATACCATATCTTCCACTGCCCATATTCCATATGCCCCTTGCTCTCGGGAAGCATGTCAACTGGCTGTGATTCTTTGCCTAATGGAATACCCAAAGCTTCATTACTGAACTGTCTGGGCCATTAGCAGTCCTTCCTGAACTAGATTGTTATAGTTTCCCATTGACTTTACTCACAGGACATGGTGTTGCTAAGAGATGTTCTGGATGGTCTTCTATATCCTAGACGTGCTCCTCCTTACTCTCATTATGTGATAGTGTTCCAATGTCCCCTTGGTAATCAGGATCAATCACCCTAGCTAGTCCAGTTGCCCCCTTCTTTCCCTATTGGTTCATGGGCAGGAAGGGCTTAAAGTGGCTACATTGCCATCTTAACTTTCAGCTCAGTGGCATCATGGCTGTGTATCCAAGTGGAAGAATTCTTCCCCTTGGAACTAAGACCTCGTAAGCAGAGTCTATGGTTGCAGAGATTAAAAAAAAAAAAAAAAAAAGTTTGTAGGGGCTTCCCAAAGAGTAAATCCACTCCTATTTCTACACTAGATTCCTGAACCTGTGATTCTTGACTATGGAAGAAAGCTCCACTTGTTGAGCTCTAGAGCACATACAGTCTCCTAGAGAACTTTGCGTTGCCCTGCACAGTATTGCCACCTAACTAGTACCATAACCAAGTCTTTAAAAGATCACATCTCTGTTATGTCAAAGCCAGCTGCTTCAGGGTGATAGGAAACATGGTAAAACCAATGGCTTCTATGAACATGGGCCAACTGCTGTACTTCTTTTGCTGTGAAGTAAGTTCTTGACAGAATCGCTGCTGTGTGGAATACGATGACAGTGGATAAGACATTCTACAAATCTAGTGATAATAGTTTTGGCAGAAGGATTATAAATCCATACTCTGAAAGCCTATTTAATCAGAAAAAAATGGTGTATCCTTTTCCATGATGGAAGCTGTCCAGTGTAATCAGCAATCCACAGAGTACCTGGCTAATCACTCCAGGGAATGGTATCCTATCAGCTCTTCAGTGTTGGTTTTGTTTCTGGCAGACAGAGAAGTCAATATCAACCACAGCCATATTGATGTTGTCAGTGAAGTCCATGTTGCTGAACCTATATGTAGCCTTCATTTCTGCCACCATGACTACTTTGTTCATGAGCCTATTGGACAATGACAGAGGTTGTTTGGGGGGAAGGACAGATTGGTATCAGTAGAATGGGTCACCTTCTCCACCCAATAATTAATATCCTCCTCTGCTGAGGTGACCCTTTTGGGAGCATTCAAATAGTACACAAATAAATATCTTCCTGCCCTATGCCTACCTAGAGAGGTCTACTTATATATCTCTTCCTCAGACTTCCGTGGCACACATTTTCTAATTGTGCTTCTTCTAACTTTCTGGCGAACTAGCCGAACCATTGGCCACAGCCTATGAACTAATATGCACTCATGCTTCCAGATATTTCTCTTTTCAAGCAAGATGAACACTGCTCAAAATTTTGTATGCAGGAGGATTTTCTTTCAACACTACCCTTCTGACCTGTCCCATCTATTTCTTTTCTAGCAGCATCATGATCAGCTGGCCAATACCTTGGAGCTCTGTGAGTCAGAGTATTCCGATTACTACTTTGGTTCCACTGTCCATTATGATAGCCACAGCCACTTGTCCTTGGTGATTAGTATCTTTACTTTACCCCTGACATCTCAGGGTCCCCTTGTTCCCATTGCATCTAGGAATCCTAGTTAAATAGTAGTGGTTCCTACAGAAAAGAGCCACCATAGAACTTTTCAAGGAATCTTTACAAACTTATTTCTCACAGTAATATGAGAAAAGTGTGTCCCCTTGCCCTCCAAAAACAGGTGATTAGGTCTCCTGCATGACACACACACTCTCACATTCCAGTCTTCCTGTCATTGGATACTTTTGTCTGCAGTATACCAGAGCAGTTCTGGCATTTTAACTTTATTCAGTGCAGCCCACCATTGGCTCCATATTTAAGAGAATCCTTCCCTCAAAATGTTGGAGCTATTCTTAGACTTTTGAGCCAAAATAATAAATCCAGAATCTTTGCTTAAGGGGCTCATATCAATAAATTTAGCCTGATCCAATTTTATATCTCTTCCACCATAATCACGTGCCTTAAGTATTCATTCCTACAAATATTCTACAGGTTTCTGTCTATATAAATGTTAAAAACCCTGTCATTCTTAAGTGTGTATTGACCTCCTCACAAGTAACTCTTTGTACCTTGTCCTTTGGTTCTCGCTGGGACATGAGTCTAATTCTAAGTCTGAAAGCAAAGTGGGTCAAGGTCTTCAGGAGAAGGAATAGTGCCTAGAAGGGGAGGCCATTATAGATTCTGCAGACAAAGGAAGGTTGCGCTCCTTGGATAAAATGGAGGAGCTACTTCTGCTGCCAAAAAAGACTCAACAGGATTTAGGGGTTGAAGATCCCAAACTTCATAAAGGTCTTCCTTCATGTTCCCATTCTAATTTTCAGGATCTCATTTCTTCCTAACCAGAAACCTCAACTTTTCTCTTCCAACTTTATTGAGATTATAATTGACATATCACATTATGTGAGTTTAAGGTGTACAATGTGATTATTTGATACATGTATATGTTATGGAATAATTACCCAATAAGTTTAGTTAACACATCCTTCACCTTTTGTTGTTGTTGTTATCGTGAGAATAATTAAGATTTACTTTCTTACCGACTTTCAACTATACAATACAGTATTGTTAATTATTTTCACCATACTGTATCTTAGATATCCAGAACTTATTCCTCTTATAACTGGAAGCTTGTATCCGTACACCAACATCTCCTCATCCACCTGCATCCCCAATCTCACCCAGCCCCTGGCAGCCACAAATCTATTCTCTGTTTCTATGAGTTCGGCCATCTTAGATTTTCCATATGAGTGAAATAATTCAGTAATTGCCTTTCTCTGTTTGACTTATCTTACTTAACGTAATGCTCTCATGGTTTATCCTTGTTGTTGCAAATGGTAAGATTTCCTTTTTTACAGCCAAATAATACTCTGGTACGTATACACTACAACTTATTTATCCAATCATCCACTGATGCGTGTTTAGATTGTTTCCATGTCTTGTGGAAGTCTCTCTATTTATTGCTGAATTCGTATGTAGTAACAAAAGTTTGGACTTTCTTTATGTAGCTGAACTTGTGTCAACTGGGTTCCATTTTTGAAAGGGATTTGATCTAGAGCTCTATCACATTTTTAAGTTAATGCATTGCCTTATTTAAGAATAAGAAAGAGGTTTTAGAGGTCAGTGCTACAATGCTACAGATCAGCTCTAATCAACTGGCAGTGGCTGATTGGGGAGCTGAATTAAGAAATCTGAGGCTGTGTCTGTACTTAGTGAGAGAGGACAATAAACTGGTTAGCCATGTCCATGATGAATTCAGAGATGTAGAAATAGACATACCACTGATCTGTCATTTCTGGCCTAAAATTCAGTGCTTGGCAATGTTGCTAATTCATTTGTTATTGCCTGTTGGTATGTGTTTAGCAAAGAGAAAAAGGGCAGGTTTTTGGTGGTCATCATTAACAAATACTGACTTCAGTGCCTATGTATACATATAGTCACATATATAATTGCATTTATACAGTTACAACAGTAAAGGAATTTTCCCTTTCCCCTCCTCCAATATAGACAAAGGTCACAGATTTAAAACATCACCTGAAATTAGGGGGCACTTTGAGGGCCCAATATATTGATAGGAGGAAAATATCCAAGCATATAGAAGAGATATAGCTATTCAATACTTAATGAAAGAGTTAGGTCAAGTTTAGGGGAAACTTCTGGCCTTCGGTTTAGAGAAATTGACCATCTTTCCACAATAAAATAGTTTGCAATATTGTCCAGGGGACAAAAAATTTTTCTTTTGCATTAGGGAGGGGAAATAATGCTTGATTCAACCATCAGGTTCCTTCACCCACACTCTGGGTGGTGTTCATCAATGTGGGTGGTAGCTTCCTGCTATAGGACTCAGAACAATCTGCCTGGACGAATGACGAATGTGCAGAGCACTTGTTAGGCAAGCACTTCTGTGTGTTTAGTCGGGGCACTACAGAGGAAATAAAAACCCAAAACATTTAGGATATCTACACAGTAGATAGTAGATAGATAGACCACCTGAGGTGGCCTCCTTGCTCTCTGACATTCACTTCATTAAAAATTGTGTGTTCACACCTCTTATGTTCAGGAATGATAAGAACACTTAAAGATGCCCCTTTCTCTTGGCTGTTGAGGGCCTCATGCAAGAGAAGAGAGAGATGTTGGTGAGAAGGTAAGTAGATGAGAGAACAGAAAGCTATGGAGAGAGAGAGACAGAGAGAGAGAGAGAAAGAGAGAGCAAAGAGCTGGAGGGAGAAATAGCTCTTCTGAGCCCCTTCCCAGTTTACAGTTTTCAAAGGCAATATTTTGCATCAAGGAGAAAAGCGTCTTGCCTTTGCACCAGCAGTAACTTTTCTTTGTGATACAGTTGCCATGGGGATGATATGCCGGGTTGTGCCACTTTATCATCTCTCTCACACATTCTATTATAAAGTGAGTACTTGGGATTCTAGATCATAAATATGCAACCACAAAATGTTAATCTGTAAACTAACCTGCCAACCAACTTCAGAGCAGTGATCGTTCCTCTGGCTGTCAGAACTGCTTTCCCCGCCTTTGAAAGCCACCCAGGCAGGGAAGCAATGGGACAGACACAGGCATCTGCAATGAGAGGCACTATTTCCTTTCTGGGCCTTGTGGCCTTCTGGGCCAAAGGCAGAAAAAGAATGTAAATCACTCTCGCAAAGAATGGAGTTTACAAATGCTATTCCACGTTTCCAGGTTACTTGAGGCATTTCTATGTAATCCTTTGCAAATATTTTTTGAGGCCGGTCAGATTCTTTTCCAGATCTGTGGGAGAGAAAAAATGTATGTAGATAAATCCCCAGATAGTGGCATAGCCTGTGTATTTAAAAGCAGAGCACAATATGCCTCAGCAAAGTTGAGGTCATTGCATGGGATGCGCTTCACAAGTCCCCATCCCTTCTGAAGCCACTGACTGACACACAGAATCTTTCTCCGAAGCTTCCGTGGGTTTCATTCACAGCTAAGCTGGAATTCGTAGAAGCCAGAGCTGCACAAAGGTAACTTAAAAATAAAACCAACTTGTTTACAGTAACTGACCCACTCTGGTCGCAGCCCTGTCCCTGCAAAACAACTCAGTCTCAGGAAGCAGTAGTCAATGCCAGCCATGTTATTGAATTGAATGTAATATATAGGTTCTATTTTCTATTCATTTCAACAAAAAGATTACCTTTGGGAAGAATTTAGCAACTTGGTGCTCTCTACCAGAGACCTAGTTCATAGACTTGTTCTACTGAGATTATGTGCCAACTTTCTTTTCTGAGGAAGAAACCACAACTTAGTAATTCTTTTTTTAAAGAACAATATCACATGAAAACCATATGCTAATAATTCTTGTAAAGGGTAACATTTCTGCAATCTTGTGATTGTTCAGAAAAAAATGATAAAACCAGTAATAATTTACTATTATCAGTTCAGACATCTTTTTCATGATAGGTTATTACTCAAAATTTTCATTGTTTCTCCCTGTGGAAGGATTACACATTCTCACTTTATTGATATCAAGCATGGTCACTGAATCACCTTAGCCAACAAAATGTGAGCACAAGTGACACATGCCATTTCTGGTTGAAGAGTCAAGAGCCATCTCTTCTTCTCCCTCTTATGCAAAACCCACCATGTCTTTTTTTTTTTTTTAAAGCCTTGGAGGCAATTTTTTTTTAATTTTATTTATTTATTTCACAGAGAGAGATCACAAGTAGGCAGAGAGGCAGGCAGAGAGAGAGAGAGAGGAGGAAGCGGGCTCTCCGCCAAGCAGAGAGCCCGATGTGGGACTCGATCCCAGGACCCTGAGATCATGACCTGAGCTGAAGGCAGAGGCTTTAAACCACTGACCCACCCAGGTGCCCCAAAACCCACCATGTCTTAAAGAGTGTCTGTCTCTTCAGCCTGGGTTCCCAAATGGTGACAACAAAGGGCAGAGCTTTAACTCACCCAAAACAGACAGGATGTAAGATTTAGGGTTGTTAAAACAATATAACTCAGCCTATACTGTTATACCTTATTTAAAAATTTACTCATTCTCTTAATATCCATTTATTAAACTCTTACAGTAGGCCAGACGCAGTAGTAAGTAATGGGAATTTAAAGATAAGGAAAACCCAATTATTATCCTTGAAGTATTCATTGTGTCACTTGCATGAAATATGACAATAGAACAGTGTCTCTAAGTTCTACTCTCTTCTTTCAGAATACGAAGATCTTTCAGAAGACGGAATTTTACGCTTGGTGTACTGGATTAAAGATGGCAGCACATTCTTTTTCACTTCTCTCCTCAGAATATGGAGTTAATAACTCTAACCCCTTGAGCTAGAATAGAATATAGGGGGATTGCTGCTGTACCAGTTTGGGGCCTATTCTGAAAATGGCAATTTTACCTTGTCCCATTCGGGAGCCATCACCCCTGCTAGAGACAGTGGTACGTGGAGGGTCCCAGTTGCCAAGCTGTCCTGGCTGGGGGTCCAGTTTTATGAATAAGGGAACAATATTGGATATTACAGTCCCAGCATACGTCATGTGGAACAAGTGGAATAAGGATAAGCTATTCCTGCTGTGCTCTGTCCCAATTTCTGCCCACAGAATCATGAGCATGCAAAATTGTTGTTGCTTAAGGCACTTAAATTTGGGGGATTGTGTTATGCAGTGATAGATAAGCAAGCAATGTAACCCAGAAAGCCCAGAACTGTTTTCTGGGTTTGCTTTCCTACTTCCCTACTTCCACTTTCCTACTGATTCACATCAAATCTCAGGGACTTCCTTTGTTTTTATGATTCCCTGACTCCTGGTAATTTCTATAGTTTCCGATAACATTTTTTTTCCCCAACACTATCCTTTGTTTGGAATTTATAAAATATCTACCAGCCTAAAATAGCACACTTTTCCAGGACGCCATTGTCAAGTTCCAGCATGATATATTCTCTTCTAAAATTGTCTTAAACTAGAATTTAAGGATTAAGAGAACAGGGCAGGGGAAAACAGAAAGGCAAAAAAATGAAATTTTGAAAATGGCAAACATTGCTTCTAAGGAATACAAGAGATTGCTGTTTGGGATGATTCTATAAATTTAGGTAGTTTGATGATTGGCATGACTCCAACTCAAGGATTTTGTACTTTAACTTAAAAAGTGAAATCTCCTGGAGGGCTTATAAAGAGATTGCTGGGCCCCACCCCTAAAATTTTTGGTTCAGTATGCCTAAGCGGGACTTGATTATTTGTATTTCTAGCAAGTCCCCAGGTGCTGTTGCTGCTCCAGAGACCACGCTTTGAGAATCTCTGGGCAGATCTGTCTCTGCACATGTGTTTCCTCTTTGTCATCTGTGTCTGTGACAGATGTTACTAATTAATGATTGGACTTTCTCTCGCTGAACCTTGGAGCCAGTATACCATTCAGGCAATATCAACTCATTTTAATTGAAAATCGAGAGAAAATCTTTTTGCTATGTAAGAGAACTCTAGAATCCAGGTAACTTCTATAATATACCATTAATGTCTATCTTGTTCTTGTCTCAACTTTATCTCCCCCTTTATGTTTTTAATTAATATGACAAAATATTCAATCTCCATAAATATTTTTGGTCAATTTATGTTCAATAGATGAGAGCATAAAATTTATATCTGCCCTTCCTATAGCATTGTATAAGAAATAATTAGGTGGTATATACTAAGAAATTAGTATCTGATTCCTGATGTAGTAATTGGCCAAGTCCAAGCAATACCAAGAGACAGATATAAGTTGTTGCTTGTCCCGCATCCCCCCATGCCATATTAACTAAGAATCAATAAATACTAGAGATGGGCACACACAAAAAATTAGTTTTATATCATCCAGGTAAAATTGCAGTTTGGGGTTCATATTTGTGTTTTCTGTAAACTATTTCCTTTGTGTAATAACTTCTTCCATTACAACGGTAATTCTAAAGTTTATTTAATTTTGCTACGAACATTCTTCTGAAAGCATAAACTTAAATATAGTGATACAGTATCTAATGTTCAGTAATAAATAATTTTGTGCTATTCTTATGGTGAGGTAGAAAAAATAGACTACCTAAATTGCCATGATATATTTTCTTCAGAATTTGTTTCCTCATCTGAAGAGTAACTTTTGGGCTTTGAAATATTTGAAGGTTTGGGGGAATAATTTCATTCTTCTATCCTTGAAAGATTTGAAATATTTATGATTTCTCTTGGATGATAAACAATGAATTACGGCTTCCAGATTTTTTAAATAAGATTTTATTTATTTATTTGAGAGAGAGAGAAAGAGCATGCATGAGTGGTAGGAGGGGCAGAGGGAGAGGGATAGAGAGAATCTCTAGCAGACTCCTTGCTGAGCAGAGAGCCCATTACGGGACTCCATCTCAGGACCCTGAGATCATGACCTGAGCTGAAATCAAGAATAGGATACTTAACCAACTGAGCCACCCAGGTTCCCCCATGGCTTCTAGCTTTGAGAAAAATGTCTTTAGTAGAAATGAGACATCTGAAAATGTTTCTTGTTTCACTTTGAGATTCTTTAGAAAGAAATCCTATGACACCTAGTATATGTTCAAGAAAAGTTATAAAGAGGTCAAGTTTAACTTAGTAAATACCAACATGAATATCTGCAATAACATTTACCAAATTTTACAATGTTTTGGTAATCTCTAGAGCTCTTTAATTTCAAGTAATAATGATCAATGAGAAGGACCAATGGTTTTCTTGACAAACTGCATGACTTTTTTTGCATATCATAGCTCTAATGCTTCTATTTTGGTCAAATTTTTGTCAATGTAATACAATTTGCAAAGAATGTACATATTGAAGATATTTTCAGGTTAATTAATGTAGGAATAGCTAATAACAGGTTGAGGTCTAGCTCTAGGACAGGCATTGTACTGGGAACCTTACACTTTTATTTAATTCTTGCGACAAACTTATAGATATGTACTAACTCTGTCTTACAATGAGGAAACTGTTTCGGAAAAGTTAAGTGACTTCCCCACAGTCACAAAGTTAGTAAAGGATGGAGTCAAGATTTGAGTCCAGAACTTTCTAATTACAGAACACTACATTTTAACTGATAAATTGACATTCCAGATAGCTGTGATGTCATCACCCTTCTTAAAAAGAAAATATAATTTATTTAAAAGATCATTACTCTAAGCTCTACACACCCCTTGCCACCCCTGAATAACTTTACTCACAAACCTTTAAGTCAAAAGACAAGCATGCCCCTAGAAATATAACTCTCTTGGCACCTGCTTCTTAAAATGCCATGATAACTCCATGCCATTCTCTGCCCTTGTTAGAGGCACAATCATATTTACACTGATTTCCTCAGGCAAGTTTGTCTTTTGTTGTTAACTCTGTTTTGTTTACTCTCATCACAAAGGTAATACATGATAGCTGCTAATACAGCTATATAATGTAATACAGAAGTTGACAGTGAAATCTGTTGTAAGGCTTTGGCATTTGCATCCTTCCACATTTCAGTGTGGGGTTTGAGATATATCTATATTTACATAAAATAGTGTCATATCCTAAATACTTTTCTACAACTTGCTTTTTCACTGATACATCTCTTCTGTCTCTATCCTTCTATCTCATTTTCTATAGTTATTGCTCCACAAGAACATCCTGTTTCTTCAATCACTTTTCCAAAAAGCCCCTCCAATGCCTTACTTTCAAGGAAGTCAGGACAATCCCTGTGGATGCAGTTTCCTTTTCATACTTCTCTCTGGAATTACCCTCTCCAACCTCATGTGTCAGTCTTGCTGGAGCTGGGGGGCTGCTCCTCTCCTCTTCCTCAGTGATGCTTCCAGACCCTTACTACTCCATGCCCTTGGGCAAGCCTGAGCCCCTTCCCCTCCAGATTTCTCCTGCCATGACTTCAGCCATTTCCACTCAGAGATCCCCTTTCCCACCAGTCCCCACCTCATCAGGCCTGTAGGGCTTCACTCATGTCATCGTTTCTGTCAACTCCATGTCCCTTCACTCCCCTACCACTGTGCTTCTCCCAATCCAATTTAGAGTGTATACTTGATTATTTTAATCCTGCTCTTGCCAGTTCTCCAATCACCTCCTCTTATCCACCAACCTTCAGTCAGCACAGCTATTTTCTTTCTCATTGTCTAAAGCAAGTTCTGATAGAATGAAAAACCATGCGTCCATTAGCTTGTTCTACATGAGATTGCGCATGGCCTTGAGGGTCACTATGACAACTTTGGAATTTACCCTGTGTGAGATTTTGAGCAAATGAGTGATGTGACTTTATTCATGGTTAAACAGAATAACTGTCTACTCTGTGGAGAACAGAATTTAACACAACATGAACTGAAGAGCGTCACTCTGTTATGGTGTTAGGGTGCTGTGGTAGGGCACCCAATTTGATACAACAAAAACAAATCTTAACTCCCTACTCCCAAAACAAAAGTATAAGTCTGCATTGCAGCAGAAAGTAGAACATCGGTTGCCTACCTGACCTTTCAGAGCAGTCAGTGTGATTAACAAACCCACAAAACTCCCTGGAAATCTACTTCTCATTCTTTATCTCTTTTTTCCTATTAAGATTATCCAATGACTGTTACATCTTCTTTACCTACTATGGTATCAACAAAAGTCTGTCAAATCCAAATACATTGTGGAAAATGAGGAATAAGAAGAAACAACCAGAAATTATTGGGTTTGACTAGAAGGTGAGCCCGGTGTCTTTCTAATGACTAGTTTCTGCAGTGGTGTCAGTGGGTAAGTCAGTCAGGCAGGAGAGTAACAAGCAAATAGTGTATATATGTTCAGAGTTTGCATTCCAAGACAAGTAATATGTGTTTCTTATGTAAGGGAGTACTGGAGACAGTTGAAGGCAAATGGGCAGGGACCACACAGAGAGAAGGTGCTAGAGAAGAATGGATTGAATCAAAGCCTGATCCTTGAGAAGGTGAGATGGGGCACAATTCAGATCACCAGAAAAATTAACTTTACAAAAGTGAAAGAGCTAAATTTCCTCCTCCCAACAGCTGGGCGGGCTCAGAGAAGAAATGCAGGGATAGTTCAATCTAGGATGGGGTAATTAAAAGGAAAGACAGAGCAAATTACACTGGTTGTTTTTTGTCCTCTATGTGAAATAGGGTCATGAACTGTAAGTATTCTCAGAAACTCAAAATCTCAAACATACATTTAAAGCTTTCTATTAGATCATCCCCCTAATATTTAAGGGCTGAAGAAAGAGAATCTAGTGGCTTGGGCATCAGGATGGTCCAGAGCAGCTTTGGTGGGAGGGACCCAATAAGAGAGTGGTTGCAAAGAGGCTGCAGAGCAGTAGCCAAGGCCATTTGGATATTATTATGCAATAGGACCTATCTGCCCAGTAATGGAATTGCAAGCAGCTATTATTTGAGTTTGTTCCATGGCCCTTCTGTGGGCTGGGAAAGAAACAAGAAAATCTGATAGAGAAAGTGAGCCATGGTCTGGAAGTCTAAGTAGCTGAAAAGAAGACTCACCTTTGAGATCAGGAGGTAGAAGAAAACCCTGGAAGAAGATGATAACATAAAATAATTTAATTACTCAACTAATGAGTGAATAAGACTTTGAATTTAATAGTCGAAGAAAAAGTGAAGAGACAATATAAAAAAGAATTCCCTAACTCTGGTTCCCACTACACTGACCATTTAAGGCTAAGAAAGAGAGTTCTTTCTCCATGCTGAACAGCTCCCCCCATTGTATAGACTCAATGCTCAATACGGGGTTGTTTTCCCCAGGGGAATTTTTAGGTGAACATTAATTATGGTTGATTGAAGATGAGACAAATGAGTATTTGTCAATTCTCAAAAGATCCTTGGAATCAAGAGCTAAACCTTATGTTTGCTCACACTTTAATCACGACAAGGACTGATACTGGGATGATTCAATAAGAGCACTTAGGCTAGAGATGCACCCAGGTGGCACTCTGAGATTGGTGGATCACTCTGTGAGGGTAAAGACAGTCATTTGAGCAGGTGGCCATAGTTGGTGGCCACTGTGCATGCCTCATTTCCTTGGGTCCACTCTTCAACATATGTTTTTGGGGGACACAATTCAACCCATAGCAGTGTGTATGAACATAATTTTTCACATCAAATCTTATGATAAAAATGACTAATATGAATCCTCTATCAAGATCTCCTAATGATGATCTCCTTCAATTCTTGAGTTTACATGGAAGAGAAAACTTGTTTGCACAAACAAGTGGCAGGAAAATTAAAACACTTTCAACCATTCAAAGTGACAACAGTTGACAGTATATTGAAATAACCAAGGAACTCATTTTCTTTCATTAAAAATGTAATGTCATCTTGGGCGCCTGGGTGGCTTAGTGGGTTAAAGCCTCTGCCTTCGGCTCAGGTCGTGATCTCAGGGTCCTGGGATCGAGCCCCACATCGGGCTCTCTGCTCAGCCGGGAGCCTGCTTCCCTCTCTCTCTCTGCCTGCCTCTCTGCCTACTTGTGATCTCTCTCTCTCTCTCTGTCAAATGAATAAAATCTTAGAAAAAAAAATGTAATGTCATCTTGTTGTGATGATGCAAATGGTTTTAGATTCTGATCAAAACTTTTTTAAAAATTTTATTTATTTATTTGACAGAGATCACAAGCAGGCAGAGAGTCAGGCAGAGAGAGAGAAGGAAGGAAGCAGGATCCCCGCTGAACAGAGAGCCTGATGCAGGGATTGATCCCAGGGCCCTGAGATCATGACCTGAGCCGAAGGCAGAGGCTTTAACCCACTGAGCCACCCAGGCACCCTAAAACTTTTTTTTCTTATCAAGAATATCAATATGACAAAGCTCTAAATATACACATTATTAAAGCAGTCTCTTGGCAGCTAGCTTGGGCTGCACTAAAAACATTCATCAAAGCAAACTGACAGAAGAATCAACAGCAGAGATGCAGGGCTGCTGCCTGGAGCAGAGCCCATCAGAAGCCCTCATCCAGGCTTTTCTGCTCATCACCACCACTCACTCTCTACTCCCTGGCTTTGGAATGCCTATGTCTTTCCTTGATCATGTGAAAGAACTCATTCGACCACACCACAGATTTCTTGTCCATAGACAACAGCATGGCTTGCTGTTGGCAGATCATCTCCTTGGGGAATTCTGCACCCAATGGGCAGAGCAGCAGGAGCCAGAGGTCTCTCATGCTCACACTGCAGAACTGTGGGGTCCAGCCTTAGACATCGCTCAATCCCAGAGTAGGATACTCAGGATTGGAAAGCCACACCTTACTGTCCCAATGCTGATGGAAAGAAGCCTACCTCCCAAACCTGAAACCCAGTCTCAGCCAGCCTGTGAAGTTCTGCTATAGGACATGCAACTGAATAATAAACCATCTCAGGTTTTTCCAAGCTCCATCTTTACCTTAATGTGCTAATCAGGGTGAAGGTTGTCTGTTTGAAATTTAGATAATATGATATGACAACTGAGCTGTAGAATTCAAAGATTAAATGAACTGCAGACACATCAATTATTAATGTTATTATTACTCTCAGCCCACCATTTCTAAATGTACTTTCACCTCACAGAACACCACTGGGAAATGAACTGTTGTAATAATCCTTGGTTCAAGCATGGATGGAAAAGCCTCCATAGACCTTGATACATGTAGCAGGGTACTTCGGCAGAGTAGCTCTCCAGGGTTCAATTGACATAGAAAGGGATGGATATGCTTCAATTTATAATTACATCACTCCAAGAGACTTTGAACTGTGGTTTCAGAAGACACAAAGAATTTGTGAGTCAGTGCTGTGCTGAAGTTAATGTTTGGTCTTGGTATGGAAACCAGTATTTGCTAAAGATCAGGCTCATTGAATCCTTATCTACTACATAAGGTGGTTTCTACTTAACAAATAATAATAACTTTTGTTTTTTTTTTCCTGCCATCCTTGAAAACAAATGATACATTTAATAGTCCTTGATTTGACCATTTCAACCCTCTCTTGAGTTTATTTAGGTTACGATGAAAGGATCGTAGTTTTATAAGTTGTTGGTGCAGGTAGAAGAACTTCTTAGCATGGAAGATGTAAGTTCTTAAAAAATCAATGTAAAATCCTGCAAATCCAACTTTTCTTTCATTTCAATGAATGGCATTACCATTAGCTTGATGTTTCAGCCAGAAACATGAAAGTAATTTTTTATTGCTCTCCTTTTCACACTCCTCTGTGTCATTCTACATTTAATACTTATATATCAACTTTGAAAACATCTGTCAAATTAACCTGTCCCTTGGCATCTCTCTTGCTATCTTCCTAACTCAAGTCACCTCCATTTTTATCTGTACTGTCATGGAAGCCACCTCCCTGTTCTTCCAATTTCCATTCTTTCTCCTCTTCCACTCCATTTTCTACCTTATATCCAGAGTGATCATCTAAAGCTCAGGTCTGCCATATATGTGGTCAATTGATAAATGAAAAAGGTAACTACACAGTTCAGTAAGTGGCATTGGGTCAATTAGATATATAAAACAGTAAACTGGACACCTACTTCACATCATTTAAAAAATCCACATGTATTGAAGATCTTAATGTGAAAAGTGAGACAATAAACTTTTAAAATGAAACACAGAGAATATCTTTATGAACTTGGGGGAAACAAAGATCTCTTCAGTAAGACACAAAAAGTATTAATGACAAAGGAAAATTGATAAATTTTGATATATTAAAATTATGAAATTATATTTATCAAAAGATAGCATTAAGAATGTAAAAGAACAAGAAACAGAACAAGGAAAGATAACTGCAGTACATATATCCAAAAGAAGACTTGTTTCCAGAATATATAAAAAGCTCCTACAAATCAGTAATGCAAAGTCAGACACTTAGAAAAAATAATCAAAGGATGTCAACAAATACATTACAAAAGATTTCAAAGTATCCAGTAAACATACATAATGGTGAACAACTTCATTAATCATTAAGAAAGTACAAAGTGGGGGCGCCTGGGTGGCTCAGTGGGTTAAAGCCTCTGCCTTCAGCTCAGGTCATGATCCCAGGGTCCTGGGATGGAGCCCCCCATCGGGCTCTCTGCTCAGAGGGGAGCCTCCTCCCCCCTCTCTCTCTGCCTGCCTCTCTGCCTATTTGTGATCTCTGTCTGTCAAATAAATAAATAAATAAAATCTTAAAAAAAAAAAAAGAAAGAAAGTACAAAGTGCAATCACAGGTCAATATCATAATATAACCAACAGGATGGGTAAAATAAAAAAGACAGGTAAATAGCAGATGCTGGTGAATATGCCGAACATCTGAAACTCTTATGTTATTGGTGGAAGTGGATATACTGGTACAATTTCTTTGACAAGTGTTTGCAAGTGGCTACTCAAGCAAAATTTTTGCATCTCTTAAAATTCAGTAGTTAGACTTCTACATATGTGCCCCCCAAAAGATATATATACATTCACTAAAAAACATACAAAAATGTCCATTCAGCACAATTCCAAATAACTCCAAAGTCCATCAATAACGGAATGGATAAATAAGCTGTGATATATTCATATAATAATAGCATACATCAATGAAAATGAATAAACTCTGGTCACAGAGAAACATCAAAGTAGAAACATGAAAGCAAGATACTTCTGATTCTGGGGAAGGGCGTGTAAGAGAGCTCTAAAAGGACCTTTGAAGTAAATGGTTTGGGTTCTCTTTTCTACCAACAAAATTCCCTTGGAAGTTTAGGAAATTCTGTTTTATCCTCAATGATTCAAATGAGGTAAGTTGTTTTTCTTTTAATTGAGAATTCAACCACTTCATTTATCTTTTTCAATGTTGAATTCTTGTCTCTTTTCTTGGTCTGTCATGTCAATGTGCCCCCTACTCTTTCCTTATCCCTTTATTGAAAAACCAAGAAAAGCTGATGGTGAGGTCATTCAATCCATTCAAGGACCCTTGACTAGAGAAAGGGGTAGAGCAATACCACAGGTCTCAAGACAAGTCAGGCAGTTAAAAAAAAAAAAGGTGATTGCAAAATGCTCAAAGGAGAGTGACCAGGTATCATCTTTTTGGAATCCAATGCATTTTAAAACATTTATGCTCTGTTGGCTCAGTAATTTTCAGAAATATATTAAAAAGGGAGAAATCTGAAACTTAGGAAGAAAGGTTAATGTGCATAGATGCTTATTGCCATATTACTTATAATGTTAAAAAGTAGGAGGAAGACAAGGAGTGGAATAGTCCAATATTTAAAAAATTAAAGAATGTTTAAATAAATGCTTATACCATGATATGCACTAATTAAAATAATGTTTTAATGCATATTCAATAGATAGAGAAATATGTGTTAAAGGGCAGAGTGACAATATCTTATTATACAGCTGTATATTAATATGAACTCACCTATGTAAAAACATGAAAAAAGTCAAAACCAGAAAATGTAGGGACTATTTTAATATGATGATAGCTATTACATCTGGTGATAAGATTATTTTTATTTTCCTCCTTATAATCTCTATGTTTTCTGCATAATATATAATGAGCATGCCCTGCTCATCCATCAGAGAAAGGAAACAAGATATAAAAATCACATGGACATGTAAAACTCAAATGCTATTAATAAAAGTGTGAAGAAACAAGAAATGCTATGGTCCATATGAGAATGGACAATTTTTCAAAATCAACCAGGTGCATCTACTCTTTAAAAGGAACAAAAAACCCACTAAAAATAAAATAGATATTGCTCCCTCCTTAATTTTGGTTCCATAGGGAGGGACCAGGAAGTAATTTATATTTGGAATCCATAGTTTTCCCAAAGTCACTATGCAAAGACTTTTTCCTTAATTATGGTATTTTTATGCTGGTTTTTAGGCTAAGTAAATAATTATGTTTCAAATTCAAAATTATTCCAGTCCTTCCTAAATTTGACTTGAGGTTTGATGGAACACCATAACCACCTTGTAAACTTTCTAAGAAGTGTACTTAGAGGCCACTTTGTAAAGAGTACAGGTCCTTTAATGGTAGTAATGCTGGCTTTCTTCACACTGAAGTTTGATATATTGATAATACATGGTGACTGACAGGACCCACACTTGAGTTAATAGTAAAGTCTAATTTTTCAATATTTTCATGTCTTTTATAAGCATGAAAACCAAAGCATTTGGATGGCTCACAAGCTCAGGAGAGCGATGATTTAACATTCTATTATTCACACAAAATTTATATTCTAGCCAAAGCCTTGTATGCCAAGGGGAAATAATCTTATTTTGATTTGGAGCTCACTTCCAGAAATGAGAAATAATTGCCAGGAAAAAATGTAAATGAAGAGAAATCAAATCAATGGCATGATAAAGAAAAAGTGCCAAAATGGGTCTCTGGACCGTGGAACTGAAGTTAAAAACAAAATTCTTTCTATTTTGGTATCTTCTTCTAAAATTAACATGTATCTTTAAAAAAAAAAGATTTTTATTTATTTATTTGAGGGAGAGAGGGAGAGACAGAGAGGAAGAGAGCATGAGCAGGGGGGAGCAGCAGGCAGAGGGAGAAGCGGACTCCCCATTGAGCAGGGAGCCTGATGTGAGGCTTGGTCCCAGGACCCTGAGATCATGACTTGAGCTAAAGCCAGATGCTTACCCAACTGAGCCACCCACGTACCCCAACGTGTATCTTTTTAATAATGAAAAATTATCAACAAATGGTCAGTATATGCTACTAGGGCTATCTGTTTGACTCCTGTCATGAAGTGATTAAATGATTAAATTAAATAATACTCATATAAGTATCAGCTATCGTGCTGCAAAAAAGGAAGACTAATTTTACTCATTGTTAAATCCTGGTTCCTTTTGGTAGATTTTGATAGTGGAAGACCTCAGTTATCATGCACTGCTTAAAAACTTCTGTTGGCAAAATTTCTACAAGTAATAACTGGAAAATATGGAAAAGGAATAATATTTGAGGACTGGTTAAGTCTGACACAACATTTACATTTTATCAGTTTTAATCTTAACCACTCCACGTACTGGGTAGATCCATGGCAGTTTTACATAGGAGGGAATGAAAGCTCAGGAAAGCCAAAGTGGTTTAGTCAAGAGGACACAATCCCCAAGTGGCAGAGGTAGTATTGGGCATAGCTGCATTTTGCCTCATGGTCAAGTGCCTCATGCACTTTCCTTTTTGCCACATGAGATCTTTTCTACATTGTATGAAATGTGTCAGAGGTGTAGAGACCTCCCTAATGTTCTCCATCATGGTCAGTGGCTTTCCTGTTGCCCACCAATTCAACAGTGTTCTGAGAATTTACACAGCAAAAAACAGTACCTTATTTTGTGTCTGGAACACCAACAAAGAATGATTCTTTAGTTTGACACAGAGTCCCCACAAATTCCTGAATTGGGGTGTGTGTTTGTGTGTGTGTATTTCCTATTAATCTCACCACATTTTTTCCTCTTTATTGTTTAAATTGGGAAAGAGAATAACAGAAAAGAAAACATGACACTGTCACACTAACCTTGCAAGCGAAATACCATGATCATAAATTTATTGACCTGCAACTAACACTGACAATTAGAGTTATTTATGGGTTTCTGTCATCTTTTCCCTAATATATTTTTTTCAAGAGTAACTAAGTATTTTTCTCTTCCTAAGGTCCTAGGGCAGGTTAAATTTGACAAGTGAAAGAGCAAAAATATAAGAAAAGGGTGTGGTAGCACAAGGTGGAAACTCATGTACCTTGTCAGCATTTTTTAAAGTTGATGATCTTCAGAGCCCCATTTTTGAAAGATCATAGTCAAGCAAGATCAAAGTATAAAGTGCCATCGTTATTTTATGAAAGGTGTCAGTGAGATGCTTAAAATCCATCCTATTTTTGAAAAGCATGCAAGATTAATTTCTGGTCTAAATCCAAAGTGCATAATGAAGTTTGATATCCTATAGCAGATGAATACACGACTGATGTTTCTTTGTTTGGTTTGGTTTGCAACAAGAATACACACTTACACTTCCTTCCCCCATGAAATGTACGCTCAAGGTTATATTACACACATATGGTGTGATATCCCAGCCACTTCCCAAGCAAACTTGGACTATAAGTATATGAAATGCAAAAGTAAAAGCTTTAAAATTGCTTTCTGTCAAACATCACAGCATTTGTATACACCATTTTGTGGCATGTATGCCATTTATCAAATAGCTTCAATATAGCAAGCAACAAAATGGAAAACTCACTTTCACGCCAAAGTACTGTCATAATGTGGATTACTTGGAAAAGGGGGACGTGTCAGGGCTTCAGAAGGAGGTTTCTGCAGAATCAGTTCTGCTTGCCTTGGTATTCAATAAAAGCACTGAAGTCTATCCGTGTGCATTGTCATTTAAAGAAAGTGAGTGGAAGAGCTCAGACTTAAAGTGCCTTTCATGCTCCTCCACATAATGAAAATCAGGAACTTAGAGTCCACCAACTCTTTCTGATTTATGCTTCTTCAGTTTCCTGCCATACGTAAATATTTCTAACCATCAATTCTGAACGAAGCTGAGAGCCCAAAACCTCATGGAATGATGACACATACATACTGCACCATCAATCTAGTGCTCTTTTCCTCAAATATCCTAACTTGTCATTCAAATATCTACCTTGTCACTCAGGTTAGAGTTTGCCTTCTTTTCCCAACAATGGCTCCAAGTACGAACACCAATTAGGAGAGTTCAAAGAAACAAATTAGTCCATCACCGAATATCTGAACTAGAAGAGACCCTACGTATTACATACCTCTTCCTCTTTTCACAGGATGGGATATTGAGAACCGAGGTGAGTTTTTGCCTTAATGCTTTTGGGAATCCATCATATTAGAAGTAAGGTTAGCATCGGGTATCACGAATGAGTTCCTTACCCCAAGTCATTACCCCATTTCCCCCAAAACGTGATCACTTTTGTCTGGAGTTCAGTCAATGCATGTTCTTCTTTATCTCTGTTTGCTTGAAGGGTCTTTAGAAGAGATCTGTAGAATGTCTTTATTATGTTTCATCAAATAAGACATATAGATGATCATAGGCATTTATTTTGCTTCAAAGAGAAAACTGCCTTAGTTTCAGAGAGAAAAACATCCTGTTGAAAACAGTATTAGATTACTCATGAATTACCCTGCCATCTTAAAAGGTAAAGTGGGCTTGGGTCTAAAGTAGAAGTCCTTTTACTATTAGAGTGTCTATTAATAAATTTCATCAAAATAACAATAAATTTAAAAATTAAATATGATCATTCAGTAAGTTAAATTGGATGATCTTGCTTTTCTTGATCTTGCTTATATAACAAATTCATAAGATCCTTCAAAAATCTATAGACTTAAGAAATATTACTTAATATGACCAATATTCTTTATAAGGTTATAATAATTCATTTTTTCAATATGATTATATTCCCATGGAATTTTTAGTGAGAGATTGCTTACATGAGAGTTGGAAGTGGCACATCTTGCCCCAAATCTAGCATTGATGATACACAGTTATTCACTGTGTGTGATTGTGGGAGAAAATATTTACCATTCATAGCTAAAATAAATGAAAATTTTAAAATAAGTTCACTAAGCATTACTCTTGGAAATACAACCTTCATGTAGAAGAAAATATTCCATGAGGGAAAACAAAAACATAAATATAGCCATGGGTCAGTGTATTAGTAAGAGAGAATAATACAGAGATATGTCTTACTTTCATAAATTGTCAAGTTCACTTTCAAGTTAATACCTAATAGGGAACCACGTATGTATTAAAGTATGAGATCTTTTTTTCCTGTATCTCTTTTTCAAAATCATATGAATTACCTACTTGGACATACACTGTAGGCTGGGCTTTAGGAAAAATCAGCTAACAAAAGAATACTGATACCAGAAAATCCATTGATTTAAGCATGGATGTGAAACAACTTGTTATTTATTTGTGATGATATGGTTAAACTCTTTCATTTTTCCTTTATAAAGTGATGGATAAAAGAATTGGCTCTATAATGTTCAGAATGAAATAATTCATTATTTTCCCAACAGTGTAGTTTGTTAATGATTAAATTGTGAGTGAATGATGATGTTGCTGGATGTTGCATAAGAAGGAAAACCCAGTTGGTCTATATATTTCTATGTCTTTAATTCTTTAACAATACTTTCTTTCTCATACAGTAATTGTTCCTCTAATACAGTATCATAGCTCTTAGACCTGGAATGTTCCTCAAGAAATCATCTCATCAAGCTCTCTGCCCTTCAGCAGAGAACTCAATTCAATAAATTGTTATTGAAAGCCTGCTACGTAAGAGTCACTGTCCCAGGTCCTGGGGCAGATTCAAGAAATATGGTTCCTGGTCTTAAGAAATTAATATTCTTCTCAAGTAATAGATTAAGGAACTGATTCCCAGGCAAGAACTAAACTCTTTGCCCAAGGTCACAAAGCACAGGGATCTTCAAAAATCCTATCATCTTCAGTGTATTGCCTCTCAGAGTTGACAAATTATTGATAATGTGATGAAACTGTGGTAATAGGAGGATAATTTGTTCTTTGCTTTATATTATACACACACACACACACACACACACACACACACACACATGCACACGCACACACACAAAAGTAACCTCACTTGAATTCAAAGGAAAGAGAAAGAGAGAAAACTGAAACATACAAATTAGGAGCTGAGATATAACCATAGATAGACTAATTTTTAAAAGACACTACCAAGCTCTCCTTGAGAGGAATAATTTTCCCAGAAAATATAAATGAGAAAAATAGAAAACTGAAATATAGCCATTAAAATGGAAAAAAAAAAAAAAACAAGAAAATTTGTCAAAAATTGCATCCACTTTCCTCCACTTCCCCAAAAATGGGGCCAGGCTAATTTTTTCAAACTTTTAAGGAACAGATTCCACTATAAGTTCTTCTCAAAGCCACATATCTTTATTACTCATGTGTGTATCTCCAATACCCAGTACAGTACCTGGCATATAATAATGTGTAATGCAGGTATTATTGGAAGAAAATAGAAATGACATTTGCCATTGAAAATATTTCACAGAATAAAGAAAAGAATGGATGAGACCATATTTATTTTACCAAGTAAGCATAACTCTGATAGAAAAACCTAAGAGGATTACCAAGCAAGAATACTGTGGACATATAATCTTACTTACAAATATAAAGTCTAAACTTCTCAACCAAACATTAGCAATTTAATCCCAGGGTATATAAAAAGAAAAATGCTCCATGACAAAGTAGAGTTTATATTTTAAATGCAAAAGCAGTTCAGCTGTATTAATATAAATCAATTTACCATTTATTTAAAGAGTCATATGACCATCTCAAGACGTGTTTATATGTTTTAGGTAAAAGTTATTACCTATGTCTGACAAAAAGTTTTTTAAAAATAAAAAAATAATGTATTTTCTTAATATGACTTTGGAAAAATACCAAAACTCAAATCTAATGCCATCATTAAGATTAATAGTGAAATAAATTAAGTTAAATTAAAAAAGACAGAGATTTCCTTTTTTCATTATCATTTTCTAATGTTCTGAAAGTGTTCCACTGTTCCAAATAGAACAAAATAAACACTATAAATGCTGAAAATAAGAAAGTTGGGACGCCTGGGTGTCTCCAGTTTGTTAAGAATCTGCCTTCTGCTCAGGTCATGATCCCAGGATCCTGGGATCGAGTCCCACATCTGGCTCCTGGCTCAGCAGAGAGCCTACTTCTCCCTCTTACTCTGCCTGCTGCTCTCCCTGCTTGTACTTTCTCTCTCTCTGGCAAATGAATAAACAAAATCTTTAAAAAAGAGAGAGAAAATAAGAAAGTTATCATAATTTGCATATAACTTGATTATCTGACTGGGAAAACCAAGAGGATCAACTGAAAATGTGTATGAATTGAAAATAACTATTGGGGAGAGTGCTGGCCACAGAAATAAATTAGTACCAATTGCTTTCATATATGTTAATAATCAACAATAGTTTAACAAATAGTGTATATCATAATGAATAAAGTAATATGATCAAAATAATTCAACTCAAATTAGCATCAATCATGTAAAATACATCAGGACTGAATTTAATAAGAATTGTGAAGAACATGTGAGAAAAAAATCACAACATTCGACTGGAGAGTATAGAGAGTTGGGTAATGAAAATACCAATTTACTAAAAATAGAAAAGGAAAATATTTAAAACAAATGTGGCAGACATGTTAATAGATTTTCTACATACAAAAACTTTATATAGCAAAAGTAATATGGACTAATAAGGTGAACAATAATTTACAAAATGATAACTTCAAATGGTGAACAGAATTATGGAACTTTTAAATCTTATTTATTTTATTTATTTTATTTTAAATCTTACTTGCAGTTAAGTAAGTATTAATAAAAATGGGCATTACTTAAGGTCAGTAAAATGATGATTGAAAAAAATGCTGCAGCCAAGTACTTGGGAGTTTGGGAATTGCGTTCCTTTATAGCTGGAGATGTGTCTTGGTACAGCATTTTGTTAAATCTGTATTAAAATTGAATATATGCATCTCTTTTGACTTAGGAATAAAACTGGGAATTTATCCTAAGGAAAATAATTTAACATGTGCACAAGATGTATACATAAAGATGCTTACTATGTCATTGTTTTTAAAAGAGAAAGCATCAATATAAACATCCATCAATAGGGGAATAATTAAATCAATTATGTTATTTTTGTATGCATATTTATAATTATTGTTGTGTGAGGATTCTATGAATCTGTTAAACAAAACCAAAGAAACAAACAAAAAGCAAAAACACAAGTTACAAAACCTTTGCAAAGAAATGATTTTCATATAGCTAGAACTCTTCCATGTGTAAGTAAGTTCTGGAAGCATATAGTCAGAAAAGTCACAGTCAGATTAGGGGTCTTTATCCTCTTGTATATACTCTCCTGTGTTTTCTAGTTTTTCTGCAGTGAGTACATTTGGTTTTTTTTTAAAGAGTTTATGTCTTTTAAAATGGTTTTAGGTTCACAGCTAAATTGAGGGGAAGGTACAGGGATTTCCCATAGAACACTCACCTGAGCACATGCATAGCCTCCCCCATTTTCCATATATACTTTTCAACATGAAAAAAAGAATAAAGGTTTAAAACGAATATATTATTTGGGGTTAAAGAAGCTGGCCCCATATATTAAAATGCTTCCTGTATGAGCCATCTTTTCCTGATGGATAAATACATAGTTGAATTTGAAAATGAATCAGACAAGTAAAAAAACCTTCTTCTCTAGAGCACTTAAGCCCACCTAAGTAACCATAGACAAACCAACCGAAGGAAGCCAGTGTTGAGCAAGGCCTGTCTTGAAAGCACACAATGTATGTTCACTCACTTAAAAGGTCAGTCTTTTGGATAGAGTATAAACTGGTGCAATCATTTTGAAAATCCATCAGTGGCTATTAAAGCTAAGTAAGCATATATCCTTTGATACAGCAGTTCCACTCCTGGGTTTACATCCAAGAGAAACTGATGCTTATGTTAATCAAAAGACCTATACAAGAATGATCATGGCCATTTCATTAGTAAGAGTTAAGAACTAGAAGTGACCCAATGTCCATGAAAAGAAAATTACGATATAGTCCTACAATGGAATACTACACAGCAACAAAAAGAGACAGACTAGTATCAAAAGCAACAATGAATGATGAATCATAAAGACATAATTTTGAGTGAAAGAACCCAATTATGAAAACATCATTACCATTTGATTCGATTTACATCAGTCCAGAAAAAGAAAAAAATAATCCACAGTAATAGAAATCAGAACAATAGTTAGCTTAGGGTGGAGTTATTTCCTTAGAAGAGGACAAGGGACCTTCTGGAGCACTAGAAATATCTTGATCTGGGTGGAGTTCAGATGGATGTATACATATGTAAAAATTTACTGAACTATACATAAAGATTTGTGAATTTAATTTATATAAAACTGATACTTCAACAAAAAAAGTTTTTAAAAAATTTAACTAAAAATAAAAGCTAATCTTTCCAGAAAGAAAAAGCAGGTCAGCACACTGAGCAGAGGCTGTTTCAGGATGAGAATTACATACTCAGCACATTTTTCAAGTGATGGGAGGATTATTCTATCATCTGAATACACTTAATTATTACAACTGGCCAGCAGTCATTTATAGAAATTGTTCATAAATATTTAAACATACTGCCTGGAAACATTTCTAAAGAGCTTTTAATATTTCTCAGTTGAGGTACATTGGTGTGATTTTCCAAGATCATGCTTTTGACATTGAAGTAATTGAAAAATCCAGGGCAAACTGACTAATCCCAGTAACAAAGAAATCTATTGTTTTCTTGTCTATTGTTTTATTTTATATTCATTTATTTTAGGCCCATCATATTCATTCTGCTTAATTGAGTCTCTGAATATGGAATTCCTGCCTGACCCTTCCCAATTTGTCCACCATTCTGGTGTTGCCAAACTCCC
The DNA here is from genome assembly GCF_002288905.1 of Enhydra lutris kenyoni. Taxonomy (NCBI): domain Eukaryota; kingdom Metazoa; phylum Chordata; class Mammalia; order Carnivora; family Mustelidae; genus Enhydra; species Enhydra lutris. The sequence goes on from NW_019154123.1 coordinate 3,109,425, forward strand.
TCCACGCAAGGGCTCTGAGTCAGTTGACAAAGCTGTTTGATGGTTTATCTATAAGAGAGCGACGATGGAGGAGAATTTGCCAAGGGCAAACTGTAAAAATGTCATGAGCAGTTCTCACAATTTTATGATTCCTTTTAAATTATTTCATGCTATCATTTCTATACTGAAATATTTTGATTTCCAGAGAGCATTTGGTTAGCAAAAATGCAAGGACTGTACTACAAAAGTGCACTGCATAGTTACAAATGTGTGCATCTTGCTTTCAGACACACAGTTTATTTATCCTCCAGCACTGGCCTAAGCTTCCCTGTAAGCCTGATTCCCATAAGGAATGGGAACAACTCAGACATGCCAATTAATAAAGTTTCAGATTTTTACAATTCAACAGTTTCCTTCCAGTATAAATATTTGGTCCTTCAAAGTTGAGCCCTTTATCATATCTCTGAATATCCTAAATGGTCCTTTTGGAAAGAACTATGTCTTTTCAGATAAGACAGCTGTACACTTTCTTCTTTTCTCTCAGTTCCATTGTCCTTTTCCAAGATGGTATTTGGGTATCTGGGGAATGAGATGGGAGAGGTATCACCAGTAGGACTTCATGGTTGGAGAGTGTAGCAGTGCCTTCATACCTGTAGGTCTTCTGCTTTCTCAGGTATCTTTCTGAGAGATGTCCCTTGTCTGGTAGCTTGTGTGATGTATGACCTATTGCCATTTGCACATAAAGTAGGTAGGTTGATCTCCCTCAGCTGGGTCTAGGTTCAGCTGCATTCCCTGATGGTCTCAACCTCTCTTCTGTTCTAAGTGCTGTCACAAAGGCCTCTAAATACCTTCACATCCACCATCCAGCTCTTGGCCTAGGTGTTCTACATGACAGGCCCCTTGGTTCTCACCTGGGTAGGCCCTAAGGCAGAGACACTTGAACATCTGTCTTGGGAACCTGTGAAAACTCCTGACTCTCAGATCAGGCCAAAGGATAGTGGTCCTCAAGAAACATGTGGAGGACTTGTCAAAACACAGGCAGCTGAGCCCCACTCTCAGAGTTCCTGATTCAGTAGCTCTGGAGTGGGGTCCAAGAATTTGTATCTCTAACACATTCCCAGGTGATGCTGATAGTGCTGTCACCCTTTGAGTATCTCTAGCCATAGAAGAACCAAGCCATCAGGAAAGCTGAGACTTCAATACTTTTCATTTTACCTTGATGTGGCTTCATATGGTTGATGACCATATGACATGATCATCTTCTGGACTCCTTAATGTGAACTTTAAAAAACAGCCCCCTGTTTTTGGTGTTTCCTTCACCTAACATACTGGTGTCTCTTTGGGTTGCTTACATTCCCCACCCCCCACCCCCATCCTGTTTCCTTACAGCCTTTCATCCCTTCACAACCCTTGCAAACCAGAATAACTGGATTTGGCCTTCCCATTTCCTATTCGCGATATTCTCTTACTCTAGGCAATAAGCTAAATGGTGCTGCCATAGAAAGCTGGGTACTTTCTTTACACTTTATGGAAGATCTGGTTCCAGAAATGGCCAAGATATTTAGAAAATTGTGGCTTTCTGTCCCCTTCCTCTGCAACAGTTGGCAGTTGGATGTGTCAGGTTAGCTAGAGGGAAGATTTTGACCATGTAATTCCAAAGTACAGAGGTCATTAATATTGTGCTAAATCAACCTTATTACAGATAAATTTCATTGAGGACCCCATTCTAGTTCTTTCTTTGAGGGACTAGTGGCCAAAGGGCTCAAATTACAGGGCATGTGACATGTTATAAAATAGAAAGAAAATCTATCCCTAGTGCTAAAATGGTTTTTAAATTACTCAAGTAGACATTATGGAACCAAAAATCCCTATATATTGTAATCATTTTCAAGTATTCACTTTCCTGCCAATAGCCACATTTTGCCAGGTTGTGGAGACAAAGCAAGTTGGCAAGGTGATGAGAAACCTGTAATTGGCAGTGCAGAATATCTTTCTGTTGCCAATTTCATGGGCAGGTGCCTGGAACTTGATAAGATGTGAGAGGTAAATTAGTTGCTATGATTCTGAACTTTATAGAAAGCCACTTCCTGCTATTTTAATGTTCATGACCTCAAATCTATGCTGCTGAAATTTTTTAGGTAGTTAAGTCATCTTGGTGAGCCTAGCACCATATTATACTTTCTAAATTTGGGGAAAGAAATAAGATATTCAAATAGGTGTAAGGTCCAGAAAACAAATCAGACTCCACAGTACTATATAGCCTCTTTTGAGCATTCCCTGTTATGGAGCTCACTAGAAACTAATTTAATTGACGTCTTGGCTTTGAATTTTGTTAATTTCTGGAACTTTTTTTTCATTTTATTTTCTTTTCAGTGTTCCAGAATTCATTGTTTATGCACCACACCCAGTTCTCTATGCAATATGTGCCCTCCTTAATACCCACCATCAGGCTCACCTAACCTCCCACCTCCTTCCCCTCCAAAACCCCCCAGTTTGCTTCTCAGACTCCACAGTCTCTCATGGTTTGTCTTCCCCTCCAATTTCCCCCAACTCACTTCTTCTCTCCATCTCCCAATGTCCTCCATGTTATTCCTTATGTTCCACAAGTAAGTGAAACGATATGATAATTGACTCTCTCTACTTGACTTATTTTACTCAGCATAACCTCTTCCAGTCCCATCCATGTTGATACAAAAGTTGGGTATTCATCCTTTCTGATGGAGGCATAATACTCCATTGTATATATGGACCACATCTTTCTTATCCATTCGTCTGTTGAAGGGCATCTTGGTTCTTTCCACAGAACCAAGTGACTGTGGCCATTGCTGCTATGAACATTGGGGTACAGATGGCCCTTCTTTTCCCTACATCTGTACTTTTGGGGTAAACACCCAGTAGCACAATAAAAGGTCAAAGGAAGCTCTCTTTTTCATTTCTTAAGGAATCTCCATACTGTTTTCCAAAGTGGCTGCATCAACTTGCATTCCTACCAACAGTGTAAGAGGGTTCCCCTTTCTCCACATCCTCTCCAACACTTGTTGTTTACTGTCTTGTTAATTTTGGCCATTCTGACTGGCATAAGGTGGTATCTTAATGTGGTTTTGATTTGAATCTCCCTGATGGCTAATGATGATGAACATTTTTTTCATGTGTCTGTTAGCCATTTGTATGTCTTCACTGGAGAAGTGTCTGTTCATGTCTTCTGCCCATTTTTTGATGTGATTATCTGTTTTTTTAATGTTGAGTTTGAGGAGTTCTTTAAACATCTTGGATATCAGCCCTTTGTCTGTAGTGTCATTTGTGAATATCTTCTCCCATTCCATGGGTTGCCTCTTTGTTTCATTGACTGTTTCCTTTGCTGTGCAGAAGCTTTTCATCTTGATGGAGTCCCAAAAGTTCATGTCCACTTTTGTTTCCTTTGCCTTTGGAGACATATCTTGAAAGAAGTTGCTGTGGCTGATGTTGTAGAGGTTACTGTCTATGTTCTCCTCTAGGATTTTGATAGATGTCTGCCTCACATTGAGGTCTCTTATCCATTTCGAGTTTATCTTTGGGTATGGCATAAGAGAATGGTAGAGTTTCATTCTTCTACACATAGCTGTCCAATTTTCCCAGCACCATTTATTGAAGAGACTGTCTTTTTTCCACCTAATATTTTTTTCTTGCTTTGTCAAAGATTATTTGACCATAGAGTTGAGGGTCCATATCTGGGTTCTCTACTCTGTTCCACTGGTCTGTGTCTGTTTTTGTGCCAGTACCATATTGTCTTGGTGATCACAGCTTTGTAGTAAAGCTTAAAATGAGGCAACGTGATGCTCCTAGTTTTGTTTTTCTTTTTCAACATATCCTTAGCAATTCGGGGTCTCTTCTGGTTCCATAGAAATTTTAGTATTGTTTGTTCCAGATCTTTGAAAAATGCCAGTGGAATTTTGATCAGGATGGCATTGAAAAGTATAGATTGCTCTAGGCAGTATAGACATTTTAACAATCACTGTATAAATCATACCAAAGGGATGATGGTTGGGGTATTTGCCAAGTATATCAGCCAGAAATGGAGTACAATCATTGGCCCCTTATGTATAGAAGAAAATTTTTGCTAAGCCTTTGTTTACTTTTGGTTTCATCATACAACATCTAATTTCTATTAGTACAGATACAAAGGAAACTTTTACATCCATAAAAAGGCAAAGGCAGCATTGTTGGACATTATTTATTGGCCCCCATTTAGGGGTCTAACTCTGAACACCATCTCTGCTCAGCAAAATGCACCCCCTTCCTAGACCTCATAGGAGAATGGGCATCGGTTTTTCCTAAAATAGATCCTGGTACTCTCATTTTATCTAGTCCATTTTTATTGCAAGTTTTTATAGTTATTTTCTCACCAGGGAGGGTCTTTAATGTAAAGAGAGTTATTCTGAAGTGAAGAAAACCATTTTCAGGGGGGGAATCTGCTTTGAGTAATGTTTGTCTTTTAATCAGCCTGATATAATGGAAATATACAAGACCAAAGATGAGAAAAACTGAGTTCATCTTCCATTTCAGGCACTAATATTATACATCATAGAGCAGATCTTTCCTCACTGGATTGCTTTTGTAAAATAGAAAGCTGGACCAGAAGACATCTATTCTTCTTTCTTCTATTGTTTTAACAATATGAAGATTTGTATTAGGATGCTGTAGGAGTCCTTGGCCTGCTCACATTCCTTCTAAGCTACCTATTACCACCCCAGTTTGCTTCAGTCCAGCAAAGAACCTATCAAGGTGCCCACAGCTCAAGCTCACTCTCTTTCTGTGTGTGTGTGTATAAGGGGTGGAATTACTGAAACTACTTCTAAGACTTATGCAGGGTCTGCCCCCTTAGGGTGCTTATTAAAAACCCACATATTTGCCTCCAAAGAGTCCCCACAGCTTTTGGGGACTGACTAGCTAAGGGAATGGAAGTATTTGGCTCTGAGGGTCTTATGGTAGAATGCCCAGACTCCTTCCCTTCTTGTAGCCAGGATTTTTATTGTCAAACAGTGTGTTATCTAGATCAGGCCAACTTACATTACTCTTTATAAGCTCTTCTAGCTCTGTTTCCCTATTTTTGTATTTATAGGGGATGGTTTCAGCCCCTCCAGGAAGCCCTTTTTCCCTACCACTAACTTATTAGAGACTACAATTTTTAGAATTAATGTTGTATCATGAACCAATGCATCTCCAAGATGCATATCAAAGCCTGAAGGGAGATTAAAAGCCAATCAAGACAATGACATGGAGACGTTTCTCAAGGTAGTGAATTTGTTAGGGGTCCTTAGCGCTCCAAGTCAGGAAGAGAAACCATAGTTTCTACACACAGAGATTCCCTTCTATAAACTCCCAGAAGTCCATTAGTGAACACCTAGTCATGATATATTAACCTGTCATCTATCACTGAGTTAAATCCCTAAAAGAAGACTCTGATGAAGTTTTAGTATGTTTATAATTACCTTATCCTCACTGAATCTAATTGAATACTTCCACATAAAATGGCAGGAAAGGAATTATATGTACAAAGCAGCTTTTAATTAAGAGGAAAAGCACCTATGTGTACTTGGCTCCTTAGTGTTCTTTTAGTTTTCTTAATGTAGAACATGGCATATCAGCTTTTAAATGGCTTCTGATTAGTAAGTACTTGTTTCAAGGCTACAGAGACTGAAATAAGATAAACACATATTAACAGAGTGGGAACAATAACAAAAAGGAAATAAATGTCACTGGTTTAAAATGCATATTGTAAGTGATTCCAAAAGCATGGAAATGCAGTTATTAAACCAGCATGGAGGACCATGGGCCTATTTTGTTGAAGTAATTAAATACTCTCTTCAAGTTTATGGCTCCTTGGATCACTTTAGGCAAACGAAAATTGGAGGGGAAATGTTAACTAGGGCCTAATAGATGGCAGCCAGCTTGACTTCTTGATATCAGTGGACATAGTAGCTGTGTTTGGAAGCCCATTTGCTATGGAAAAAGCGTGGCCTATTGAATTTAGGGCTGAAGATGGAAGAGGGTTCAAATAAATGGTACCATAGCTAGTGTTTTCTATCAGTTGCCACACAATTACAGTATTGACAATAACAACAACACTAATAAGAGTGGAACCTTCTGAGCACTTTGTACAGAGAGGCACTATTTCAGGCAGTTAATAAGTGTTAACTCACTTGACCTTGACCACAACGACGTGGTGTAAGAAGAATTCTATTATCATATTGACCATTATATCACCCTCTTCTGACCCTCCAAATCAGAGGTTCTGTCTTACCCCCTGACACTCCATGAAGATGGCCTAGATTTTCTCCTTTCTTACATGGCTCATGATAGGCATCTTCACTTCCATTTACTCATCTCTGGCCCTTTCACTATGAGAAAACAAGCTGACTGAGATCATAGACTGTATCTTACTAGCCACTGTATTTTCACAGCGCCTAGATCACTGATTTCTTCTTCATGTATTTGTAGAATAGGAGATTTGCATAAATTAAGAAATACTGCTCTGCAGTCAGGTCTTCAGATACATGTGTCTTTGCTGCATACTGGCCATGGCCCATTACCTGATATAGCAAGGGCACATCTATGTCCCAGAAAATGGGCTCATGGAATATCAGCTGTTCAACTGTGGGGATGGCATCCCCTACAATGATTTTCATATTCTTGCTGAGTACACTGACTTCACTGCAGACCAGGAGGACCTGACCTCTGCTCTGATCAAAAACATCACTCTGGGGTCACATGACTGGCTCAGCCAGTAGAGCATGCAACTCTTAATCCTGGGGTCATGAGTTTGAGCCCTATGTTGGGTACAGAGTTTACTTAAAAATAAAATGAAATTAAAAAAAAAAAAACAACAACAAACAAACATCATTCTGAAGACCCCACTGGTTTCCTCAACAGTCACAGAGACTGGCATGGCCATTGCAAAGGTCCTTACAGGAGGTATTGGCTTATCCATCACAACTGTACACCTGAGGTCCAAGCCAATGAAGTTCCAAAAGTGAAGAAATATGAGCAGGGATTCATCACAGACCCTGAGTCCTCAGTCCTGAAAATCAAGTTCAGGATGTGTTTGAAGCCAAAGCCTGGCATGTATCCCAAACACCAACACAGGCTGGATGGGGAGTTGATATTTTCAAGGAGGAGGAGTATGGCTGGTTATTGGAAGTGATCATGATGAAGACGGAATACTGGGTGGTAGCCCCTGCAGGCATCACATTGAAGGAAGCAAAAAAACTCTGCAGTGCAACAAGGGAAAGTTACCCATTGTAAATGAAGATAATGAAATGGTAGCCATCATTGCCCAGACAGACCTGAAGAAGAACCAGGGTTACCTAATGGCTTCCAAAGATGCCAAGAAGCAGCTGATAGTGGAACAGCTATTGATACTCATGAAGATGACAAGTATTGGATGGACTTGCTAACCCAGTACCACTAGCATCCAGCACTCCTGCCAGGATACTGGTTGCAAGACTTTGACCCAAGACCAAACCATGATGAATTCTGGGCAACTCGAGTTTGAGAAGAGAACATCCTCAGCTCAAGTGGAAGGTGGTGTCCACACCCTCCATTTGTATAAGAGGTTTTTCTGAAAAAGGATACAGCATCATACTCCCTTGGTTTTTCAATAAACACTTGGTGGGGAGGAGAAATATTATGTAGCTTTCTTTTCTCTCAAAGAATATTCCAGAAATTTTTTGTGTGTTTTGTTTTGTTTTGTGGGGGAAGGGACAGAGGGAGTGGGAGAGAGAAAAACTTAAGCAGGCTCTACACCCAGCATGGAGCCTGATACAGGGCTCAATCTCACAGTCCTGAAATCATGACCTGAGTCAAAACCAAGAGTTGGATTCTTAACTGACTAAGCAACTCAGGTGCCTGAGGAATGTTTTAAATATTCATAGCTTTGATTTAAAACTTAAAAGATCTAGTTGCAAAACAATATTCAAATTTGACCCCAATTTACAAAACTGTTATTATATAAAGACACATAGATTAAAATATATAAAAATATTAAAAGTGAGCATCTGTGGACAGGAAGATGATGGATAATTTTTATTGTGTTTCTATTTTCTAAAACAAAGTCTTTATAAGACTATAGCAAATGTTGGTTTAAAGTATTAACTTGCTTTAATATAATTATGATTTTGTCAAATTAATTTTGCTGAATTTTTAATTGCATGGAGAATAAACAGAATGGGGGGAAAAAAGAACAACTCACATCCCATAAGTGCTTCATAGAAATTTCTAAGGCAGGATTTTATCTGTCCATTGGAAAAACCCCAGTTTTATTGATTAAAAGCTGAATAAGGTACTACCAGGCCTTCTCCCATTTCTGTTTTCCACACTGGCTTTTTTATTTGTTCCCACGACTAAGATGTGGAAACATGAGAATTCTCTGGCAGTCCACATACAGAATCTTGCTGAAAGATATCAAGTGAGGGGCAAGACAAGAAAAGAAACATTTCTTGGACACCTATACTTTCCTAAGGCACTCTGTGAAATTTTGGCAGAGTGAATTTGGGATTACCCTAAATAACCTTTCTTTGAACACCTTGGAGTAGTCAGGAGGCTTTAAAACCATACTTGTCAAGGTTCTTATTGATCAAAGCCTTTCCTCCCTTTCAAAGCTATGTGGCTGCTATGAAGAAAATGTTTCCAACAGACTTCAGCTAAGTCTACACAGAACTATGTGTGGGTCAGCTAATGCCAACCTAGCAAATTCTGCAGCAGGTTTTAAATCTGTGGAAATTAGAAGAGGTTTCTTGTTGCTACAGTTAAGTAAAACTTTTGCTTTCTCCGCTTTTTGGTTGCAGTAGTAATTCTGTGCTTATTTATTCCATATAAGGTTTCAACTCGTCACATAACAATGGATAAAACGACAAATAAGGGAGAAATTTAATCTGAAGAGTGGAACAGTTTGCCATAAAACACTTTTCTATTTGATGAAACTAGCCAGATAAACATTACCTGGATTAAGTCACCTTCTACAGACACTTGGATAATCCAACTTTCCCAGATTGGACCCTTTGTCATTCCCAATCTCCTGATGAAGTTTTATTTACTGTTTATATTACTCAACAAAATTCCTGCAATTTTACTTATTTATTCTACTTGATCATAAATTGTTAAACTCCCTTTTTCAGTGGAATTGAGGACCAGAAAGCACTTTAGTATTTTTTCCTCTTCAACATGCATACACTTAAACGTTAGAACACAGAGCATCTACAAGTAATTTGCCAACACTAAAAGAATGAGGGAAATGCACACAGAATTTCTAAAATTCCCTTTTTACTTCTGTTGCACAAACAATGGATGCTCACTGTAGAAAGAGTTGAACACACAGAAACAAAACTGAATATAGTTACAACTCATATTGCCACCATTCTGAAATAAGCACCGTTAACATTTGGTGTATACCCTTTTAGATTTTTCCCCCATTTTGTAGATAGATAGAATGATAGATGTATTTATACAAATATATGATTGTTTTTTATAGTATCATAATCTGTTTTCTATTTCGTTGCAACATAAAAAAATCTGCCTATATTGCAAATGTAATTCCACATTTAAATCTTTAATGTCTGTTTATATTCTATTATTTGATAGTATCACAACTAAACATCCCTTATTTTTGGAGACTAAAGAGATTTCTTAACGATTTTTTATTATAAATATTATTATAAAGAATATCTTTTTCAGTAATCATTTCCTTAGGTTACATTTTTATGAATATAATTTCTTGCTCAAAAGGTATGCACATTTTAAAGCTTTTGTGATTTATTGACAGATTGCTATCCAAACAAATGGTGCCATTTATGAGAGCACTATTGCTACAAATCTTTTGCAATACCTAGTATTATCACTCTTAACTTTTAAATATCAGGTCATAAAAATAACAACTGAGTATTTTGAATTTCTTTAATTATTAGAGAAATTAAAATTTTTTCATGTTAATCATTGAAGTGTATTAATTCTTTGTGAACTGTCTTATGGGTAGTTTTTAATTATGGGAAAATTTTTCATATTTATTTTTAAGAAGTAATTATATATTTAGGGTATTAATATCTTTCTTTGCCATTCCTGAAGACAGTACTTCCCCCAGTATTCATGTGTTGAATTTTATTCATGTTTTTAAATACCATTTTTTAAAATTCTTAAATACCTGAACTAACTTGGAAAAGTTGTCAAAATAAAATTATCCATAGAAGTATTAGGCTGGATCCTACCAAAGTTTAACTTGGCCTTTTTCCCTCAAGCTGTATAAAATCTAATTCCACTCTGAAAGAGTTATATCTGGTCCTTCCCTTGGCAACTTAAAAAAATATAACAAACTTTGATAACTAATTTTTGACCCTGCATCTCAGGGTCTGTTATCAATAAGATAAGACAATTAACACAGAATATTTTTGTCTCATATTTCTTCAAAAAAAACCTCAGTTTTGATGAATCTAGCTAAAATGTGGGTAATTATATTAACAATTGCAAATCCAGTTCCTAGTGCAAAACCATGATGGATTCCAACAAGACATTGGTTTGCAGGCACCTGACTCATGACAATGGCTCAGAATCATGTCTACTTTCTGTCAGAGCCACAAGTTCTTGATTATAGGCATGAACGAAGTTGAATTTACACATGACAACTTCTAACATTCTTCGATTCTGGATGAATTTAGTGATTAATGTCATTTGGCCAGGATAGTGACACACTCACTGCATGGTCCCGACACTCACGCATGCTGCAGTATTGTGTCACGTGGATTGGTTTTCTCTCCTAGGACATTACATGGTACACACAATAGCTGGGATCACTGGTGCTTTTAAAAATGGTGTTCACAAAAATATATCTTTGGCAACTCCTCTGTGATGACCATCAGCAAAAAGAAAAACAAGGCTAATGGTGCATATGTTTATTCCAATGAGAATTTCATATGTGTTATATTTTGTGGGGACAAAACAGCATAGAACCTTTGGAGAATCCACTGAAAGCTCTGGAGTCTCATTATTGGTTTTTTTTCTTCTTTTTAAGATATTTATTTTACTTATTTATTTTGCGAGAGAGAGAGAGAGAGAGCGAGCGCACAAGCACAAGTTGGGGAAGGGGCAGAGCGAGAAGCAGACTCCTGCAGAGCAGGGAGCCCAGTGCAGGATTTGATACCAGGACCCTGGGATCATGACCTGAGTCAAAGGCAGACACTTGACCGACTGAGCCACCCAGGAGCCCTATGGAGTCTCACTATTAAAATGTACACATATACATAGAGAAAACAGTTTGCACACAGTATGTGGAGGTACAGACTTCCATCTGATGCCCACCTGTGGTTCTGTAAAGGCATCAGAAAATTCTACTCTTGGGGTGCCTGGGTGGCTCAGTGAGTTAAAGCCTCTGCCTTTGGCTCGGATCATGATCTCAGGGTCCTGGGATCAAGCCCCACATCGGGCTCTCTGTTCAACAGGGAGCCTGCTCCCTCCTCTCTCTCTCTCTGCCTGCCTTTCTGCCTACTTGTGCTCTCTGCCTGTCAAACAAATAAATAAAATCTTTAGAGAAAAATTCTACTGTACAATGATATGACTGTTAATACCTACTTGAGGGTCTGATAAATAGTAAGAAAGGATCAAGGCACAAGGAGACCTCCAGTCTGATTCTGAATATTCCATGGTGATACGAATTACATCACTCATGACTTTGCCAACACAATGCCCTCCCGTGTCAAAAAACTTTTGAAGACCAGAATGGACAGCTGGTCCAATTATGTTGTTCCAGCAGAGTTGACCAAGCACTTTGTGAATGCACCAGTGTGTAATAAACAGCCTACCCTAAGATTATTTATCATTTCCATCACCCAGAGAGAAGCCAGTCTTCCTCCCGATGAAAGTGATAAGTGTTTGCTCACACAGAGTGCATTATTCTTCATGAAGCATTGACCTGGTCAGTGAGAAAACTGATGTGTCCTTTTCTGGATCACACAAAACCACCTTCCTCTGTCCATTTACTTGCTTTCACTCTTGCTTTAGTTCTTAGCACTGAACTATAACATACAGGATACACCCTGATGATAGCCAAAGCTATAAAAGATAGCTTCAAATTCATATTGTATTTGCTGACTATTTCTCTGAGATCCAGGAAAGGTGATAAAATGTTAAGAAAAAAACACTATGGATAGAGAATTGTAAAAAACATTACACTAACCAGGTTGTAGGAAGAAGTGGTGTCCCAAACTATCTGGAACTTTCCAATAGAAATGAAAGCTGATCAGAAAAAAGTATATAAATAATACACACACACACACACACACACACACACGCATGCATGCATGCACACTAGCAATCTTTAATATTCCTAGGTTTAGAGAAGCATCCCTACCATTATTTTTACATGGCAGTCTCCCTGTGCACTTATCTCTATGTCTAAGTTTCCCTTTTTTATAAGGATGTGAGTTATATTGGATTAAATTCGATCCTAATGACTTCATCTTAATTTAATTTAACTAATTACATCTGTAATGACCCATATTTTGTTGGAAGCTTGTTTTCCAGTCTCTTGTACAGCATTTTAAAAAAGAGATTCTATTTATTAAGCTTTGTGGGAAAAAAATGTTGTGTGATAACTTAATGTTTTTACCCATTAAATTAAGACTTGTGCATGAAAAAAAAACGTGAATGAACTTGTACTACCCTTTGATTGATTCGAAACTCTCTCCCCTCCTCCCATGCCTGAAAGCAGTGTCCACATTTTTTTTCAAATAAAGTCACATTCTGATGTACTGGGGGTTAGGACTGCAACATACGAATTTTGGAGGGATACAATTCAACTATATGTTCTTATGAATATACTATACTGTTTACATAGACACACACACACACACACACACACACACACACACACACAATCTGTCTTCATTAAGGTGCAGTTTATGATAAAGAAGATCCCAAATGCCACAGACTTGCTGGCTCACTACCTGGTCCACACCATCAGTCATCAAGTTCTTTGGGAATGTCTTGAAACTATGGGATGACTCTGAGAAGAAGCAACTTCCTTAGACACAAGAGGGTTTGAGACAAAAATAAAACATGTCCTGACACACTCTTTCTCCTCTGGTCCCATGATTATAGTGTGCTTGGGGAGTCTCACATGGGTTTGGCCCCCTTTTACATTCCTCTGGAGCTAAAAGTCTATCTGAATGAATCATCAGTTAAGATCTTCTGCCAATCAGCAGCCTCAGCTCTAAATGGACCCCCAAACTCTCCTAGACAGAGGAACCCTGGTTCTCTCCTCTACACGTGTCTGAATGTGTGTAGGCAGCTTAAGGAGATTAAAGAGGCAGAAAGGTCTCTTAGTAAGAAAGGAGATGTTAGAGTCTGAGTCAGAAAAATGTGCGTTCAAACCCTGACTACAGTACTTCCTCATTGTGCGACCTTGGACAAGCTAACCAATCACCTGGAAATAGAGTTTGTGTGCTCCTAAAAGGGCTTGGAAATACCCCTTCACAAGGCCATCTCTATTAAAAGTGGTAACAGATGTGAAAGTACATAGCAATTGGCTACTAGCACATGGCCAGCACATGTAGGTTTCCCTTCCTGTTCCACGGAGCAGATTCTGAGTCAGAAGAGTTTTCAAAAACCTAGTGATCTTTGGGGCCTTGGGCCTTGAGGATGTTGTGCCACAACTCTGTGCTTTAATAAGATATAGCTTAAATTATAACATTAAGTATTTATTATGTAGCAGCCCAGATGATTTGTAGCTAGAAAGTTTTTTTTTAAAATTCATTTTTTCACCTTTGCTTCCCTCTCTTCAAACTAGCTCTTCAGTTTGTTTTCTGAATTAGTGAAGAAATCTCTCATTACCTTTCCTCACCTGTCACTGAGTAAGAAAGTACTCTACCTGAAATATTGATTGGGAGATTTTACTTTTATCTCGTTTTTTTACTAGGTAGTCCCTTAAAGGTGAGATCTGTAGGACACAAAACTCTTCCCTACCCAAAACCAGGTCCCTTAATCAACAGATGGGATGATTAAAATTCCTAATATTTAAAACCATCCATTAAATTTAAGGAATTTTAAAATATGGAACAGATGCTATATTAGCTAGTGGTTTTCTTGACATCCGAGCATTTGTTGATACAGTGGACCACTCCTTCCCTGACATCACTTCTAGGATATCACTGTCCTGTTTTCTCTAGCTCACGCTCACCTACTACTATAGTCTCCCCTCTCTTCCTGATCTCTAAATATAGGGTGCCTAGGGCTCAGCACTGCTCCCCTTTTATTCTCCAGTCACTCCTCCTAAGCAAACTCATCCCATCTTATCCCATATCTCCAGCGTGGCCTATTCTCAGAACTCCTGATTTAAGTCTAGCTGCCTTACTTGACACCATTTTTTGCTACGTGAGATAAGTAAATGTCTTTATTAGCTAAACATTCGACAGTAAGTTCTTTAGTCACATGCAGCAAAATACAGCTAACTTACAGAAGACTACCTGCATTGTCCTATAAAGGAGAAAACCCTGAGACCATGAGGCCTGGGGAAGGCGAATCCTTTGGCTAGTGTGAGGGTGAGTGGATGGCATTGGAAGAAGAAATGTTAATGACAAGCTGAATTTTAGAATTATATGGTCATAATTTATAGGGGTATATACAGTGCATAAAATGCTTTCATGTCCATTAACTAATTCAGTGAAGTCTTGTTATCCTTCATCTTTTACTTAACATAGCATCCAGTATCCCCAACCAAGTATCTCTGATATATTTCATTTCCACATTGATGGACTGCCAGAAAAGACAATACGGCATAGTGATTAACAGAGAAGTCTAGTTGGTAGGAGGATGAGAAAGTATCCATCTGGGTCTCAGTTTCCACATCTATAAAATAAGACTATTAAATTAATGCTTTGTTTGTTTTTTAAGACTAGAGTCGACATATAATTCTGTATGGTTATGCATGAAATGTTTCATTTAATCAACATTCTGGAAGACGGTAATCCTGATATACCCTTATCAATGTAGTAAGATATTAGTCAGTGTAATTTAGAGACAATACAGTTTTTAAAGTACCTTCAGAATTAAATACAGAAATGAATCTATACTGATTTCACTGTATTGACCATATTTTATTATATTGATGCAAATCTGTCATATGATAGCACTTATGTGGTACTCAGTGATTTTTAGTTGATAGAAAATGTGCTCCATTTCAGAATAGTACATAATGCAGTTTATATAAACAATATGAAATTATTTGATGTAGCCACTCTTTGACCTTGTGTAGAGCCCCCTGAAAGTCCAATTTCTAGATGTGTCTACCACCTACCCGGCTGCTATTTTCATTCTTCTGACCTTCAACTGTTTTGCAGAATAAGAGGCTGTTTAGAAACAGATGTAGTTTCATTTCACAGTAAATATGTTGAAGTGCAAATAATTCATCTAACTCATTTTCCTCAAAATCAATCCATTTCTTCATCTTTCGTATTCTGACATATTCCTTCCTAAAAATTTGAATTACTCATTTCCTAAAAATACAGAGCCCAAGGGAGATGGCCCATACATTGCCTGTCTAAACGTTTACAATCTCACACCTGCAAACACTCAGGCAGCAACAAAAGGAAAATACAGGTGCTCAGTTTTTAATGCTCATACTTTCTGCTCTCTCAGGAGAGATGGGAAAATACTCTTCCTTCCGGTGAGCCCCGAACATGTGTCTTTCATGCTCTTTCTGCCAAGATTAACTCTACTAGCTCCCATGTTCTCTCCTGGGAAAACTCTCATCTTAATGGACACAATACAGAAGAATGGCATGACCTCACAGGTCATGGTTTTCCGAACATGCGTGTGAATAAACTGCCTTTTTGAGATAAAGGTATTGATATATATATATTTTTTTTTAACTAATTTGACTTCCAAACTTACCCTGAATATTGAGATCAAAAAAAGCTCTTCATGCATTCTCTGCCTAGATTGAGATTGTAAAAAAATGACAATAAAATAAAAATAGCAACTATGTTAAGAACTGCTCGAAGTAAGAATATTTCCATTCAAGTTTTGCAAGATGTAATTGGCATTGAAATAGAAATAATTTAACACCACTACAACCAAGTGGAGAAAGAAAAGTGCTTTTATGACAGTTCTTTATTAAATTTTTAACCACCGTTTTTTTTTTTTTTAAAGATTTTACTTATTTGACAGAGAGAGAAATCACAAATAGGCAGAGAGAGAGAGGGGAGGAAGCAGGCTCCCTGCCGAGAAGAGAGACCGACGCGGGGCTCGATCCCAGGACCCCGGAATCATGACCTGAGCTGAAGGCAGAGGCTTTAACCCACTGAGCCACCCAGGCGCCCCTAACCACATTTTTATTAGAAAATAATTTCCCAAACAATGATCTACTAGGTGAAAATATCTGGTTTGTTCTTGTCATAACTTTCCACCATTATTTTATTCTTTTTTGATAAAGAAAACTCTTAATTACTCTTCCCAACTTGTTATACAAACATTTATAAGATGCCTTTCCAATCTTTACTCAAAAATAATTCTCTGTAACATTTCTAATGAACTCTGGAACCTTTTCACAAAGCTTAGTGTACCTTGGGAATTTAGTTCTGTTTAGTCAAGGTGTAATCATAAATTAAGTTTTGTCTAAGTTTCAATAAATTGGAACAATGATTTATCCATGAATAAAACTCAAATCATAAATAGTGACTATAATAAGATTTTTCAAATTTTAAAATCATTTTTATTATTTTTAAATTATAAAAATACTATAGCCATATTAGGTTAGTTAAGAAAAGAATTGAAAACTTTTAGTTAAAGCTGATGGAGTTATGATCAATTATATTTTTATTCTATGTCTCTAAAAACATTAAAAGGACAAAAAAGTGGAAAATAAATTCCTGTGTTAAATGATAAAAAGTAACTATCATAAACTCAAATCGTATTTATAGATTACATCCCAATTACCATAAAGTTTGAATTGCAATGAAGCATAATGCCAAAGGCTGACATAAGCCTTCATGTACCTCAGAAAAAAAACAAATATTTTTGTGACAGTAATTGTCATAGTCCTGAAGTCCATTTAACAAAACTTTGACTTTAAAAATAGAAAGGGGGCACCTGGGTGGCTCAGTGGGTTAAGCCTCTGCCTTCGGCTCAGGTCATGATCTCAGGATCCTGGGACTGAGCCCCGCTTCGGGCTCTCTGCTCAGCGAGGAGCCTGCTTCCCCCTCTCTCTCTGCCTGCCTCTCTGCCTACTTGTGATCTCTCTCTCTGTCAAATAAATAAATAAAAATCTTTAAAAAATAAAAATAAAAATAAGAAGGAATAGGTACAGGGCAGTAAAGAAGTGGTATCACTGTACCCAGACTGAAACCACAAAAAAAAGGGAGAGGAAGAAGTGAAGAAGAGATATGATTGTGTCCTAATTTTCATGTCCTGGCCTCCTAGTTAAATAATACAAGGCCATAGGTTAAATGAGGAGGATGGCAGCTGATGTGAGATCACTATGTGAAGCTGTGACTTAGTGATTCACTGAGAACCATGTTGACCTTTGAAATGTCTAACACTAAGAGAAAGCCTGACCTCTAGATAGATAATATATTTTGTAGAGGTGGAATAAGGCCCAGATAAAGTGGAAAATTGCCCTCATTCCTGTCTGCAGGATGTGTCAGCAAAGAGCCTGCATGGCTAGACTCCCCCCGCATTAAAAATTGGTGATAAGCAGAAAATAATGTGTAGCTTAGACTTACAGACTGATAATGTTACTGCCTAGTCCCACATCAAAGAGACTGAAGCATGATTGAAAGAAAGAAGAGAGAAAGGGAGAAGGAGAGGAAGAGGGAGAGAGCATAATAAGAAAAGACAAGGCAGTTGGCTAATAGAGTAGAAGTGGAAATACTGCCGCCCCCACCAAGAAACAGAGAAACAATTAAGATAAATTAGTCTCCAGAGTCTGAAAAAATTTAAGGTAACTTATTATCTAGGAGATAATAGACCATAAAGAAAAGCTAAATAAATTGAAGAGGATGAATGAAGAAAGAGAAAATTCAGCTCAGATGAAAGACCCATTAGAAATTGCAACATGAAGGAAAGGAAAGAAAGTGAGAAAAGACAATGAAGATCTATCTTACATTTCATGATTAAGAAAAACCACACAAAAGGAAAGTATCAAGGAGATGTCAAATTGTTAAAAGAAAGACAAAAGAAAATTAAAAAAAAAAAAGATGTTCCTGAAAAAAACAAACAGAAATGAATATATATAACAGAATTCTTGAAATTAAGTGAAATTTAATCATCTGATGAAAGCATTCACTGTGTAACAGTGTCACAAGATAAAATTAACAGAATAATCAATAGCAACATAGACTTGGTGAAATTGTTAGAACTGATGGTTAAAAGAATCATAGACTTGGTGAAATTGTTAGAACTGATGGTTAAAAGAATCATGTAGGAATTCAAGGAAAAAAGCAAATCATCTAAAAAAACAATAAAATAATAAAAATAATAATAAATAATAATAATAATAAATATATTTATCACATAAATATATATCAAAATAATAAAAAATAAATAAAAACATCAAACAGAAACAGAGAATACAATAGTGGTTGCCAGATGGGAGGTGAGGGAAATGGGGAGATATAAAAGGGCACAAACTGTCATTTATAAGATAAATATATTCTGAGGATCTAATGTATAGCATGGTGACTATAATTAATAGCACTATATTGTATATTTGACTTTATAAGAGAGTAAATCTTTATTCTCACCACACGTACACAAAGAGTAAGAATGTAAGGTGATGGATGTTGATTAATTTAAGAAGGTAATCATTTCATAATGCATACCTATACCGAATCATACACTATACACTTTAAATAGATGTAACTTTATTTGTCAAGTATACCTCAATGAAGTTGGAGAGAGAGAGAAAGAGATTATTAACCTGAAGATTTAGAAAGGGTACAACTGAGGCACAAGTATAAATCTGTTGTAAGGATAAATTCTATCCAAGAAATCCAAAGTATCTGAATATACAGAAGAAGAAGAAGAGGAGGAGGAGGAGGAGGAAGGAGGAGGAAGGAAAAGGAGGCGGAGGAGGAGAAGAAGGAGAAGGAGAAGATGGGGAGGGGAGGAGGAGAAGGAGAAGGAGGAGGAGGAGAAGAAGATGAAGGGGTGGGAGCAAGAAAAAGGAAAAAGGGGGAGGAGGAAAAGGGAAAGGGGAGGGGAAGAGGAGGAGGAGGAGGAGGAGAGAGAGGAAGAACAGGAAGAGAAGGAGAAAAAGAAGAAGAAATGTCTCCCAATTTTAAAAAGGAAAACAAAATCCAGTTTCTGTTCCATATCTCCACATCTCACTCCTTTGCAAGCAAAATCATTCCATGACATTCCTTTTTTTTTTTTATGGAATCATATAATATGCGGTATTTTGAGATGGATTTCCTTCATTTAGCATATTTTGAAGTTTCATCTACATTATAACATGTATCAGTAATTCACTGATTTTTATTGCTTAATGATATTCTATGTATAAACCACATTTCGTTTATGCTCCCCCCCCAAAGAAACAAAAAGGAAAATCATGTGCAAGACTTATCCAAGTCATTAGTCAAGGTCTTAAACTATGTAGTCATATTTAGAAAGGTCATAGGAAGAGAAAATGTGACACGAAAATCTTATCCTCACCTAACTTGGTCTTTCATTATAAAAGAAGATCACACTATCACAAACACGCAACAGTTCAGAGAATATTTTTTCTGAAAAGCTCTTCAAAGGCAAAAACTCAGACAAGAATAAATGAGCAAAGATGAAGAAACTAGGATAAGATAAAAAGAATTCTGATAAAAATCAATTCACTTAAATACAAAATTAAGACTAGACAAGTGGAAATTATGGTTACAAAACATAATGTCCTGTGAATCCTCATGATATCAAATAATAAGACAAATAACAGAAATTATAGTTGATGGAGAAAAAGAAGGAGCAAAAATGAGTTAGGTACTAATTTCTGCATCCTTAAAAAACAGGATCTGAGCACATACAATCTAAAAATATGTGAGCAGGAAAACCTGGCTGGCTCAGTCAGTAGAGCATGTGATTCTTGATCTAAGGGTCATGAGTTCAAGCCCCATGCTGAGCCCCATGGAGCCTACTAAAAAAAAAAAAATAATAATAATAATAATTTAAAAATAAAGTTATGAATTAAAATTAAAAAAAATAAAATATGACTATTGACATAAGGAAATTCAAAAAAATTAAATAAATAAAATAGAGAAAACTATAAAGAAATAAAAATAAAGTTTATTATAACTTTAAAAGAGTGTTTTTTAAAAATAAAAATATGTGAGGATTAAAAACCTTTTCCTGTGTATCATAATTTATTTTAAGCTTTAGAGAAAAGTTTTCATGCCTTGTTTCACTTGTTTTACAAAAATAAATGAAGTTCAACAAGTCTTGTCCCTTCAACTCCATCCCACATTTGTGTTAACAGTATAATACAACACACTTTAATTCTTTGTTATTTGTAATGAAACTTAAGGTATAATCTGTATTTTAGAAAAACATTTCCACCTCTACCACAAACGTATTGGGAAGGTTTTTACTACTTTAAGTCAAATAAATAAATAAATAAAAATTTGTCCTTGTTCAGAAATAACAATGGCAGGAACATTTCCAAAAGAAAAAAGTATTAGTATCCCATAAACTATGAAAACATTTTCAAGTCATTTAATAGTCTAATTAATGCAATCTTATTTTTATTTTTTTAAAGATTTTATTAATTTATGGGGGGGGCGGAGACCGCATGCACGCACAAGCAGTGGGGGAAGGATAGAGGGAGAAGCAGACTCTTTGCCAAGCCGGGAGCCTGATGTGCAGCTCGATCCCAGGACCATGGGATCATGACCTGTGCCAAAGGCAGATGCTTAAGCAACTGAGCCACCCAGGTGCTCCTAATTAATGCAATTTTATATGACCTACTATTTTTGTCTCTCAGATTAACTAGATTCACACACACACACACACACCATAACGTGCTTCATGGCCAGAAAGACAATCTGAGACTCTTTTACATTTTCCTAGTAGTTCAATATGGTATTAGCAGAATCTTTTGGAAAGCAAGTTAATATTTATTAAATATTTATTAAATGCCTTAAAATGTTCTCTCCTCTGATCAACTAATTGTATTTTTTAAAGATTTTATTTATTTATTTGAGAGAGAGCTAGCAAGAGGAAGTATGAGCAA
This sequence comes from Enhydra lutris kenyoni, assembly GCF_002288905.1. Taxonomy (NCBI): domain Eukaryota; kingdom Metazoa; phylum Chordata; class Mammalia; order Carnivora; family Mustelidae; genus Enhydra; species Enhydra lutris. The sequence continues at coordinate 3,130,633 of NW_019154123.1, forward strand.
AGGGTTGGGGAAGGATAGAGGGAGAAGCAGACTTCCCCAAGTAGGGAGCTGGATGCAGGACTTGATCCCAGGACCCTGGGATCATGACCTGAGCCAAAGGCAGACACTTAACTGACTGAGCCACCCAGACAACCCCACTAATTATATTTGTTAAAATACATCCCAAGAAAATAACATAATTAGAGAAAAACATCTAGGTACAAGAATGTTTATTAAGATATAATAGAAACAAAGCATAAAGATTCAAGTTAACTGAAATGGTGAATTTTATCTATAATTTAGTGACTATGATCATTTGTATATTTTAGTAATTGTTTGGTAAGCAAAAATGAATTAAAACTTGTCTTTTATTCTTAAATGTGGTCATGTATTCACATGTAATTTAACATTTTCTGTTCTACAAGTTTAGAGTACAAAATGTGGTTATGTTTCATAGGATATTCAAACTAGAAGATTGAAGTCTAGTATAGAAAGTGTTATCTTTCATCTTTTGTTGCAACAGAAGTACTAGAATCAAATCTAATTGACTTTGATTAGCTTTGCTGGGTCTTGTATCTATCTGCCTAGCACAAGGACCAAAACATAGTAATAGACACACAATAAATGTTTAACCAAGCTGGGTTTCTTGAGATGGGTGACTTTTACATTTGAAATTAATGGATTTTCAATCAAAATTACATTTTTCTGCCTCTATATAACACATCTCTCTCACATTTGACACATGTCCACATACAAGAGCTTTTTCATACTATTCTAATCATCCCTAGTTAGTTCATAAACTTCCAGATGTTCTTGGTTAGCAGTTCACTGATTGGTATAGTAACATTTTATTTTATTTGCACCTTTACTTCTAAATCTACCATATCCCAAGAAATAGTTTCAGTGCTTATATCTACAAAGACATTCCATATTTCTTTTTATTCTGTGGTTTCAGGATAACTTTTATTTATGTTGGTCTTATGTCCTTCTACAGATCCTAACTTTTGGTCAAGCAATACATCTTATTATTTTCCCCCATTTTGCCCTCTCCTTTGGAAAAAAAAAAAAAAAGAAATATCTATATCTGTTGTCAAACTTCTGTGTTGAATTACTTATCTTAAAAAAAACTCTCCTCTTTTCATAAGTTTCACTCTATCATTTTTGCCAAAGATATTTTTAATGTCACAATGAGTGTTTTAATCTGACTTTGAAATAGTTTTATTGAAGGAGTACCATTTCCTAGAGTCAATGTTAAAAAAAGCTATAGGAAACAATAAAATTCTAATTTACGATGAGCTAAAGTTTCAGAAATAAGCAACACCCTATTTTGTAATTGGCAATACTGCCATAGTTGAAATAATGTCATTTACTTTTATCTTGATGAGAGAGTTTTATGTGTACTTGAGAAAAAAAAAAAGTGAAAATCTGGAGCTCTTCACATAAAAGTAATGCTCTGTTATTTCTGTATTACTTCCTGAGCAAATAAGAGACTTTTTTTCTAAGTGCAATTCAATTATTTTAATTTTCAAAAAATGATATTTTTGGAAATATCTAATTATTTATCTCAAAAGAAAAAATTTGCGTTTTATAACAAATTATAAACAAATTATAATTAAATCAATTATAAGTTCCGAAACCACAGCACATCTTCGGAAGGTAAGAAAATTGAAAACCTGTTCCTTCCTTGCAGCTCATATAATGGAACTCTTTGTCAACCCCAAAAAAGGGGCTGTTTGCTGAGGGGATACTTGTGTGTCATGTGGACTTCCAGGCAGGACTCAAGTACTGATTCCCCAGCTACTGTGAGTTTTGGCTACTGATGGTACACTTGAGTTCCTTTCCACAAATTTCCCTTGGCCAAAGATAGTTGCTTCACCCAAGCTTTCCCTGCCTCACTCAATGTTACATTCCTTCCATAGAGGCAGCTCACACCAACTGACTAGTTTATTCCAGGGCTGCCAAGGCCCAGCCCTAGTCCTTTGAATCAGGACAGCTCTCAAAGGCCATCCCTGGTGCAGTGGCCCCATGGGATTAGGAGAGGCCATTGTTGCTGCTATATAAGAACCACTCCTGTGCCTTCACTCTCATAGGTACTGGTCTAAGGGCACATACCAATCAACTTTATCCATGCTTATCTCTCCATCTTATGGTCTATTTCCCAAGGAAACTGACCTAAGCCTCATTGTTACTTATCTGTTCATTCAATCACTCAAGACATATTTGTGCCAGGTACTCCAGTGGGTGTGGAGACAAATCAGTGAGCAAGACCAGTACTGTTCCTGCTTTAATAGAACCTGCTGACTGGTGGAGTAGAAAGGCTTTGATCAGGTAAATACAAAATGAGATAATGGCGTTCACAGTTCTAACACATAAACTTGACTCTAAGAAGTGTTTAGACTGAGACACCTGCACTACGATCTGAAGTCTCAATGGGAGTCAGATTGAGGGGGTGGGGGTAGGATTGCTGTGGAGGACAATGGCTCCAAAGGATGTCTCTGTCTTAATTCCTGGAACCTGTGAATATGTAGCCATACAGGGCAATAGGACTTTGCAGATGTGTTTATGTCAAGGATCTTGAGATGGGAGAGTCTCCTGGATATCCCATGTTATCACAAGCCTGGTTATAAAAGGGAGACAGAATAGACAGAGTTTGTGAAAGAGATATGATGAAGAAAACAAGAATCGGCAAGGAAAAGGCTAAAGCCAAGGAAGGGAAATGGCCTCTAGAAGTCAGAAAAAGACAGGAAATAAATTCTCTCCCAGAGTCTCCAGAAGCCTGCCAACACTTTGATTTTAGGACTAATGAAGTCTAGAAGAGTAAGGTAATAAATTTGTGTTGTTTGAGGCTATTAAGTTTGTGATATTTTTTATGGCAACAATAGGAAACTAATTCAGTTTCAAGTAGAGGAAAATAGCATGCACTAAAAGTTGGGAGGCTTTTGTGGTGGCTGGTGAAAGATTCACAGGGATGAGGGTTGGGAACTGGAGAGAGGTAGACAGATATGAACAATACAAAGGAGATAACATCAATAGGGTAAAATGGATATGGTAAGGGTCTGTGAAGAAAGAGAAGGCAAGTCCAACTTTTAGCCAGTAAGGCCAGTGATCCCAAATGAAGGGTGATGCCCTCACTCATCGAAGGAACATAGAAGTAGAGCAGGTATGGAGGGGAAGAGTTTCATTTAAAGCATGTTGTATTGAGATAACTAAGATATCTAAATGGTTTAACTAGTAGATCACTCTATACTCAGGTCCAGAATTTAGAGAAATCTTTGCTGGAGCTCTTTTGTTTTGTTACTTGAAGTCATGAACATGGATGAGTTAATCTAGGAACAGTGTTATAAAGTGAAATGAAAAAAGAGTCTAGACAGCCAAATGAAACTCTGATATTTGGCTGACTGGAAGAGGAGACCGAAGGAGTAGCCAGGAGCCAGTTGAAGCCAAGGTATCCATAGTTAACAACTAGGATACTGCAGAGATCAGGTAAGCGAGGACTGCGAAGACATCCACTGGATTGAGTAGTACTAAGTCACTAGTAAGAGGTGGTTCAGAGAACCAATGGGAATCACAGCCAGAATGGAGCACACTGAGAAGGCAGTTATAATTTAGAGAAGTTTAATGGTGAGTGGAAGGGAAAAACATGGGGAAGCTGGATGGAGATTTGAAGGAGAAATTTTTAGAAGACCGTTAAGACATGAGTATTACACGCTGATGGGGAAGATTCAGTTTAGAAGGGGAACCTGGATATGGAAGAGATAGCACAAGTAAAAATGGATAATACCCTGGAGGGTGAGATGGGATAGGAGCAGGAAAACTGCTTCTAGATTAATATCATCAACTACAGCTGGTCTAAATGAAGAGCCATCCGTAACAAGTTCCTGTATACATCAGTTCAACTTTTAACTAATTAGTTCTGATGATTAAATGTTCTTAATTTGATTGTAATAGCATGAGTTATCTCATTTCTGACTCGAAAGGATATAATTCCCATCTTATTTTGTGGATTTTTTTATATTGCCTCCTTTAAGATATTCTGAAACAGTATGAACAATTCTACTCAGAGAGACACAGAAGTTGCCTACATACTTCAACGACCAACCACAGGGAGCCTTTTGGCAATGGACACAGTAAACCAATTGATTAAACTATCAAATATAAAGAGCAATCTAGATTAGCCACATGTAGGACCCTAAGAACACCAAAAAACATAAAACATGTCTCCCTTCCAAGACTGACCACTGACTGTGGAAATAAGTATCCCCATTAAAATATAGCTGAATGTAGGCAACACCAAGTACTGGCTAGAAAGTGGAAAAATGAACACTCTCACATTATACTGCTGGGAGGAGTATAAATGGGTACAACTACTTTAAAGGGCAACTTGGCAGGAATCTAGGAAGATGGAAAACGCCATATCCTCCATCCCAGCCATTCCATTTTTAGGTATATATTCTAAAGAAGTGTTCACACATTAGAATAAGAGAACATGTGTAAGAATGTTCTATGCAACCAAATATTCAAAACCATCTCAATGAGTACCACTAGGGAATTAGACAAATGAAGCATTTTACATTCATATGATAGGATACTATCATTTAAAAGAAATGAACTATTTAGTTACATATTATTAGGGGATATCTCAAGAAGATAATATTAACTAAAAAAATGCAACTTACAGAAAATACACAATATGAGGGCATTTATGTAAACTTAAAAAACATATACTGTGCAATGTATTATTTGTGGAGAAATATATATGAAGTAAAAGTATAAAGGCATGGACTAGAAGAATATATATCAAATTCATGGCAACAAATGCCTCTGGAAATGGACAAAGTGGAGTAGGACCAGAGTTTGGGCACAGAGGGTCTTCAATTTTATGGCTCCTCCTTTATTTTTTATGTTTTTCTAAAGTGTATTATAGAAAATAATTAATTATCAGCTCTCAGTGTTTGGTACACTGGTATGTTTCACGTTACTGAGCTCTCCTGAATTTTTTAGGTTTTGGGGTTTTTTCCCTCCAAAAAAACACAAGTTAAAAAAAAAAAAAAAAGCATGAAGCAGGCAATATCATGCCGGCTGTAAAATGCAATGAATAAGATGGGTAGACCCATATCTACCTGAATGTAGGAGGCAAGAACCCACATAGGCTGGATGAGACCAAAAGGGCTTCGGGGAGAATGTGACATTTAAGCTGGTCTGTGTAATTCCAACACACTAATGGAACCCAGTAAGGTGACTCTGGACAGACATACTGCTTTGAGGAGCACTGGACTTTGAGTCAGAATTCCTTGGCCACAGATCAAGCTTTGCTACACAAGCTGTGTGACCTTAAGAATATGCTGCCTACATCTGAGACTTGGTTTTCTCGATTACAATGTATAAGATCAATTAAATGATAAATGCATCACCCAATGCATTCCTTGGCACATCATAGGTTATCATGGGAGAAGTAGAAGAAAAACCTTAAGAAATGGTCTCTTCTTCCCAATCTTAACTTCCCAAAAGCCATTATGAAATTACTGCCATTTTCTCCATAACTGGTTTTTGGAAATTAAGATGGCAGATATTTGCTGGACCTCATTCATGTGTTCCCAGCATGTTCTTGCAACAAGCTGAGAGGTTTCCAAACAACAAGGCTGTGGTAACCTGATCCAGGGAGACAAAAGTTGGCTATTGACAAACTGAACCAAGCCAAATGATTATGATTATGATGATGATGTGTGTGTGATACATACAAGTGCAATTTACATCTATTTTCTTTCACCCCACACACTCAGCTGTTTAAAGACTAACCTTGCTGGTGGCCATGTAGTTCTGAACATTTCCCCTGATGCAACAGGAACACCCACCTGGATGGTGATTAATCGGGCATGTTCTTCCTTCTCCTCCACCTCTGATGTTAGAGTGCGCTCTTTGTTCAGTCATAATTAACTTTTGTTTGTTCTTTTAATTGTCCCCAGTGAAGATGACTCTCAAGTGTCTTAAGAATGTTTACATCCCAAATGAACCTCCGTTTCTGCTAAGTCAGAAGCCCAGATCATTTCTGTATGTGAAATTGCCCCAGCTCTGTGCCTTCTGTAAGTTCTCAGGAAGCGTTCATTGATTTCTAACTCAAGCAAAGGTACCATTGAAGCCAATTGGATTTCTTTCCAAACACTAAAGTTGGACAGTTACAGACAACTCTCTGCCAACAAGGAACCCGCATGTTGAACTCAACAAAGAGGTCTCCTCTGGCTAAGGTTGTTCTTCAGTTTCCTGTGGCATACCAAGTAGTTTTATGAGCCTCCATTACCTGACAGCGGAGTCTTGTCCTTCTAAAAACTGCCATGGAACCAATATGCCCAAAACCCATCTCTAACATGAGCACTACAGGATATTTTTTTTAAAAGTAAGTGGGTTTCTGTTATGTCTTCTAGCTGTCAGAATTATTTCCTTTACCTATTTTCATCTCTTTTTCTCCATTTTAGAAAGATGATAGAAAAAAAAAAAAAAACACAAAACCAAAACCAAAACAAAAAAAAACAAAAAAAACATAAAACACCATAAAATAAAACACCACAAAATAAAAAATAAAACAAAACCCAATGGGGAAGGAAATATTCCAAAGTGGCATTTTGATTGCCTGGTGTATTTTAAGAGCTCTATATATTTGGCACCTGGAAAAAAACAGAAGTTGGTAATGCCAAACAGTACATCATCACAAGTTGTTTTGGAGGGTTAATTGCAGATTTATGCTTCAGAGCCATACGCTATTCTGGAAAACAAACAAACAAACAAATAAACATTACCTTAGCTACTAGAAACTGTAAGAGTCAAGGCCCAGCAATCTGAATTTCTGATGTAGATAATAACAGAGAAGAAGGCAAGTTGCAATTTTATTTGGGGCCATTTCAGGCAGGGATGATTCAGTTGCTCCAGTGGTATGTGCAATGCATTAACTCCTGGTGGATTACTCCCAGTGGGTTATTCTACTTCACATTCTTGTGGTCCCATAACCTTCCATCTGCCAGCCACTTTCATTTTTTTTTTCTAAGATTTTATTTATTTGACAGAGAGCAAGAGACAGTGAGAGAGGGAACACAAGCAAGGGGAGTGGGAGAGGGAGAAGCCAGCTTCCCCCAGAGCAGGGAGCCCAATGCTGGGCTCAATCCCAGGACCCCAAGATCATGACCTGAGCTGAAGACAGATGTTTTAATGACTGAGCCACCTAGGATCCCCTGCCAGCCACTTTCTACAGCCCTCTGTCTCCCCTTCTGGCATATTCAACCTCTTGGTAAGCAGCATTTTTCTAGATATAAAGTGAGTTAGCAAAAAAGGTTGCTTTTCTTCCCCATTCTAGGTCATTATCTAATCTTTAAAGCTTTAGTTTCCTCTTGGCCACGGCATTAGGGAAAATTTTCTGTTTTCTTTATTCCTTATTATAATGTCAGAATTGTTTAAGACAATTTTTGCCTAGAAATTTTAAAAATATCATAAAAATGGACAAAAATACCTTGGGGAGTTTCCGTAAGTTGAAATTCATCTAGGAGAGTTGATTTGCTTTCCCACTGTTCAAACTAAGTTTGGAATTGGAGATTGTAGGTTGCGGGGGAGGCAAAATCTTAGCTACTCCTTCCATTAAAAGATGGAGGCTTTTATCCTTTCTCCCTGGAATCTGGGCCACCTTGTGATCCAACCAGGTGAGTAAAGCAAAAGTGACAGTGTGTGACTTCTGAGGCCGGGTCCTACAAGACAATGCAGCCTGTGATTTGTTTGCAGGGACATTAACTTTTGGAACCCTGAACCTCTGTGTTGAAGTCCAACTACCCTGAAGCTGCCGGGCTGTGAGGATGCTCATGTCACATGAGAAAGCCACGTGCATGTGTTGTGGTTAAGCATCCTCTGCTGAGTCAAGCATTCACAGTGCCAGACTGGTGAGTCAAGATGCCTATAGAAGATCTTGGTCCAGCTGTCAAGTCACCCCAAATGTTCGTTTCTCCAGTTGAAGCTCCAGGTATCAAGGGGCAAAGGCAAGTCATCTCTACTGGGCATTGTCCAAATTCCTGACCTACAGAATCCATGAGCATAATAACAAGTTCCTTTATGCAACTAAATTTTTGGATGATTTATTGTGTAGCCAAAGTAATTGGATCAACTTCCCTTCCCTTATCTTCCCTTTTATGACTGTGATGAGGCCCTCCTGCATCAGGAAGTCCCCATTGTATAATGAACAGCTGCTGCCAATGATAAAGTCCAAAGCCAGTTGAAATAGTATCAGAAGAACATTATGTTAGACTAGCACATCCAGCAGGATCATACTTAGTAAGTCAGACAGATACAATGGTGATGTTAATTGATGGGAGATAATAATGTCCTTCTTAAGGAGATCAAGAAAATAAATGAAAAAATGCAGACACACAAACACACAGATTCGCTTAAGTACATGGGAAGTAGAAAGTAATAGAAATTTATACGTTATAAAATAAATAGCCATGGACGCCTGGGTGGCTCAGTTGGTTAGCAGCTGCCTTCAGCTCAGGTCATGATCCCAGCGTCCTGGGATCCAGTCCCACATCGGGCTCCTTGCTCGGAAGGGAGCCTGCTTCTCCCTCTGCTTCTGCCTGCCATTCTGTCTGCCTGTGCTCGCTCTCTCTCCCTCTCTCTCTGACAAATAAATAAATAAAATCTTTAAAAATAAATAAATACATAAATTAAAAAATAAAATAAATAGCCATTTTCCCCGGATAGTGAAATTATGGGTTTTTGTTAATGCTTTTATGCTCATTTGTATTTTAAAAATATTTCTACCAATGTGCATGTATTACTGTTACAATTTTGAAAGAGCCATCTCTTTAATTCATTTAGAGTAATATGGACAGAGTCTTGCCCTTCACCACCACCCTCTGTGTAGTTGTTTTTCTGGCTGCCAATCAGAACCTGACAATACTCATCTACCAACTCTATGCTGAATGAATTAAACTAGAGCATCATTCTAAGATCTGGGGTCAAGACCATAGCACACCCTTACGGTAGATCCACCTAAGTGATCCTGGCTCAACTCTCGCTCACACCTGTGAAGCTCGTATTTTCTGACTTGCTGTATGTCCATCTCCTCTGGTCTGAGTAGAACTTCAGGATGCTAAGACAAGGCTACCTACTTAGAATTTATAATCTATCTGGTAACTAGAAATGGTGCAGTGCACTTAGAAACTGCCTTGTCTGTGGGATCCCCTGGTGCTGAGACTCAGCACTGTCTTCCAGTTTAAAGGTACATATAAATCTGGCTTTGTTGGAGTGAATTTAATTACCAGTCACACCCATTGTTATAACCTAGATTCCAGGGTCTGGTCCACTGCAGTCAACTCTATTTGGTTCCCTGTATCTTCCCATCTACTACCCCAGTCCTGGAATGATTCTCAAGATCGAATTCATGCATAGGAAGTCACTATGGTCATGTGCCTTACAGAGACTCAGAAAAGTTCATTCCCTAACTATTGCCACCATTGGCTAATTAACAAAGTTGCTAAAATACATCCTTAATAATTCACAATTTGGTATTAACTTTTTTGTTATGTTTATTTGTTGCATTTTAGAAGTGATGCTTTAATCTTTATTATTTTATTTAAACATTTCTTAGAAAATTAATTTGTTATTAAACTGATGTGTTTGTATTAAGAGTTCTAGATCAGGTTTGCACTGGGAAAGTAGGGATATGGGCAGCACACAAGCTTTGTGCAGCTGGAGATAGCACTGGCAGGGAAAGCTACTGAAAGAGAGGAAACAGATATAGAAAGAGGAGGCAAAGAACACAGGGGGCCAACTTGGCCTGCTCGTCAAGTTGCCTCCCTGGCTCCAATTCATAGAGTGGGATCCTATCTGTTACAGCTCTGCAGACTGCCATTGGGGCAGAAGGTCTATCTTCTAACATCAAAACACAGAGACTGATTTGAATAAACTACTATTTTCACAGTTCCAAATTAAGCAAAATACCAAAGTGCTTGTGCATTGTTTTTTGTTTGTCTGTTTGTTTTTGCTTTTTTTTTTTTAAACTGGGGGAAAAAAAAAAAAAAGGAACTGTTGCTTTAAAGTGGGAAACTCTTGGCTGCCAATGCAAATTGACAGACCAAACAAAGAACAGAATGTTTTCATCAGAACATTCTAAGTTAATGTGGCTCCCTAAGCCTGTTCAGAGAAAACTGTCTAGACTATTGGTCTCTAAGCAGATGCCACTACAGAACATAAAAATATGAAACAGTCATTGTCCTGAAGGAATTAAAATCAGTCAATATACACATTAAAAAAGTCAATGTGCTGATGCATAAGTACTTTAAAAATGACAAAAATTTAGCCAATAATCGGATATGAACATAAAAATCTCCCCTTGTTTCTAATTTCCAAAACACTGACCAGTTTGGACAGAGCAGTTAGACAGAATCCCACAGAGGCAGCCTGCTGATCAGGCAATCCACATGATGGCACAATAGTGGTAGCTGGCTCTATTCCTGTAAGCATCGAGGATGAAAATGCATAAGGACAAATCATCCCATAGTTCATAGTTATCCAGTAAATGATATGGTCCTCATGTTTGATTCCAATTCTATTAATTGTACTCTTGTGATGTTTGACATCATTTTTATCAGTTTGCGTTTTGAAGGCTGGCTGCTAGATGATACTTGGTATCCATGTAACCATAAGTCATGCATATTTACAACATCTTCCAGAATCAAAGCCTCAAAGATTCAGTAATTGAGAAAACGTTTTTCCTAAGAACTCTAGTGTAAAAATTTGAAGAACTCTTCCTTAAAGGTAAATATTAACTGATAGAGCATGCTTGAAGAGATGATATACTGTTTAGATAGTGATTTAGAGCGAGGGCTGAGAAATTTCTTCTGTAAAGGCAAATTGTAGATATTTTGGTCTTTACAGGCCATATGGTCTCTATTGCAACTACTTACCTCTGCTATTATAACTCAGAAACAGCCATTGACAATTCATAAATGAATGGGCATAGCTGTGTTCCAATTAAACTGCATTTGCAAAAATAAGCAGAGGGCTACGTTTGGTCCATAAGCCTCAGTTTGCCAAATTCTGATTTAAAGATATAAAGCATTTATTTAGGAAACCCATAATTATGAAATGTGGTTCTTTCTTCATGTTTTGGTCCTTGAGTGTTTGAGTCTTTCCACAGTAACTATTATTTTAAGAAAAGGATGCTGAGAGAAAGCCAGATGAATGAGGAATCAGAGCCGAAGATTTTAATAAAAGCACTGGCCCATATCCACCACATGACCATGGGAACTCACATAACCTATATAAGCTTGATTTTTCATCTATCACATGGCAACTGCCTTCCCTAAGACTAGTGTTAAAGTCCAATGAGATAGAGTATGTGAAGGTGCACTATAAACCATACGTTATTAAGTACACCCAAGCTAGCATCAATATGTAACACAATGTCTTAGCATAGTTGGTGCCAATAACAACTCATTAGAAGCATTACTTTAAAGAGGATATATTCCTTATGATAGCTTTATGCTAATACATTATAAGACCTTGGGAATATTCTCCTGTAGTACCTTATATCAATTCCTTTTCATGGTCCAGAGTAGGAAGGAGACATATGTTATGACAACAAGTGTTCCAGGTTTGGGTAGAATCAATTCCCTGGCTGTTCCTCACCAGCAAAGATTTTTTTTTTTTTTTCTCACTTGACCAGTTCACTAAATTTCAACTACTTGTCTTTTGAAGATAATCTTTTACAATTCTAATCTACACAGAAAATGTAAATTTACCCATCACCCCTTTCCTTTGGCAGTTTTGATTCATAAGTAGTCATAAGGCATTTTTCTAGAACACATATTTTGAAACAAGGTTACATAAATCACATATTGTTGTTCTTGATAGAATGACTTCTTTATCTTCAGAGATGATTCCCTGCATGGGATTCTCTAAAGAGATTCTTTCTAATGTCTCACATCTCATTTTTTTAAAGATTTATTTATTTTAGAGACAGAAGTAGAGGGAGGAGCAGAGGGAGAGGGGGAGAGAAACTTAAGCAGACCCTGCACTGAGTGTGGAGCCTGATGCAGGGCTCAATCCAATGAACCTAAAATCATGACCTGAGTGGAAATCAAGAGTCCCAAGCTCAACCAACTTTACCATCCTGGCACCCCTCACATCACATTTTTATGTCTCTATCCCACAATTGGGTCCAGTGATTTTTATGATAGTGTTAATGACTCTCAAGTTCAGATACTGAATGTGTCCTTGGAAAGACAGAGTCACGTGCCCTTCCTGTTTTTAATGCATACTCTGCTACTATGGTCCACAGAGTCCACATTACTACTACTATTACTATTACTACTACTACAAATACATCAGATTCATCAAATTATATATATCAGATTCATCAACTTATAAATAAAATAAAGGATAACAACAGTACTTTTTTTTAAAGATTTTATATATTTATTTATTTGACAGAGAGAGATCACAAATAGGCAGAGAGGCAGGCAGAGAGAGAGGGGGAAGCAGGCTCCCAGCTGAGCAGAGAGCCTGATGTGGGGCCCGATCCCAGGACCCTGGGATCACGACCCAAGCTGAAGGCAGAGGCTTTAACTGAGCCACCCAGGCACCCTACAGTACTTTTTTTTAAAGTTTTTAAAAATACTTAATTTATTTTAAGGGGGAGGAGACAGAAGACAAGGGAGAGAATCCTCAAGCTGACTTCCTGCCAAGCACAGAGCCTGATGTGGAGCTCTATCCCAAGACTCAGAGGTCATGACCTGAGCCAAAACGAAGAGTTGGTCGCTTAACTGACTGAGCTACCCAGGCACCCTGAGGATAACAACATAATTTCTGAGTTAAGCAAAAGAGTTGCTGTTTTGGTAAAAAAAAAAAAAAAAAGTTTTAAACCAGATTTTACTGAACTCTGAACACAAAGGGGCTATTTATAAGTATAATCATCTAACCCCTAATTCCTCTCCCCAGATGTTCACCTAACAGCCCATTCGCAGACTAGAAACCTGCCAGCCAGTGTGGAAGTCAGGGCTACACTGAGAAAAATACCAGAACAGGGTAGTGACATTTATGTTTTACTGGAGTCAAGGAGAAGAAAAATGAAAGTAAAGGAGTCATAAGGATAGGAAACTGAAATAGAAGAGAAAAACAAAACGCAGGGATAGACGAGAGCAAAAGTGTGTTCATACTGCTCATCTCACCCAGGGCAGGAAAACTGTACAAATGAGAGGAGAGACAGAACATATGTTTTTAAAAAGAAAAGAAAGAAAAAAGTGCATTCACCTTCATGCATCTTATTCAGTACTCTGACAAATTGAGCCAAAATTACAGGGGGAAAAGAGTTTTAAACTTTTCAAAGGATTTCCCAAGAATGAAAACAAAGTGGCTTAAATAGAATTAATAAAGGCACATCTAAGAGTGTGATCTAAATTCTGTAAGAATTCTGCCTTCTATTTTGTAACTCCAATTAGCCCCATAAGAATGGGGTTGGGGATTTACTGTAGACAGAAGAAACAATCTGAAACAGATCTAAAAGACAGGCCATCTTTTGGGAAAAGGAAAAGGAAATGATCTGTGCACTAAAAGGGTCACCACTTTGAACCTGATGAAGTTGCGCTGGGGACAATAAGCAGAAGCCTTGTTTCTCTTAATGGATGATGAATTTGCAGACTCATTCTATGCAAGAGCTAATATTGACCAAATATTTAAATATATTTTAACAAAGGTGAAAGCCTTCAAAAGGCAGACCTAGACTAGGTTATGGAGAGAACTAGGATAACTTAGGCTTAAATAATTTAAGGATTGACGAATACAATAGTGAACAAGCCCAATACTTCATTGTATATTTCTTGGTTCTATTTCAGAAGCTGAATGTAACAGTGTGGTAATAACAAGAGAGTGTGGTATTTATTAGGGGTTGATGTTCTGATTGTTTCAGAAGAGAATACAGTACACTCCAACAGGACACGGGCAATATGGGTTGGAATAGAAACGATAATGGGAATGGAGTGCACCTACTGAGTATGAGGACATTATTTATAGACACAATGGGTTTCATACTAAATTCAGAGAACATGGTTGGAATGTAAGCAGCCAGCTCTCCTGAGCACAAAGACACACCTTTCAACCTGCCAGCTGGACTGGAGCTCCATAGCTGTGAAGTGGGGTACATTTCCACTTAACAAAGATGAAAGAAGCCTTTTTTTTTTTTTTTTTGGTAAAATCTTTTCAGATCATCTCTTGTACAGTTATCATTACCAGGATGGTAATGATAATGGCTACAATGCAGGCAGAAATCTCACATGTGGAAAAAAATCACTGAAGGGTGACAAAGATTCTCTCATTAACTAAAACCTAGCCAATCTCCTCTGGGGTCTCTTCTTCACTAAGCCTCAACCTTGGTCTGTAAAGACTTGAACAAAACACCAACCTAGTTTCTAATAGTTCAAGGCCATATCCCTCCTTAGAGTGCTTACCTGAGAAAAACTCAAGGCTGCCAAAAAACTACTGTCCATTTCAGCCAACACCTGAGGATGTCTCTGTGGGAGGATGGAACCCTAATTTGGATCATTGATGGCTAGCAGGCAACTGACTCAATCACATTAATACTGACTAACCCTCTCTAATACCTCACTTCCCTGTCTCTACCACACCCCCCAACTTGGCCCCTCCCACTTTCTCATTCTCCCTTTAAAATGTCGGGTCAAGGCTGAACAAATGGAGGCTGAGTTCAGTTCATGGTGGATTTCCTCCCTATTATAATAGTTATTACCAATTAAAATCTGCCCTTCCCCAATTAACTAGTGTCTGGTTTTGTTTGTCTTCAGTATGGGTATTGAGCAAGTCATGTCATTTCCCAGGACCTCCATTTTCTTACCTATCAAAAAGTTTGATAGACTAAGGCAAAGCAGCTGCCCCTTCCAATTCTTACACTCTGATCTCAGAGATTTATTTTCATATTTCACTCCAAAGGACTGGTCATAAACTGAGTGTTTCAAGGTTCACACCAGATTTGCATATGTGTTTGTGTGTGTGCACACAGGCATGTGTCTTTTGCAAATTAACAAAGGAGCACCTTAAATCTCTACTAGTTTTCATATTCTCTTTTCCTTCCCTTCCTGGTGATAGAAAGAGATAGATATAGACATAGAGAGATATATGCACGTACACACTATATGCTAGGTAAGGGGTGAGGGGCACAGGGATGGCTTCTATGCATAATAATAGTCAATACTTACTGAGCATATCCACATGTCAAGCATTGTTCTAAGCCCTTTATTACTAGTACCTAGCACAGTGCCTAACACATAAGCATTCAATAAATGTGCTGAATAAATCCTGTATATTTGAAATTCATCCAAATGTCTTTCTCCCCTCAAATCTCCTCTATGAATTGTCAGTGAAGGTTTTTAATTGCTGAAAGGAGTGGTTAAGAGCACAAATATCTATTTGTGATTAGTTCTCTTTAATGTATCATTAATCTGTTAATATAATACATTTCAAAACTCACTTTTCCTTTAGTCTTGTCAGCTTAAAAATCTTATTTCATTTAAAAATATAGCAATTTTATTTGAGTAATTACACTTCTACTTATATTTTATGAATGATAAATTTGTTTGTAAGTTTAAAGAATTTAGATCTTAAGAAGTCTTGTTTAGGAATAATCAACCCCATTTATACACATAGTTGAGAGATTTCCCTAAATATCTCAAACTATGTTTATAGCTTATTATATCCTATTCTCTCAAGCACTTCAAATGTCTGAAAGGAAAAACTTATGACTTTAATAAGCAAAATATAAGCATTTAAAAAATTCAAATAAATTTAATATATCAAATTTATAAATGCACTAAGTCATTATCTTAAGTATAAAAGAAACTTCTAAATAGACGAAGCATACCCCAAGCAGGACAATCAAGCAAGCACACTGTATAAATGCAGTTTTTGTAAAAGTATTGATAATATATTCATTTTTTAATCATTGCCCTACTTAAGATCAAGCCTTCCTGGGGTAAAATATTTACTGATCAAACAAAGGGAACATTATTATCCATCCTTGAGTACTATATCAAATCAGGTTATACATTCAAGGTTATCAGCCAGTGATTTTTGGACTACGACCCAAAAATCTGGCTGTTCTTTCCGGAAGACCATCATATGAAACACAGTTTGTTGATCTGAACTAATCATTGGAGAAATAGGACTTTTTTAGTCATTGCCTTTTTAAAACAGAGTTCATTTTTTTGTTCCCACATCTTGTTTTAAAGTAATAAATTTTTTTAAAAAGTATCATGCCTTTTTTCACAAATTTTTGTTATATAATTCAAGTTGATAAAATTCTGCATGCGCACACACACACACACACACACACACACACACTCAACCCAATCTGGATCATGATTATTTCCTTTACTCTGTGATAAAATTCCTTACACTGTTAACCATTTCACTTTCTTATCTCTCATATTGAGTCACTTGACCAAAGTAAAAACTCAAAGAAAAAGAAGTGACTAAGAGAAAATGAGGTTGACAAAAGGAAGATGGACATTAGAATCCTAAGCACCTGGTGCACATGATCTCAAAATGGGCTACTTGACCCTGATGAATGTTAGAATATAGTTTGGGTTGGGGGTTCCATTAAGATGATACTTCATAGTTGTATTGGTTTCCTATTTTTGTTGTAGAAGATTATCATTAACTTAATGGCTTAAAACAACACAGATGTATTATCTTTCAATTTTAGAAATCAGAAATCCAACATGGGTCTTGCTGGGCTAAAACCAAGAAGTTGATGGAGCTGTCTTCCTCTCTGGAGGCTCTAGAGGAGAATGTATTTTCCCACATTTTCTAACCTCTAGAGGCTGCCTGCATTCCTCACCTTGTGCCCCCTACCATCTTCAAAAGCAGCAAGGCCCAGTCAAGTCTTTTCACAGTCATCTTGTTTACCACTCTTTTCTCCATTAAAAGACGCTTATAACTACAGTGGGCCCACCTAGATAATCCAAGATAATCTCCTTATTTTAAGGTCAACTGTTTAGCAACCTTAATTCAATCTGCAACCTTAGTCCCAGTTGGCATGTGACATAACACATTCATAGTTTCTGATGACTATGAACACTCAAGGACATATTTAGGAGGCCATTATTCTGCCAACCAAAATGATATTGGGCAGAATATAGTACAGCCCAAAATTTACCGTTAGTTAATTATTTTTCCACAGAGAAAGCTGACTGAGATAAGAACACAGATTTTTTTTAATTAAAGAGGTAAATTATATTTCATTGTTAACTAGTGGGTAAGTTCTCTTCTCTTATGGATTTGTTTTCCTAAGTAGGTTAAACATAGAAGCTTAGAACAAAATCAAGCTGTGTTTGTTCTCCCCCCCTTACAACAAAAGCCCTAACCCCATCTCAAGTATCATCCTTCCAAAATGAAAGAAGACAATGTTCATGCATAGCATGTATCTTTCTCCTGTGGGAAGAAAGCCAGGAGAAAAGCATATTCACCCAGTACTGGGTTATTCAGATCTCTCCTATAAGACTTCATTTTGAGAAAATATAGTCCAATTACTGTCTATAGAAATACCTTACACTTTGGGAATAAAATGAGTGAGGGATTATGGAGGCTTAAACTTCACTTAGGCGAGGAACTCATGTTAGAGGTTAATAACCACAACTGGTAGGGACATTATAAGTCACTTGAGGCATCATCTCAGAAACTATTTTAGCTTATTATAAGTTTTCCAGGATGTGTCACTTGTTTCAGCTAAAATCCATGAACGAAACTAAAATAAATCTGAAGAATTATATTTAAGAATTGCTACCAATTCTTAGAAGAGGGTCAACCTGCTAAAACACACACAACCCTTCCAGTGAGATCAAATTCACATTAGGAATGATGTAAAAGTCATGTTTTGTTTTCACATCCATGGTTTAGGGTGAGAGGAACATGTCAGAAAATCAAATATATTATAAACTATCATTTATCTAAGTAGATTGAGACTGACATACAGAGATAGTTGGTAGTCCTGAGACTATAGAATAAAAGGTATGGGAAGTTTCTGGCTGCTCCATTTTTATATAAAGTGAACGACTTGATCTATAACAATTAATATCTTTTAATAAGACATTGCTAAAATTTAATGGAGCACTCACACATATTAGAAAAACCAAGACCACTCAGATATTCTTTAAAAAATTGCTTTTCACACACACACAGAGGTACCTGGTATCTTGAAGGAAGATTCATTTGTTACACCTTGTGGAACACTTCCCACTTTGTGCCTTTGGGCTCATCACAGCACTAACTATATTAATGATCAAAAATTGAGGGACAGGAATGGGTTCTTAAGGAATCACTTCATTTCCTCACAGAGTTTTGCCGAGAGAGAGAGAGAAAGTAAGAGACAGACAGTAGAGGAAGGAGGAGGAGGAGGGGGAGGAGGGGAAACATCTTCCAGTGAGTAGTGGTTTTGAAGTAGTTTTGCTAACTCAAAACCAGAGGTGGATGGGTTACTAGTTCATTTTTTTCCCTTCAATTTTCATATGTTCACATTTCCACCTTGGGAGAACCGTTATAACTAGGTGATGACTTAAAAGACTAAAAATCTGGATGATCCTTAACATCATTCCTGCATTTTCTTCAGTAATTGCTTCCCTGTATGACAGGGAAGAAAGAAGCCTTTAAGTAGAAATCATTTGTTTTGTCACCCTCCTCCTGCCCCTAAATTCTTATTATTGGAAACTTGTTAAGAAAAAAACCATTACCAAGACCATTCTGTTCACATTAGAAGACTTTTCCTATCTTGACACCAACTCCTTAATGTATCTTGTTCTTTTTTCAAACAAAGACAGTGAGAAAGGAAGAGCAAGCATTCTGATCCTTTTTCTAACATAAGTAAAATGCTGTTAATGATGTCCTGAAATGTAAGTACATATTACTAAAAGTAGATCTTATGTTTAGTAAGTGATGGAACAACACTTAGAAAACTTATAGAAAAGCTTTATTCCTCTATTGACCACTGGAAAGTAACACATTAAATGGTTTCTTATTTTCAAATTTTAGTTATACTTTGCTTTACATCATGGTAGGCTATATCTGAAATGCTGTGCATTAATCAACCTTTTTAAGCTAAATCATGAGTCATCAGAAACTCACTTTATGATTTCTGACATTTTTTTCTGTATTTTGAAATCCTAATGATTTTAGCTTTAAGTTTCTGTCTTACACCACCTCTTAGTCAAATAGCTAATGACTTATAAATAAAAATTGAAATGCAATAAACTGAACCCTCTATTTATAAGGATATTTTTGTATGCAGAACCGTTTTTCAATATGAACAATGAAAACACAAATTCTCTACTTCATAAATTTTCATGGTTACATAATAGGTTTTCTTACAAGAATGCACACCTTTATAATTAAATAGAAATTGAAGTTACTTTGACAGACTATAATTTTATGATTTAAATGGAATCTGGTACAATGTTGGTGTTTAATAAATAATACCACCCACTATTCCATGTTTCTGTTTATTTAATGTATACTTAACACTTTGCTTCCATCTTTTCTAGATCTGGGGCCCTGCTGTGCCTTATGCACAGCTGCAACTAAAGACATATTGTTGATCAAAATATCAGAAAATCCTAGTGTTGCACACTTTCCTCATATTGGTAACTGGACATCTTCATATCATTAAGTATTCCTGTTAAATGAAGCCCTTAACAAATATGTCTCCCTGGCTTTCATTTCCTATTCCTCTCCTCCTCCTCCCCTGACTCTTCCCCCTTCTCCTTCCCCTCCTCCTTCCCCTCCTCCTCTTCCTATCACCTATTAAATGTAGTGAAGGCCAGAAAGGTCATTGCAGGAGAGAAGTGCTTACAGCCTTTGCGCAAAGTAGGATACAGGAAATTGACACTAGCTACACAGAAATCTGTCATTGCTTATTGCTTAAGCTGGAAGCCACTGCACATCAGGCTTACTTTTCCTCAATGCCTCTCAGTCCTGCTATCTTGCCAGCCTTTATTTGAGCTGAACTGAGAGACATTTGAAAGCACGTGGCATATACTGAAGTTTATTTGAAGAGAGGTTTGGGGAATGAGCTACACATTGAACAAAAGCAGTGTTGGGGAGGAAAAATTTTTATCTACCTTTCAAAATTCTCCCAGCTGATCTAAGAATGACATTGGCATGAGGGAGATCAGTAGGAGGGGGAAAAAAAGTGTTTAATTATGTGTGTAAGGAGGCCCAATAATGAAATGGAGACCTAATAAATGGCCAAGGCAGGCAGTTTTTATATTTTTTATATAAAGATAATAAACTTGTTGAGGAACTTATAGGACAAAGAAAACTTATATTCAGGAATGTTAGTAAGGAATTCTAAAGAGAACTTGGTCTGGGATAGTAAATTAATAAAAGTAACAAAGGTTGTTTATGCAGCCTTCTTGGCTCTGAATTTCTTATCTTTAGTGATAAGAACATCACTTTACCTCCTGGTACAGGGAGGGTACTGTTCAAATGGGAGAATTATTTCCTGCTTTTTGGAGACAAAGAGGGGTCAGGGTATTCTTTCTGTACTGGTTATTTTTGAAGTAACTTTTATTTAAAATAATAAATATGCCAAAGTGACACATTTTGGGGTGGCCCATCTCTGCCCCCTACAAAAAGCTGTCTATATATGAACATGAAGCATATACACACAGTGGAAAATGGCCAGGAGAAAAAAAGCCAAACTATTTTTTTTTTCTTGCTGTACATTCACTTTCTCCAGATTTCAAAGTGTGATTCTTCTGGATGATTCCAGCCATCTGTGTAGTATAAATAGATTTAGCAGAAGATATGAATTTGGACTGTTATCTGTTGGAAATGGAAAAGCCCTAGCTTTTAAAATCTGGCTGGGATTGGCAGTAGTGCAGGGGGCATCTGGACTGCATCCACGAGTTTATGATCACCATGATGCAGGACATGAAAAGATATCATAAAAGAAAAATATAGCATAAAGGCAGAAAGGAAGTCTATGTGTCATCAAGATTACCTTCCTGTCTTTAAGTTATTCCAGGTGGATAACTGTTGACCCTGTCTAATACACATTTAATTCTTAATCCAGCTGGGAGATCTTGAAGAGTGGAAGAAATTCCAGGAAAATAAGACAAAAAGAAAGGTTTTATTTTGGTGAAAATAAAATATATAATTTTAAGAAAAAAAATAGAAAGCTAGTTACACAGGAAAGAACAAGAGCTGGTAGAAGACAGAGGATTAGTTTTACCGTGATCCAGTCCACGACCATAAAAACACTTTCCCTAAACACTGTTCACAAGGTATGGTCCTTGGATCAGCAGTATCAGCATCCCCTGGGACTGCATTGGACATGCAAACTCCTGGGCTCTCCCCAGACCTACTGAATTAAAAGCTCTGGAGCTGGGGCCCAGCAATCTGTGTTTTAATAAGCCCTCCAGGTGATTTTGATGCATGTTCTAAGCATTCAGTAAATGGCCACTGATATACAGAACTATCATTTGAAACAAGTCCCTGTCTGCCTACAGACCTAACTTGCATTAGCTATATAGCAGGAGTGGAAAGATCAGGGGTCCCAAATGCCTATATCAGAGAAACAGCTGCAGAGACCTATGCAGGTTGCACTCAGAAGCCCTACAAGACATATAGCATGAATGAGGGTAGCAGGCTGGGCAAGGGTGGTGAGAAACTGAAAAAAGTATAGGCCCCATCTACAGGACCTGGCCATTACTCAGTTCTGGCTTCTTGTTGACATGAGGAAATGCAAGCCCAGTATTGCTAGATTTCTCAATTTTTAAAATATATTAGAAATCATAATTTTTTTGTATAATGAACGTATTTTAAAATCTTGACGATCTTGACAACTAATTCAGTATAAAATATACAGGGGTTCCTGGGGTGGCTCAGTGAGTTGAGCAATGACTCTGATTTCAGCTCAGGTCATGATCTCAGCGTTGTGAGATCGAGCCTGCATCAGGCTCCTTGCTCATCAAGGAGTCTGTTTGCCCTCTCTCTCTCTCTCTCTCTCAAAATTAATTAATTAATTAAAATATGTATATATAATTGAGCAAAAGAAAACTGATTAATGGTCCAGAATCAACTGCAGCTCTTGGATAACGGTGATAAGGGGAGAATGACATGGGAAACAGGGCCCAAAGTTGGTTAACTTGGTTCCTCTCTTCCGTTGTATGTTTCCACAATCACAATTAAAAGGACAATAGCCTGTATATTGTGATTTTCAAAGACTCTCAAGCTATCCCTTCTCAGCAAATCTTTCTACATCCATCTACCACAATGTTTGGAATTTACCATTGGAGATAATCTCTGTTCCTTTCACTGTTCATGCCTCACATGGTTTCTTTCTCTTGAAAATACCTTAGGATGGTGGTCAGGTAAACATGGCCTTCAGAGTCACATGAATTGGTTTCACATCCCAATGTTCCCATTTACTAACTATAATTTTGAACATGTTATAAAGGTTCTCTAAGCTCTAGTTTCTTTAGCTGAAGCTTAAAAATAAAGCATGATAATCAGTTATACCTTACGGACCATTGTTCAGACTCAGCAAATGATATTTACTGTTCTTGTTTCACTCATAAGCAACTTCCTGTGGATGAGTTTATTAAAGTGCTTTCCTCCAAGGATTTTAGAGAAAGTTTAACGGTGAATGAAATACAGTTAACTTGAGAACAGAACAATAGCTAGAGTGAAATGATTATACTTCCAGATGTCCTAGAAATTGGTCTCATAGCCAGCAATTCCTGTAAATTTCTTGGCCTGTATGTCATACTTGGGTGGTGACCTTGCCTCTAAAATCTTCGGGTGTATAGATCCTATCTTTCTTCCCCCACTCTGCTACTCTGCTATTAATAACTGTTAAGAGCAAAATTCAATGTGATATATTTTCAATTGTGTTTTATATATTTCTTTTCATGAATTAATAATGAAAAACAAAAAAAAATTATCTGACCCATGAAATGCATTGGCCTCTGTACAAAAAATTTATTTTGAAAATTACAAGTTAGAACACTTTGACTATTCCAGATGGGATATAAATGGAAAAATGGAAATGTCTAAATTTTCTTGAGTCATTCCATATTTTTATTATTGCTGTTGACATGTCTACACAAGTTGACTATGTTTTTTTTAATAAAACTAGTAATTTTTAATATATAGGAGTGGCACAGTCAAAAGATAAACTATGGGTACCTGGGTGGCTCAGTCGATTAAGCATCTGACTTTGGCCCAGGCCATGATCCCAGGGTCCTGGGATTAAGACCCACATCAGGCTCCCTGCTCAGCAGAGAATCTGCTTATTCCTCTGCCCCTTCCCTGTTCATGCTCTTGCTTGCTTGCTCTCTTGCTCAAATAAATAAATAAAATCTTTAAAAAAAAAAGATAAACTAAAGACAGCAAAACAAAGAATTGGAAATAAGCATACTAAAAGTTATTTATGTTTAACGCTTAGAAGTCTCAGCTCACAGTCACCAGTGGAAGTACGGGTGGTCAATACAATGTGTTAAAACCATGTACAATGCATGGTTCAGAGTCAAAAATTTCTGTACTGTAAAGTCTTGTGAAAATGTTAATGTCATCCAACATGAACACTTAAGAGACTTTTTCTTTTTCTGTTTCCTTATTAGGAACTGTCAGTGAACCATCCAATTCAACTTTCTATAAACTTTTGGTAAATTCTTACTTGATAACTTATCATGGCGGAAGTTTGTAAGCAATATTATACTCTCACATGAGAAATTCAAGTAATTAAGGTAAGAATATTCAACGCTGGCTGACATGAGGTACACTACAAATTCACAGGTATAACCCAGTCAGTATCCTCTGGGATCTAAATTAAGAGTTAGTGACCAGTCAGGGGTGTGATGCCATGTTTCTGCCAATTTTCTTTTGACTTTGGTGCCTTGATAACCTTACTCTGGGTGGACTTAGTTCAGTAAAAGTGTGGCTTTGTCAGGGACAGTAAATGACACAAGAACTTCTTTACAGGGGCCCGTGAAGTGAGAAGGAAAAATCTAAAAGAAGTAAAAGGCAGGTATTCACAAGAGGGGAGAAAGAAAGAGATAGAGAATGTTTTCTTCACACATGTTTTTCATATCACAACCCTCTGCATGGGGTTCAATAAACAGATACATGTGTCTTGACTCAAATTAAGTCTTACCTTCAAGCTGTTTGAGCCTGTCCTGCTTGCTTATGAATGGTTACAGAGAGTGTCAATAAAATTATTAACTCTTATGGTTGTGATTCCATATATGTTTCAAAAAAGAAAAAAAAACAGAAAATCAAAGAAAAATATCAACACAGAGCCTCCAAGATTTAGCAATGGAAGAATATTTAAATTATCTTCTGACAGAGGGAAGCACATTTCCATAGGAAGGGTGAAGTCATCCATGGTGTCAAAACAAGAGGGATACAGAATATCTTAAATTAATCTATTAAATATCTGTTGAATACCTACTATGTGCCTAGCACAGGGCTACAATGCTAAAGAGGAAAACAGAATTCTATTCCTGCCTCCAAGAGCTGACAATCTATCAAAGAAGTACCTTATATATATAAAGTACTTCTTGTGTATGTGTGTGTGTGTGTGTGTGTGTGTGTGTGTGTGTGTATACCCACTACATATTCATATTTTGTATGCTTATTGTTAAGGTTTTACTGAATGTTCAGGCAGATTCACATAGTGGCTTAGCCCAATCTGGAGTATCTGGGACAGTTTTCTGGAGGAGAAAAATCTCTAAGATAATTTGTGAACACCTGCAGGTCTGTGGGAGTGGGTGTGAGAGCAGGGTTGGAAGGGTGTTGTGTACAGTAAACACATCCATGGCATTTCATCTCACTTTCAGGAGCCTAGTGCAGGTCACTGACATCTTTAGCCTGGAAAACCCAAACAGCCCCCCGCCGCAGTGGTCTCCCCACATGCCCTCTTGCCCCACCTGATCCATCCTTCATGGGCCAGTAGGGCTCATCTCCACAAAGCACACTATGTTGTCCCCTGCTTCAAACCCTTCCAAGGCATTCCCACTGCAGTTAAAATAGCATCCTAACTCTTCGGCATAGGCTATAAAACCTTGTGTGACCCGGCCCGGTCTCCTTTTCCAGAGCGGTCTCCTCATGGTCATCTGCTTCCTGTCCCTCCTGTCTTTGCCTAAAGGTCTCCTCCTGGAGAGGTCCCTCCCTGCCCAGCTCAGGAGCTTATTTCCCGTTTTATTTGCCTCCATCATCATCATTATAATTTTTCAATCTCAGCTTTTCCCTTCAGTTTTTTATTTTCTAGGCACTTAACATGGCTCATACAATTTTAAGTTATTTTTCCATTAAATTCTAAATTACAAATAAGTTAATATTTATGTTGGCCTCTCCCACCTGGACATTAGACTGGGGTGACATCTGTTTCATCTCCATCATTTCCCAGCACCCAACATTCAGTAGACAGTCAATAACTGTTTGCTGAATGAGTGCAAGAGGTAGCATTGCACGAGTGCATGTGCATTGGTTATGTATTTCTGCAAAACAAATGACTCAAAATGTAATGGCTGAAAACAACAGATACAACGTTATCTCCCAGTTACTGGAGGATCGGGAATCTGGGTACATCCTAGCTGGATCCTCTGGCTTAGGTCTTTTACAAATCTCTAATCAACATGTCAGCAGAGACCGTAGTCACTCAAGGCTCCACTTGGGGAGGAACAGCTCCTAAGTTTGTTCTTATTTGCTGTCAGCCAGAGTCGGGCCTCTCCCAAGAGCTACTCATAACACAGCATTTTGCTTTCCTTAGAACGAAGACTCAAAAGAAAAAAAAAGAGAGAGAGAGAGAGAGAGAGAGAGAGAGCAAGAGACTGTGAGCAAGACAGAGGTCACAGTCTTTTAAAACCTCATCTCTGTAGTGACATCCCTTCACTCTGGCTGCCTTCCATTCATAGGAGGGTGTCCCCGGACCCCTGGACCAGCATTAGCATCCTCTCTGGGCAGAATCTCAGGCCTCACCCTGGATATGATCTACTGGATATGACTCTGCTATGTAACAGCATTCCTGAGACATTTCCACACACATTGAAGTTCAAAAGAGTGTCTTAAATGACCAAAACAAGAAATCAAATACAGAACTGACTCTGGAGTCTGCCCTTTTAAAAAAATATATATATTTACTTATTTGACAGAAGGAGAGAAAGAGCACACAAACAGGGGGAGCAACAGAGGGAGAGAGAAAAGCAGGCTCTCCGCTGATCAGGGAGCCTGATGCAGGGCTCAATCCCAGAATCCTGGGATCATGACCTGAGCCGAAGGCAGATGCTAAACTGACTGAGCCACCCAGGTGCCCCTGGAGTCTGCCCTTTTAACTGCTCCACTTTTTGTGTCTCCCAGAAGTTGCAGTGCATAGGGTAACAAATGATGTTTTGAATTTATATAAGCTAGGGCAGAATTAGGGTGATTCCTCTGATAATCATAATCTTTCCTATTTGCATTTTAAAATGCCTTTTGTAAGGATGCCTGGGTGGTTCAGTCGGTTGAGCATCTGCTTTCGGCTCAGGTCATGATCCCAGGGTACTGGGATCAAGCCCTGCAGCAGGCTCCCTGCTCAGACAGGAGCCTGCCTCTCCCTCTCCCGCTGCCCACTGCTCCCCCTGCTTGTGCATTCTCTCTCTAATAAATAAATAAAATCTTTAAAACAAACAAACAACAACAACAACAACAAAAAACCCTGCCTTTTGTTGGGGGAAAAGGATGCAGTTACAACCAGCATACTGGGAACTACAGAGAATGAGTATAGACATCATCCTTCAGGTGAATCACAATGGATATAGCACTGAGGATGTTGCTCTAGAATATACATAGATATTCTCTCTCTCTTTCTCTGATACACACACACACACACACACACACACACTCACACACATCTGACCTCAAGTGCCCCCCACATTACATTGTATTAATACTAATAGTCTTATCAATATGCATTACTTCCATCATATGTGCCAATAAAACTGACCTGAGTTGGAAAAAGTCATAGGAGTGCGATTCTGAGATCCTGCCAATATTTCTTTTCTGCTGACTCCCTGAAGCAGTAAAAACCAGCAGCAATAACTACAACCACAACAAAAAAATCTGGCTGTATTAAAAAATAATAATAATCTGCAGTAGTTGATGGTTACCTTTGAATCCCTGGGACATAACGCCTAAGACTCCTCTGAGGTCCAAATCAGAGCTGACCGCTGGGCAAGGACTCATCATTATATCAAAGAGTCTCTTAAAATGCTGAGTACCTGCAAAGAACACCTGCTGAGAAAAGCTTCCAGGAGGGTGGTCTTATGTGTGGGTTTTTGTGCTTAAGGTGGATTTCATGGTGGCGAATCCAACCACTTTTGCCGTAGTTAAGTGGAGCCAGAGCCCATTTCTGCCTAAGAGAGGGGCAGATGCCTATGAGTTGGCTGGCGGCTTGGCATGCGTGTTCTGCCGCATACAACTGGCCCACACTTGGTAGTGACAAATGTAACTGTAATTGTGTTTCAGTCATACTTGTGGCCCCAATAAGCAATGCTTCTTGGTCTTTGGTCTTGGACAATCACCTCCCTTTCAGTGTGGGTTGGGCCTGTTGACTTGCTGTAATCAACAGAATGCTGCAAAGAGGAAGCTCTGGAATTTTGGGTCTGAGGGCTTAAGAATGCCTGGCAGTGGGAAGCACCAAACTCTCAGCACTTAATGGGTCCATCCAAACCCTTGTCCTGTAAGACTTGCCCAAAAGATAACATGGCTTCTAGCAGCAGAAGCCACATCCCTCGGATGACCCTGGTGCCACCACCACCTCCCTTTAAAGTGCCAACCTCAGAAAGCTCAACACGGTCAAGAGAGTTTACTGTTCCTTGCAGCCAAATCCTGGTGTTAGACAGATAGGCCCCCAAAACCTAGTCTTGGTATAAATCCTTCCTCTGCCTTTTGAGATGTAAATCTACTGCCCAGACTACTTCCTCAAGAACCTGAGAGCCAACAGTCAGGGAGACTACTATTGTTCTTGCTCCTAGTTCCTTGGGTAAGGTAAGAGCCTAATTTCAGATGTCTTGCTTTACACAGCTTCCCATCATAGAGGCGTGAGGATTTTGAGGGTCCCTGGGTGGCTCAGTCTGTTAAATGTCTGCCTTTGGCTGGGGTCATGATCCCGGGGTCCTGAGATCAAGCCCACTTTGGGCTCCCTGCTCAGCGGAGAGTCTGCTTCTCCCTCTCCTTCTGCCCCTCCTCCTACTGGTTCTCTCTCTCACATGTACTCCCTCTCAAATAAACAAATTAAAAAATCTTTAAAAAAAAAAAAAAAAAGAAGATAGGAGAACTCTATTCTCCTCTGAATAATTGCCAATTAGAATACCCATGGGCTCAGTCACATGGACTAACCCACGTGTACCCTTCAGTGCCCTTCCCCTAGAATGTCCCAACCTTCAACCTCTCCTGCCTTTATTCTAGTGAGGTTGAGTTCTGTTCATGCTGGACTCCCTTTCCTACTGCAGCAGTTATTACTGAATAAATCTGTCCTTACCACTTTAACATCTGGCTTTGTTTCTCTGTCAGCCCCTTCTGCCTTGCTCTCTTTGTGCTGCTGAGCCACCACATAAGAAGTCCAGATGCCCTGCTGGACAAGGAGAGAGAACGCCCAGGAAGAGAGAGATCCTGAGACTGCTTGAGGAGAAATGAGGAGCCCAGCCAACAGGCAGAAATAGGTCCCTACAGACGGGACTTGGACTCCAGTCATGCTATCCCCCACCAGGCCCTGGGAACGTCTTACCTCAGACATCACTTGTGAGTGAAGAAGCCCTCCAAGATGCTCCCATCCCCATGGACATCAGGGAGAGCACAGGAGCCATCTCTGCAGATCCCAGGTGAAGTCCTGACCCACAAAACCACAAGTAAATGACATGGCTCTGGTTTTAAAGATAGTTTGACACACAGCAATAGTAACCAATCAACTCTTTTCTTATGGAGGAGAAGGTAGTCAGCAAAATCCACAAGCCAATCACTGAAATGAGAGGTAAAGAGGAGAGAAGAGAAAGGACTTCCAATAGCAGCCAAGTATATTGATTAAAAAACAAAACAAAACAAACAAACAAAAACAACAACCTCTCAGTGGGAAGCTAAATCGTGCTAAGCGTGGAGTACCAGAGAGCCCTGAGCCATGAGAGTGCCTCCTAATGGCCAGGAACGTTCCACTTCTCCAGCTTCCGACCAGCACTGAAACAAGTCCCAAGGTTAACTGAGTTCTCTATTTCTTGTGTTTTTGAATTCTGATAGCAACTACTGCAATGAAATGAGCTCCTTCCAACTTCAGAGGTGCCTGGGGCAGGTACCATTCAACCCTTAGGAAAGTGAAGATGAGGGGAGAAAGTGAATTGGTCATATTTCTATTTGCTTCAGGATACTGCTCTGACTAGTGTTTTTCTCTTTCCTCAGAACTCAAAACACAAATTAATGGCATTTATCATTTACCATTAATGCTATGTTCTCTGGGATTTTTCTCTTCAATGACCTGTTGTTATTTTGGTCTTAAACAGTCACCTTCATTTTTACATAAACAAGTGAGGTTGGAAGCCTTGACCCACATCAGCCTGTGAGCAGGGAGACCATGGTTTGGATCATTTTCTACAGTCTACAGAATGTAGCAGCCTCAATAAAATTTGTGCTGAGCAGAAGCAGATATTAAACCTGCAACCTGGAGGGGCCTACAGTAAAGAAGAGAAACCCAATGTAACCTATGTGTGACTGGCCAAGTAGAAGAGTATCCGAATCTGGCACCTTTGGCCTCAGAAAATATGACATCTGCCAAAGAGACCAAAGGCAAATCCTCAAGCTAGTATTTTGCTTTTAATTGAATTTATGAGAAAGGGGAAATTGTTTTATGTATTTATTTTAATTTATTTATTAATGGAGTTCTCTGGTTGTTTAATTTTGGTTTTGAAATTTGCATTACTTGGTTATTTCAGCCAAAGATTTGGAGCAGAAATGCACCAGGACACCAGGATTCTTCCTCCAGAACATGAGGAATGAAGCCATCAAAGCAACCAGGGTTTCTTTTTAAAACTATTCATGAACCTGGGCCTCACTGAGCCTTATTGCTGATATTACTCATGCATCATTCATCTCTTAAAATGAACTACGGTTTCCTAGTGAAATTGTCAATATGTGTTAGTTCCTCGAGAGGGGAAACAACTTAGAAATGTAGCCTAAGGCAGAACACACCATTCCCACATCGGCTTCCTCCTGCCTCTCTCCCAAACTCTTACCGAATACACACTTTTCTTACCGGCCCCTTTTTCTTCTCCTCCAAAGCAGATGATTATATCTGCAGATGATTATATTAAAGAGTAAAATGACAGCTTTCCACCCCATTTCCACAGGATACATGGCACAGAGTGAGAAAGAACTTCGGTCACCATTAAACATGGAGGCATTTTCATGAGCAAATCTTTAGAGAGAGGAGGGAAGCTATTTCCCAGCATAGACATACATGATGCTTTGAGCCATTCAGTTGGACGGATTCAGCTGAGTGTGGAAAGCCGGGTAGGAGTAGTGTTTCATGCTCTCCATGGAGGATGTTTCTCTTAATTGGGCAGTTTAATTGCCAGCCACTTTGGAACGCATGTCAGGCCCTTCCAATAATCAAATAGCCTTTGTCTAAACTGGCTTCCCTTCTGAAATAGCTACCTCAACCTGTTAAAGCTCCCAGTGTTCTCAAGGGAATCAACCTTTCCCTCTCTCACTTTCCAAGAAATTATTTGAGCAATGAGCAAATTGTCCATACAGAGAAAATCCATCTGCCAATAATGCCATGAGAGTCTTAAATAAGCATCATGGTTAAAATGCGCAGGTTTAATATCTAAGGCAATTATTCCTATCCAGCTCAGATTCCCATATTCAGCCAGCAACAGTCTGGGGAGACAACAGATGTCCCTGGGAGCCCAGCTTATCTGATAGGACAACATAACCTTTAGGTCTGATAACTGTGCCAAATATTGAATACTTAAAAGTAAATGTTATTCTAATTAACTGCATTCACAAATGACAGCAGCTTCTCCTTCTAAAGCTCGCTTGAAGACTTTCCCTCAAGATTCAAGTCAGAAGCAAAGCAAAAAAGTAACATGTGAGCATAGAGCCAGTTTGCACTAGATAACGGGAAGTGATCCATGACCTTCAAAGTTGAGTAGGTATTGTAGTCCAGTGTACTTTGCAGAGCACTGTAAGGGTATATCAACAGTGATTGCTCTACTCACAAAGCCAGCCGCCCCAACACTGGTGGGGCAGTTTCATAGGATAGGATTATAGGAAAGCGGAAACAGAAAAATGGCTGATCTAATTTATCCACTATAAATAAATTTCTGTTCTTGAAATGGGTTTTCTAGGAGGACTCAATGTTATGGTGCATTGCCCATAGTTATTCTATCTGTTTTCTGTTTATTATTTTATTTATCACACAAGCAATATGTGTTTGTTGTTGACAAAGCAGAAAATACTGATGAACAAAGAGAAACACAATTTAAATCATATATAGGCACACAAATCCCATGACTTTCAAATAACCAATGTTCATATCTTCATGTAAACATTTCCTGATTTTTTTTCTTATGACATGACATATGTATGAGTAATAACTGAGTTGTATGTGAGATATTCTGGTAATATTCTTTTAAAAATTGATGTTTTGTGTTTCCATATAATTGAATATATGCTTACATCATTTTAATAATGTTCTATTATAAAGATGACCTATAATTTCCTTCATGATCCTGCTGTTATCAGAGATTTGGGTTATTTCTAATGGGTGTGTATGGAAATGTGCCGGATGCCTGCCACAAACCTTCCAGAATGCATACTTGCAAAGATTCTGGTACATTTTAATGTCAGCACTGCAGAAAACTAACCAGCAATGCTCTCGGGGAGCAACTTTTGAGGCATTGTCTTCCAGAATGTCTCCAGTACCTGCAGGCTGTGACTATGAATGCTCATATTCTTCCAGTGGGAGGCACACTGGCAGTTAGGGAGAAGAGAAAGCATAGTGCCCCAGAATAGAGTAGGGTAGAACAAAAGTAGCCACACAAATCTTGAAATTTCTAGAGTTGGGCTCTACTTTAAACACGTACATGAATTTTTAATTCTGCGCTCTCATATAACCATGTCAGTTTCAATGTTATTTTTTACCCTATATCTTTATATTCAGTCAGTACTCTGTGTTTGTACAATCATGAACCGAAAAATCATGTTCCAGTGCTATGGTTCCTGGGGTTACATGCCAAAATAGTTTGCATTTTGGTCATGATTAGACTTGCGAAAACAACCTCAGGCCATGGTAAGCCAAATCCTGTGAGTAAGAAGGGTAATTGACATGGGGGATTAAATTTAGGTTCAATATCATCAACATCTCCTAAGTTTGTGTTCCTTATCTCAGTGGTCCACATTCCAGCCTTGTGAAACATCCAGGCAGAGATAATGATCCCATCACTTGGGCTTATTTGGAATGCTGGAATACCACTTATTTTTCTAGCTCCTACTTCTGATTCCATGTCATTTGTGGTTATACCGCTATGAAATGTCCTTATCGAATCTCTGGCCATAATGTACTCTATGCATTCAGACCTTTATCTACCATACCAACAACCTACAGATCATTCCCACATGCTCAGTGAACACATAGGAATCTTCCTCTTTATGACAAGTCACCACCTATTCTCATCCTTCACCGCCTTTACCAGAATGACCATGACCTACAATCTCTATGCACACCCCCTTCCTAGGAACATATCTTACACCTGTTTATCTCCTGCATTGGTTCTTACTGTAAGTTCTTAAACTTCACAGTCCCACAGCCTTCCCCACAATTTCCCATCCTTCTTACCCAATTATTACTGTATTTCTACCAGACATAATATTGGTATCCTTCATTCCATCATTTTCTCTCAGTCTCTTAGCCCTTCTGATTTCACTCCTTCCCTTCTCTCCCTGAACTCAATGATCCCTATCACCTCAGCTATGCTCTAAGCAGCATCTCAGCTCCACAGAGCTTTGGCCTGCTGCCTTGATTGTGCTACAAATTCACAACTTGGATTTTCCCATGGGAATCTCCAACTAACTCTATCCAAATGAAATTCCTTTCAGACTTCTTAATTTTCTCCTTCTTCAGTTTTTGTACTTGAGTGAGGAGTCCCACAGGGTAGCCCAGTAACTCAAACCAGAAATCTGAAAGTCATTCTTCAAGTAATCCTCATATCTTTCATTGTACATCTTCAAACTATCTCTTGAGTCTCATTCTTTCTTCATTGTCAGCACTACTGCTCTGGTATTGACCTTTATTATCTCAACAAATGACAAAGAAAGCCCCCTAACTTGTTTCCCAGGCTGCGGCCTCAATCTTCTTTATTATGCTAATGATGAAGATATCCTGTCTTCCTCCTCCACACCCTCCCTTCGCAAAACACCAAAACCTTCAGAATGTTACAAAAATACCCCATTCTTTTCTTTTGCAATTTGTTCAAAAGGAATTGGAGGTGATTTATAGAAAAATATACAATAAGATTTAAAAAACAGAAGAAGAAAGAAAAGGAAGTTGTGGTAAGAAAGGTAAAAAGATGAAATTGGAGGTAAAAATCTACATAAAAACATGTACAGTTGTTTGTTGGGGCCCCAATCTGCCTGTTTACTTCCTGTCAGCCAAAGGAAAGAAGGATACCTGGTCAGTTGCAAACTTCATCCTGTCCATGGGATAAAAACAAATTAGTTCCCGGTTGTGAGACCTAAGAGACCTGTCTCCCATGGTAGCCCAGCGTCCTCTGCAGGCTTCCATGCCCAAAAGACTACTTTTATTCAATACTCAGGTTTAATCTTTACTTGTAGAGTCTTCCCTGATCCCACTGCAACCCCCACCCACCAGAGTTAATAACTCAACTCTTTTCCCCTGCTTCAGCACCTTGGACTTGCCTCTCTTGTTTGCACAAGTGTACTTGCCTTCCTGTTCATTCTTGCTGATGGTCTTATTAAGGGAGCAGACTGCCAAGCTCATCTTTGTATCCTCATCAGTACTTGGATTTATGAAAACACATCTGAATGCTTTACTGTTGTACTTGAAGAATAACAGATCTGTGCCTTTTAGTATTCCTTTGTGATCCAAACAGGAGTAAGTCTGAGTTTTGTGAGATAATACTCATAGTTTACAACATAATTTTACCATTTCCCAGCCCATCTATGAAGTTTAACTGAATTCAGCTTTCTTTAGTACAAAACATGCACATCAAAAATGAGTTTATGTATTGGGTTTGTGGGCAGGGAGGAGAAGATAGAAATAGGGACCACCAGCCTTTCTTCCAATACCCTGTCCCTGCCCCCAGTGTGGATGACTCTTGGGTCTCCAAATGCCTCCCAATAGGCTGGTCATGGTTTATGGAAAACCTGATGGTAACAGTTCCCTCCCACTCATGCCAAAGAGTATCAGACAAATAGGGCTGGTCTCACTATGATCTTCTCATGAAATGACTGTAACACCAACTGAAACCTCTTTATCTGTAAGCTGAGCTCATACCTGCTAGTGTTCTTTCCCCACTTCTGTTCATAAGAGCTAACCAAGCTTTCTATTCATTCCTCCCCCTGCGATTGTAAAAGCAGCAAGGCATTTATATCTTTTTGACTTATTATTTCTGCCAAAATTCTTAGCAAAAGTGGGGGGGGGTAGTATGAGCATATGATCTCACTGAGAGCTCCAGTTCTCCTTCCTTCCTTACCTATATTACATTTCCACTGCCCTCTTTGCAGTAAGTAGGTCCATATAATTAGTTCTGACTAGCAGCTTTGGTGGTAAGCGAATTCTTCACCTACTCTTCCCCTGAGACACTAAACATGTAAACATGTATTCAGATGGGGGTGACATCAAATGAAAGTATCCTGGAATGTTGAGACACTACATACAAGGTGGCTGTCCTGGGATTCACCAAGACTTGCAGAACATTTTTCAAGAGCAAGAAATACACATTTATTTTAGGAAGCCACTGAGATTTCCTAGTGCTCGTTATTGCAGCATTGCCTAACCGGTCCTGACTTAAACACACAGATTTAACCACCACCATGGACTCAGTCACTTTACTTTAACTTAGGGATAGAAACTTAATTCATCAGAACATCCTTCTGGGTGAGCCTTCTCAATAGATACAAAATTATCATTTCATTCAACATATATTTTGAGCCCAAAGCAAATTTACTATCTTAACTCTGTTTTTTACTGTGTTTTCAAGAGAAGAAAAAAAATCTACATGAAAAGATGGTCTAATGAAAGCTAAAAACTCTTTTGCATTTAATTCCAATCTTCGCAATAAGAAATACCCTTCATATGCCATTACTGATGATACCTATATAATGACTCATAAACTGAGAGATCATAAGAAAGGCGCTAAAACCAGTGTTCAGGGTCTTGTTGGAAAGTGCACATCTCCCCATATCATTCATTTGGAAAGATGTGTGATTCTGGAGTAAAAATGACAAGTTATTATTTTTTTCAGAGGGAAATCAGTTTTATTTATTTATTTATTTGTTTATTTATTTATTACCTTATTTGTTTATTTATTTATTATTATTATTTCGGGACAAACCCGAAAGCAGGCTGGAGGGCCTGAAGAACCATTTGGACATAATGAGATGGTGTGGATGACAAGCTCTCAGTTTCATGCAGTCACAAGTGGCTTGTTCACAGAGGCAGAGTTGAAGAGGATCATTTTTGTCAGATGGAGTGATCAGATGGTAACCTATACCCCAGGTGTATAAATGTTCTGCACAGAAGAGCTGCTAGCCTTTTAATACACTTAATAAACTCTCAGCTTGCAACAGAATCCGCACAAAATATGAAAAGTGTTGAAACGAGCTGGATGGCAGAAATTTGTGTTCGACTTCCTCTCTTACTTCCTAAGGCCTTCTTCAAATGGAGGTGTGCACGCCTTTCATACTGCCTGCCCAGTGTGGCTATTTGCCAATGAGGTTGTGCTGAGCATAGCAAACACTAAAAATCGAAGAAAAAACAAAACAAAAGGAAGGAAGAGATTCCTTTTCTAGGAAGGTCCTGAAAAGACAGACCCTTCAACAATTAAAATGATTAGTGTTTCAACGAAAGAGCTCCTTATAGCTGAGGACAGTTCTCAAGACCCTATGTCTTTGATTAGTTAAGACCCTCACAGTAATGTATGGGCTCTCACAGTCAGACACTTAGGCAGAATGAGTAACAATTTATGTAATGGAGTTAGAACTGGGGATGTTATTTGTCGTGCTTGCACATGATTAATTTAATTTTTGTTGGCAATAACAGTTTCCAGGGGCTAGTGAAGCAGTATCTCTACATTTTAGGCCCTTAGGTTTATTCTATTTCCCTGAGTTAAGATAACTGTATCTAATCTCAAAAATTTGGAGTCAAGATGATTAACTACCCATAATAATTGCTAAAACATACTGAACATTTACTGTGTCAGTACTTTCCACATACCAACTCTTCTAATCCCTCACAAAACTCTATGAGGAACCCATTTTACAGATGAGGAAACTGAGGCATAGACGGAATACATTTCCCCAGGGCACACTGTTAGTGAATGGTAGGAGAGGGATTCAATTCCAGTCAGTCTGTTTCCAGAGCATGCCCTTCTAGCTTCTGCACAATAATGTCTCATATAGCAAATGTGCTTCAGAGTAATTAAGTTCACATGAGGCTCCACCCATCATATACCCCATTTACAGATAATGAAACTAGAGGCTCAAGAAAGATTCAGCATCTGTTGAAACCTACTGAAAGGCAGAGCAAGAACATATCCCTGGGTACTGGAATTCTAAAGCCCATAGACTCCCAAGAATGAATTTACATCACTGCATTTGATAGTGATGTGTTTTATTTTAAGATAGAGTGAACACAACTCTTAAAGGTACATTTTTAAATCAAATGCTATTTGGCAATTGAAACAGATGAAAATGATGTAGTATGGAAGACAAGCACAAAGATAGACACCTTAAAAAAAGGTTTTGTGAGATATGGTGCTGATTCTAGTGTTTTGCTTCACAGTATCAGCTCAGGAACACGGCCCCCTTTATATCCTACGGAGAAGAAACACACCCTTGTTCCTTGCTCTTTTCCTCCCCACTTGGGGAGCCAACTTGGTAAGTGCTCCCTCAGGGACTAGGTGAATACCAATGGCAGAGAAGTGCTCATGAAACATTACCTTTTTGTGAGCTTTGTCTCTTTTTCGGGGTTACCGAACGTGCAATGACATAATGGATGGGAAAGCATTTTATAAAATACAGAGTGTGAGATAATGTAAAGTGCTTCTCTCCAATGTGTCTTGAAGATGATGACTGCAGGCAGTCGACTGTAAGATGTATGTTATTACAGACCTTCAGCTTCCCTTGAGATATAGAGGAAGTCCATGGCGATTCAGGGAGTCCCAGTGTGTGACTGCCAAATTATTCTGTCAACTACAGTCCCCAAAGCCATTTTCTGAAGTCCATAGACTTAGATACTTTGGAAACTCAATTTATGCAGGGAAGATAAGCTTTGGTGAGGGAACACAGAGCACACAAAGAGACAAAAGAAAACCCATACTCAGGTTCCTGTTGTTGGGAAATTATATCCTTAAGGAAACTTCCTCGATGGTCAGGTGGGTTGCAAATGTCCCTTTCTTACCATAAATATAGGTGTTGTGCTGTCTAAAGTACAGGGGCAAAATTAGAAACGCTTTAGCAAATGAATGGATGGGTGAATAAAGAAGCACATGCTTTATGTTATTTAAAAAATACCACTGAAGATGCAAGGACACAAGATATGTTCCCAAAATGTTTAAACAATGGTAAGTTGTTGAAAAATGTGTAAGACCTGAGGGCATCCTTATAAAGAAATTTGCCCATGGTTGATGTTACACACAAAATGAGAACTAAAACAAATGTCGAACTCTGGGTTACGAACTAGAGAACGGCTTAGAATGTAATACAATTATTGGTATTACATGTATCTTCATAACAACAGTACTATTAGTTTATTGATCACAGAGAGGTTATAAAACTTGCTTAAAGTCACACAGCAAGTAAGTGGTAGAGCCAAGTTTAAAGTCTGCTGATCTGGAATAAGACTCTAGTTTTGGTATGCTATCACTCCACCTTTTCCCACCTGCAAGTTTAATTCCCCTAATAAACATATTTTCACTAAGGTACTATTATAATTTCTATTTCACTAATGAAAAAATTGAGGATTAGAGTGGTTTCAATAGCTCATTTAGGACTGCACAGATAATATAGATCCTAATCAATATATGCATCAATGTGTCCATATATACCGTGTATATATATATATGGGTATTCTGGATAATTTCACTATTTTTTTCTTAGTCATATTTCTCTAATGGCTCCACATGACCTATAGGAAAAGATGGAACTACTTCATGAGACATGTAGGACACTTAATGATCTAGTCCCTATATGCTGGATAAAAAGGGATTAATTAATGAGAGAACAGTCACCACATGGCCGATAACTTTGGGTTATTTCCCTATGGAAGGGATCTTCATTCTATCATGTTCTGCAGAAAGTTTGCAGTCTGCTCTGCTTGTGCCCCTAGAAAGGCCTTTTTCTAACTTGAATGATGCATCATGCCAACAGGCTCTTCATCTTTGCAAGATAAGTGTGCTACCTCCGCATGCTACAGACTTGGTTCTATCGGGATGCTCTGACAGAGAGCTGGAAGGACCAAATAAATTCCCTGAGGTAAAAGGAGTCATTTCTTGACTCCCCCCGCCACTTCTTGTATAACACTGCTGAATATCTCACTGGGATTACAGCCACTTTATTTCCTCTAAACATATTTCCATGTTACCCTTTCAAATGTCATTTGCCATTTGCCTACTGAAACCCTCTGCAGTAGATTGCATTATTACTCAGTCTTCTTTATCTTTCCCTGTAAAGGGATTGCAGCAACATGCCCTTGTCATTCCTCATGGGAAGTGTACATTTCTCTACCCTACTGGTATTGCACTTGACCCTGTAGCTTGCTTTGGCAGATGTGACAAATCTGCCAAGAAGAAGCTTTCAATTTGATTGTGTATTTATGCTTCTCTGCCCTCTGTCATGAGAAGGACATGTGCTAGAGAGGGGTCACTGGGACTGGGTCCTGGAATGTGGAGCAGATCTAAACTCACAACAGGGAGAAAAGCCACAGCAGATAACCCAAAGCCACCAATGTGTAAATTGAGCAAGAAAAAATATTTGTAAGCTATTGGGATTTTGAGGTTATTTGTTATAAAGCCTCACATAGCAAACACTAATTAATATATATGACTTCCCAGAGCTTAATAGTTTTTAATAATTCAACCAGCCCCTCCATCATCTGATCTGTCTTCTTCTCCAGTGTCCATCACTCTGCTTCACCCCTTACCTGCTACCATTTTCAAGATGTATATATAGCCTTGTGTGTCTTGGCAAGTTTGGAAGATCACCCATACACATTATCAACTGATTAACTCTTAGTCCACACCTCCTTGGTAGCCTCCCCTTGGCCCTTACAAGCAGGCTTAGATATTCCACCTTTACACTTGTAAGATATCTTGTACTGTCATGAATGTTCAACCAGCATTTATTGTCCTAAACACCGAGTCTATAATGGGAGCAGGACAACAACTTTCTTTCTTAGTAAACTGTATGGTCTAACAATAATCATCAAACTGATCTCACTGTGGGTAATCAGCTGTTAATTTATTTCTACTTCATATACTAAACAACAAGCTTCTTGGGAGGAAGGGCTATGAGGGGCATTCCAGAGTGACTTAAAAGTTTTCACACACTATGTCCTCACTTCTACTTATTGAATAAATGACAAAATGGATGACAAAACAAGCATACATATAAACATATGGGTGAATAAGTAATCCATCCAGCAAACAAACAAATAAGCATGTTCTATCATAAGTTAGTACTGTAGATTTGGGTAATGTCATGAGATATCACTAAGTCTCCCTTTGCTTATTCAAAAAAAATGGAAGTTAATTTATATAAATGCTTTTTTTTTTCCGAGTACAAACATTTGAAGAAAAAGTCTTGCACAGTGACCTAGTTTATCTCTAAAACTACTTTATCAAGAAAAAACAAATTGAGGAGAAATTTTTACCTTGCTCACATGATCAAGTGGACAGGCTGGCACATATAGATAATTCTA
This sequence comes from Enhydra lutris kenyoni, assembly GCF_002288905.1. Taxonomy (NCBI): domain Eukaryota; kingdom Metazoa; phylum Chordata; class Mammalia; order Carnivora; family Mustelidae; genus Enhydra; species Enhydra lutris. The sequence goes on from NW_019154123.1 coordinate 3,170,831, forward strand.
GTTATTATTATTTCACAATGCTGTGATATCTTAGTGCTAAAGCCTTCACCAAGACCCAAAAAGCGACAATCTTCAATTCTCTATGGTGCTTTAAAGTTTACAGCTGAATCTATTTATTCCACTGTATTTACCAGTATTTTATGGTTTATTTATCACTGTCTAAGAAAATACATAGTTCCATTTTATTTTTCCCAGCTTGTCTACTGAAACTGAAGGAATAATTATTCCAGAACCTTTTGGGCTATAATAAACATTTAAAGATTCAAGCACTAACTCAAATGTTTATATTATTTTGGCTGCTGGGATTTTGTTTTTGTCACTGATTGATAAGTTTATGAGTTTAGAGTTTTTTTGAAAATTTATTTGAAAAATATTTTAAATTTATTTTAAAGACAATCTGCCAGAAGCACCTGGGTGGCTCAGTGGGTTAACATCTGACTTCAGCTCAGGTCATGATCTCTGGGTCTGGAATTGAGCCTTTGTGCTTGGGTAGGGAGCCTGCTTCTCCCTCTCCCTCTAAACGCCCCTCCGCCCCCACACATGTGTATGCGAGTGCCCTCTGTCTCAAACAAATAAATAAATAAAATCTTTTTTAAAAAAATCTGCCATAGTGTGACAATTTCACATTTATAACCTGCATTATATAACCTCTTCTAATGGCTAAAGTTGGTAATCAATAGTGAAAGTATCTTTGGGAATTAAGGGAATAAAGAAAACAATTATATTCTTTGCATCAACAGTTTCTACTATTGTACAAGTTGGATACTTCTAAATTTATTCAATCTAATGGTGACATAATTTAAATGTAACCAAATGCACATGCATGCATGCACAGACACACACATATATACATACACACACCCCTTTCATTTAATTTCCCAATAATGGGAAGAAAAGGCAGAGAAGGTTAGAACACCATATCTATCTCTTGTCAAATAGAGACTATGATGGTGAACTTGAACTTGAACTTGAAAATACACTTTACAAAGAGAGTATCATGGGCTCTAATTTTTCCCAAAAACTACTTAAACATTGAAAGGTCCAGTGTCATGAGATTTTACAGAACTAAAATCTAGATAGAATTAAGTTAATTAAGGCAATATGGGGTGATGTCACCTATAACAAAAAATTATTTTATATAACAGAAGTACATTTTCCGTAACAAAACCCTTTTTTAAGTCCATGCCTGAGATGGCCAATTAGCCAAAAATTATATCCTTTCACCTCCTAAAAACATGAGTAAAATGAAAGCAGAGGAACTTAAAAAGACATTACTGTACAACCAACACAGAAGAAACCACAGTAGCTGAGAGAGCTCAGAAGTTTGGATATGGACAGACATTGGAAGAGTGCTAACCACTGCGGCAACATGGAGACAGCTTTGACCTAATTGCTTGTCCTGAAAAATACACATAAGAATAGAGCAAGTTTGTCCTACAGACACCCTGGAAGGATCACCCTTTAAGGCTTCAGGAGATGTGGAAAGGAGCAATGAGGCAGCCTCTGATGACATGAAGATTGAAATTCTATATTCTTAGTATTTAAACCCCAATGATACCATTCTGATACCACTAACCCAGGCAAGAATGGGCCACATACATACACACCAAACACATCTTTGTAAATTGTTTCTGTATTAAACTCCTCAAATTACCCTGTTGGATCATAAGATCTGGTGTGGTCATGCAATAGGTTCTTGACAAGATACTGTAATTTGTTATGTGTGGTCAAGAACCAAACCTTCAAGATAAGATTCTGGGATGGACTTGCTCCTATATTCAAGGAATGCAGATTCCTCCTTGCTGGAGGAAATAGAAAAGAGATCATCAGGGATGTGATGGAATCACAATTACTCAATTTATCCCCAGCGGTTGCCTGGGAGGAAGTACAGGTGGAAGATGAGGCTCTGAGAGATCAAGTGGCTATGACCCTAGTCACTAAGGGAACAACAGATCACCCTAGAGAGCAAGCATAAGGAGAACAAAAAATTAAAGGCTACGAGCCTGTGGAGAAGGCTTTCTTGGTAGTTCTCAAGGTGTTCCTCATTTCTACTGATAACAGGGCAGATATGGCTAATTAACACAGTCCATAAAGATGAAATCGACTGGTAGTCTATTAAGGTTCTCCGTGACATATACATTCTACAGAAATATTCTTGGTTGCCCGAGGAGAAAACTAACTCAAGGTATCATGGTAGAGATTCTGGCCTTTTACCAGTTTTCAGATCTAAATCACAGACCACCCCCTACTAGCCCCTTAAACGAGAGGCAGGTCTATCTGCTTGTGGAAGGACCTTACAGCCTGATCAAAAATGTACTATTTCCCCAAGCTTTTGAGACTGATTTGTAGCCACTTTCCAGGACAACAGTACTCTGGAAAAAGGCAAATAGTTTGGTCTTTTGGGGGAGTTATTAAATATTGGCTATGAATTTATGCTAATGCCTGGAGACAATACCACTAAGAAGGGATTTATGGAAATTTGGTGACAGATGGAAACTTGGCCCAAGCCCACCTAATAATGGATCCAGGGTAACCATATACATTCCTCAGATTATTTCCCTATTCACCAGAAAAGAGGTATACTTACAAATGGGCGGAATCGACATTAGGTCCCAGGCCCATAAAATAAGGGTTATTATGGCCAAATGTAAACCAATTAATCTTCCCTTTCTGGGGGATTTGCAGATTAGTGTCACTATCAAAGACCTGAGTAACATGGTGGGTGGTGGTAATTGTTCATACACATGAACATTCAATTCATCAGTGAAAAACCCAGGAAAGAGACCCTGAATATTTTCTCTCCTCTGTCTCACCATATTCCCAATATTTCATATTGTTTATTTGTTACCTCTAGGAGATGGGTACCTGAGCGTTTGTTTTATTGTTCTCTATACTCTAAAAGTAGTCCACATTTTAAATTTCTAAAATAATAAAACAACATATTTCAAAAATAAATAAGAAAATTGGAATCTTATCAAATTTGTAATTCCAAGGAAAACAATGAAAAAGTATAAAAGTAAAATCAATCCATAGTACACTACTCAGATAAGCAATACATCAAGAAAATTGTATTATAACTACTATTGTTTTCATGTCAATGTATGTTGAAATATACCAGGGGTACTGTAGAAAAGAGACAAAGACACAGCAGGAAAAGAGTTGTGCTACAGATGGGGAAACTGAATTGAAACACAAGAAAGATTAATTGCCCAAGGTTATTCAACTCAACGAGGTTAAAGCCAAGCTTCCAACCCAGGGGATCTACTTTCGTCTGATACCGAAGAGACACAGGTAAAATTATGTACAAGTATGTGCAAATATTTGTTCTTCAACACCATCCTACAGGAAATCTGGAAAGAAGTCAGATTTTAAGATTTTGTATAGATGACTAATACATTGAAAGCTAAAGTACTAATAATATTTATTCTTAGAACATTACTTTCAGCCCTTGGCAGATTATTTCAAGGAAAGGAGGTGAAGTTATTATTACAAATTATACCATCAAGTGGTAGTTATTACAGGAGTTCTTTTTAGTTTGTCTTGTTTGGGTTCTTATTTTGGTCTCTGATTTGACTTTTTATTTTTACTTTCTTTCCCCAGTAGACTAGTTCTCTTCAACAAGGTTAGCTGATATTCCTTGGAACACTGGAGACATAGTAACTAAAAACGAGATGTTTGTATTTTAGAACAGGAAGCATACACATGCAAAGACAAGAACTGAAGCGAGGGAAATCTCTTGTTTCTCCATGGTCACAATGAAGACTGTGGTTAATTTTCCCTATTATAATTATATTTTCTCTAAGGTTTATGGAGATTGACAATCTATCAAAACCCAAGAGCTCAGGTCAATGCAATCCCATTACAAAAAGTGAGAATAGAAAGGGGGTGGGAGGAATGGGGTGGCTGGGTGATGGACATTGAGGAGGGTATGTGCTATGATGAGTGCTATGAATTGTGTAAGACTGATGATTCACAGACCTGTGCCCCTGAAATAAATAATATATTATATGATAATATAAATAAATAAATGCAAACAAGTGACAATTCCATTAGCAGGAAAACAGAATGCTGAGAAGTCCTTGGTAACTGAAACTTGTTATCACTAGCATGGAAATGGGGCAATTTTATTTTCTTTTTTGGTAAATAGTTGTAGATGTTGAAGATATCCTGCTGGACTATAACACTGGTAGTCTTCATTTACACATCCCTTCACCTTACCACTTTTTCCTCTCTCACTTGCCTTCCTCTGCCTCAGTAATTCCAAGGAATCTCAGAGGAAAGAAATAATAACATATAATAACATAAGGAATGTAGTGTCACACAGAGATAAATTTCCTAGCCAAAGCAATGACAAGGTGAAGGGAAGATATAAGATGATTCAAAACTGAAGTGATTTGCTTTAAAAAAATTCTTTCTATATTTCATGTTCTTTTCTCAGTTTACATCCTCAGATGTTTCTAATCCAATCACATCTAGATAATCTGAATACTCTTAATTTGCTTGACTTCTTATGTGGTGCATGTGGACACACAACCCTTTGGATATTTTCTTTCAGTGTTTAGAATCAACCCAAAGTATGATGGCAGGGATAACACACACGTCTCTAAAGAGAAAAAGCAGAAAATAGAAATGAGCAAATCAAATCTGGCATTAGAAAAACTTCAGTACACACATGATGGTGAATAGCACTGGACACTCCACCTCAGTGTTCAGGGAATGTGATGGTGGGCTGGGGGCTAGTGTGGAGAGTACATGACGTCTCTGAAGGGGCTGCCTCTTCCTCCTCCACCCAAGTGTTACCAGAACTTCTGATTTCTTTTTTTAAGATTTTATTTATTTATTTCAGAAGGGGAAAGAGAGATGGGGGGAGGGGCAGAGGGAGAAGCAGGCTCTCCTTGAGCAGGGAGCCTGATGTGGGGCTCAATCCAAGGACCCTGGGATCATGACCTGAGCCAAAGGCAGAAGCTTAACCGACTGAGTCACCAAGGTGCCCCAGATCTCCTGATTCTTAAGAAAAGCCAGAAAATCTGATTGTTACATATAATCTGGTGTTTAAATGCTACATTGTATTCAATCTTCTTAAAATAACACATGAGTCAGAAAGAAAAACACGTGGAGTCCCCTAATTGAGCTTGCAGGGCACAGGTTTGTTACCTCTACATGAAAACAAATTCACCACATTGAACAACAAACTACATATCGAATTCAAAGTAAAAAAAAAAAAAAATGTCATAACTCCTGGAGGTTTGAGAAACCATCACATCCTGTTCATAAGTTTACCTTTGAGGAAATTGAGGCCCTGCTTTTTTTGTAACCAGGTAAGAACAAACGCAGTCCAAGAATCTGCATGAACTGGCCAGTGAACCAGACATCAAACTAAACATATTTACTTAGCATTTCCTTCATCAATAGCCTCCCTCTCCTCGAGGAACTCAATGTTTATTCCTCTAGGAAAAAATAGGACCTCAACACTAGAAACAAGGGCTGTGTAATAGTAGGTTTGTGAAGCTATTCTGCTCCCCCAGGCACCATAATCTTTACTGAGTGGTCTGATGGAGTCCACGCAGTGCAGATATTTGTCATAATATCATCACATGAATTCTTTACATCAAGCTATTTAGGGACTGTCGGTGTTGCTTCTGAACTTCAGAGTACAAAGGCCAGGAGCAACAGCAGGAATCCTCAGTGATCCAGCTACGGTTGCTACAACACTTCTGAAGGAAAGGAGGAGCAAGGACACTCCAGGTGAACACACAAAATTTATTCCTAGCTACTGCTTCAAAACAAATCTATCTCTGCTCTCCTTATTCTAATGAGCTAGCCTCCTCCAAGGACTTCTTTTCTCTTGAAAATAAAGCATTCTAGCTGCTACCATGGACTTTTCCCCAAAGGCCCTACTCTACTTCTGAACTGACTTTCTAGCCCACATGGTGTCATCCCTCAACACATCTCTCTGGAGAAGATTACATTTGCCAATGGACACACAGACAGTGAGGCCACCAAATTTGCATAAGAAGTCACAGCAATTATGAAAGTAATTCCAGAGAGAGGGAAGATGGTGGAAGAGTAGGTTTCACCAGGTTCCTTGAATTCAGCTAGATATCTATCAAACCATTCTGAATACCTGTGAATTCAACCTGAGATCTAAGAAAAGAATTGCTGCAATTATACAACTAGAAAAGCCTCCACTTTTTGCCAGATAGGAGGTGTGGAGATATAAATTTGAGGGGATATATCAGGAGATAAACTGAGGAGGGAGGTAGCCTCCATAAGCTGGTAACCAGCAAGTGATAAAGTAGCAGAGTGCAAAATTGGAACTTTTACAGTTCTGCTCTGCTGAGGCACATCTGTGCCTGAAAGGTGCTCAGGTAGTAAAATGTGGAAGAATCCTAAGTAGGACAGGGTGGTCTCAGGATCCCCAGGGGTACAGAAAGAACAGGAGTACCTGAGTGAAACAGAGTTACTAAGCATTGGAGCGGGAAAGCCAGCTGCAATCAGCAAGCCCTCAGAGTGGTCTCTCAGCTGGATGTTGCCATAAACTGCAAACCATGGCACGACCCACAACTGTGCTCCAAGCAGGGGCCCAGCAAGTGACAACTGTAAGACCATGCTCCTTCCCCTAAGATGAGTGGCATGGGTACGTGCATGATGGGACAACTTGTCCCTGAGCAAGGGCTTAATGAGGTGGGGGGCCACAGTGAGAGCCCCTCTTCCGGGATTGGTGCAGGCGTGCACCACAGGAATCTACAGAGTTTGGCACACACAAAAGGGACTAACTGCTTTCCCCTGAAGGTGCACTGAAGAGTGGAGGCCGCGATCATTTTGCTCTGGGGCTGGAGATGAGGGCACCACCATTTTTATTTTTAATTTTTTTTCATCCTCTAAAGTGGCAGGAAAAGTCTTCAGGGAACAAAAGCCACAAATAGCAACCCAAAGCAGTTTACACTGAGCCTGGTCCCCTGGCAAGGGACAGTGCAACTCCACTCAGGTAAAGACACCTGAGATTCAGCACGGCAGACCCCTCCCCCAGAGAACCACCATGATCCTCAGGTGACCACCAAGTGTATAGATCACTCAGAACCAAAAAAATCTTATGCTACAGGAAAATAGTATATAGAATTAGAGGGCTTTTTCCTCATGAGTCTTTAGTCTTTCAGTTTAAATTTTTCTTTTTCTTTTTTTTTTATTCCTTTTCAAACTATCTTCTTATTTTATCAGCTCTTTGTTTTTAAGTCTTTTTTTAAATTTTCAACTTTTAAATTTCATTTTATTGATATAGTCTTCATTTTTGGCTTCCTTACACTCTATTCAACTTTACTTTTGTATAAACATGAGTTTTTCTTTATTTACAATTTTGGGATTTAGTGTCTTCTAACAAACAGACCAAAATACACCCAGGACCAACTGGATCACCCTGTTTTGTCTACCTGTGAGATTACATTTTCTCTTTTTCCCCTTTTCTCCTTTTCTTTTTTGGTTTCTGACATCTTCAGATTTGTCTAGTGCGTACTTTGCTGGAGTCATGGTTGATATTTTTGCTTTTGTTCTATCCTTCATCTATTCTTGTCTGGGCAAAATGACTAGAAGGAGTAATTCACAACAAAAGAATCAGAGGTAATGCTCTCTGTCATAAATCTAATTGATACAGATATAAGTAACAGGTCAGACCTAGAATTCAGAATAATGATTATAAAGTTATTAGCTGGGCTTGAAAAAAGCATAAAAGGGAGAAGAGAATCTCTTAGTGCAGAAATAAAGTCTTATCAGGCCGAAATTAAAAATGATTTAACTGAGATGCCCTCTAAAATGGATATTCTAAGAGCTAGGGTAAATGAGGCAGAAGAGAGAGTCAGTAACATAGAAGACAAAATGATGGAAAGGAAGGAAGCTGTGGAAAAGAGAGAAGAATAACTAACTGACCATACAGGGACACTTCAAGAAATCAATGATACCATAAAGTGAAAAATATTAGAATTATTGGGGTCCAGAGGAAGAAGAAAGAGAGAGGCGGGGAAAGAGACAGAGAGAGAGAGATAGAAGGTATGTCTGAAAAAATCATAACAGAACTTCCTTAACTTTTTTCTTAAGTTCCTTCTGGGGAAGGAAGCAGGCATTCACATCCAGGAGGCACAGAGAAACCCCCTTAAAATCAATAAGAATAGATCAACATCCTGACATATAATAATGAAGCTTGCAAATTTCAGAGATAAAGAGAAAATCCTGAAAGCAGCTAGACACAAGAAGTACTTAACATACAAGTGTAGGAACATTAAATTGGTAGCAGATCTATCCATGGAGACCTGGCAGGCCAGAAAGGGCTGACATGATATATTTAGGGTAGTAAATGAGAAAAACATGCAGCCAACAATACTAAACATGCAGCCAACAATACTTCATCCAGCAACACTGTCATTCAGAATGGAAGGAGAGGGAAAAAGCTTCCAGAACAAAGAGAAACTAAAAGAACTTGTGATCACTAAACTGGCCTTGCAAGAAATATTAAAAGTGATCCTGTAAGTGAAGATAAAGCCCAAAAATAACATAGACTAGAAAGAAACAGAGACAGTCTACAGAAACAGGGACTTTACAGGTAATACAATGGCACTAAATTAATATCTTTCAACAGTTACTCTGATTATAAATGGCTAAATTATAAATATTTATGCTCCTTACTTGGGAGCAGCCAATTATAAACCAATTAATAACAAAATTAAAGAAACACAATTGATAATAATACAATAATAATAGAGGACTTTAACACCCCACTCACTGCAGTGGACAGATCAACAAGGAAACAAAGGCTCTGAATGACACACTGGACCAGATGAACTTCACAGATATATACAGAGCATTCCATCCTAAAGCAAAAGAATACATATTCTTCTTGAGTACACATAGAACATTCTCCAGAGTAGAGCACATACTGGGTCACAAATCAGGTCTCAACTAGTACCAAAAGATTGTAATTATTCCCTGCTATTTTTGGACCACAATGCTTTGAAACTGGAACTTAATCATAAGAGGAAATTTAGAAGTCACTCAAATACTTGGAGGTTAAAGAGCATTCTACTAAAGAATGAATGGGTCGGCCAGGAAATTAAAGAAGAAGTAAAAAAATTCATGAAAACAAATGAAAATGAAAATTAAACTTTTCAAAACATTTGGGATGCAGCAAAGGCAGGCCTAAGAGGGAATACATAGCAATACAAGCCTTTCTCAAGAAACTAGAAAAGTCTCAAATACACAAGCTAACCTTAAACCTGAAGGACCTGCAGAAAAAAACAGCGAATAAAGCCTAAACATTCAGGAGATGAGAAATAATAAAGATCAGAGCAGAAATCAATGAAATAGAAACCAAAAGAACAGTAGAACATATCAACAAAACTAGAAGATGGTTCTTTGAAAGAATTAGTAAAATCAATAAACCCCTAGCCAGACTTATCAAAAAGAAAAGAGAAAGGACCCAAATTGAAATCATGAATGAAAGAGGAGGGAATACAACTAACACCAAGGAAATACAAACAATTTTAAGAACATACTATGAGCAACTATATGACAACAAATTGGGCAATCTGGAAGAAATGGATGGATTTCTAGAAATAGAAACTACCAACAATGAAACAGAAAGAGATAGAAAAAACCTGAACAGACCCATAACCAGCAAGGAAACTGAACAGTAAACAAAAATCTCCAAACAAATATGAGTCCAGGGTCAAATAGCTTCCTAAGGGAATTCTACAAACATTTAAAGAACTACTACCTAATGTTCTAAAGCTGTTTCAAAAGAAAGAAAGGGAAGGAAAACTTCCAAACTCATTCTTTGAGGCCGGCATTACCTTAATCCCCAAATCAGCCAAAGATCCTCAACCAACAAAAAGGAGAATTACAGATCAATATCCCTAATGAACATGGATGCCAAAATTCTCACCAAGATACTAGTTAATAGGATCCAAAAGTACATTAAAAAGTATTATTCACCATAACCATGTAGGATTTATTCCTGGGCTCCAAAGTTGGTTCAAGAGTCACAAATCAATCAATGTGATATATCACATTAATAAAAGAAAGGAAAAGAATTATACGATCCTCTCAAGTGATGTAGAAAAAGCATTTGACAAAATACAACATCCTTTCCTGATTAAAACTCTTCCAAGTATAAGGACAGATGGAACATACCTCAATATTGTAAAAGCCATTCTATGAAAAGCCTACAGTGAATGTTATTCTCAATAGGAATAAACTGAGAGTTTTTCTCCTAAGGTCAGGAACATGACAGGGATGTCCACTCTCACCACTGTTCAACATAGTACTAGAAATCATAACCTCAGTAATCAGACAACAAAAAGAAATAAAAGGCATCAGAAGCAGCAAAGAAGAAGTTAAACTCTCGCTCTTCACAGAGTGGAAAAACCCAACAAACTCCACCCCAAAATTGCTAGAATTCATACAGGACTTCAGGCACATGGCAGGATATAAAGTTAATGCACAGAAATAAGTTATATTTCTATACACTAACAATGAGACAGAAGAAAGAGAAATTAAGAATCAGTCCCATTTAGAACTGCACCCAAAACCATAAGATACCTGGGAATAGGGGCACCTGGGTGGCTCAGTTGGTTAAGTGTCTGCCTTCGGCTCAGGTCATAATTACGGGGTCCTGGAATGAGCCCCACATCAGGCTCCCTGCTCAGTGGGGAACCTGCTTCTCCCTCTCACCCTGCCTGCCGCTCCCCTGCTTGTGGTCTCTCTCTCAAATAAACAAATAAAATCTTAAAAAAAAAAAGAAAGAAAGAAAAAGAAAGACACCTGAGAATAAAGCTAACCAAAGAGGTAAAGGATCTTTATGCTAAAAACTACAAAACACTTATGAAAGAAATTGAGGAAGACATGAAGAAATGGAAAAACATTCCATGCTTGTGGATTGGAAGAATAAATATTAAAATGTCAATGCTGTGATACCTGGGTGTCAGGTCATGGACCCAGAGTCCTGGGATCAAGCCCTGCATCAGGCTCCTTGCTCAGTGTGGAGCCTGTTTCTTCTCATTCTGCCTGCTGCTCCCCAGCTTGTGTTCTCTCTCTCTCCCTCTAATAAATAAATAAATAAAATCTTTAAAACTAAATAAATAAAATAAAATGTCTATGGTACCCAGCACAACTTACTCTTTCAATGTAATCTCTATCAAAATACCATCAACATTTTTCATAGAGCTGGAACAAATAATCCTAAAATTTATATGGAACTAGAAAAGACCCTGAATAGCCAAAGGAATGTTGAAAAAGAAAACCAAAGTTGCTGGCATCACAATGCTGGACTTCAAGCTCTATTACAAAGGTATAGTTATCAAAACTGATACTGGTACAAAAACCGACATGGATCACTGGAACAGAATAGAGAACCCAGAAATGGAACCTGAACTCTATGGTCAACTAAACCTAAACAAAGCAGGAAAGAATATCCAATGGAAAAAGGACAAATGGTTTTGGGAAAATTGGACAGCCACATGTAGAAGAATGAAACTGTAATATTTTCTTATACAGTACACAAAGATAAACTCAAAATGGATGAAAGACCTAATTGTGAGAGAGGAATCCATAAAAATCCTAGAGGGGAACACAGGCAGCAATTTCTTCAACCTTGGCCGTACCAACATCTTGCTAGATAGGTCTCCAAAGGCAAGGGAAACAAAAGCAAAAATGAACTATTGGGACTGCATCAAGATAAAAAGCTTTTGCACAGCAAAGGAGACAGTCAACAAAACTAAAATGCAACCAAAGAATGGGAGAAAATATTTGCAAATGACATATCAGATGAAGGGCTAATACCCAATATCTATAAAGAACTTAGCAAACTCAAAACCCAAGAACCAATTAATCCAGTCAAGAAATGGGCAGAAGACATGAACAGACATTTCTCCAAAGACATACAAATGGCTAACAGACACATGAAAAAATGTTCCACATCCCCTTACTTCAGAGAAATAGAAATAAAAACCACAATGAGATACCATCTCACACCAGTTAGAATGGCCAAAATTAATAAGTCAGGAAACAACAAATGTTGGCAAGGATGTGGAGAAAGGGGAACCCTTTTATACTGTTGAGGGAATGCAAGCTGGTATAGCCACTCTGGAAAACAGTATGGAGGTTTCTCAAGAAGTTAAAAATAGAGCTACCCTATGACCTAGCAATTGCACTACTAGATATTTACTCCAATGATAAAAATGTAGTGAGCCAGATGGGTACCCACACCCCAATGTTTATAGCAGCAATTGCCATAATAGTCAAACTGTGGGAAGAGCCCAGATGTCCATGGACAGATTAATGTATAAAGAAGATGAGGTATATATATATATAGAATGTAATAATACTCAGGCAACAGAAATGATGAATACTTACATTTACATCAACATGGATGGAACTAAAGGTTATTATGTTGAATGAAATAAGTCAATCAGAGAAAGACAATTGTCATATGGTTTCACTCATATATGGAATATAAGAAACAGCACAGAGGATGATAGGGGAAGGGAAGGAAAACTGAATGGGAAATCTCCCATAGTGGGAGAAAAACCATGAAGAGACTCTTAATTCTAGGAAATAAACTGAGGGTTGCTGGAGGGAAGGTGGGTGCAGGATGGGATAATTGGGTGATGGGCATTAAGGAAGGCATATGATGTGATGAGCACTAGGTGTTGTATGCAACTGATGAATTATTGGACTCTATATCTGAAACTAAGGATATACTATATGTTGGCTAATTGAACTTAAATTAAGAAAAAAAAAAAAGTATTCCTCTATCCCATGCAGAATGTTGTTAAATAAAGCTGGTTTTTTTTTTCCTCCTTAAGATTATAGAGAAAAGAAAAATGAAAACTGGGCTGTAACTCACTATAAGGAATAATCTATCTAGAACCCTCTAAATAATAATTATCTAGGACCTTCTAAATTCAAGCTGACAGTACTCTTTTTCTTAAGTTTATGTGGCATGCATTTACTCACCTCTACATTGGGAAGAAGAAACTTTTTCCTAAAGATATATAGATAGCAAGTTTTTTCTTTACAAAATGGAGTTAGGCTTAATTTTATAATGCCTCAGTCATAATGTATTAAAGGATAATACATGCCTAATTTTTCATTCAAATAAACAAGAATATAATTTTTCATCCATCATGTAGACAAAATTAATTTAAAAAATGCTCAGTGTTATCCAAGATGAGTGACAGGGGTGTTCTCATAAAGCGATAATGAGATTGTTTATCATTATAACCTTTCTACAGGGTAATTTTGTAATATATCTTGAAAGCCTTAAACTCTCATATGCTTTGACTGACTCATTATACATTTGGATGTTTATATTAAGGAGTGATTCAAGGTGATTGCAAAGATTTATGATCAAAGTTGTTCATGAAGAATTGAACCAAATGTCTAATCACAGGAAAATGTTTAAATATAGTATATTCATGTGATATAAGTGTAAGACCACTAAAGTTAATATTGTGTATCGGAAAATCAAGTACAGATAGGACAAATATTTATGAACAATTCTGATTAGAAATCATGATGTACAGAACTGAACTAATACTAAGATATCTATCTAATTTGCCAAGTTATTATATATACAAACTGTATACTTTTAGAAAAAATAGGAGACGAATCAAACTATTAACTATTATCTCTGAATGATATCATTGATTATAAGAGATTCTTTTAAATTTTTATTATGAAAATTCTACAATAAATATGTATTAACAACTTACCTTTAAGAAAGCAATCAAGCATAAATAGAAGATGTTATATAGAGGTGTAGTCCCATAACCCCACATTTTAATCCTCTCCTTTCCCACATATAGGAAAGTTGATCTACTCTTACATTGTTTATGAATGCCTTGATAGATGAACAATTGGGCTCCTCCCACTTTCCCACTACTAACAAGATTGCTTCAACACATGCGATGGTACAAGTCTTGTCTCCATTTTCTGCTGTGTAATATTTTTTTCTGGCATATGCTTAAAGTAAACATAGCAAAATGTTACTATTTTAAGAAAGGACTCATGGATTCCTGACACATTATTTTCTGTACTTTTCACTATGTTTGAAATATCCCATGAGTAAAGACACATTTAAAATAAAGCAGAGGTATGAAATAAATATTTTATATTTTTCTGTTAAATTTGAAGTTAAACTGCCATTATTTGTTTAAAAATAAAAATACATTTTGGGGCACCTGGGTGATTCAGTCAGTGAAACATCTGCCTTGATCTCAGTGTCCTTAAGTCAAGCCCCACAACTGGTTCCCTCCTCAACAGAGAGTATGGGGCTCCCTCAGCCCCTCCCCCCAACCCTCCTACTGATGCTCACTTTCTCTCTCTCTCTCAAATAAGTAAACAAAAACTTTAAAAAAATAGAATTAGAAATACATTTTAAAAGCAATGTGCTATCCTGATAATGAAAACATCGATTAAATCAAACACTCTCTTAGGAAACCATAAACCATTATATGATAATTGCCCCAATTTAAAAACAAAAACAAAAACAAAAACAAAAAAAAACAACCTTTGAATCATTTAACCCATAGATACAAATTAGCAACAATTCAATCTGTGAGAAAAGACTGCTTTCTTCATTTTGGCCAGACATGGGAGATATTTTTCTTTGTAAACAAGAAAATATATTTCTAGACCTAATTCTTTAAACCAGGAAATGGAGAATTTTAAAAAAGAGCATTCAAACCAGGAATCAATTATTATGAGACCCTTTCTGCAAATTTGCTTCAGACTTAGAATTTCATTATTGAATGTGATAAGCTAGTCAAAATTTCTCTCCATGGGACCCTGGTTTTAACAATCTATCACTTATTTGTCCCCTTTCTCCAGGGAAAAAGGAAGAACTAATAAACTATAACTATTATGCAGTTATACCCAGTTTTATGTGTCACATATCAGAAATTAATTATACATAATGCCAAAGAGAAAAGCAAGTATAGTTTTTTAACATATTAGCTGAAAAGCAAAGTTCTGTCAGAAATGCAGCTTATTAGCTACTAAATGTTTCACTGAAAGAATTGAAGAGGACTAACTGCCCTTTGGTGCTGCCAATGAGGTAGAAGAGTTATAATTCAATATTACGTCTTGTTTCTGCCATAACAGAGATCATAAAGATCAGAACACCCCCTCACTTTAAAATCATCAAGTCATCACCTCTGCACACACTTTGTCTGTGACATGACTGTCATGAGTAGGAAAAAAGAGGGACAGTAAAGATTATTTGACTAGCCTCTGTGTCTCCTTGGTTTCCTTATACTTCCATATTTTTGCACTTAAAAAAAAAATCAAAGCAAGGCATACTTCAAAGAGGAGAGGTGCCACTACCTCTGACAAGTTTCTAAGAGAATGATGTAGTATTATTATGTACCCAGAAAGAGAATAATCTTAGTGAGAGAAACTTCTTGTACTTAGAATAATTGAATTGTAGAATTGTATAGCTCAATAAATGCATGCTGAATTGAATTTTTTAGTTAAAAAGGACACAGAACTTGAAATTCTGGCAATTGTAATGTAGCTTTCAACAGTCCAACCCTCTTGCTGAGAGCAATGAGAAAAGTTAAGCAAAAATCAAAACCAGAAAAAAATGTTTGAAGGTATTCAGAGAATTAGTGCTGCAACAGCCCTTGGACATCAAGAGTCCAAAGAGAAGAAAACTGTAGAGCAATGAGCCATAATTCTATGATATAGTTCTTTCTCATCAAGCATTTGCTGATTCTAGGTACAACACTGGATTATGGAGAGCAAAAATAATTGGAAATACAGCAAAGAGTGCAGATCTACCATAAACAGTGCAAAGGTCCAGTATATATGTAATTGGAGATCACCAAGCAGAGGAGAGAGATAATGGGATGGTGAAAATACTGAAGAAACATTGTCCAAATACTTCCCCAAACTGGTGAAAGACATTATGCTACATATTTAAAAAGTGTTTAAAACTCTAAGCAAAATAAATACAAAGAAAACTATACCCAAGAATGTCCTTATAAGACTACCAAAAAACAAAGACAAAGAGAAGTTCTTAAAAGCAGTCACAGATAAAAGCTTCAATGGAACATTAGTAAGATATTATTGACCTTTCAATGAAATTATGGAAATTAAAAAGACAACAGAATGGTATCTTTTAAAAAATTATTTAAATCCCAGTTAGTTAACATATAGTATAAGTTTCAGGTATACACTATAGTGATTCAACACTGTGGAATAGCATCTTGAAAAGATTGGTAGAAAACAACTGCCAATCTTGAATTCTGTAAGAAATGAAATTGTTCTTTAAGGTAAAAGTAAAATATAGAAATATGCAGATAATGTGTTGTCTACAGAAATCCATTATAGCCAAATGAAATGATCTCAGATGGAAACATGGAAATTGAAGAATTAAAAACAATGAAAAAAGAAAATATATGAGTAAATAAAATAGATTTAAAAGATTTACAAACAATAACCATATGGAGCCAAACATATAGCTATCAATAAGAGAGGTAGGTACTTAATTGTAATGAGTATTTGCAAAAATCCTACACTAAACATCATACTTAGTAATATTAGAAGCATTTGTCCCAAAATAAAAAGGAGAGATCACAGATTCACAAAAATGTTACAGATTCACCTTATTATTTAATGTTTTGTATTTCATTACAAAAGTTTTAGTGATCACCATTCTACACATGCCTTCACACATAACACATGTGTTAAATGAAGTCAGTGGCAGATAAATAACATCTTTAAAATCATATATCCTTGCCATGGCAGAGGGGGAATTGTAAGCCAAATCCCTCTGCTGTGAGTAAAAACCACTTTTTACAAACATGCCTATCTGACCTCCGTGAACCTTCTAGAGATTTCCTATTAACATCTTAAATGACCCTTGTAGTTCTGCAAAACATTTTCACTTATCGCCTTAAGAAAAAGAGAGATTATTACTTATTTATTGAACAGAAGGCCCTAGCCAGTATTGCTAGGCCAGAGAGGAAAAAGGAAGAACAAGAAAGAACACATTAAAACTATTATTTGCATAGAAAAACCCAAAAGAAACTATAATTGATTTGAATTAGTAAATGAATTAAGCAATGTGGCTAGATATAATGTCAATATGCAAAAACAATTATATTTATATTCCTGAAACAAGAAATAGAAAATGAAAATTTTAAAAGCTATTATTTGAAATAGTCTAAATGTTGACATTTAAAAATTTAAAAATATTCATTAAGCTATACACTTACACTTATGAAGTGTGCAATTTTCTATATGTAGGTTGCGCTTTGATGAAATTTTAATTTAAAAAATTAGCTTGGAAGGCAGAAGCCCCTTTGTTATTCATAATCACAGAACATCAAGAGGATATTCTGGTAAATGTGTCCCATAGGGCCATGAAAGGCAGCAAACGAATGGAAAAGCAGGGGGTATGTGAATATGGTGAAGTAGAAAATGTCAATACCGAAAATTGATTCAATCTTCCCTTTTCCTCAAATTTCTTAACAGAGCTCTACTTTCAATAGAACACAAACTATGGGAGATAGTGTCTATATAGTTATAAATATTATCTATACTAAATCCAACAACTTGCTGGCTAAACTTCTACTCAATATTGACCTCAAGGGAAAGGAAAAAAATTCTCTGGAAATTTCCAGGTAGAAGAGTAACTATATTTTAATGACATAACTCCTGGTAGCAGATGCTAAAAACAGCCAGGATAAATGACTGTTTGTAAAATACTGAGACACATATTCGTATTTTGAGGAAATGCATTTATAGAACTTTCTTTCATGACTTCTATTTCAGTCAATAGAGTGATTTTCATAAAATATTTCAATCACCAGATCATTCCAGTCACTCTACGTAGTTGGTGTTAATATACCCATCAATACAATGATATTATCAAAATTTTTGTAGGAAGAAACCATGGAGAAATTTTGAGAAAAACATGTGGTTTTTTTTTCTTTCCACAAATTAGGCACTTGCTTCTCAAAAGTAACCTAATGTTTGTAGAGATTTTGACAGACTAATGAATAGACACATTTCTTTGGCAGGACAAGTACTAGTTTCAAGATAAAAGAGCAAGGCAAGGTAATAAATAGCCAAGCAAGACATACATCTCACTGAGCTTCCGATTTTGCTGTCTGACCATCAAGAAAAAATGGAGAAAGCACAGGAGCTACATGTAAAATAGGCACCCTGCTGACCAAATGGCCTTCAACATTTCACTGCAGAATGAATTATTTAAGCCTTTTGAATTTTGCTGTCTATTACAGTAATTACTAAACACAGACTATACCTTGAATTTTGACTTCAAAGCAGTTATTTCAATTTGGAATCTTAGGAAATTTCATAATAGAAAAACCTGGAGGATTGAGCAAAGAAGACTGACCTTTTTGCCTTTGCTACATGGAGAGTGGGTTCGTCTTCTTACTCTAATATTTATGTTTCCAGTAAGAAGGGTAAATTCCTAAAAGCCAGGCTATTGGTTTCCTAACAGTGCACAAGAAAAGGAAGGCAGAGCTCCTGTCTTCTGAATGATAAATCAGTGAAAAAGATCTCGCGATTACTGAGTATCTGATGCTTAATTCTCACAACGACCCTCTGAGGGCATCATTATTGTCCTATTTGACAAATGTAAAAAAAAAAAAGATGAGTAAAGAAGCAAACACTGTGGGTAAGTTACACTGCTGAGAAATTTCAGATCTTGGAGGAACATGGCTCCATAACCTGCACTATGCTCAGGCCACCTTCCTGTCTCTGTATTTAACAGACTTCTAAACCCATGGGCAAACTCAAGAGAGCCCAGTAAATTCAAAATTGTGTTTACAAATTTGCTACTCAAGTCAAATGACTTGAGACGTTCTCTGAAGGTAGACCTATGACGGTGTGGTAGAGATCCTGAACTTTGAATCCCTTCACTTGGGTTCTGGAGACATGTCTCCACTGTGTAGCCTTGAGGAAGTCACTGAATCTCAGTTTTGCACATTTGTAAAATGAGATGACTGGACTTAGTGCGTGGTTTTTGAACTGCTAGTTGCTGTTTTATGAGTTACACAGGGTTGGCTCAGGGATCACCATGGGGTAGGATTACATGGCTGAGTTCCTAGTCCAGATTCTTCATTCTCCTGGAACAGAATTATATATACTCACTTTTGCACTGGTCTCATGGTGAGTGGGGTGTTCCCTGCACCTTGAGTCTCGGTTTGGCCATGTATTGTTTTGACTAATGAGATATGAGCAGACATGATGTGACTGGAGGCTTGAAATGTGCCTGGGGGTAGAGCTTGCCCTCTTAAACTTCATAATCTTTCATAAAAATAGCTTTGCCTCTTTAACCTGGGACCCACATAAGACACAGAGAAGAATGAACCTAAGCCCGGCCAACAACCTGGAGCCCAGACCAGATGACAGTCTGGACAGCCACCCAGACTAGCCCAGCCTACGTTATCAGAATTTCAAGAGAACAAATGCTTATTGGTGGAAGGTGCTGAGATGGTGGGGGTACATGCAGCATAAATTGCCTTAAAAAAGCACATTACGAGAACACATCTCTGGAGAGGCTCCTGAACCCTCACTCTTGTTTCAACTCTGTTTATTTATTTGACAGCCTTATAACATCTCCCTTGAAGAATGGTGTCCAGTCAAAAGTTTGGAAAACCTTGAGGTAGATGGTAACTTACATCCCCTTGGGAAGTAAGATTTCATGATTCAAAATCCATTTTTTAAATAAAAAATAACAAAGAAACTATTATAAAATGCAGTATATAAGACCAACTACTCTCACTGCATAAATGAGCCCATTAGGAAATAAACATGAACCAAAATAGTTCCACGTAAAAAGGATTGCAATGTGGTGGTACTATGTTTCAGCATGCGTCAATATGTGGCATTTTATCCATGTTTTAGCAAACAAAATAACAGCTTGAAGACAATAAATAAGCTGGAAATTGATGATAATTTAAATAACGCATTTCTTTTTTGGCTAACATTATCTTCTTAACTATTTCGACAGCTCAGTGGGGTGAGGATTACTGAATTGCTATTTTTGTTTGTTTGTTTACTTTGTGCATCAAAAATGGACACATAGTCTAGAGATATTCAGAATCAGGGCCCTAGCCCTCCTTCACTCCAAAGGTTCAATGGTCTCTTCAGGGCAGACGCATGACATTGTCAGCTATAAGGAGCCAGGGCTTAGACTCAGGGATCCAAACTTCCATACCCACTTCTGCCACCCAAACAGTTGGTGACCCCAGCCTACTCATTGGATCTCCCCTCACCTGTGTGCTTACGTGGAAGTAAGGCCCCTGGCCCAGGTTACCTCAAATGTCCCTATCAGCTCCCAGATCCCTTAAGTGTTTGTGACAATGACATTAGAAATGGTGTCAGAGAGAGTAATAATCAGACTGGCCTAAGACTGATATGGAAAGTTTGGAAAAGAAGGAGCTCTGGGGGCACTTGGGTGGCTCAGTGGGTTAAGCTTCTGCCTTCGGCTCAGGTCATGGTCTCAGGGTTCTGGGATCAAGCCCCACATTGGGCTCTCTGCTCAGCAGGGAGGCTGCTCCCTCCTCTCTCTCTCTCTCTGCCTGCCTCTCTGCCTACTTGTGATCTCTCTCTGTCAAATAAATATATAAAATCTTAAAAAAAAAAAAAAAGAAGAAGAAGAAGGAACTCTGAAAAAGCAGAGATGGCTTAATAGAGGAAGAGTCACAGAAGAAAATACTCTCCGACCCATCATGAAACCCATCGGTAGTCACACCATAGCAAATCTATGGAAAGTTGAAGTAAACCGAGGCCACACTCTCAAAGGTAACAACTCCCTGTCTTAATCCCAGGTAGATGGTGCCCCTTCAGCAAGTCTGGTCATTAATCACTCACAATATGCTGTGTATTATATGCCGGAGGTTGAGACCTGGTGGCCCACACACTTGTAATTAGCTGGCATGGTATTTAAAAATATGAATTTCCAAAAAAAATTTAAATAAAAATATTAATGTATTGCTAATATGGAAAAGCCAATTATCTCCCCCACAAAAATTCAGATTTCTGATTTTTATGAAAAACTGGAAGATTTGGCAACTGTTGAGTCTCTATTCCAATGCAGCAACAAGGAGCCAGAGGTAAGAAGGAGCTGCCTCCTTTAGATGGGGCCTGCGGCTTTGGTTATCAAGACTGCTTTACTGCTTGTCTTCTACGCATTCTGGCCACCTGCTTGGCCCCTGTCCATGAACTCTGAGAGGGACCCAAGGGAAAGACAATGGGTTTGCCCTGCAGGCTTCCGAAGATCCCTCTTGAAAGGAAAACCACTGAAGCATGTATGGTGCTGGGCCCTAAGCGTTTTAGATCACCAGAGAAGCCTTCCAATATTGCATAAGAAATACTCATAAATACTGAGTAGCCCAGTTTAGAAACATAAAATAAAGGTGCGTTTCCCAAATGTAAAAAGATTTTGCTAAATTGACTCATTTTACTTTTTGCCTATGATTGTATCTTCATTAGTATGTAGTGCCCTTCTTCCCTCAAAGGGCACTTTAATATAATATTGATGATGGGAGTTTTCTGACTTGTCTGAGCAGTGGTCAAGAAGATGTTTCGGCCTTGCTTCCCTTGCCTTTGGCAATGTTCCTAGGAAGATGTTGCTGCGGCTGAGGTCGAAGAGGTTGCTGCCTGTGTTCTTCTCAAGGATTTTGATGGATTCCTTTCTCACATTGAGGTCCTTCATCCATTTTGAGTCTATTTTCATGTGTGGTGTAAGGAAATGATCCAATTTCATTTTTCTGCATGTGGCTGTCCAATTTTCCCAACACCATTTATTGAAGAGGCTGTCTTTTTTCCATTGGACATTCTTTCCTGCTTTGTCGAAGATTAGTTGACCATAGAGTTGAGGGTCTATTTCTGGGCTCTCTATTCTGTTCCATTGATCTATGTGTCTGTTTTTGTGCCAGTACCATGCTGTCTTGATGATGACAGCTTTGTAATAGAGCTTGAAGTCCAGAATTGTGATGCCACCAACTTTGGCTTTCTTTTTCAATATTCCTTTGGCTATTGGAGGTCTTTTCTGGTTCCATATAAATTTTAGGATTATTTGTTCCATTTCTTTGAAAAAAAATGGATGGTACTTTGATAGGAATTGCATTAAATGTGTAGATTGCTTTAGGTAGCATAGACATTTTCACAATATTTATTCTTCCAATCCAGGAGCGTGGAACATTTTTCCATTTCTTTGTGTCTTCCTCAATTTCTTTCATGAGTACTTTATAGTTTTCTGTGTATAGATTCTTAGCCTCTTTGGTTAGGTTTATTCCTAGGTATCTTATAGTTTTGGGTGCAATTGTAAATGGAATTGACTCCTTAATTTCTCTTTCTTCTGTCTTGTTGTTGGTGTAGAGAAATGCAACTGATTTCTGTGCATTGATTTTATATCCTGACACTACTGAATTCCTGTACAAGTTCTAGAAGTTTTGGAGTGGAGTCTTTTGGTTTTCCACATATAGTATCATATCA
The DNA here is from genome assembly GCF_002288905.1 of Enhydra lutris kenyoni. Classification (NCBI taxonomy): domain Eukaryota; kingdom Metazoa; phylum Chordata; class Mammalia; order Carnivora; family Mustelidae; genus Enhydra; species Enhydra lutris. Next base: position 3,193,352 of record NW_019154123.1, read on the forward strand.
TCTGCGAAGAGGGATAGTTTGACTTCTTCTTTGCCAATTTGGATGCCTTTAATTTCCTTTTGTTGTCTGATTGCTGAGGCTAGGACTTCTAGTACTATGTTGAATAGCAGTGGTGATAATGGACATCTCTGCCGTGTTCCTGACCTTAGCAGAAAAGCTTTCAGTTTTTCTCCATTGAGAATGATATTTGCGGTGGGTTTTTCATAGATGGCTTTGGTAATATTGAGGTATGTGCCCTCTATCCCTACACTTTGAAGAGTTTTGATCAGGAAGGGATGCTGTACTTTGTCAAATGCTTTTTCAGCATCTATTGAGAGTATCATATGGTTCTTGTTCTTTCTTTTATTAATGTGTTGTATCACGTTGATTGATTTGTGGATGTTGAACCAACCTTTATCAAGATCAAAAGCTTTTGCACAGCAAAGGAAATAGTTAACAAAACCAAAAGACAACTGACAGAATGGGAGAAGATATTTGCAAACGACATATCAGATAAAGGGCTAGTGTCCAAAATCTATAAAGAACTTAGCAAACTCAACACCCAAAGAACAAATAATCCAATCAAGAAATGGGCAGAATGGGGGCGCCTGGGTGGCTCAGAGGGTTAAAGTCTCTGCCTTCGGCTCAGGTCATGATTCCAGGGTCCTGGGATCGAGACCCACATCGGGCTCTCTCCTTAATGGGGAGCCTGCTTCCTCCTCTCTCTCTGCCTGCCTCTCTGCCTACTTATGATCTCTCTCGGTTGAATAAATAAATAAAATCTTAAAAAAAAATGGGCAGAAGACATGAACAGACATTTCTGCAAAGAAGACATCCAGATGGCCAACAGACACATGAAAAAGTGCTCCATATCGCTCGGCATCAGGGAAATACAAATCAAAACCACAATGAGATATCACCTCACACCAATCAGAATGGCTAAAATTAACAAGTCAGGAAATGACAGATGCTGGCGAGGATGCAGAGAAAAGGGAACCCTCATACACTGTTGGTGGGAATGCAAGCTGGTGCAGCCACTCTGGAAAACAGCATGGAGGTTCCTCAAAATGTTGAAAATAGAACTACCCTATGACCCAGTAATTGCCCTACTGGGTATTTACCCTAAAGATACAAACGTAGTGATCCGAAGGGGCACGTGCACCCGAATGTTTATAGCAGCAATGTCTACAATAGCCAAACTATGGAAAGAACCTAGATGTCCAACAACAGATGAATGGATAAAGAAGAGGTGGTATATATACACAATGGAATACTATGCAGCCATCAAAATAAATGAAATCTTGCCATTTGTGACGACGTGGAGGGAACTAGAGGGTATCATGCTTAGCGAAATAAGTCAATCGGAGAAAGACAACTATCATATGATCTCCCTGATATGAGGAAGTGGAGATGCAACATGGGGGGTTAAGGGGGTAAAAGATGAATAAATGAAACAGATGGGATTGGGAGGGAGACAAACCATAAGTGACTCTTAATCTCACAAAAAACTTAGGGTTGCTTGGGGGAAGGGGGTTGGGAGAAGGGGGGTGGGGTTATGGACATTTGGGAGGGTATGTGCTATGGTGAGTGCTGTGAAGTGTGAAGTGTGAAATCTGGTGATTCACAGACCCGTACCCCTGGGGATAAAAATATATTATATGTTTGTAAAAAATTAAAAAAAATTTTAAAAATTAAAAAAAAAAAAGAAGGTGTTTCGGCTCTGTTCCTAGCTTATCACTCGATATTATGGAAAATAGGACTTCCAGCAAGAAGAAGTTAGTTCTAGCTGTTAAACTTTTATTTTCCCTTCTAATTCTGGGAGTGTTTCTCCAATTTTGGCTGTGTCAGAATCACCCGGAGGGTTTGTTTAAGCACAGATTGCTGGGGCCCATCCCTAGAGCTCCTGATTCAGCAGGTCTGGGGAGGGGATTGGGAATTTGCATTCCTAACAAGTTCCCTAGGGATGCTGACTCTGCTGGTCCTGAAAGGATGCTTCCAGCAACACTGAAATAGCATGACTTTGGGCAAGTAACTACCTACCCAGGTTTGGCTTTTCCATTTACAAAATAAGGGTGAGATTTAATCCTTTCTGAATTGAAGGGCTTTTTTTTTTTTTTTGCTTTTGTTTTTGTTTTTTTTTGTTTTTTTTTTTCTTATCAAAGAATAGTATAGAACTAACTTAAAACCAGTTTCTTTCCTTGCAACATAACTTTATGCATTGTGTTTCCATTCTTTCTGGACGTGCAATGAGTTTAACCCTCTTCTGACCAATGGCAGAAAGGCTCTTTAATGGGAAAACCACATCGCTTTCTCAGCATTTCTACAGTGTTCCTCCTGAAAAAAGCATTCTTTTTCTCTTTCCGTCTGTGCTTCTTTAGAAAGAAGAAGAGGATGGGAAAGTTCTAAATTTATATACATTTAAAGTTTGAGAAAAATTATTTTATCTTTAAAAAATAATGCTTTTATCTTTGAATAATAATAATATTTTATCTTTGAGAATAACAATTCTATCTTTGGCCTTAATTTGTGAGCCAAAAGATAAATCATACAGTTTAAAAAAGATAGAGAGGCATCCACTGCCTTTCAACTAATAAACTTCATTGTGCTTTGTAGCACAAGGATTCCACATTTTAAGATGTTTCTGAATGAACATCAGTGATTGCTTATTTACTGTAATCTTTCCTGTGCTAACTAATGAGGCACAGAGACCGTTTCTGAGATGTCAATACAATTTGATCCCGTCAAATTAAATTTCATTTGACTCATTTTCTCCCTTCAGGGTCACCAGTCAGAGACTGATCAGTAGTTTATTAGGGCTTGGCTTTCCTCAGAAATAATTTCCTAATAACCATAAATATAAGCTAGCCTCTAGGCATCCAAATCCAAATGCATTTCTTATTGGTGGGAACACTACCAGCACAACAAGGCAGCTCATTTTTTGCAGCTATTTGCTCGATGAAGAGATCTTTTTATTCCCCTTCAAATTTTCCTTTATGGGGAAAAGAAAAATATATAAATATGTGTATGTATATATGTGCATGTATATATGTCTGTGTATATATGTGTATGTATATATATGGTCCATATCACTGAATAATTATATGAGTATGTATAAATACATGCACACACTTTTATTGGGATACAACATATATATTGTGCACTAATCTTAAACATTCAGCTTGATGATCTTTTACACATGTGAACACTCAAGTGCTCACCACCAAACCAGACTATAGAGCATTTCCATAACCCGAGGCCCAAGTCATCATCCAAGTCCATGTCTGCAACTCCCCACACCCAACCCAGGTTGTTATTAGTCTAACTTCAATCATTATCAATTAATTTTTCCTGTTCTTTACAGTCACATAAATGATATCACACACTAAATGTCTGATTTCTTTCACAATTAGTCTAATGTCTATTAGACTAATTCATACTGTTGCATATATAGGAGCCCAAGTCTTTTCACTACCACAGTGTATGAATATACCACAACTTTTCTGTCCATTCTTACATTGATGGACCTTGGGCTTGTTTTTAGCACAGTAAAGACTGCACTGCTACAAATGTGTCTGTACTTGCCATTCAAGCACCTTTCAGGTTCTCTGTTATCCACCTGAGAGGGACACTGATAAAATGGCTTGTTTGATGGTCCTGTATTTTCTAGTTTCTATCAACCCACATGTGGTGGCTCTGACATAATGTTTATTTGTACCTATATATAACCAAGGTTGGTGGAGGGATTCAAAAGAGAGTGGGGTCAACTAAGAATATCACCAATATGTCCCCATTTAACCCCCCAAAATGATTCAAGCCTGGGACTATCTGGAGCATTTTTATGATATGACAGTCTGAGAGCCACAGGAGATATCGCAAGGCCAAGCCAAACCAGGCACCTGCAGGCAGGTATGATGTGATATTTACGATTAAGACCCAGAGAGGTTTAGAGACTTTTTCAAAGTCACAGAGTTGGTAAGTGACCTTTGTTGTGATCCCAGAGCCTAGTGGAGCTGGGATCACGGTCTAGTTTTATGTTGTTCAAATTGCCCTGTACTAGGGTGTCTGGCCAAGGGCATGGGAGTGAGGGTGAGAATCAACCAGTTATTATAGGTGAGACACTAATTGAGGAATCCAGCCAGCTCAATTTTGCAAAGACTGTGTGATCACTCTGGTGGATGCAGTTGGTTACTTCTGGGGGCTGTCCTGGCGAGAGAGCCTTGGCCAGGTCCTCATCATCGGTGGTGGAGGAAGAGCCATTTCAAGGATAAAGTAACCTGAGGAATTATCCTAGACACTGAAAGGAGCAGTCAACTCCCTTCAATGTCAGACTTCTCCCTTTTTTTCCACCCTTCATGGCCAATCAGAAAGAAGTCTTTTGGGAGGAAAAGAGGGCAGCTATACTCACTCGTGTTTAAAAGGGCCCATGACTCATGTGTTTACATAATCAGCCCACTCCAGCACTACCACTCCCAATCAAAGCCAATCCCTCCTTCCAGGCACTCTCTAAGGCTGCCTATTATGCCTATGTAGTGATTTTCCCCTCCCAGTCTGTCCTTGATGCTCATTTTCACTGGCATAAACAAACTCAGGATGGGTAAGGGAGCAGGGACAGAATACGATTTACTTCTTCACCTGTCATGATACACTTGTGGGGGCTGAGTAGGAATTAGGAAGGACTGTTGCTGGGTCTGATTGAGAACAATAATTCAGTATTTATTGAGTTAATCCCTCTTGTCTTCCTGTTGATAGATTCTCATGCCAGGTTCCACAATAGAGACTAGAAATAAACCAAGTCAGACAGAAAATAGAAGGACTAGCAGAAATGAACTCAGCTCATTGCAATTCTGTAATTAAGTCACAAATCCCTCTTCTCAACTTTAACAGAATAAATTCGGCAAATGTTTACTGGACACCTATTAGGTTCCATGGATACAAAAATAAGCCACTGTCTCCGTCATCAAGAAAGTTTCTATTTAGAAGGATAATTGGGACAAATGCAGCTTTAGTTTCTTTGTTCACTCATTTAATAATAGATGTGGAGTATCTGCACTCTTCCAAACACTGTGCTAGGTTCTCAGCATGCATATATGAATAATGTTGGCCTCATGGTCCAGAATAACAAAAAGATAAGGCAGAACAATAGGAACACAGCAGTAGCAAGAATGTATTCTACCAATATTAGCCCTACTCTGTGTTGGACACTTGGAATAGGATGATAAAAAATGCACACAAGAAAGAAGCTTCTTATGTTTTCCTGGGGGAGAAAACAAATAAACAAGAATATTATAGATTTGGGTAAATGCTATGAAAGAGAGCACTAATAAATATTATTAACAATGAATACATAAATAATAATCATCAAAACCAACCATCAATAAATTGCTATATGCTCAACTACGTGCCTTTAACATCTATTTTTTTTTTAATTTTGTCTTTAAAATAGTCCCTATGAGCTAGTTCGTATACCAGATTTGAGGACAAAAATGAAAGTCAGAGAGATGAAGAGTTTTCCCAGGTCACACGGTACTGCTGTGGCAGACTCAGAGATTTGAACACAGGTCCCTCTGCCTCCAGAGTTGACCTCCTAACTCCAACACAGTCGAAGGGCTTTGACAATTCAGTGGAGGGATTGGGAATGGAAATGAGGAGGAGGAAACATCACACTTGGTCAGAAGGAGGAATGGAAAATGTTTCCTAGAGGAGAAGTTCTTTAAGACAAGCCTCGATGGATCATGTCTGAGACAGGGCAGTTCGAAAGGAGTTCACCTACAGAACAAAGCATTTCCTTTCTCACTGATTATCAACACTTAGTAAAGAACTGAAAGATTCATTTAAGGATTGTTTAGTCTTAATTAAACGTGAACTTCTTTATATACAGTCTTGACTACTGTCCCACCCTCAGGTACAAGTGCAAAGAAAGGAAATGTAAGACTGGATGGTTGACCTTTTGGTTACGTCAGGAGTGGAGAGTGGGGAGAAATTTGTTCTATGAAGTCAGTCGGGGATCTGGATTTCTCCCATCTTGTCAAAATCTTGAGGCATTTAAAAGCCAGATTAATAACTGACTGGCTCTTACAGCAAGGCCAAGTGGATAAACCAGCCAATTTAAAAAAAATACTCCTTAGGTAAGAAAAATTCTGGAGGCATCAGATACCTAAAAAAGTCTTACCAAGTGAGCTTGCTGACTTCAGGTTTTGCCTACCTATAAAAAAAGATACATGTATTAGTGGCCTTTTACAGTTACCAATAGGTCCATTCAGTCTATGTCAAAATTAATTCCTTGCAAATCCTGATCTCCTTATATACCTGAATCATCAAGAATCAACTAACCACCAGAGAAGGAACAGTGAGACATGGTAGGGACACTTCTGCCATATGTAGTCCCCTCCACAAAGAATTTAAACTATCAAATTTTATTAACATTTAGGCATAGAAAATTAAGTCCAAGGAAGTGCAGCCTGTGAAGAAGGAGATGGAAATTCACACAGAGAGAGGTGGTGCTCTCGGGAAATTACACAGGAAGGGACAGTTCTGAGGATTTCTAGGTGGACAGGGCAGAAAGGACCTTTCCAGTGGTGTGGTCAAAGCGAGAGAGGGGAGATAGTGTACTGTGGGCACAAGACTGAAACTGAAGATGCAGGAAAAAGATTGGAGAGAAACATGAAGAGGTCGGATTCTGGAAGCCCTTGGATGGCATATTAAGGAGTTCAAATTTAATCCTTTTAAGCAGAGAGTCAGACAATCACATTGGCATTTTAAACAGCAAAACTTGACCAGAAGGAAGGGTGGGCAACAAGGAGTTAAGGACCAGTTTGGGGGTTGGGTACAAATTTGCATATTTTCTCAGGTGTCTTGATGTTTCCTGCTCTGAGGAGCTCATCTCAGCTTCTCCTTCTGCCTATTTGAATTCTTCATTAACATATCATTTTATAAACATTTCATTACATGAGTAATATAAGTACATAGATAGCTAAGGCTGGTATCCCATTCAAACATATGTCCAATCCTAAGTGTCTACCTGAAAGGATCCACTGCCAACAACTGGGTGTCTTCTATTTTTTGTATGTATTTTCAGGTATATGCATAAACATAACTGGTATCATATGGCACATGACTTTGTTGATTTAACATTTGGTTGTGGGTGTTTTTCCATGTTTCCAAAGTGATGTGATAATTTTTCATGCCCACACAAGATTCTGTAGTGTGGCTACATGTCAGCTCATTCCCTATGGTTGTTCTAGTTTGCACTGTGAAATTCATGGGTGGAACTAATATCCTCAGACTTTCCCCCTCTTGTGTGTCTGAGTATTTTTCAAGGTAGCGTCTAAGAAGAGCTCTTGCTGGATGGAAAATTGTGCCCATATATAATTTAATAGATTTTGCCAAATTACTCTCCTAAAAGGCTGTACCAATTTACACTCCCACCCACAGTGTGAAATGCCATTTCAGATTCTATTAATTACTGCCCCTCCTCTGTGAATCAGTCCCCCCACCCACTCCCCAGTCCACAAAAAGCCACCTATTGCTCTGAGCTCTTTCAATATTTTTTTCTTTACTACTCATCTGACAACTAATGAATTCTGTCTTGTATTCTACTCATTTTACATGTTTTTGTCTCCTTTCCCCTAATAGACTGCAAATGTATCCAGAATATGAGCCTTATTCTATTCATGTTTCCATCTTTGAGTGTCTGTGTTACCAGAAATAGAACCAACCCAGTGGTTAGGGGGTAGCATTGCGGAGACAGAAATTAGTCTGGCTTCCTGAATTGTAGGAAATTTTATAGAACTCAGAATGCCTGCTGGCAAGACGAAAGTTGACAAGGTATTGTTGCCATGAAGCTTCAAGGAAATAAGGATTTAAAACTCCAAATGGAACAAACCTTCTCTACTTTGCCATCAGGGTTTTAATTTATTACTTTTACCAGTTACAACTCCTCCCTTCCCTGATCCTGCCAATGGGGTGATAAATACTAGAACGACACCAGTTTCTTAAGGACTGAATAAAGACACAATGAGCAGCCCCCTTGCCCATGGCTTATGGATGTGCTAGAGAATCCACTGCTGGAGGGTTACAGTTAGGTTTGTAGAGTTAAATGAGGGTTTCCTCTCTCCAGCCCTGCTGGGCCCACTGGGTCAAATGCACCAAGTTTACCAATCACTTTAGCAGCTCCCCCTACTGTGAAAAGTAGTTAATAATGAAGTAGCACTCCTCTGTCACCCAGGGTGGTAAAGGGTGATAGCATCTTAAGAAGCATTCACCATCTTCCCAGATCAGGGACTTCTTATCATCATTGTCAAAATGCCAGAGTAGAGTATCAGGAGAGAAATGTTACCCCTGTGAAGCCAAGGGACTCATTAGGACAAAGATCAATATAACATTCATCTCAGAGGAATACATTTGCACCCAGTTTATACAGATCACAGACTTTTCCTCCCACTGGTATAGCACCTGTGTGGTGGCAGAAGCTGAGGGTAGGTTGAGGAAGGAGGGAGCATCTGATGTCTGTATCCAAAACCATATATCTTGTATGACAAGTAGGATGCACTTTTAGTAGTTTCTGACCATCTTGTACTTGTTGGAACCAAGGTTAGTAATTCTTTCTGATGATTCCAATACACCTCACTTTTATCTACCAAGGGACCGCTATATGTTCTGATCAGGTACTCTAAAAGACTATATGTGAAAAAGAATATGAGGAATTAACAAGGGTAATCTTTAAAGTGATCGAGGTAGATGCACAGGAATAAAGGCAAGAAAGAAACAAAGTCTTAATTCTGAATTCTAAATATGTAGTCTATTCTGTTTGAAGGAAACATCAAATGGCTGGCAGTTAATTAGAGATGTTAAGTCCTGTTTTCCCATTTGCCTACCTACTTTGTTCAATTCTGTTTTTGTGTTAAGTTTCCAAAACTTGAATGTTTATTATTAGTCTTCATTGAATAATGGGAATGATGATAAACAACAGGGATTATACTTGGGGTGTTCAGATATAGGGACCCCAATCTTCTTCTCCTGCATCCTTGAAATACCACTCATGCAGCCCCAGGAAGCCAGTCCTGAGAGCCTCAGTCTGCATTGTAGTGCCCCTATGGCTTGATGGCAGGCATGGCACTTAATAATTCATATCCTCCCATAGAGCAGATCCATGCATTAAAATTACATAGGTCCGGGGCGCCTGGGTGGCTCAGTGGGTTAAGCCTCTGCCTTCGGCTCAGGTCATGATCTCAGGGTCCTGGGATCGAGCCCCGCATCGGGCTCTCTGCTCAGCAGGGAGCCTGCTTCCCCCTCTCTCTGCCTGCCTCTCTGCCTACTTGCGATTTCTCTCTCTGTCAAATAAATAAATAAAGTCTTTAAAAAAAAAATTACATAGCTCCTTCACGGCAAATATGGAGACAATCAACAGTTTCTACTCTATTTAAAATGATCAAAACCAGAAAAGAAAACTATAAAGGAAATGGAGAATGTCATCAGAACCATTTTGCAGAGGGCCTTCCAACTACAAGCCAGAATAAAAATTCTATCTTATGGGATAAAAATGAAAAGAATGCAGAACAAATGGGCAAGCTGAGAGAGGCACCATGTTTCTTTGTTCCTTTTATTAGGCTGCTTACCTTGAGACTATTTATGAATCCCTCTTGTGAGCCTCTAATAATAAGTGTATATGTCTGTTGATATCTTTGATTAGTGATTGAATTTCCTATAATATTCACTTGTCCAGTATTTTACCATGTAAGAACTCTGCACATTTCTTTGGAGAGTGACCATGATCGGGTCTAAATGCCATAATCCAAACCTTGGAGGGGACATTTGGTCTAGTGTATTCACCGCTACTAGTTATTAGCAGATTAACAGCACCAATTATTACCATTTATTGTCACTTCTTACAATGGCAATCCATTGAGAGCCATAATTTTACACAGATTGGCATTTCTTAGCGTCTTTCCAACCACTAAAATGTCGGCCTAAGGGGCAAAATTGAGAAAACGAATTTCTTATCTTGGGAAAGTTTTTTGGAAACTCACATTCAAATTAAAAGCAAGAAACCTCCTGTAAATATTTTCCAAAATTGCATCTACTGTAGTAGTTTGCACATGTAAAATAATGAAATTAATATCATTGTTCTTCTGGGAATCCAAGTTAGGAGTTCAGAAGAGAATTGGTTTTGACTATTTATGTCTTGGTTGATGGATGGTGCTCAGTGGGCTCATTAGACATTCTGGTCACCTCATGAATTCAGTTCAAATAATTGCTCTTTAGCATCTATCTCATCCCAAATGGCATTCCGACTGTGAGATTATAAAGATGAGTGAGACATACTTCCTGTCCTCATGTTAGGTATACTTTATTATGAGAATAAATGATTTCACTGGATCAGTGGAGGATATTAATTATATATGTGACACTTGTATGCTTGATCTTTAGGATTTTAGTGTGGAATAGCAGGATACTTGATCCCTTTTTAAGTAAAGTGTTTTATTTCCAGGATGTGATATTGATTGCACTGAACCCCCAAAACAAAGTGCTGACCATGACTGTCAAAGATAGTGGAAAAACATTATAGATGGTTGGGATATCAAAAAGTATTGAGGTAAAATTCATCTGCTCCCCGCCCCAGGAAAAGCTTTCCCATGAAACAATGGGAACTTTTCTTCAGAATCCTAGTTCTAAACTGGACCCAAATTCTCAAAATGGTCCTATCTCAAAGGATATTATAAAAATAAAAATGTTCTCAATCAGATTGATTTTCTGCTAGAATTATAATGCCTTAAATAATTAAGGGCCTGTCTTAAATAATTAAGAATGTAGTTGCTAGAATGTATTAATTATAATAATCTATAGCTAACTTGGCATTAATGGAGCCCTATATATAATGGGCAAGCAAACAACTGTTTAAAATGCTTAAAACCAGTTTGAAATAAAATATTACTTCAAGAATCTCAATCATGTTACTTGTTTATTTAGAAAATCAAATCCTTTCCTCATAGATAATGCAAAAGTAAATTTTAGTCCAGTCCATGTTGGAATCATGAAAAGAATAATAAGACCCAAATCAATGACACCTTGGTATACTTTTAAATGATTGAGTAGTTCTCATCAAAAGATTTCAGGTAAACTTTGAGATACCATGCAATTAAAACAAACAAACAAAAAATCATTTCCACTCCCCCAAACCTTCAATTACTTCTATAATACCCAACTACTTGGTTATTTAATCAAGGCTTTTTGCTATTTGGTCAATCTTTATCTTCCCATTATTATTCTTTTATACCATAATTTAACCTAATCTGGTCTAAATATTTTTTCATTAACATGCTATGGAGTTTCCCACCATTAGATTAAAAATTCCAGATACCACTTTACTCATGTCTCTATCCCTAGGATCTAGCACAGTATTTAGTACATGGGAAGTAGTCTAAGAACGGACCTAAATTCCTATATACCCCTACTCTGTTTAGTCCATCCAAAATTCCATTTCTCTCATCCCTTCTCCATAGACTATTGAAGATAATATTGAAGACACCTCCTTCTGAAGGCTAATCCAAAGTTTCTATTTGCTGTGCATTTTACTTGCACTGTGAGTACAATACACTCTAGTCTACCTTACAGATAATCATAAACATGCCCTGACCTCCTGATTAAAATGTTAGTGCAATGAATTCATAGATAGCATCATTCCTCTTTACATCCCCCACCTAGCAGAGTTCATGCACACAACTGGTGGGTGAATCTTTCCAACTGCTGAAGAGTCATTTGAATATAACATTTCTTCAGATGTGAAACACAGATTTGTTGGTCAATATTTGATCCTTTTAAATTGAAGCCGCATTCCTTACAGTCATTTGAATATTATTTTTGAGCACAGCAGTAGTAGCCTGACTAATTATATCTCTTTTTTCTGTCCTTGGGAGTTAGGACTTTGGAACACAGCATCCTAGTTTATACCAATTTTCATGGAACATTTATAAAGCTCTCCCTTGCCATAGTAAGTAGGGAAAAGCTGGGGGCTCTATTTATCTGTCTGCTTATCTGATTAATTAACTATTCAACCAGCCTGGAATAGTGGGAAGAAAATGGAGCTAGAGCCCAGTCCATTGAAGACTGTGCAGGTTGAGGACAAAAATGACAGGGGCAGATCCATCGTGGACCGACTAGTGTTTCTCCACTAGCCTATGGTAGAGATTTAAGGACCATCCTGTTGTTCAGAATGCCTAATCTTGAAACACAAATGTAACTTTCTGACGTTTTCCCCCATGAGCTTCTGAAAATGAGCATTGAACATCTATCTGTTCTTTGATACTTAACAGGATTTCAGACCAGAAGGAACAAAACATGATGCTTTTGACTACAAAAAGAAAGCGTCCATTAGTTTAACTTCTATACCTCTATCATAACAGTGATGGCTGAGAAACCAACATGAAAGAAGAGAAAGAATTGTTGGAGATCTGGCGAAAGGGTATAAGTCTTTCAAAGCAGCTAGAGTCAAAGAATTTGATTTGGAAAGTGCATTGACAAATGTGCCACTTACAGTTCTGTCCAATGCAGACATCACTAATCAATTGTGGCATTAAATTTCCTCTGCACCATATCCCAGCCAGTCATTGATACAGTTACTATGTGCCCTCCCACTGTTAGACCAAAGTGCCCATTGCAAAGCAAACATGCAACTAACAGGACCCTAGTTTTCATTGCGCAGTCAGCTTCACTCAACAAATTGAATTTCTTGATATTCACTGGGGAATTTAGAGCTGAATAGAATGTGGTCACTGTCTTCGGTGGCATCACAGTCTAGGGAAGAAGACAGATTCTAAAATAATTCATTATAACATCATGGAAGAAATCATTGTCTTTAGTACCAGAAGCTGTAAAGTGGGGTGCTTAGTTTAGTCTGCAGTGGGGAAAGGTTAGAGAGTGTGTATCATATACATGAGCTGGGAAGAGCAGAGCACAGAAGAATTAGAAAAATACTCAAGAGAGAGGAGATAGCATGAGTAAAGCACTGATTGTGCAGCAGCATGAGGGGGAGGGGGTATCTGTGTTGCATGTGTGGGAGGCATAATATAAAAAGTACAGTATTTCTGGAGGGGAAAGTCTGAGATGGGGATTGCTATAAATTAGGTTGGAGAGATAATCCAGGATCAGTTTCGGAAGGCCTCCTAAGAAATCTAACTTCATTTTCCACAACCCCTGAAAACTACAAAGCTACATGGAAGGATTCTAAGGATGAATGAACAGACGGACAGACACATAGATAGAGATACAAATATAGATTTAAAAGTTAGATATTTATGGGACAAGTCAGAACAACTTGGGTTACAGATTGGAACTGAGGAGGGCAGGTGGTAGTAGGAAGAATCAGGTAAATTCAACTGTGGTTATAGGTCACATGGAGCTCACCTAAGAGGGTTCCCAGTAGGCATCCACAGTATAAATTGACCACACTACCACCTACTCTCCTTCTTGTGACCTAAAACCATCTCCATTAGAATTGGCATTTTGGATAAAATAGGCCATTGTTAAAATTGAGTGTATTACACCTGGAGAGACAGTGTGCTGGCTTTGCAAAGAGGGAAGCAAGGAATGGCAATTCCATTCCAATACAGCAATTTATCTTGCCTCTTAGGTTAATTACCAAAACAGGGTCTGATGGAATGGTACCTGAGAAAGGAAAGCATTTGCCAAAAGGGAGTATAAAGTGGGACAAATGCCTCCAAAAGAAGTGCCCTTTGCCAGAAAAATTGCATAGTTGAACAGCTGCACCAGCACTGAGGACTGCTAATATACTCTTCTATTCAATAGATTTATCAGCAAACATTTATCAACACTCACCATGTGCTATTGCATTGTTAAGCTCTATGGTATCACAAGATATGAGCCCCAGTCTCATGGAAATTTGGCTTTAAGTCAGACATGTGCAAACACAAATCAATAGTGGAATTAAAAACCAAAGCTATGTACTATTTGGTACTGTTGGATGGCTCATAGGGAACTCATAGAAAAAGAACTTTCCTGTGGATATTTGAGAAAGTGAAACCGAGCTACAAAGGATGGTAAGATTAAAATAGGAAGAAGGATCCTGGGGACAAGAGAGTTTAAAATAACTTTCAAACTCCTCTCCATAACATAGAAGGAGATCAAGAAGGAAAGACAGGCAAGGAGAAGAGAGCCAACGCTCACAGCACATGGCCCAGACTTCCTATATATTTTCATTGGACTCCAACAACAGTCATCAGTCCTATTTCATAAATGTGGAAACTGAGGTTCACAGAGCTTAACTGTCTTGAACAAGGTCACGCAACTGGTGAACAAATGGGCCGGGACAGAAGCCCAGGGATGTCCACCTTTAAAGCAGGGTTTCTCAACCCCTGCACAATTGAAATTTAGGAGTGTATAATTCTTCATTGTGGTGGGCTGTCTTGCTCCCCTATTAGATGCCAGCGGCACCCCCGCCACTGTGACAACCAAAAATATCTTGAGACATTCCCAAGTATCCCTCGGGGAATAAAAGTGTCCCCAGTCTAGAGCCATTGATTTTAAAATTCTTCACATGATAGAAAGCTAAGAATGAGCTGACTTTGAACATGAATTCAGAGGAGAGTAAGGAAATCAATTTTGATGGATCATAAGGTACATAATAAAAGATGTAGAAAATTATGTTAAATAAATACCTTAACACAGCAGCCTGAGTCAGAAAACAGGCAGGGATAGGGTAAGTCAGGCAGCAGGGCTCGTTGGCTGGGACATGCTACAGGACCAGTAATGTGGGCATGGCCGTGACCACCCTCACATACTGGGTGCCCCCGCTGATGCAGCACGCTCCCCACTCCCTTGCTGGAACAGGCCCCCTGGTATGCTTTGGCTGGCAGTGCACCAGGGAAAGGATACTGTTGGACCGACCGAAAGGATTCTCCCCCACCATCCTCCTCTGTAACTACCTTTGGATTTGAAGTCAGCTGCAAGTTCATCTGATTGTCAAATGCACGTCACATGGCTGAGCCCTTCCTAAGATTTGTGACTAGGGTCTCCAATCTTATGTTTCTACAGTGGGGGAAAAGAAAAAGACAAATGTCCACTACAGGGTTTTGTTTTTTGTTTTACCAGAGATAATAGACAATATTAGTCCTTGAGAAATAGAAGGAGATAATAGTTTTTGCAAGAATCCACATTAAGGAACTCATTCCTACACTGAGTAACATTGAAGGCAGCTGAGAGGAGCTAAGAGGGCACAGCATTGGAATACTGGGTGGTCTTTTCCCTACATACATGAGCCTGCTAGAGATGGTGAGATGTCACCACTTAAATGGAGAGTGGGCTCACTCATCGTGAGTGAGGCTGGAGGGAGAGGGATGGTGGGCAAGACTCATGCAAGACGATTCCAGATGCTCCAGCATCCCCCTGTAGCCCTCATTCCCACCATTTCAGCCAACGTTATGCTTTCCCTCCGCCTCCTCCTCTCACTGTTGGGCAATTGCAGTTGTCCAGGTGCTGTTAAAACAGAATGACTGCATTTCAAGCACGTGTGATGAATATCCAAACAGTCTTCAAAGGAATGGAGATTTTTCTCTCATCTACATGTTCCAAGAAGAAGTTTACAGCCCAATTTCCTATCCTCTTCAGCGGACAGAATCAAGACCTGCAAAATTGAAACTGCCATCTACTGTGATCTACTAGATGAAGGCTTATCCAGAAGGAATACATCAAAGGATGTATTTCCTATTTCTGCATAAGTTCTGAAACAACGAGTCAGCTTTATAATCAGGGCTTTCAAGTAAGTTACACCTTGAATTACACAAAAGACCCGACCTTGCAAAAGTTCTTCCATTTCAGCCGTTGCTGTCCTTCTCTCTCTCTGGTCTCTGCTGTACAGATTGTTCCTATCTGTGGTGAGTGATTCAAAGTCAAACCTAAACTGTGAAATTGGTCATAAAGAATAGTTAGTGCTTCCTTTCTTCTTCTTATTGATGCAGAGAGCTCTTTCTCTGGATAGAAATTTCCCTTCCTGTGATAACCAAAAGTTCCTTTTGACTTATTCCATTGAGTATGTCCCCTAAAGCGTTGAGGCTGGCTCTTTGGTCCAGCTTCCCAAAAAATCAGTCACCTCCCACTAAAAGAAAAAAAGGAAGGGAGAAATAATGGAAATAATGAGTTAATCTAGAAATAGCAAAGGACTGATCCTACCAGTAAGCTGTAGGAGATAGAAGCTTATTTCTCCTTTCCTCTAGCAAGAAATCGATATATATTTGGTTGAACCAACAAAGCTGCATGATATTTTTTCCAAATGATTTTTCTCTGCTTTTAAATCAATTCTCTGAATGGATTAGGAGGAGAAAGAAAGAAAGAAAGAAGCCTTGAATTTGAGAGGAAAACTTTTCCTTTCTTCCTTCCTAGGTTCTTTGGGTGGCCTAATAATTGAATTGACATAAGACAGATTGACAGGAGAAAACAAAACAAAGCAAAACAAGTTTTGATTTGTACATCCAAGAGCTCTTAGAAATATAAGTGTCAAAGAAGTGACAAAAGCAGGCAGCTTCTATTATTTTTAGACAAAGAAATAATCAATTTGTGAATAGTGAATCAGACAGAGGTTTGGCCTGAGGTAGCAAATTAATTAAATAATAAGGTTGGTTTATATAACCTACTTGGCCCTGAATTTCCTATCTCTCAAAATAAGGATGACTTCTGCTCTCCAGGTGCAGGGAGGATACCCCTCATATGGGTAATTTACTTCTTGCTTTCAGGCGAATAGAGGAAGTTCAGAATGTCCTTCTTGTACTGGCTATGACTAACCTAACTTTAATTCAAAATAATTACTATATCAAAGCAGCATATTATAAGGTGCCTGCCCTGGATCTCATCATTTTAATACAGGTTTAGTTTTAAGTCTCAAAAACAATGAACCAGCTGATTGAACAGTTTTTCCTTCCAGGTAGGTTTAAGGAGCAAGTATATAGATTATTTAGGGTGCTTTCGGCAACAAGTTAAAGAAACTCCACCCCAAGCTGGTTCAACTGTGAAAAATTTGGTTCTTTCATATAAAAAGAAACCCCAAGATAGTATGGCCCTCAGAGTTATTTGATTTAGAAAGTCAAGGGCCCAGGGTCCTGTTGTTCCTCCAGTCTACCAAGGCTAGAATAGTTTCATTTTCAAGATGGTAGCAAGGTAGCAGTTCAAGGTGAACGACGTATCTGTGACATAATCCAGAGGTAAAGAGTATGTCTTCCTGTGGTATTCTTAATAATGTGAAGACACTTTTCCTAGGTGTTCCTCAATATGATTTTATTTCTTAATATTCAGAATTGAATCCTGTGCCTTCTCTGGACCCTTAGGCTAGTGGTTCACAAATTGGAGAATAATACTATGATGCATTTTTGGTTGCCACAATGACTGGATGACTCTGAATATTTAGCAGGAAATAAGACTGCCAAATGTCTACAAACATATAAAGAGCACTGCCCAAAAAAAGAATGGCACCACCTAAAATGTCAAGGGACTCTTTTTGAGAAACACTCCCCTTAATTAATCAGGTATTCTTTGGACCAGAGAATGCTTTTAGTTTTCCCTTAGGCATTTGCCTGCAGAGAGGAAGGGTGTATATCTGAACAAAATTAAAAAGGGTTTTCCTGTTAAAAGGAAAGAAATTGTCAATGGATGTTGGCTAGCCAACCGATAATGTTTTCTGTATTATATTATCATCGTCTGACCCTGAAACAAATGTCATTTTTTCACTTACTCTTATATTGATATGAGTCACATTTTTTAAAAAGTCTGTGTAGGACTCCTAGAGACTTAGAAGACCAATTAAGAAGCCATTGCAATAACCTGAGTTGGAAATTACATGGCTATGAATTAAGGCAGTGGTAAAGGAGATGGAAAGAAGTGAATGGACTCTAGAGCTATTTTGGATAGAATTCAATAGGTCTTGGGAAGTGACTTAGATTTAGAATGTTCAGGATAATTTTTTGGTTTATGGAAGTCTGAAGCTGTCCACTAAATTCCAGTCATTCTTTCATACCCATTGAAAAGTGGCATCCAGCTTACCATACTATTCTCCACCAATATGCATGCCCTCCTCCCTGATGACATCAGTAACCACACAGAGAGTATATTAAATGCCTTGGTCCTCTGTTTGCTACTTTCAGTGCCTTGGCCCTCTATATGTTACTTTCTCACCTCCAGTTTTCTTGTCTTTCTTGCCTCCTCTCCCATTCATTCATATACTTATAACTACATCTTATTACCAATAGCTGAACCACTTTCAAAATCAAAATTTCACTTTTTTCTGTATTTACAGTTTACACTCCTTTTGAAATTTCTATTTTAATATTAATCAATCCTGCCATCCTCCAATCTTGTTATTTCACCCCCTTTTCACTGTCCAATATGACTCATCTAATATCACTTTTTTCCTTTATCTAAATAAGATTCGGTAGTCTATTATTAAAATTAAACCTGAGCATACAAATTTTGCTCCTTTGTATCTGTCTACAGTCACATTTAAATTCAAATCTCTACATATTTTTTGACCAAAACAGACACTGAAAAATAGTGCCACCTTGCTTCTGTGCTTAGTTCTAATTACTATGAGGCCTTAATCTCATTAATAATATCAGATCTCAATGGCTTCTGAATTGGAGGAGTGGCACAAGCTTCTGGAATAATGCTCACAGAAGAAAGAGGAAATAGAGGGATGAAGAATTAAAATTTCAACATGTTGATTTTCATGTGTCTTCGGGACATCCACATAAAACTATTCCTTAGGGCCTTGTGTATTAAAGTTAGGTCCAAAAGAGAGAGAGAGAGAAGTTGGAAAAAAAAGTAGTTTGGGGAGTTGCTATGTAGGGCTTGGGTGAAAGCCATGTAAGTGAATTAGATCATCCAAAGATCCTAGAGCCCTAGAGGAAGCTTTCTGGGATTGATGGCAACCCTTTTAAATTAGTTTCAGAAATTGTTCATTCTGCAGCAAATGTTTATTAAGCAATTACCACCTTCTAGTCACTCTTCCAGATACTTGGAATATATTGGCTAACTAAGCTGGACTTCATTGAGTCTACATTCAAGTTAGGAGAAATGGAAAAAAATAAACATAATTAATCAGTAAATTATACTGAATAGCAAGTGATCTATGTTAGGTAAAAAAAAAAAAATGTAGAACAGAAAAAGGAAGTGAACAGTGTGGTGGTAAAGGGTAGGAAGAGGTTGCACCATTAAATAAGATGGTCAAGACAGTTAGCATCAGGAAAATGAAATGTAAACAAAGACTTGAAGAAGAAAAGTGAGGGAGTTATATAGGTGGATATGTGATGGAAGAATGTCCCGAACAGATACACAAAGGCATCAAGGATGGAGTATCCCTGAGTGTTTGCTGAGCAGAAAGAGGCTGGTGCAACTAGAAAGGAGAGAGCAGTGAGGTCAAGTTGCCAAGTGGAAGGAAGGTAGATCCTATAGGGCTTTGTGACACTGAAAGAGCTTAAGCTTTTGCTAGGGAGGACTATCCCAGAGTTTTGAGTAGAGGTGTCAGAAGATCTAAATTACATTTTTAAATGAATCTCTTAGCTACTTTGTTGAGAATAAGTTTTAGAGCAGAAATTATGGAAAATGGGAGACCAGCAGGCAAGTGAGGGCAGACACTCTGGAAAGAGGTGATGATGCTGCCCTGGGTGGTATCCATTTGGAAGGTGAGAATCATTGAGATCCTGAGTATTTTATGGAGATAGAGCCAATAGGTTTTTTAACAAATTGGACAGAGTGCAAGAGAAAGAGAGGAATAAGGATAACACTCAGGTGTTTGTCCTTGCACATTATAACCTGAGCAAATGGAAAGATTGTGTTGTCATCAACTGAAATGGGGAAGGCTAGAGGAGTTTCAACGCAAAGATCAGAAGTTCAATTTTGGCCATTCTAATTTTGAGATAAGTCTTAGATATCCCAAGAATGATATGGAATATACAGTAACATATTTAATTATATATACAGTAACATATTTAATTATAGACAGAATCTATAACATAGGGGTTGTTGGTATATAGATAACATATAAACCATAGCATTGCCTTGCCTCATAGTTGCAGAAAATAATAACCAGCCTATAAAATGCCAGACCTTGAGTGCACTGTATAGCTTGTGATCTCTTCAGTATAGGAAAGAAAGGATACAAATTTGGTAAGATTGCTGAGTGAAAAAAAAAAAAAGATTTCAATCTCAATTAATGCCTAACTCCTATTTTAGGGGAAACATAGCAGAAGGCAAAACTTGAATCCCAAATCTAGAACAACATCAATATAAATAATATGCACTCAAGGTCCTCCAAAGACAGCACGAAATAAAAGGAATGATGAAAATAGTAATTATAGTAATAATTATAATAATAGAAAGAAAAATTGTTATAGTAGAATCAAGCAGTTATTGAGAATGTGCTTATTGTCAGACATTGCAATAAGCACTTTATCTTCATTAAATCACTGAATCCTTATAACTCTCTAAGGAATGTGTTATTGTTCTCCTTAACTTACCAGTGGAAGAACTGCGGCTCCAGAGAAGGGGAGAAATGTGCCTGCTGTAAAGAACAATGGACTAGGTAGGAGATTATTTTCAAACTCAACTCTACCATGAACTGCGTGTCCTTGAGTAAATTATGCTTGTCTTTGGGTCTCAGTTTTGCTAAATGTGGGAGGTTGACCAGATAACCTTTACAGACCTATTTTTATGATACCTGTATATATTTCAGTCAGCCTGAATCTTAGATGCCCTAATGCCATCTCCTAAAACCCATGATAATAGTACACTGGTGGGATGCCTGGGTGGCTCAGTCAGTTAAGCATCTGCCTTTGGCTCAGGTCACGATCCCAGGGTCCTAGAATTAAGCCCCACATCAGACTCCCATCTCCCTCTGTCATTTTCCCTGCTTGTGGGTGTGCATGCTCTGCCAAATAAATAAATAAAATAGTACACAGGTGTAATATCAACATTAATAACAACTTAATAAAGGCTTAGTATGAATTAATTTTGGTGTAAAATGCTCAAATTTTATTTCCTTTAATCTTTACAATCAATCAGTAGAACACAGTGGAAATGCCACTATGATAATTCTGGGCCTAGCCCTTAACTGGCTTGAGAGTTTCCACTGTCTCCTTGGAACGCTTACTCTTGAACCATTCTGCCTTATTACTCAGAAGCCATGCCATGTAGACATGAACCAAGGACCCCAGTCAATGGCACAGCCCTGAATTCCCAGTCTAGCTTACAGTTGGACCTAGGGCCAAGGCTGATACCATGTGAAGCGGAAGAACCACCTAGATATCCCGCACTACCATGTAACAAATTATTGCTTTGAGCTACTATGTTTTGTGGTTGCTTGTTCCATAGCAATCAATAACTGACATTGTTACCACACACCTACCCATTTTACAGATAGAGAAACTAAAGCTTCAGAGAGTTTCATTAATTGTAGATCACACATCAAGAAAGTGATAGAATAAATATCTAAAGAGAGTTCTGTTAAATTCCAGAGTCCACACTTGAAAGCACTATGCCAAACAGCTTCTCATTTTAATCCCAATTCATCAGCCGTGTCTTTCCGCAGGCATTTGAATGTGGACACTTTTTTTTCTTACGAAGACAGCTGCTAAACCTACATGGACATTACAAAAATCTGTTCTCCTTGATTAATTCTACAATTGCTGGAAGTATTTGACAAATAATGGGCACTAAATATACTCTGGGATACTTCGTATAGATTGCAGACGAAAAGCCAGAAGCTTGGAAGAACTTCTCTCACTGGAGCTTCTTTAATTTGCTAAAGCCTGAGGCAGTTACATGTAGCCTCCAAATTCCCTCATCCGTCTCGCCAGCTGTAGACACCTGTGCATTAAATTACTGCAATATTGCTTTCTGTGTGCACTTAGCATTTCCCAGTTTTTATCATCTAGAAAAAGGCATAAATACATCAAGACTAAGTTCCAAGCAGATGGTGCTAAATTTATTTACCTGATACCTCTTACTTTAATAAAGCTAAAGTAAATTTTGCTCAGCAAATGCAGCCATCAGATAATAATGGGGGGGGAGGGGAGCACATGAGCTGACTCAGCAAAAATGAAAATCCTAAGTAGTTTACATTGAATCAAGCCTAGGCAATAATTTAAAGGTGCCAATGTATCCCTTCCCTTTATCCTGCAACCCCGCGTCCACCCTGCATGAAGTACCCAGTGCTTGTTAAAATATGGTTTAAACGAAAATATATTGGTGTTTTCTGTGGATGATTGCTAAAGATTGAAGTGAATGGAAAATGTGATGGAATGTGGGGTCAGGATAGGAAAATATACATGCTCAAATGTAAACAATTTATACTTTTTACATGAAATCAGTCAAAGTCGCTGTAGGAACGAACACAGTGTGCCTGCTTTAGCATGATAGAACTATGGTATCCCTCACCTTTTAATTCACAGGTAAAAATTTTGATTGTGGTTTCCATATTCATTTAAGTAGCAATAATAAGAATAAAGTGTACATTCCTGTATTACTTTACAATTTATAAGACATTGTCATATATGACACTTGATTTGATCCTTATAACAATTCAGACTAGGTATTATTACATGCAAGACCGTAAAATTAAATCCCAAACCAGGAGTTAATTCACCTCTAGAATATCCTAACTTCAGTTGACCTCTTCAGCTCCAAGTGTCTTTAAAAAAAGAATGGTGAATGATTTAAAAAAAAAACACCTTTTAATTGATTTTTATGACATATATCTATTCTAATCTGATATTCTTGGTTAAGTATATAATATGCTCTCTATTTTAGAAATGGCTTAAAATGTCATCCAGGGGCGCCTGAGTGGCACTGTCCATTAAGTGGCTGTCTCTAAGTTTCAGCTCAGGTGGTGATCTCAATGTCATGAGATCGAGCCCCACAATGAGCTCTGTGCTCATGGGACTCTCTCTCCCTCTGCCCCTCCCCGTGGTGCCCTCTCTCTCTAATAAGTAAAATCATTTTTAAAAAGATATCATTCATATCACCAGTGACAAATTATGCAAAGAGTTATAGTTCCTAGTATTTGTTCACTAAGAAAACTACCCAACACTTCTTTCAATGGAGTCCAATGTTACCAAAGAAAGTAGTCTCTTGTTCTTGAGACAGTGCAAATAATGGCAACTGCCCTTATAGACATCCCTTGACGTGTTCAGCTGCTGCCATTTCTCCAATCCTTTATTAGGGCTACACTTTTTCATTCAATTTTCATTGAGGTCTCATTTAGATGCAGTATATTCACAGATCCTAAAGGTATAATTCAATCATTCCAGAAAGTTCCATAGTACACTTTTCCAGGCAGTGCTCAACCTGAAGTAACCACTTTTCTCTTACTTTTCACCAAACACTTGTTTTGCCTATTCTAGAACTTTATACAAATATACCTTTTTTTTTGCACCCAGCTCAGCATAATGGTTTGAGATTCATCATTGCTATTGCAGGTATAGCTAGTTTACTCTTTTTTACTACTGCATAGCATTCTCTGCATGTTTCTGTATCTATCCCCCTGTTAATGAATATTTGAGTTGTTCGTGTTTTTGTACAGCTTCATTTTAGGATGACATTTTAAGCTCTTAAAATGCATCCATAAATAAAGAAATCTGCCAGCAAATACACATTTTGCTGTGTGTGTGTGTGTGTGTGTGTGTGTGTGTGTGTGTGTTAGCTAAAGTAGAATTTATTTTGTGAATCAATGTAAGTACATTAAACACTTTGCACTCGAAATGTAAATAAATCAGTCTGGCTCCCAGACTCCATGGCTGTGCAGTAGACAGCCTGAGGAACGTTGTGATGCAAAAAGACCCCTACAACACTAAGAGCTGTGAGTCTGCTGTCTGGGCTCAACGGTAGGTGGTAACCTCACAAGAAAGAGATGTACACTCAGCTCTGTCCTTGCAGGTTGCTGGGTCTGTGCACAGTGCTTCAGCTGTTAAAATGTTCCTGGAACATTTACCAGCCAGATTCTGGCATCACGAGTGTAAACAGATCAGCAGTTCTGGTCATTTAAAATCCTGGTTTCAACTGCCTCTCTCCCTTTCTCTGAAGCCCTTAGGTTCATCACGGTTTGCTAATTAAAACACAGGATTTAAGCCTTTCAGCCTTGTGTGTGCAGCTAATTCGACCTTGAGGGATGCAGCAAATGAGTCAATTAACATTCCGTAGCGTGCATTTATCTAGCACCTGCTGTGTGCCAAACACTGCACAGTGTTGGCTGAGTTTCCTAACAGGTTGCAGAGAGGAAGTGGGATGCTGTGAGTTAAAGAATACTGGGGCTGGTGTCAGAAAGCCCAAGTCTGTCCTGCTTTCCTACTTTCTGGGATCTAAGACAATTCATTTCAACTCAGAACCTCAGCTATGGATTAACATGCAGGAGGTTCTAATGTTTTGGGTCACAAACTAAGCTGTGAAAACAATGCATAGACCCTCTCTCTTTTTTTTTTTTTTTTTTTTAACCAATTACTTTGGGCCCCTATTTCTCAGGATGATCAGAATTTAATCTCAGGGAATTTAGGTAATCCTACTCATAGAAGAGATTCTCTGTCAATATAAGAAACTTCCTGTTTCTCCCCCAGAGCTGTCTTTGAGTCCCCACGTGGATGACAATGTTATCCACTTGTCATCTGCTAAGTCTCATATGCTCTGGACTCTCCATTCCATATTTCTCCAGAAAAGCTCCTTATTCATCCTTATGACCACTCCAGGTTTTCTGGCTTCAGTGCCACCTCAGTACTGTTCTGGACATTGAGGGGAAAAATTCTAGACCTCCCAGCACTGTGGTACGAGACCTAGTAAGAGTTTCAGGTCCATGATCACAAACTCCCCACCTGACAACTATGCTCTCCTCATCCGTACAAGGCTGGCATACAGAGGCATCTGAGACCTTGTGGTTTTCTCAGACTCTATCCAGAAAGCAATGCATTGGCAGCCTCCCCGCTGGTGTACAAGGAACATTGTCAATTCAAAAAAAAAGTGTCCAATCTTTGTGGACAAATTGCCAAGATGCACCTCTTCTGGGCAAACCAATTAGAAGAAAACTTTTGCCTCAGTAGCTTGTGGAACAATGTACAAGCTGAATCGCAGGCCCACATTCAGCCCCTCAGCCAAGGCACCGAGGACAGGGCACTCTGAGTCGGCAAGCACAGAGTGCTGTCCCTAGACCAGGCTCTCACATCGCTCTTCTGTTTGGTTTATCTCATTCCTTCCTCTTTTCTCTCAGGATCCAACCCAGGGCCTTTAGCTTCTTCTACTTCTTGCATTTGCTCTCTCCTCCCTCTCCATCTTGAAAGTGGCAACAACATTCTCTAGTCACAGAACTGTCCTATTGTATCTTTTACTGGCTATGACTCAGCCTTTGGAAAAACACAGTAATTTTTTACTCAAGTACTTACTTGAGGTAAATGAGCACAGCCATGCATATTCAGAACTCAAAAGCCACAACTTGACAATTTCTTTTCCTCAGTATTTCTCTGTGATATCTCTACTTGAGGTGGGGGGTGCTACATGGTTGGGTGGCTCCAGGAGAGGTGGGATCACAGGCTGAAGGACGTGCTTGGGCACCATGGCAGCCATGGAGCATTCTGCTCCGTGCTCCTTCAAGGAAGAACTTTCCATTCAGTTCAAACAGTGAGCTTAGCTGAAAGCCGCCAGCGCTGATGCCTACAGGATCTTGAGCCAAGACCGCTGTCTTCTTACAGACCTTCCAGCCAATGACTGATCATAGTGGCTGGTTAGGGCTTGGCTATTTCTTCAAAAGAGGACTCCTCTTAAGGGTAATCTCTGCTATGGAGCTCTCCCCACTGGGCTGACACTTGGCTGACTGTCAGATCTGCATCATGGCCTGAGGCTCTCCCTGCACCATCCTGCCCCCCGACTTTTCTTTATTTTGCACAACCTTCTCCCCCTAAATAAACCTCCTATGCTGCTAACTTAGTGTCAGCTTCTCAAAGAATCCAAACTAGCACAGGTCTGAAAATTCATCTACTTTAGCAATTAAATAATACTCTACCTCAGAACACATAGGTGGCTCAGTCAGTTCAGTATCTGCCTTCGGCTCAGGTCACAATCCCAGGGTCCTGGGATCAAGTCCTGTATCAGGCTTCCTGCTGAGCAGGGAGCCTGCTTCTCCCTCTGCCTGCTGTTCCCCTTGCTTGCGCTCGCTCTCGCTCTCTCTCACTCTCATAAATAAATAAATAAAATCTTAAAAAAAAAAAAAATACTCTACCAAACAGCAGAGTATTAAAATAACCAAACAGTCAATGTAACTCCCAATGCCCCTAATATTCTCTTTTCCCCCTTCCTCACTTCTCCCTAAAAATTATAAGTGAAAGAACAACTATGTGCTCAGGTAAGTCATGCCAATTTGCAAACATCCCCAAGCAGAGATTTAATCATTCCTGCCTCTCTTCCTGCTTTCCTACCAGTTATCCTCACTAAAGACAATAAAACAACAAAGGGAAAATAGCCTAACTATAGCTAACCCCAGAGCAATAATTCTACTTAGAGTCTTGTTTTATTTGAATCACCTTTCAAAACTGGTGGAAGTGGATAAATCAAAGTGAATTGGAAGACATCAGAACCGCTAGTTCAGTAAGTAAATGTTGGGCCGAAGACATGGAAAACATGATGTTCCTCATATGGAAAGTAAAAGACATTGAGGGTAGTAGGAAACTTTGAGTTGCATATTTAGTGTATATCCTGTTAATTATAAGTCCCATAAGTAAAGACATCAGGTTTTATTTGTTTACTACTCTATACCTAGTCTGGGTCAAAAATATACATATATTCTTGAATAAATGCATTTTAGGCACAAAACAAACCAACTACGTGACAGAATTGCTCAGCCTGGTTACCTGAACTATTCTTTACATTTGGCCTTTAGTGAAATTTAATTGGTACCCAAAATCAAATCCATCTTAGAAAAATATCCTTTGCTGGGAGACAGCCTGTCTCATTAATTATTTTGTGCAACCCAGAAGAACAAAGGACAGATTCATTGGACCTGACTCTGGAAAGGAGTCACCTTTGGATCCCTAACTAGCTCTTCTACAACCAGAAATGATTTTTCTCTTCTCAGACATTTCAATAAGAGAAAGAGAGAAAAGAGCGAAAGAGACAGAAAAAAGAGAAAGAGAGAATGGGGGACAGATTGAGGCTATGGTGACTATTACAGAAAATAATAGTGATGGCTTGGCTGAGATTAATCTGTGTGGGTTTCTGTTGTTATTGTGGTTGTGGTTGTGGTTGTGGTTGTGGTTGTTGTTGGTGGTGGCCAGGGAGTAGGCAAAATCCCCCAAGAAGAAAATGACACAAAAGTCTTAAAGACCAAAACAGGAAGTGTTTAGTAAAATCAGGAAGAATCTGACACTTTCTAAGATAGGGGTTCAGGAATAAGTTTAGGTAAGGAAAGGCAATCATTGTCACCATATTGAGCTTGCCTGGATTTCTTAGCATCTATACATTATCAGGTGCTTGATATGTGTTACAGAATACATCGCTTTAACAGATATGTTGGCGAGCCTGGGTGGCTCAATGGGTTAAACCTCTGCCTTCAGTTCAGGTCATGATCCCAGGGTCCTGGGATCAAGCCCTGCATCGGGCTCTCTGCTCAGTGGGGAGCCTGCTTCCCCTCTCTCTATCTGCCTGCCTCTCTGCCTACTTGTGATCTATGTCTATCAAATAAATAAAATCTTAAAAAAAAAAAAACAGATAGGTTAAGAGAAGTCTGTGTTGGGGCTCCTGGGTGGCTCAGTCATTAAGCACCTGCCTTTGGCTCAGACCATGATCCCAGCATCCTGGGATTGGGCTTCACCTCGGGCTCCCTGCTCAGTAGAAAACCTGCTTCTCCCACTCCCACTCCCCCTGCTTGTGTTCTCTCTCTTGCTGTCTCTCTCTCTGTCAAATAAATAAATCTTAAAAAAACAAACAAACAAACAAAAAAACTTTAAGAGATCTTTGTGTTAAACAAGCTGTAAGGACAGGCATGTGGGAGAGAACTGATCCATTTCAGTGTAATAACAGTGCTGAGTATATTGCAGTTATGACCCAGCTTCTTGAGGGTAGCTGTTGGCAATGGAGATGACATCTGTATTCTACATAAGTGCATGTTCATAGTAGTCTCACTATAAATATATATTGAGTCAATGAAGATTTTTACTACTTAAAAGGATCGTACAAAACTCTGCTATACGAGCATAAGAAAGTTCACAAAGTGAAGGATTCAAAAGGATTTCAGCATGGCCATCATTACTCTAATATTTGTGGTACTGCCCCAAATCACAGTGAAAGGCAAAATATGCATTTGGACATAAAAGTCATATGTTATCTGATCATTACCTGAAAAAATAATGTTCATTCTTCACGATAGGTATATAATGTGTTGTGGAGGGAGGAGAGGAGAATGGGAAAGAATGAAGTCCATCAGTGCATGCCCTCTAAAAGCTTACCCTCTATTTCTAGGCATTTCATATGCAGAAAAGAGATTGTCCAGCAAACAAGAGGCAATGGAACAGGGGCAAGGAAAGAGAGAGACAGGGGATAAGCAAATTGCATTGCATGCAAACTAAAAGGTTTTCCTTCTAAGAGTCTGGAGCAGAACTCTTTTCAACTGTATACCTCCACCTTAAACCATTTTACTTCTGTCTTTACCACTCTTGCATTTGGAATCTGTCAAATTCCAGAGTGACAAGGACAGAAAAAGAAAATGGAAAAAACAAAGCATAAACGATGAGTCTTTACCAGAATTTAGCAGTCCTTCCTAAAGTCTCTTTTATTTTTAATGTTAGATAGAAGTAGAAAGGCAATCTCCACTGTTTACCAATAAGCGATTTCAACCTTCTCTATGTATGTCATAATCCTGTGTGCTTAACTTTTTAACACTTAGTATATAATTTCATAAGGACTGCCCCAAGAAATTAAAGGGAAGGAAAGCAGCATAACTAGTTACTGTTCCAGGGCCTCTAGAAGTTATTTCTATGTCAGCAGGATCTTTCATCAATCCTAAACTCACAACAGAATTCTTTTTTTTTTTTTTTTTTACAAAATCTTGCAACAATGATGCGTTCCTGATGGGTAGAATCACTTTGCTTCCTTTGCCCTGTGATTTCCTGTTCCCTGCAGACCCAGTGATCTCCTTCAGCCTCTTCCTGAGTGACTTGATGAGTAAATTAAAGAGTAAATTGAGTGGTTGTCTTATTTGATTTCCTCGGGAATTAGTGTAATGACTGATAGGCTATCTAAATGTGCAAATAGCTTTAAAAAAGAAAGATGTGTTTTTCCAAGGACTCTGTTCTCAGGCTCATTCCTTGTGATAGCATTGACCATGGCTCTGACCAAACATGCTTCAGAAATTGATTGATCAATTATTGCCCCAATGGAAAAGTGTCCAAAATGAAATCACCTTGGACTTGCCCCAAATGCCCTTTACTCCAATGTCAATTATAGACAGATTACATTAAGGCAACAAATATTTTCATTTTCCCTCTGGATAAAAAGAAGTCATTTGAAAGGTTATTTTTTTCTTTTGTTTTACTTTCAGGCAACTGCTCCTTATTCCAATGCCATGCCCTCCATAGCAGACAATATAGAAGAAAAATAATGTTATTTAACATGTTATCAACCAGAATTACCTTGGGTGATGCTAAAAACCAAAAACACATGGAAAAATCTGATAGGAAGAAGGAAAGTGAAGAATTGTAGTGGAAAATCACTTAACGGGAAATCAAGCAACATCTCAGGGGCTCAGAGTCTCTCTGGTAACTCCACTCCTTCATTTCAAAGAAATCTGTGTTCCTTTCTGCAAAAATATGTTAATTAACATTTACTCCAGGGAACTATAAGTCATTGAGGGACAAGGCCTAAACAAATATGACTTACAACTCAAATCCCTATTTATCACTAATTTTTTAAGACAAAGGCTATTGATATTTCCAGAAGACACTGAAGCTCACTTGACTAACCTCAAGGGGCCAATGCTTGAATGGCCATGACCAGTTCCCAGCACAGCTGTGACAAAAGAGAAAATAAAACCAAAATTACACAATTATTTTTTTCAATGTTGGCCTGAACCAAATTTTTGAAGGACACCTAAAATAAAACTTAGAATCTTCTTAGCGGGGTCATTCTGGATCCCTTGTCTACTCAAAAATTGGACAAATTTTTGTTTCACAAAATTATGGAAAGTATTCCCTGTTCAAAACTCCAGTAAAACAAGACATTATTCATAAATCATTCAATATTATCCTTAATGTAAACTCGCTGGACAGATTATTGAGGCCCAAATAACCACAATTTCAAACTTTGGAGAAAATAGTGAAAATTATGACTAGTACACATCAGTACTTATGGAACAAAGCTACATCCAGGTTCAGAAGAAAATCCATAGCCTTAAGTACTCATATTAATTAATAATAAGTAGTAAAAATAAATTAATATTCAATTAAAGTAATTATGGAGAACAAGAAAAACTACAGCAAAAGGATTGACAAAGCTAAAATTAGAAAATACAAATTAGAAAAAACAGAAATAATAAACAATTCTAGGAGATGATATTTGGAAAATAAATGACTAAATAACTATTAAGCTACAAAAGAAAGTCCAAATGTAAACATTAGCAATAAGAGAATGGAAAATAACTGCAGATAAAAAGGAAAGTAAATGAATTATAAGGAATAAGTCCATTCAACTATGCATGCTCATTTGAAAGTCTATGAAAATTAATTTCTTAATAAAAATATACATAGTTAAAATTGGCCTCACATAATGTGGGAAAACAACAACAAAAATGTATATTTCACCTTGGACTTGAAAATCATAAAGGGTGTTTTTAAAAGATGATAACCCCACTTTTTTTTTTTTTCTTTTTTTTTTAAAGAGAGAGAGAGAGAGCGAGCGCACAGGCAGACAGAGTGGCAGGCAGAGGCAGAGGGAGAAGCAGGCTCCCCACAGAACAAGGAGCCCGATGTGGGACTCGATCCCAGGACGCTGGGATCATGACCTGAGCCGAAGGCAGCTGCTTAACCAACTGAGCCACCCAGGCGTCCCTGATAACCCCACTTTTGACTAACTCAGAACTTCTGCAACTCCCTATGATGAAGTGGCATGGGAAAACAAAATGATGCTGGTACAGATGGGAGAGATCAGACCACAGCACAGGGTATAGCTTTATGAAGTTACTGTAGAGCTTAAGAGGCAACCAGGCCTTAAACGTGAGTCCAGAGAAGAGGAAACCTCAAGAGTTGAGCTGATATGCTGTATGTTGCTTTTCCTTCTGGGACATATGCTGATTAATGATGCAGAAACAAAGACCAGGAGCATAAACAAATAAATCCTGCAAAGAAAGAGAAAAATCAGCAAGGCTTTGGCAATCTCATAGGACCAGGGAGGAAAAAGTAGAATTTAGAGCTGGCAAGGCAGTCAACATTAGAAAGCCAAGATCCCAGAGAAAAGTAATGCAGACAAGAAAAACTTACTGGCTTCCCTCAAAGACATTTACTGTATTCTCAAGCTGTCCAGATTCCGAGGTTAACATTCCATCCGGAAAGCCCAAGACATGCAGAGAGCAATTTCTGGCAGTCTTATGATACCAACCAGATTAAAAGTGGAATTTGCAACTTGCCTCCTGAAGAGTCAATACTAGGCTGTCAGTTGAAAATCCTAGGGACTACACCTTAAAAATAAGAGGAAATCAGAAAGACTGAGGCTTCCTAAAATCTAGCCTGAGTCAGTTCAGTCCTATATTGGACTAAGTTGATCTGCTTCATCACCCAGAGTACCCACATGTTTTCATTCACAAAATATAGATTTAAAAGAGGCATATCAAGAAATAAGACCAAGAGAAAAAAAATGTAGACAATAGACTACACCCACAGGTGACCTAGCTATTAGTAATCAGGCACAAAGTTTAAGATATCTCTGATTAATACATTCTGGAGGATTTTATGAACCAACTGAAATTTATTTTTAAACGAATTAAATGGGAATTCTAGAAATTAAAAATACAGGAACTAAAAATAATAACTCATTTTTTTCTTTTTTTTGTTTTTATTTTGTTTTGTTTTTACAGCAGGCTTGACACAGCTAACTGGAATACAAATCAGTAGAATATCCAGGCTAAAGCACATATGCCAGGATATGTGTTAATTTCCTCCTGGATTAAAAAAAGGGAAAGAACAACATCCGGACCAACTGTAATTACTAAAATCACTATTAACTTTTCAACAGTCTGTCTTTCTTAAAAAATCTATCTACTTTCAACTGAAATCTATCCATCTATCTATCTACTTTCAACTGGACTTTAAATGAGCATTGGAAGTATCTTTCATGCCTCTTAATCTTTGAAATCTTCAAAAAAAAAAAAAACCCTTACTTCATAAATCAGAGAACCAATGTGGCAATTCCACCAAATATATATCCAGAAACTTGGACACTATTTGCAGGACTGGTGAACCTACCATGAGGAAGACTTGGGAAAAAATTCCACCTTTCATCTAATATTCATGAGCCTCCTAATGACCGATGGACCACAGAAGTATTATGAATTCCAGAGAACTGGTATTAATTCAAAATGAATATTCAATATTTTTCCCAAAGTCAAAATATCTTCCTAGCCCCAAGTCAGAATCACACTAGTGAATTGTCTCAGGTGTTCTTGGGGATATCTGAAAAATCATATTCCCAACCTGAGATGCTATAATATGGCCCTTCTTTAAGAGGACACAGTTGGTACTTAATTGAGTATACTCAATAGAAACAAATCATATACTCAAAAAACAAATCATCTTTTCTAGTTCAGATTTATCCTCAAGTTATTCAGACCAAGAAAGAGTAGAATGGACTGACTCCTATCTTGTCCTTGAGGACTCCATGATCTATTACTCACTTTCAAAATTCTCTGAGGGTCAATTCATTCTGATTATTGGTACAGCTTTGCTACTTTTGGAACTATTCCTGTCTGGTATTTTGCAAGCAATCTGACTCTGTCTCTATCCTCAGAATCCTATTATTCTCACTGAAATCAGGAAACTTATTTCAAAATTAGTATCTCCCATCTTCATAACAATTGAAATAAATTTGACAGGCAAAATCTCTAATGTTTAGCTTTCCTGATTCTTATGTTTCAGCAGGAGGATCAAGAACTTCCCTCAGGCCCCTGAGGAAGATCAGGGGCAGCCATCTTGAAAAGCATTATCCTTGTTTGGAAGTCGCCATTGTGAGGGGGATGAGATGGCATAAAAACTGGAGGTGAATACTGCACAGACTTGAAAGCCAGTGCAAGCCAAATGTTAGCCCAGTTGCTAGGGAAGAGTTATCAATTTTCTTCACTAAGCTGCGAGAAACAGATGGTAAGTTCCAGTGGCTGACTTAAGTAAGGAATGCCTGGAGGATGAACAGCAAGCAGATGTAACAGAGACATCACCTTGAGAACCATGAAACCATAAGAGAACACATTTGAAGATCCTGACCATTCTCTTCACAGAGCTCTATAATCTTTCTTTCCTCTATGGCAATAGGCCCAGATGTCACTTTAGAAAGAAGCCAGGATAGAGATCTGGAAATTAAGAGCATCATTTAAAGTGCTATTATTTCTAGCAGAATATACCAAATTTATAAATTTAAAAGATTAAAAGTTATTTTTCCATGATAAGCAAACAAATCTAGGCTTTTGAAGGTGATCAGATTAGTTATATAAATATTTTTCTAAATCTATATTATATACAAGTGGACTTACTGTGAATAAACGTTATGAATATGCTATACTTGTAGCAAGGAATTTGAAAATACAAAAGAGAAGATCCCATTTAGAGCATATCTGTCCATTCATCCAACCAACTACCCAATCATCCTAGGAATAAACATAACAAGGTCTGAGCAGAACATACACAAAAACGTATTTGACTGAGAATATCAGAGAGGATTTTTTTAAAAAGACAACCAAAACTTCTACATGTAAACTACACAAACCTATTCCCTAGACATTTAAAAATTCATAGAAATTATTAAAAAAAATACCATGGAAATTTCCTAGTCTAACAAACCCATATTTGTTATCATTCCAGATCTAGCAAATGTGCCCTATTTCTTTTTGTTCCCTTTCATATGCCATTAACCATGCCAGAAATTTCCTGGAGTAAATCTAATTAGCTTGTTCAGGATGAGTACCTAAAAAGAAACTTTTTTTACTGTCCAACATTTGCAGTTCCTAATTTTGCCCTGCTGCTTAAAAACCTAGAGGTAACATTATTTAGGTACTATATTTAGAACAACTTGATGAGATTTTGGGCCTCATGATTCCTTTTAGGAAATGAAATCTGATATGTTACATATTTTAATACCCCTCACTCATTCAAACTCTATTCTAACCTACTTCAAGATCATAAGCTAACTTTGCTAAGCATGCCAAATATAATTTTCTTGGCCATGTGGGTCACGAATACTCAACACTTAATAATTCATGCTTCTGGGAAAGGTACAGCAACTTGTGTTAATAAAATGTAAAATTCCTGACCAATTATGGAGCATAGCTAATAATAGAACAGCAGTATCAGCTCACTTGATGATAATTGGAAGTCGAGAACAGAGAAACATGGATGCTTTTTACTCTTAATTGAAACATAGAATTTAAAGTAAAATCAAGCCCCCGTAAGGCAGGAATAAGTTTTCAGAAAGGAAAGCATTTTCTTCCCCTATTCAAAAGCACTGAAAAAAAAAAATTCATTCAAAAGATATTTTACTAAAAATCCACCAAGTACAAGTTCTTGCACTAATGTGCTGAAATATGGAGATGAAGGAAAGTCTAAGGTCTAGGGAGAGATTTATAAATAGAATCTAAAAGGTAGTATGTCACTATAAGGGAGAACACAAGTTAGGTGGATGGATGGATGGATGGATAGGTAGGTAGATAGATACAGATAAATTATTGATAAATAGATGGGTAATGCTAGGAAAGTAAGATATTTAGAACAACTAATTTTACCTGGAGGTTTGGGGAAATCTAAACAAATAAAGATAAGCTTGAGCAGGGTCAAAATTGAAAAGAGCAAAAGATTCATGGGAATATATCAAGTAGAAAAGAGTAATGTGGGGCAGGCCTCCCAGGCGGAGAGAGCAGCAAATCCACAGCAAAAAAGAGTGAAGGAGGATGGAGTAGAGGGCACACATGGGCAAAGCTGACAGGAGACAAACTCTGGTAGGTAGAGAAGGAGCAATGTGGTGAAGGGCTTTCTAGATCATGTTAAGAGATTCGGCCTTATAAGGAGCCCTGGAAGTTTTTAAGTGGGAAAGTAAACTGATTATATTTGAATCCTTTTTTTTTTTTTTTAAGGTTTTCTTTATTTGAGGAAGAGAGAGCACTAGAGAGAGTATGAGTTGGGGGTGGGGAGGAGCAGAGGGACAGAAAGAGAGAAGCAGACTCTCCACTAAGCAGGGAGCTCAATGTGGAGCTCAGTTCTGGGATCATATCATAACCAGAGCCCAAGACAGATGCTTAACTGACACCGCCACGCAGGCACCCCTAGATTTGAGTCTTAAAAGAAAATAATGTTAGAGGTAAAATGAAGAAGGCAATAGAGGGTCAGGAGAGGAAGGCCTGAACATGAGTTAGGGATTCCAGCCATAGGCAGGCAAAGAAACACGAAAGACTGAAGAAAGATGTTAGGGGAGCATTCGAAGCTGTTCAGATGACATATTTATGATACTAGGAGACTGGTCATGTGGGTGGAAGAGGAGGAATGAGATGTGGGTGATTCTCAGGTCCTTATCTCAGGTAGGGAAGAAAATGTACACAGGAGAATAAAGGATGCTGGTTTCAGACATTTCAATTTCTGTCTCTAAAGTTTTATGAATAAATAAGTCTATTCGAAAGCAAGTTGGTCAGAAAATTCAGGACATACCCAGGTGTCATTCAAAGGATGTGATTTCTGCTTCTACTATCATACCGTCCCGTGTTTTAATGAAATTGTGTAACAAAATTGGCCAGTAGTTTCTATCAACCAAATAAGTATAATGCTAGTAGCATAATCCGTCAAAAATTTGTCAAGTGTGTAATGTGACTTAACACCATTATAAATTTCTTTAAGCTCCTCAAGAAATAACTAATGCTGCAATAGAATTTTATCAGAGCTCTTAGTGAATGAGTCATGATTGATTTTATCACTCCTTTAAACAATAATTTAAAATATGTTCTAGCAACTTTGGATACAATTTTTCTATTTAAAATACTTTCCTGCCTTCTTTAATAGCATGTATTGAATATAATTTAACCTTTCATTGATCAACATAAGTGGCTTTCATTAATGTCAATTTTAGTCATTATTAGGATAATTTAAAGTCTACTGACAATTTACCTCAATATTAAATAACCCCAAACTTAAATTCATTTTTACATCATTTGTCCAGTCTTTCCAATAGTTGATGATCAAATTTTTCAAACATAGACATTTGCCATTTTTACAGGTTTTTGTCTCTTTGTCAGTCATCTTTTGGTATCAAGTTATCAGTGTTCACATTAGCTTTTTGGATGGGCTTAACACTAGAAACTCTTCTCTTATTTTCTACTCTTATCTACTCCTGCAAGAAGACAACTTTGTGTAATGATACAGGTGTCTGGG
Organism: Enhydra lutris kenyoni; assembly: GCF_002288905.1. Classification (NCBI taxonomy): domain Eukaryota; kingdom Metazoa; phylum Chordata; class Mammalia; order Carnivora; family Mustelidae; genus Enhydra; species Enhydra lutris. The sequence continues at coordinate 3,229,960 of NW_019154123.1, forward strand.
ACAACCTCTTTGGGTGCTCTGCCCCCTCCAAACACATGCTTATTTTTCATGAAACATTCTCCTTTGGTGACCACAGCGTGTCCCAAGTTGATTAAAGCTCATAGTCCTTCAACATGAAAACCTGGTGCAGCTTAATATAATAGTGTCATTTGAATCTAGACACAAATGAGTGGTTAACATTTAAGAGTATGTCAGCTTTTTAGCTTTTAAGTACTTGGTAGGCTTCCTTTCAGGCAGGGCTGGCTAAGATCCAAGATCACACCAGCCAGTCCCTTTTCCTCCGGGGCTACCAAGCACAATGGTACCCAGGTTGTCATGCCCTTGCCATTGTCCCCAGTGCCACTCTCAGGTGGTACTGCTCTTCCTGCCTGACAGATAGAGGCAAGACCCAGTTTTCTGGGGAACTTGCAAAAGCCATGGGAATGAGACCTGCTCCCTTTCTCAGTAATTTAATTCATCAGGCTGTGTATGTCCCCTTGGCTTGAGCTTCCCCCTTTCCTCTTACCTGGGCCTTGGGAGGCTTGGAAGGTAGGGTTAAAGTCTGCTTTTGTGTTTTCTTGCATCTTGTGAGTCTGTTTTCTCTCTTTTAAAGAAAAAGAAGCCGCATTGGTTTCACCCTAGCCTCTGGTAAATGAGTATACCTTAAACATATTTAAGTGCCAAGGTGGTTAAAGCTCAGTAAAAGAAGCAGGTGGTCATTTGTGTGCCTTGACCTTGGGGTTCTTTACTCAGCACAGTGCACAGGCTGGTCGCATGAATTATGGCAGCCCAGTCCTTTGTCTTGTGGCAGAGACTGTCCACTCCCTACCTAGTACCCATTCTCCTCTTCCAGAGAAACAGCATCCTGGTCTGATTTCAGGTAACACAGCTAAAATACCACATTTCCTGGCCTGCCTTGTAGTTAGTTGGCTAAGGTCATGTGACTACCAGTGAGAGAGAAGCAGAAGTGCTAGATGAATCTTTCTAGAATGTTTTCCAGACAGAGGGAGGACAGATAGCTAGTTATGTGCCCTTTGGTCCTTTCCCTGCTACTTTGTTTTCCTAGTATTTTTATATGATGGCTGTAGCACCACAAGGTGGGGGGAACCTAGGTGGGACCTTGAAATGACCATGTGCTAAAAAGGATGAAGTAGAAAGTTGGATGAAGCCTGAGATGCTTCTGACCCTGGACTTCCACTGCCAACCTGAAACTGGGCGCCTCCAGACTCATTTCATGGAAGATCAAATTAAACCTCGTGGTTTCTTTCCTTCTTTCTTTTCTTTTCTTTCTTTCCTTTTACTTCCTTCCTTTGTCCCTCCCTCCCTTCCGTCCTTCCTTTTCTCTCTCTCCTTTTTTCTCTCTCTCTCCCTCTTCCTTCCTCCCTTCCATTTCTTTCTTTCTTTCTTTCCTTTCTTCCTTCCTTCTTTCTAACCTTGTGTTAAAGTCATGATTATGCTGTGTTTTCTTTTATATGCTATTAATCCAAACTCATACACTGGTTTAATCTCCCTATTCTCCACAAAGTTTTAGATAAGTCCCACTGCTGGGGATCTGAGCTCCCCCTAAGTGAGGTTTTTACTCTTCTTTGTACTCCTATATAAGTAGATTCGGTTTTAGTTAATGGCCATCAATCACGGGCTCATTCCTGAGTCTCAATCTGGCCTGAAATGTCCAGTGATTTGGCACAAAAACACTGATATTGCTTGATTTTTCAAAAATAGGTATTTTTCCACCACCACAATGATTAAAGGCACTCTTTCTGACATCAGTGTCTTATAGATAAAATAAACTGGTCAGTTACATGTGTATTGAATTTGGAAAGATCTAACCATTAAAATCCTGAGTCTCCATACCAGTCTATTTTCCTATTTAAAAAAAAAAAAAAAAAGTGAATCCAGCAGGTTTCATCTCATACCCAGGGGAGAGTTGAGGTGATCAAACGAAGTGAGAAGTACAAATTGTTCCTTTTCCATGGGGTTCTATGAGGTTATATGAGACATTTGACTCACAGGCCTCCTCCCAGCAGAGGCAATGTTCTCTTTGAACCTGATCCATCTTTCTAGCAAATCACTTTCTCTGCTTTATCTAGCTGGGCAGTACATTTCCTATAATCTGCTTGATTTCCACATTGCTTTCCAGAGAGATAAGAAAACTCCCCATGATCTCAGTTCAAATCTGCGCTCTGACACGTACTGCCTGTGTGACCTATAGCGAGGTACTTATGCTCTCTATGTCTCGGTCTCATCTTTGCAAACCACAGATATTACTAGTCATCTAGTCCACCAGTTGTTAGGAGGGTTTGAGGAATTAATAGGAAAAGGTGCTCAGAGCAGCACTTAACTCATGGTGAGGGCTCAATAGGCAGGAAGTCCTATAATTCTACAGGAGAGAGAGGAGGCAGCACAGGACACCATATGGAAGGCATGAAGAGGATAACAAAAGGGCAAAGACAATAAAATCAATATGACATTACGGTTTGTCAGACCCATCCCAAGAAGTAGGGAAGGCAGGGATCCATTAGGGAGAGGAGGAATGGGAAACTGCACCAAGGATATCGTACACAGACTCACTTGCATCCTTTAAATGCAGACCAAAGGAAAGTCACCGTAGATGAATCCAAACAGTGAGTGTGGCGACCAAAGAATTAACATCAACCATTTTGCTTTGAAATGTCCTACTGGTGGTGAGAGGGCAGGGAATATATGCATGATTGTTTTTCCCTACCAGCCCATGGAAACTTCTCCTCCCTCCTGGGCAGCCTTCCTGGGTGACCTGGAAGGCACCAACAGCTTATGAATGGATCCACACTTTCCCAGACAATATGCTTGATCCTGGAGCAGGGACTCAGAGTACTGCTAGAGAAGTGCCCCCAGTTTCATGAGAGTCGATTGTGAGCCTACCCTTCCAACTCCAGGTTCAATTGCCATCACACTAAAAGCTTGAAGTCAGCCCGGTGGCAGTACATACACTTGAGAAATCAGCAAACACTACAAATGAAATCACTTTTTCCCTCCACAGAGAGCCGGCTGTTAAACCAATTGTAGGGTCTGCTATTCAGCTACACCAGAAGAAGGGGCCAAGACACCTGCTGCTTAGTAAGTGGTGGGGACCTAGAAGCTTCTATTCAGTAACAGGTCCTCACTATTGACCACTGAGCCACGAAATCTCAGGGACAAGAGAGAAATCATAGGTTAAGTGTCCCAGTGCCCATGTGCTCCTTGAATCCCCTCAATAACTACCATCTGTAATGGTGCTCCAGCCTCTTTACAATGGTGCATCACCTCCAGTGATGGTGAATCTTTGTTTTACTGAAGCGGTTACTTTCACTTTAAGGCTAGACCTGCCTAGTTTCCAGAAATATCTTCCTTAGCTTGGAGATACCAGTTGGAGCAACCAGATTCTCCTCCTGAATTTCAGTCATACAGCTCTCCTTTGTGACGTATATATTACAAATGCACTCATTTTATTGGAGCCTGTGTTGAAAAAGACTTTTTTTATCCTGTGGTCAACACAAGATTTTCTTTCAAGATGGTGGTTATCTCTGAAGACAAACAGCACATTTCTTCCAAACAATTATCTTGACCACCTGTAATCCTGTCATGCAGACCATGATCCAAATTCCTTTTCCTCTCTCCCAAACATGACTGAATGACTTTTTTCAACCATTTTTTCATCTCTTATTGTATCCAGTTTCCCATCAAAACTCAGCTCTCCTTTTTCTGTTTATATATTTCACCATTACTAATAGTTACGCCACCTAGTTTCAGTCTTGATTAATGTATATAATGTTTGCCTTCTCTGTATTTTATTCAAACAATGAACATTTATCAGGCAACCACTGAGAGCCAAGAAATTCTGAAAGACAAGGAACTATGAGATGTAGGCTCTACCTCAAGGAGCTACTATCTACTTGTTCAGTTTTATTCCCAGATTTATGGTCGTCACTATGTCCCCAGCCTCTCACTCTCCCTACTGCCTATACTAAATAGAGGTTTCTTTCTTTCTTTTGCCTTAAATGTCAGGGTCATCTATCACCCACCAATCCATAACTTAATGTGTAACTTCTTACATCACAAATCCCTAGTTTTAGTTCATCCTGATATGATCTTCTAGTTCCATCTTATTACTCATTTTTCTAACACTAAATTCTGTTCTGAGTTAAAGGCATCAACTTATCCTGATTTATATTTGAAAACTACCACTTAAGGAATTTGGCTTCACCCATTTGTCTATGTACCTATGTATCTAGTTACCTCTCTGATCTTTTACCTTTGTATATGTGTAGGGTCTTTTTTAATGGTCTGGCAATATGGAATGTAAAAATGAGACAAAAAGAAACAGCTCTGTACCAAAATACATAATAATAAAGATATCTCATCTACAAATATTATCTGCCCTTCAAGGGGTCAAAGCATTTTAGCTGTATCACCATATTTCGCCTACTCTAATTGATAACCTAAGTACAGACAGAATTTCTCACCATCTACAGATGATGCTTCAAGTGTTGGAAGAATCAAAAAGTTCCCAGTTTATAACTGTCAGGCTCAGGTCTTGGGGTATTAATTTGAGGCACCATTTCTCCCAAGGTCTGTGTTTTACTTTCAACGTTTGCTCCTTCTGCTCTTCCTAGAATTGGTCTGATTAACCTAGAAGCCAATCCCATTTGGAGGTATGGTCTATGCTCAATGATAGCAATTTTTGTAGGATCATAGTGGAGGCAAAGGGCTGGATTTTCCGATCCTATTTTAAGCAAGACTCGTATTACAATCTCCGGATACTTTCCTGAGAACAAGAAGGGACTCATTGGAAAACTTTAAGGTAGAGGCCTTTCCCAAGGCCCCACCTCCCCAAGGCCTCTGAGCACAAGAGGTAAATTAGACTGAATACAAAATGGTTTCAAAACCCAGGATGTGAAGCCAATAAGTTTGCAAAGGGGATAAGAAGTACAAGGCTAATTCAGGAAGACCTAAAAGATCAGAAAACCAGGGGCCTTTTCTCTTTCTGTGAAGGCATTTTATCTATTTTATCTCAGAAAATGTATTAACCAAACAAACTTGGAATAGCCTGCTCTCTACTACAGCCTGAAAGGTAACTCTAGAAGATTGAGTGATTGTTGATAATGGAAAAGGGAACAAAGCAGACTTGTGAGAATACACCTGCACTACCTCATGAATCACAATCATTTGGTTCCATAAAATGTGTTCTACTCTCCTTTTCTTACTCTCTGGATACCTTGCAGGACTATACTTGCTTAGGGACATCTTGCTTATCACAACAAATTGCTAAGCACCATGTGTTGATTTTTATTCCCATTCTGACAGATTCTTTTTGTCTGGCTTGTTCTACCTTTCTGTCCCCATCCATTCATTCTCACTAAAAGAATAGTCTATATATATATATATTTTTTTTTTTTCAGATTTATTACCAAGTCAGGTCTTTTAGTTCTCCTTGTTCTCTTTTCACATTCAAGTTTGATGAATCAAAATGGTGACTCAAATGTCTTCCTTCAGTTCAAAACACACACACACACACACACACACACACACACACTCAGAGAGCCTGTCCAAGGCCACATTCCTCTTATAAGACATCTTGGAACTTAAATTTCCTAAGAAGTACTTATACATGAGGCAGGAATGCCATCTGAGAGAAAAAGACCTTTGTGAATGCATTTCTCTGGCTGATTCTGGCTGCTCCCCAAAGAGAGCTATTTACATTCTGAAAATAAACTCTTGGTTTTTGTGGGGTTTTTTTTCCTTATATAGTTAAGGGTGTACCCCAGCCCTGAAGGGCATTCTGTGTATAATAAACGCAGTTCTAATGACTATTGACTGGGAAATCCCAGCCTTCCATTTGGCTGTCATTTCCCTCTGGCAAGTCAGAAATAATAGCAAAGCAGGCAGCAGCTCCAACAACAGAGAATGTGTCTCCAAAGAATTGAAGCTGTGGTGAGGGTGGTTCCTTGGATTTGAAGAAGGAATCCTGATTCATGGCAGCTTTGGAAACACATGATTTCCAGAAACAGATGAAGCACTCAGAGAAAAGACCTATCCAAAGTAGATGCAGCAGCATCTCAAGATAATTCCAAGACTGTGCCGTGGCAGCCAAGAGTCATGGCTGTTGTTTGTCACACGGCAGAGCAGGTTACTGGAGAATGTGCTAGTACTCTTAACGGCATGTCATTCTGAATGGGCAGCCAATAAAGTATTCTGATCATACCACACTTTATAGGACCAGAGGCCCTCCCTTGAACTCTCAATACCACCAATCATAAATTGCGGGGCAGATTACTTTATGTCACCAGGCCTCAGTTTTTCATCTGTAAAATGGATTTGTCATTAGCACCTACCTCACAAAGCTTTCTGAAGATGAAATTACCCATGAAAGCACTTAGCTATACTTGGCACTTCAAAATAAATATGGCCTTAGTCGTCCAGACTATTCCTGACAGGTGATTCCCAAGATAATTTAGGAATTCTAATTAATGCTCCATTTAATCAGTCAATAAAATATAAACCATATACTGGTTTCTTATGTACAGATTTTTATTTAAAATATATAAACAGCATCTAGTTTCGTTGATGTGTTCTACTGTATCTCTAGTTTCTAAATCATTGATCTGTGCTCTAATCTTGATTATTTCCTTTCTGTGTGTGCAGTTGGCTTAATTTGTTGTTGATTCTCCAGTTCTTTAAGGTGTAAAGAGAGCTGGTGTATTCTGGATATATACAGTGGAAAAAAAGACAATCTCTTCAATAAATGGTGCTGGGAAAATTCGACAGCTATGTGTGGAAGAATGAAACTCGACCATTCTCTTACACCATACACAAAGATAAACTCGAAAGGGATAAAAGACCTCAGCCTGAGGCAGGAATCTATCAAAATCCTAGAGGAGAACCTAGGCAGTACCTCTTCGACATCAGCCAAGCAACTTCTTTCAAGACATGTGTCCAAAGGCAAAGGGAACAAAAGCAAAAATGAATTTTTGGGACTTCATCAGATCAAAAGTTTCTTCCAAAGAAGACCTACAAATGGCTAACAGACACATGAAAAAATGTTCATCATCATTAGCAATCAGGGAGATTCAAATCAAAACCACATTGAGATACAACCTTATACCAGTTAGAATGGCCAAAATTAACAAGACAAGACATAACAAGTGTTGGAGAGGATGTGGAGAAAGGGGAACCCTCTTACACTGTTGGTGGGAATGCAAGTTGGTGCAGCCACTTTGGAAAACAGTATGGAGATTCCTTAAGAAATTAAAAATAGAGCTTCCCTATGACCCTGCAATTGTACTACTGGGTATTTACTCCAAAGATACAGATGTAGTGAAAAGGGCCATCTGTACCCCAATGTTCATAGCAGCAAAGACCAGTTGCCAAACTGTGGAAAGACCAAAGATGCCCTTCAACAGACGAATGGATAAGGAAGATGTGGTCCATATATACAATGGAGTATTATGCCTCCATCAGAAAGGATGAAGACCCAACTTTTGTATCAACATGGCCGGGACTGGAGGAGATTATGCTGAGTGAAACAAGCCAACCAGAGATAGTCAGTTATCATATGGTTTTACTTACTTGTGGAGCATAAGGAATAACATTGGGAGGACATTGGGAGATGGAGATGAGAAGCGAGTTGGGGGAAATCGGAGGGGGAGACAAAACATGAATGACTGTGGACTCTGAGAAACAAACTGAGCATTTTGGAGCAGAGGTGGTTGAGGGGTTGGATGAGCCTGGTGGTGGGTATTATGGAGGGCACGTATTGCATGGAGCACTGGGTGTGGTACATAAATAATGAATTCTGGAACACTGAAAAGAAACAAAATAAAATAAAATAAAATAAAAAAATATATATGTAAACAATGGAATTGTAAACAATATTGTGACATTTTTTTTATCACTTTGAAATTTCCTCTTGTTATTATGGCCTCTCATGATAATTTGAATGTTGAATCTTCATGTCCTATCCTTCCTTTTCCTCCTGTGGCAGAGTAACCATAAATCTTACCAAACCAGTATGCTCAATGATCAGCTAATGCCAGAGTCCTTCACACACGTTTCCTACCAAAGGATGATCTAGGTAGTGACTAGAACTACATCCCTACCTCCCCTGCTAGCCTAGTCTTTTGTTACCTTTTAAATGAACCTTTAAAGGGGCACCTGGGTGGCTCAGTGGCCTCTGCCTTTGGCTCAGGTCATGATCTCAGGGTCCTGGGTTTGAGCCCCACATGGGCTCTCTGCTCAGCAGGGAGCCTGCTTCCCCCTCTCTCTCTCTGCCTGCTGTTCTGCCTGCTTGTGATCTCTTTCTCTGTCAAATAAATGAATAAAATCTTAAATAAATAAATAAATAAATGAAAATGTATTTTTTAAAATAATGGAAAAGCTAAAAATCCAGACCTTCTTTAGTTACTTATCTTCTAAGAAATTGTCAACAAATGTATATTTCTTCTTGTGAAAGTATGGACTTCTGTCAATAAATTTATCCTCCTGCCCTACACTGTGGGGCAGAGGAGTTTTGTTCCCAGCCCACTAGTGTTGGGCTGGGCTGTATGAATGACTTTGTCCAAAAGCACATTAGTGGACACAACCCAGGTAGAAGTCTTTTAGGTTCTGCCATGAGAAGCACATGCTCCATGAAGTCAATGGTCCAAGGAAGATAGAAGATCTGAACCATACCCTTATGTGGAGTAAAATACAGCTTACCTACATTCCGATGCAAAACTACCCAGCAGAGTCCAGCTTAGACCAGCCAAATCATGGTTACCTACAGACCCATGAACAAGAAATAAATGTTCCTTGATGAAAGCCACTGAATTTAGGAGTAATCTGTCACTCAGTATCATCACAGCAAATCTGATTGATGTATCCTCCATTTTCAGCCAGAACATCAGAAGCAATTGCTAAATTTCTTACTGAAACTGCAAGATACAACCTCTATAGCAGGCTTCTGAGTGATCTCTTGTAATCATATCCCAATGGGAATTTAGTAGCTTAGTCTAACATAAGAGTCATGTAGCTCAGGGGTAGCACAATGGATTCCTCCCTACAACCCTGGGATTCTGATTTAATTGATCAGCAGTGAGGTTAGCCATCCATACTTTACAAAAGTCCCCTGGGGGATACCAATATGCAGCTGGGATGAACAACTATTGACTATTAGGGATGTGGAGACTGAGCTGTGTTTTTGGAAGGACCAAGCTAAGGGAACACAAAAGGACACCAAATCCCCATCAGACCATGTGGATGCCTGTGCCTTGGAATTACAGGAGTCTGCCATGTGGAATTTCCATTATATGAAAAACAATACCAAAAACAATTATAAAGTCTCATTGATTCACTGTTGCTCATTCAGTAGGGACAAAACAAAAGCTAAGGCCTGGGGCTTGTGACATCTATAGATGCTGAGATGTTGACCAATTATACTGATTTCCCTATAAGAGGATCAGTCAGAGTAATAATGGCTGTGTGGGTACTGTGGACGGATGAAGAAGAAATCTGTTAGTCTAGGAAGTCTTTTTAAAGAATGCACCTTGGGATACCTGTTTAATTATGTTGCCTCCAACTTTATAACCTGAGAGATTTTTGTTTCCTTTTTAAATAAACAACCCAGTTAACAAGTTTTTCCAACCCTTTTTAAACTCCTCTGGGCACACTTGGACTTGTCAACTCTGGTTCCAAGTAATCACTCTGCTCAAATAATGCTGATTAGAAATTTATAAAATCCAACATTAAGACTTGACATAAACAGGATCATCTACAGATGACAGAATTGCAAAGAAAGCTAATTAAAAGAAAAGAACATAGTTGTCAGTGTCAGAAAGACCCCAGTTCAAATCCAGATCTGCTGTTGTGAGCTGAGGGATCTTGAGCAAATTAGTTTCCTTGCCTCTATTTCTTCATAGACATGAGACAAAAGGCAGAATTTTTTCACCAGAATGCTGGTGAAGATGTTTACGTAAGGCAAACTGTGATCCCCGGGGTGCGGGGTGGCATGGCAGGTGAAGAAAGGAAAATGGCTCAAGAAAAGGGGGGAATGGCAGAGTCATGTGGGGCTCTGGAAGAGGAGAGGAGTGTGTGGGTGAGGGCAGGGGGCTGGTGGTGTCAGTATTTGGTGCAGAAGGAATTTCACAGAGAGGGAGAGACATCTAGGGAGTGTTTGCATAATGTTGGCTGGTGAAACCAGCTCAAAAGATCATTCCTATCTTTTTTAAGAATGCCTTGAGATCCATATCATTTGTCATGGTTTCCAGAAGTGGATTTGAAAAGGTGGTAGACAAAGGTTGGCTCTAACATGGCCTTAGAATATAGGGTTGTTGTGAAGATAAAAAGGGACTATGTAGGAAAGCATTTGTTTTAGCACCTAGAAAGTATCAGGCTATTATTTTTCTAAATTTGTCCTATCTTTAAGAACAGCAAATAGGCATCCATTCATTCCAAAAGCCCATGCCACAGCATGAAGCATCAGGTAACACAACCCGAGAAACAAAAGAGGAAATGAAGGGTGGAGGCATTTTCTGGAAGCTTCAGCATCCAAGTGTACTGTTGACTCAATTGTCTGGCTATTTTTGGCTATTTCAGGGCCAAAGCAAAGATGGACTAAGTGACGTTTTCAGGCTGTTAAGAGAATGCTATGCACAAGAGAAGACACATTTGTTATATGCAGAACTTCAAGCCAAATGACAAGGGCAAGTCCATTTATTGCTAGAATGTCTAAAACTGTTCACGACAGTTTAGTGAATGGGAGGGACGAGCTGAAAGAGGTCAGCTGAACTGAAATAAAGGATCCATGGCCTTCGAACCCCAGAGCAACAGAAAATATTTCCTAAAATAAAGTAAGTTTTGACACAAACTTTCCTCTTTCAATTTGCCCTACGTGTATTCGTTCAAAGCGAGCTTTTAGTGTCTCTGTCACAGCGAGGACACATCAGAGTTGGCTACCCCTTTGGCACACACTCAGCAGCACCCCGCTGAACGGCCCACAGAACCCAGGGAAACCACGGGAAGGGCCAGGCCTCAGGCAGTGAGCCAGGGCAGGGCTGGAAAGATGAAAGCTCTTCTTCCCCACAGCGCTCAAGGAACAAAAAGCTGGTGTTCAAATGTTGGCTTTGGAAATGCAAAGCATGATACTAAACACTCATTGACACAGAGCGAAAGCCTCCTCCATCTGGGTGACAATTCAGTTTCTAGCTGCAAATCTGCAGCAGGGACTCCCTGCCAATCCACAACCTTCTTCAACCAAGTGGAAGACTATTTGCATTAACTGAAATCTCCAAAGTGTGAACAAATCATGCCAAATACAGCAAGAAAGAAATACAAGTGCGGGCCTGCGATGCAATTTCCCTTTGGAAACACTGAATTTTCAGTTCCACGAGTGTCACTGTACATGCCTGGTTGGCTGGCAGACCTATGATCTATCTTATCTTCAGCTAATTTTATCAGCAAGAGGGGAACTGGGAAGCTCAGGGTGCATGTTTCTGCTTATCCTCCTGTCATCTGCTTACCCTTCTATCATATTATGAAAACATTCATAATGTATTCATGTGGGGTCTTTGGTTCATTAAAGCTGTGAGTATTTAAAAAAGGACTAGCTCAGAGAGGTTCCCTTATAGGAAATAGTCTACTCATGCAGACATATTTAATGTATATTTCTTCTTCTCAAAAGGATGAGTTACAAAGATGGAATCTTCACATATTTAACCTTGGAATAGAAGTGAGGGATCAGCATGTTGGGGAAATTCTTGTTTTCCAAGATCAGGTAATTTTAGCCACAGTTCAGTCCAAATAGTGACCATTTATGGAGCAATCTTTTTTTTTTTTTTTTCTTATTTTAATACTGGGACCTCTGGGCTATGATCTCTCTCTCTATGTCTGTGAATTTCTTCATATGAAAAGTCTCACTAACTCATAACAAATCACATTTCATTTTGTAGAGCTAAACCATCTTAATAGTGCAGAATAAAATTTCATGAACCCAGGACAATCCCATGACATCAGCATATGAAATATAATTGATTTTAAAAAAGGACTCATGAACATAGTGAAGACTGTCTCACTTGTGAAATAGTATTTTGTTAAATATGCTTGCTGCCATTGTGAATGTTTGGCAATCCTATATAGCTCAGTGGTCATCAACCTGGAAGGAATTTTGCCTGCTATGGAACATTTGGAAATCCTTGAAATATGTTTGTCGCAAACTGGCTGGGGATGGGGTGGGGGAGGTTGAGGACTGCTAGTGGTACCTCATGGGTAAGGGCCAGGGACACTTAAACATCTCTGACAGGCACCTACATCAAAGAATTCTTTGGCCCAAAATGTAAATAGTGCCATTGCCAAGAAACCCTGATATAACATGAGTCCTCAGGAATGCCAATACATATAATGAGGAATCAAAAAGATAGACCAAGAGCTGAGAATAAGGGGTTGAAAAATGGCATAGCCATGTTGGATTTTTAGGAAGATGGCCATACCAGGAAGACAAAAGGACAGTAAAAGAGAAAAATAGAGTAAAAGATAATACCAAGCTATAACCAACATACAGCTACACTACTGGGATAATATTTTCCTTTGGATAGAATTAAAGCACAAAATTTAAATATATAACAGGATTAAACAATAAAGAGAATTCATACCATTAATGGGACAGAATTTGTAGGAATTTCTGCAAAATGGGAAGCATACAGAATAGAATTGATAGAGAAAACTTCAACCCCAAATAAGGTATGATGGGGCCCTAAGAAAACTTTTCAAACCAGATAGTACCTGTAACCAAGGTATATGGTAGTGGTTCCTAAACTTGGCTGCACATTGAAATTTGAACATCTTTCAAAGCTGCCAGTACCCAAGCCACACCCCAGACAAATTAAATGACAATCTCGGGGTGCCTAGGTGGCTTGGTCGGTTAAACCTGTGTCTTCAGCTCAGGTCATGATTCCAACATCCTGGGATCAAGCCCACATTGGGCTCCCTCCTAGGTGGGGAGTCTGCTTTTTCCTCTCCCTCTCCCCCTGTGTGCTCATGCTCTCTCTCAAATAAATAAATCTAAAACAAAAAAATTTTTTTAAATCACAATCACTAGGAATGGAATGCAACATTAGCATTTTTGGAAGCTCCCCTGGGGACTCCAATACGAAGACACATTTGAGAACCACTGGTGTAGAGGTAATCGACGGATAATTATTGGCCATCAACTAAAGCAGGGCTTTTCAGAATTTTGCCTGCATATGAATCACTAGAATATCATCCTTAAAAGCAGATTCTGATTTAGCAGGGTTGGGGTGGGGCTTGGGAGTCCATATTTCTGACCAGCTTCCACAGGATCCCAATGTGACTGGTCTATGAATCATTCTTAGAAAAGCAAGAAACTGAAGAGGACCAGGCCATTCCCATCACACTTACCCCAGTTCCCCTTCCAGTTGCCACAAATACAGAAATTGCCTTTAGTATCAGTCCTCTGATTAAAGCACCGAGGCCAGCTCTCTGAGCTAAGTGGATGATAGGCCTGGAAGAACTTAAAAGAAAAGAAAAGAAGACCTCAAGTTCACCCCCAGCCTATACAACAGGCAGTGGGAAACAAGAAGGAAAAGACCACTGAACTCAGGAGCTGAGGGTATTTGGGGCATCATTTTCATCCACAAAAAATAAAGCAAGCATTTAGATTATAATAAAAATATTTTTGGCAATGACCTTAATCACTAAGTATAGTGAAATCTTACAGCTAAATGTTAAGCAGCCACTAAAATTTACGTTATGGAAGAATAAGTAATGATCTAGAAGGAAGTTCACGATGTAACTTTCATTTTAAAAATCTAACAGGGTGGATAGAAGGGGGAAGTAAATAAGCAAGGGAGGAAGAAAGAAATTCTTTTTTTTTTTTTCTTATAATTTTTTTTTTTTTTTTTTATTTGACAGACAGAGATCACAAGCAGGCAGAGAGGCAGGCAGAGAGGAGGAAGCAGGCTCCCCGCCGAACAGAGAGCCCGATGTGGGGCTCGATCCCAGGACCCCGGGACCACGACCCGAGCCGAAGGCAGAGGCCCTAACCCACTGAGCCACCCAGGCGCCCCGAGAAAGAAATTCTTTTAAAAATGTATACACCTTGGGGTTAGTGAACATTCTTTGTGGAATTGTAGGTGATTTTTATATTTTTCTTAGTAAAAACAAGATAATCGAAATACCACTTTCTTCCTCCAAAGAGGAAATTTAGGTCTCAAGCTCTACTTAGTCCTACTCACAATTTCCACGGGATAATTGAGCTGCCCTTTGCAGCTTTCCCAAGTTGCTGGTCCTCTCCTACAAGCGACATGCACGGTCACCAAGAGCTGATGGTGCCACCCAGCCTCCATACTGTTAATAGAATCGCTGGTGCTGTTGATAAGCTCTCATAACCCTGGGCTCCAATATCACCCCACAGCTCCCCCAGCTCAACCCATAATCACAGCTCTTTCTTCCCAGAGTGAAGAAATCAGATTCTGAGTATGGTGACCATTTGAGGCTAAAACTAAATTAGAAAATATTATGTATTTACATATATATATATATATATATGCATATATGTATATATATATATATATATATGCATATATGCATATATATATATATAAAATAATGGTACTAATGGTAACATTAATAGGCTTCACCCACTTCCTCTGGATTCATGTCTCAAAATGGTACCCATGCTATATCACCTTCCCTCTTAAAGTTCTTAACACCAATTTACATGGTCCCAGTTATAAGCCCCCATATTCCTTTTATAACCCTGCACTGACTGGGTTGAGGAGAGGGATGTATATGGATAACTGGTGATCTACCTTGACTTCCCAGGATCCTTGATGTCAATCCATTGATTATGTTCTCTTTGACAACCTCAAATTGACTTTTGTTTAAAGATTTTTTATTTATTCATTTGCAACAGAGAGAGAGAGAGAGAGAGAGAGAGAGAGAAAGCATGAGCTGGGGAACAGCAGAGAATGAGAGAGAAGCAGACTACCTGCTGAGCCAGGAGCTCGATACAGAGCTCCATCCCAGGACCCTGGGATTAGGACCTGAGCTGAAGGCAGATGCTCAACCAAGTGAGATATCCAGGCACCCCTCAAATTGACCTAAACTAGTTGGTTTTGGGAGGTTGAGTATACACTCAAGGTTGAGTTGAGGAGGTTGAGTATACACTGGTGAGTATATTAACATAACGGGAACTTTGGGTTTTTGTTTGTTTGTTTGTTTGGTTTTGTTTTTTGAGGATAATCCAGAAGACTACTAGCAAAAAACATTTGGAGACTGAGTTGTAAGTAATCACTATACCATAGGTCCAATTACAGTACCATTTAGACATTTTAACTTTACTTTCATATAGAAAGAAAAATTGGTCAGTGTATTTCAAGGTCCCCCATTATCAACATGGTATTTCAAGTCTCTAGACAAAGATTCATGGGTGGTTGCTTCTGTTAGACCATTAATCATTGTGCTTCATTACAGACAACTTCAGGTTTGAAGCTATTAGCTTTTTAACCCTTCTTTGTAATTAGATCAGCATAGTTTTCTGTTAAAAGGCAACAAATCAATAAGTCAGCTGAAGGAAATATTTCCTCCCTCAGGCAACATGTAATTAGTCTGTTAGCCTCAGATATCTGTGAAGTGAATTGTTTGAAGTTTACTGTCAAATCAAAATTCCTCTGATTTGTTAAAATAGCATCTACTAAACATTTATTCCCAATGCTATAGAGTAATTATAATTCAGCATTTTTTAACCATATATATATATGGTTAAATATATAAATATATATTTATATACACATAAATATATATAGTATACATATATTTAAAAGTATATATATTTAAAAGGATATTTATATACTCCATTTAGTTCCCTTTCTTGTTAAAACTGAATAAAAATCTACACTAAAAAGAAAAACAAGAGGCTATCATTAATAGAGGATAAAATAGAGAAACAGAGGAATAAATGCCAAAAAAAAGTCATTCTTCAACAAAGCAACTTAGCTCAAAAATATTATTTGCAAATATGTTATCTATTACACTAATTATCTTCCTAAAACTTCATTAGGAATACACCCTAAAAAGCTAATTAATCTATGACTATGAAAATCTTTAGGAGAAGTAATGTGAATTCAGAAGGAGACCTAGAAACTAACAAGATTCAGGTGTCCACTAAAATGTAAGTTCCATGAAGGTTAAAAACTTGCCTCTTACTTACCATTGTATCTTCAACCCTAAAAGAGTGCCTGGCACATGGTAGATCCTTAATAAATAATTGCTGCAAAACTCACTGTTTGGAGTAGCTCTGTGCAAGAGAAAACAATGGATATTAAAGGCATAAATATTTTAGTTGCCAAAAATAGATGTTCTGTAGCAGAGCAGAAATATTCTACAAAGGCCACCAGTAGGTAATATGATATATACCATAGAGCTAGGAAGAGTCTCTTCCAACTTTATACCCATCAAGTAACTTTCTAATGGCAAAACTCACTTCCAGAGGTGGAACACAGTAAAGGAAACCTCAATGTTCCAGTTATTAAAATTATGAATGCCCATTTGTCAATTAACACTTGGCATTTAGTTTCATAAGTCAATCTCCTTGTGACTTTGGCTGTATTGGTAGATTTCCTAAAGCCTTTACAAGTCCTAGGTGAATTTACAGCTTTAAATTTCTAACTGTTGAGGGTTAAAAGCTAAACCCAACCAGGTATCTGCCAAAGGACAGGCACTCTGTTAGAACCCTATCACAAATATCTAGCCAAACCCTTTCCCATTTCAAAACAATGACTAATTCTAGCCATCAAGGGACTGGGCCAACAGCCAACATAAAGAAGAGAGTGGTGCAGTGACCACAGCATGCTCCAGCAGAAAAGAACCATAGCTTCGTTTGGGAGAAAGCTGGATTTTAGACTATCCCTGACTCTATACTATCAGAAGTACTGCTAACACTTTTGCTTGCTAAGATTTTTCATAGGTAAAATATCTACATTGGCTATCTCTATCTTTCAGGAGTAGGATTTAGGAATAAGGAAAAAAAAAATCACTGTTATGTAGTACAAGGGAATAGGAGAATTTAAAAATTTAAAATTTCTTTTTATTTTTAAAATTAATTAATTTTTAAAATTTAAATTAATTTAAATTATGTAAATTACTTGATAATTTAATTACTTTAATAATTAATGATTCAAATTAATTATATTTTAATTTTTAATTTTTTTAAATTAAAAAAAAATTTAAATTGAAACCTTTAAAGATAAGAAAATAAAAAAGAAAGCATTTTCTCCCAGGTTTTCTTGTTAAGTGAAACTCAGTGTATCTCAAGAGAGAGCCTTCTGTCCTCTTCCCCATCTCTAAAATCCTGACTTATCTTCCCAACTAATCTAGTTCATTCAATGGTGTGTCATTATTTTTCAATCTAATAGGCACATATTTTTAAAGGGGTATTTTATTCTCCCTTCTCTTTTATATACCAAATCAATTTATCATGAAGTCCTATCAATTATTCAAAATAATCCATCTCTATCCTTCCTTATTTCCTCTGTCAATGTCCTGACCTAAGACTTCATTCAGACCTGCCTGAGCATAGACTAAAACCTAATAATAGTTCACATAACTTATTGGTTTTATTCATTAATGTAATATAAATGCTCCAGTTTATTATTTTACATTTTGTCTTGTTTCCTCCACTAGAAGATCTATTTATTTGGGATTGGGATCTGGTAGTCATGAAGACCTCTTAGCGTTAGTTCAAATAGGATGCAATTATATTTAGATAACATTTTGTGGGGCCTACTACAGAATCTACTTATCTAAATTAGAAGTCTTATATCTACCTAATACAGAGTTTCTCCCTCTTTTCAAGAACTGTTTTAGTTATCTAGTGCTTCAAAATCCTGGAATTGGAGCATTCACTTCCAAGATCACCTACTCCTTTACATAGCTATTGAGAGAAGGACTCAATTATTTGCAAGTCATCTGCTTGAAGATCCTCGTAACGTGGTACAGGCTTCTGCCAGAATGAACAATCTAAGAATAAATAAAGCAAAAGACAGAATGTCTTTTATGATCTGTCTTTGGAAGTCACACGCCATCATCCCATTGGTTCTACAGAGCAGTGTCACTTAATGTGGAAGGAAATCACACAATAGCAGGAATACCAGGGGACAAAGACTATTGAACTGAAGGCCATCTTGGAGAATGGGTACCACATCAACAACTAACTTCCATGTGCATGTGGGTTGTGGTCATCGAACCCATCCGTGGGTCACCATTTCACTCTATAACTTCCAAGATTACAAAAGTATCCTTGTTTAGGAGAGTAATTTCTGGATTGAAATTCAGGAAGACATTGGCCTAAAGCTTTGTATGTAGAAGCACAGCAATAAAAATGGGACAAGTTGCTTATATTCAATAATGCAAAACAACCAATTGAAATACATGGCTACAACAAAATTTCTCACTAGTGCCAAACATTTGTATTTATATGTATACACCTGTCATTTGTTTCTTATATTAGCGGTGGGGAAGGGTGCAGGATATAGAGACTTATCAACCATGGGTTCTGGCTTCAGCTCACTATTTGAGTCTGAGTCCTTAGGTGAGTTGCAGATCCCACTTCAGCTTTGGTAAATTCTTCTTTGTGACTCAAAGTATGTCCAAAGAGCAGCAATATCATCATCACCTGGGGATTTATTAAAATTGTGAATGGATGGGCTTTCACTTCAGACCCACCGAATCAGGATATGTGTTTTTAACAAGAGGCTCGGTGATGTGTGTAAGGAGTGCTTATCCAGGAACTACTTCACAGACTGTGAAAGCTGTAACGTCAGATTTTTCACTTCTCTGAAGAAAAACCCCCATCAGGATTCTCTACATAGCAGATGTCTCAGAACACCACTGGCTGAGTGACATCATTATGACTTCACCCGCTGGGTGGACTTTCTCTTTGCTTTTCCCAGTGAACAAGCAGTAACTCATTGCCCATTAACTCTGTAAAATGTAAATGTGCCCATAAACAGAGCAGAATGTGGGAAACATTTTTTCACTCTTGTTTTGCTTTCTTCTAACGTACTAAGTTCAAAGGTTTTAGGCTCATAATTAATGTCATGACAAAAATCTTCTCACTTTTCAAAAGATAAAATTGCAATTCTCACTGCACAATATAGATTTCCAAACTCCCACAATGAACCTGGGCAAATTGTCACTTTGCTTTTTGAGCAAAATATGGCTTATAACTCATAAGGTGTTTTTTCTGTTTACTTTTTTTGCACATTTACAGTCAGTAAAATGTAAAGATTTTAAGTGCACAACACAATGAGTTTTTACAAACATATGTACCTGTGTTACTACCACATCAATTAAAATATGGAACACGTCCACCACCCACAAAGTTCCCTTAGCCCACTTTCAGTCAATCCTACCTTCTAAAATGGACACATAGTGAGAGTTTTCAAGATGATACTCAGGAAATTAGAGCTGGAGGGAAACTATTTTAGAGTCAAAAGAACTGAAATTTACTTGAGGTCTTATAGCTAGTGGGTAGTAGACCTGTAAATTGATTCTAGGATAGTGAATCTTTTATAGTACCCTTTTCTTTAAGTTAAGGTATAATATGGAAGGGTATACACATGGGACTTTCATCACCATAAATTATTGTTGCTTGTTGTTAAACTTTATGTAGATGGAATTAATCCATTGGTCACCTTTGACTCTGACATCCTTCACTCAACATAATGGTCCTGAGATTCATGCATGTTGTTGCATGTGTGAGTAGGATTGTGTTGAAATGTTGATAAGGAAATGAGATATATGGAAAAGTATATGCTTTCATGCTTTGAAATATGAAAATCAACTGAGGGCATTTGGGGGTCTAAAATTTCCATCTTTCTCTCCCAGGTACTAGGAGTGGGGGGGTAAAATGTCATTTCCCATTGGATGACCTCCTTCTAATTTTGTTGCCTTTATCAGATTTGTTGATATGTTCCTGAGATTACTACTGCATATAAAAGGGACTGGCTCTCCTTCTATTGGAACATGATAACTGATAATGTTACAGGTTTTCCTTCATCCTGGGAAAGATGCTTGACATTGATAACCACCAGCTCCAATGGAAATTTTCTGGGAAAGCAATAAACACCTGGAAAAATCTCTGCCCATCCACTGTCACTATGGCAACATGTAATTGTAACTGCCCCAAATGAGAATGCCTCTCTCTACCAATACAATACAGTTATGCTACTTCAAAACCACTCATTTTCAACAGGATTGCTCAGCATAGACTGACAGTAGAATTATGTCTCAGCCACAATAATGACGAAAGGTAATTATGTGAGTCTTACTAACACTTTGACATTGAGATGAAGTTTTGTCTATGAGATCACTAAGCTGTGATCCAGCAGGAAACAGGAGTAATTGTCTTGGCCAAGATTCCACAGCCAATGTGAAGCAGATAATTGAGGCAATTAGTTGGCAAATTCAACCCAAAAAGCATACTAAAGTAATAACACTGTTCAACACTAATGGTGCTCTCAAGTAAGATAACCGTAATTATGTGTCCCTGTAACAACAATGCTTAAACACTTTTCCCCACCCATCTTAACTTTAGGTATTTATGAGAATACTCACTTTCTGATAGTTTCTAACATTGAGTAGCCACTTCAAATGCAGTTTTAGGAATGATTTTTAGGTATACAAAGATGGAAACCTAGTGCCATTATCATTTATATATTTTTAAACTTCTAGTGGAGTCTAAAGAAAATTGGCGAGATATTACCCTTGATGTTGAGGCCAAGGCAATATGTTCAAAGGAAAATATCTTTCAATTCTGTCTCACTGTTACTATAGTGGATGGCTAGTGTGGAGCTGCTGTTACTAAGGTAAAATGTATTTAACACGGTTATTGCAATAACAAGTTATAAAATTCATTTTAAACTGGCATACACCATGAAAAGCTTAGAGGTAGGTACTGCCGGATGCTAATGACATGTTTTGAGCCATGCTTCAACATGTCATCACAAATTTGTTTCCTTCCTCTGTGATAATTTTACTTTATTTTCCCCCATTTTTGTTAGGATGTAATTGACATATAATATTGTATAAGTTTGAAGTTATTCAATGGGACATTTGATATATGCATATATTGCAAAGTAATCACCACAATAAGATTAGATAACACATCTGCCA
Organism: Enhydra lutris kenyoni; assembly: GCF_002288905.1. Classification (NCBI taxonomy): domain Eukaryota; kingdom Metazoa; phylum Chordata; class Mammalia; order Carnivora; family Mustelidae; genus Enhydra; species Enhydra lutris. The sequence goes on from NW_019154123.1 coordinate 3,251,119, forward strand.
CCTCACAAAATTCCCTATCTTATGTGTGTGTGATAAAAACTTAAAAGATTCACTGTTTTAGCAACTTTCAGGTACACAAGGCAGGATTGTTTGTGATGGCTTTATTTTCAGGTCAAATCTCTCTAAGTGGCAAAGACAGAAATAGCAGACCTACCCTTGCTTTCTCTTAACTTAGCAACCCCAATGGCACAATAGAACCTCTTTCTGATGGTTCCAGCAAGAGTCTCAGGATAATCCAGGTGGTCCCAGTAGGTCACACATCTACCCAGAAAAAAAAGAGGGAATCTACTGCTGTTTATATCCACCTGAAACACAATCCAGTGAAACTTAACTTTACAAATTCATCTCAAAAAGGACTAAAATATAGGGTCATTGTGTTTAGTGGAGTATTATTAATAATATACATAATAATAATCCAACAAGTAGTTATGATAAACCCATGGGCCAATGTTAAAGTTTTTTTTAAGTTAAAAAATAAATAAATTATAATTTCTGACTCCTACCATCTGAGAGTTTATGACCTAGCAGAGAGTCAAGACTTAAAATAAATGTGAAGTTTGAGAATATAAGACAATATACAGTCCTATGTAATATTGGAGAATTCAGATTATAAGAGGTATGGGAATTTATTGAAGTGAATGGTAAAATATACTTGCTCTATATCCCAATAGTTCCACTCCTAGGAGTTACTCAAGAGCAATAAAATAATATATTCACAAAAAAGACTGTCAAAAGAATGCTTATAGCAGCTTTATTTGTGGAACAAGAGATCCATGGATAAATAAGTTGTGATATATCCATACACTGGAATATTATTCTATGATAAAGAAGAGAATGATCTACTAACATGGATGAATATCAAAAACATTATTCTTAGACAAAGAAACATGCCAAAAACACAACATATCATTATGATTCCCTTTAAATGAAATACTAGAATAGGCAATAGAGTGACAGAAAACAGATCTCTGGTTACCTGGATCAAGAGTGAAGGATTAACCTCAAGGGGACATGAGAAAACATATGGAAAGATAAAAACATTCTATATCTTAATTGATTACATGGGTATAAATATATGCAAAAACTCATCAAACCATACACTCAAAATGAGGGCATTTAGCTTATTTAAATTATGCTTCAATAAGTTGATTAAAAAACAGGTAAGAGGGGTTCATTAAAACACTGGGTCAGTGTTAGTAATCAAGGAGGTAGTAGATGAAAACTTTATTATTTAAAATAGTCATAAATTATATAGTGTGTGTGTGTGTGTGTGTGTGTGTGTGTTAGAGAGAGAGAGGGAGGGAAATATGATTACATTGTCTAACATAATGTGATGAGAAGAACCTGGATCCAAATACATCCACTTCTACATGCTATCTTTGCCATCAGCCAGCAGGAGAGTGATCTCACTTGCATCACCTGAAAAATGACCACCACCTACTACCTTGGAATATTAGAAGCTATTAAATGTGAAGATAAAATGAAATTAAAATAATCTGATAAAAAAGAATAAAATCTGTTCAATGCATTATGATAGAATAAGCAGTATAACAAAGAAAAGTAAAATATGGATGGAAGGATGGATGGATAGAAGATAGATCACTTTAAACTTTGGCAGGATGTTTTGTCAAGAGTAAGGAGGCAATCCCGTGCACAGAAACACTATAGGAATTTACATACTTCATGGAAATTCTTTATTCAGAAAAACAAGAAGAAAGGGGGCTACAGAATAATTTCAGTACTTTGACCACAAACGTAGTCAATGTTCTATCTGGGCCAGGTGAGCCAAATATATGCACAAAGATTAAGTGATTCATTTCCTACTCCTGGTTACCATAATTACAATAATATCGTAGCTGAGATAAACAGTGGGTAAATCTGTGAGTTTTACAGAGTGAGTTATCAGAGGGGTCATCTTGAGTTTGTAAATAAGAGAAAGTATACTGAGCCTGCACTTTGGGGCTTGACCTAGCTACCTCCTGATCTGCAACATCTCCAGATAACTTGGTCATTCTACATAAATAAATTAAATGCTCTCTATGTAGCCGTCATGTAATTCCCCATTACATGGACCTGCAGCTTTAGGACCACCAGGAATCTAGTTAGAAATGCTGACTCTCAGGCTCCATGCAATATTTGCTGAATCAAGATTTGCATTTTACCAAGATCCCCGAGTGATTCCTATGCACACCAAAATTTAAGACCAAAGAGCCCTGCTTCCCTGCTTCATGAAAGGAAATCTAGGACAAGAAGAAAGGAAAGCTTATTCTCCTGGTATGGAGACTTATTCTTAGGCTTAAACTGCCAACTCAGAAGCTCCTTGTAGACTTTGACTACCATGAAGATCCTACTAAAAGGGACAGAAAAATCAGAAGCAATAATGTAGGCAATGGTAGTCAGGAAGTCAGAAGAACGATATACACCCAAGTGCTCAGCCCGTAGTATTCACAGCAATATTGAAGTACTACTGCTTACCATCACTGAAGAAAATTCAGGAGAATGATATTAAATATTGGTAAAGCTATGGGGAAACTGAAACTTTCACTTACATTGCTGATGAAAGTGAAGAGCCCTCGCTCATTCATTTTGAAGAGTGTTCTGGCATTAGCTGATTAGATGAACAGTGGGTATGCCCTATGACTAAGCTATTGCATGCCTCAGTATGTATCCAGGGAAACCCTTGCACGCATGCCCAAGGAGAGTCACATAAGATTTGTTGCATGAGGCTACTACAGCATTGGTAACAACAGGAAAACATGGGCACAATCTAAGTGACATCCAAAAAAAAAAAAAAAAAAAAAATGTTTAAGACAAAATATATTATTTCTATACTCTAAAATACTAAAATATCTGTTACAAAGAATAAGTGGTTATATGTAGATTCGCACAGGAAGATTTCCAAGACATATCACTAACTGAACAAATTGGTTGAAGAATAATATTTAAGATATAATTTCTTATTTTTAAAGAAAACACATATACAAAAATCTCCGTATTTCTATAGGTGCAGTTATGTACACCATACACATATATGGGGCAAGCACACAGGCAAATAACCGGAAGAATATACACAAAATCTTTTAAAGTCATTATCTCTGGAGAGGAAGCTGGAGTAGCAGATCATGGCATAGGGAAATATTAAGTGTATTTATGTATTTGTGTGTTATTTCATTTTTGTTAGCAAATATAATAAATAAAGAAAATAACCTGAAGGAGAGTTCTTTACATAAACCTAATGAGTTATTCTGTATTTCTCACTAAAACATCGGTAGAAAATAATATTTTTCTCTGGAACTGACCTTTATATTTAATGTGAAGAATACATTCTATTGAATTATCACCCTTTTATGGAATATTGTCTGGGTTTTCTAATGGGAAAGATCCTTTAGCATCTTTACACATAAAAATTAAAATTCTTGAAAGACATTTCACTATAAAACCTTTGGCAATTTCAGAATGACTTGAAATCAGTTATTGGTTATTTCCTTCCAAAAAAGACTATTAAAACACTTTAAATAATATACAAGACTAACTTTCCTCAGAAGTTTTAACATTTCCCAAAAAACATAATATTTGCATAAGTTACCATAGGATAAAATTTTATTAAACATATTTCTATTTATAATTCCCATTACTAATCCATCTCCTACATATACTTAGGTCCACATGGCCTCCTTCCCTCCTGATTTTGCACACATAATCTTAATTCTTACTGCAACTCTATAATGTACTATTATTATCCCCATTTATATACAAGAAGCAGAGACTCATCAGGTTAATTAAGTAACTTGCTCAAAACCAGGTTTTACATACCAAACATCCCAAACGGTTTCCAAATTAGTTATGCCTATTATATACTCCCACTAACAGTTTATGAGAATTTCACTTATTCTACATCCTCACAAAGATTTTTTTTTTTTTTCATTTATAAAATACAATTGTGGGTATATAGTAGCTTCACATTATGGTTTCAATTTTCATGCCCCTAGGGCCTAATGAAATTGAGCACCTTCACGTATGTTTTGTTTTGTCAACTGCCTGTTCAAATCATTTCCTGTTTTTCTATTGTTGAAACTGGTTACTTCATGTGGGGAAGACTTGGGACTCAGATTCTCCAAAAGTGCTCATTAACAACATCCCTTCTATAATCAATCATCTACCTCCTCTAATTTACGAAGTGCCCAAATCTACAAGAAGACTTGAACTCTGGGAATTTCCAGAAGAAAGAATTTCTTTTCTTCAGAAAGCCCAATAAGATAAACAGAAACAAACAATTTAAGACCCACCAAAAATGCAATCCATAGCTATTTTATTGATTTTATTGGTACTTTCCTCTTGCTGTTATGGGAGACAAATAACTTTCTCATTAGAAAATATTCTTGACTTCCTAATGCTTGAAAAACACCATGTCAGTGAGTGGTACAAAGTCTCAAGGCTTAGATTTTGTTTTGTTTGTTTTGTTTCAAAGTGGATGGTACATTTCTTAATTTTAATATTCTAGGTCATAATTTCTCAGCAATCCAGACTCCCAAGTGTTCTCAAATCTAATACTTTAAGATCCCAAGTTAACTAAAACTAATATAACAAATAATGAAACCACACATTCTGTTGAGAGGATTATAAGTAAGAGTGTGGAGATGAATAAGATAGAAATACTCGGAAACAACTGACCAAGGACAAGGAAGATCCATAAGGCCCTTGCTAGGTTTATATGTAGTGTCTATCCTTCTAGAAGCACAGTAAAGAGTGGTTTTGAGAAATTTAAAGAATACTTGCTTGCCCACTGAAGAGGTCAAAATATATCTAGTGATAGTTCTTTTAGTTTTTTTTTTTTCTTTAAAAAATGTCCCAATTCTTTTTAGAGCCATTAGCGTTTCAAATCTTGTCTCTCAGTTGAGTATTAGAAGGGCATTCATACTTTAAGTTCTAGACTTTCAAGAAACTTCTTTTTCTCTCTCTAACCCATATTGTTTTGTTCTGTGTATGACAGGAAAAAGTCACTTCAAGACATTACCAAAGCCTGAGGAAAATGCATGTTAGTACACAAGGGTACAAGCGTATACTAGTCATTTTATTCTCAGTTTGAGTATTTTAAACTAATTTGTGCAGAGCTATTTTTTATTTCCCTGAAGAGTTTTCCTAATTAGAGTTTTCTGGGGAAAGAGGTCCTTCCATTGACACAATTCAGGAAACACTGGTGTCACCTTGATTCTCAAAAATGATAGGAAAGATGAAGTGAGGCAAAAGTAAGTAATTAGAGCTCAAAACAAAGTTCCTACACCTTTATCTCGGCTTCAGCCAGAAGTGCAGAAATAAGCTTACTGGCTTACTGAAATAAGCCAGCGTTAAACTAACATCCTATTTTTTAATCATTTTTGGCATTTAGGTAATTCTCCATATCTTGTTTTTGTACAAAGGTGTAATATCATATAATATGGTTTCAAATACTAGGCTTCCAAATGCTCTCAAATGAAAGAATGAACCTTATTTCTACTGAAAATTAGAAACCATTTTGTAGAAAGCAAATTACACAATCTGTCTGACTTCAACTTCACAAGATGCTTTAACAAGTCTCAAGTCTCTGAAGACAATGTCAAGTTAAAACAAAGACAATTAGCTGGAACTAGATCTATTTTATGGCTAAATTTCCAATTCCAAAAGGTGAGGCCAAAGAATAGAGACATGTCTATTGGGTTCTGTTTGATTTTCGTTAGTGTGTTTGATGGAGAATAACTCTGACAAGTGTAAGAATGGAATCTCCACTCAGCTAGAAATCAAAGATAATTTAGATCAGAATGAACGCTGATCTAGCAATCATTAAGCAGCTGGGTGGCCTTTGGAAAGACACTTCACGTTGCTGGGCTTTCTTTTCAGTGTCTGTACAATAAGCCTCTGGACTCTGTAATTCCTATCATCCCTTGCAGCCTTGATTTTCTGTGACAACACTTAAAAATCCCTTTAAGCTAAAATAATTTACATTTTAGTACTGACCCTGTAAAAGACCCATCAGCACCATCCCTCTAACTGATAAAACCGAGACAAAAGGGTAGCAGTCTGGTGAGTAATCATGATAATGACTATTTTAGTTTTGAATCAGGCAATGCAATTTACAAAGAGCTCCCTTCCTTATCATATCAGTATTGTTTCTTAGTTCCCTAAGACTGCACAGCTTGCAAGTTTTATGTCCAGAACCAATCATTTGGTTCAAGAAGCAGGGTGTTCCAAACTCATAGGAAAAAAAAAAAAAAAAAAAAGGAGCAGACTTGTGGTTGCCAGAAGTGGAGGTGAGGAAGGGGGAACCGGAGGAAGGCGGTCAAAATGTACAAACTTCCTATTATAAGGAAAATAAATGGTAGGGATGAAATGTACAATATTCAATGACATTGCTAACAGCACTGTAATAATATACAGGAAAGTTGTTAAGAGTAAATCCCAAGAGCTCTCGGGAAGGATCCCCACTCCTCCTACCCTGCTTTTCTCTCTCCTTTTCATTTTATCTGTCTGAGAGGATGGATGTTAGCTGAGTACATCGTGGTGATCATTTCATAATATATGTAAATAGAATCATCAAGCTGTATGCTTTAACCTTATATGGTGATGTGTCCATTGTTTCTTAAAAAAAACCGGGGCTAAAAAAAGGAACAGGACGTAATCCATATTTTACTCTTTGAGGTCATTTTGAAGGAGGAGTGTGTAGAATTGGCTATCAATGTCAAACTTTGACATTAAAGTAAGGGTTGTTGTTTTTTTCATACTAGTAATACATTTTTTCCCTCCCGACGACATAGTAGTAGACACATAAGCGAGCAGATCCTCGAAGTGAAATGATATGTTTTCCCAGAATTACAAGCAAATAGGCACTCCTCCTCCTCTCTCTTGTCTTAGACTGCCAGGGAGAACCAAATGATAACAATGATCAAAGAAGGAGGTCAAGAAACTGTCATGTTCCAGATCGACTATTTACTATGAGTGTGGGTGGGTAGTTACATAAGCTCTTTGTGTATAGACAGTAATTCACCTCAAAAGAACTAATGAAATTTGTGCATCTGAATGTGTGTGCAACTCAGGGCTGGCATACATTGGGCAGTCCCTGTATATTGGTTTTCTACCTTCTCCCTAGGAAGCGTCATGGAATTTCAACATTGAAATGCCCCACAGCCCTCAGAAGAAGGAAAGCAAAAACCCAGTTCTAAACCCAGATGCATCTTTACGAAGTGGATGACCTTGGGGAAGTTTATGTAAGCCCTCTGAACATCAGTTCTCTTACGTGTGTGTGCGCGCGCGCGCGGTTATATATACCACCTAACAAAAAGCTTTATTCTAAAAATTATAGTCTTTCTGCTGCAATGCTTATTTTTATAATGGGAATTAGCTGATACGTGATTATTAAATCGAGGAATTATGCCAGTATAATTCAGAAATCAGGTTGTTTTATAGACCTTTTTTTTCCTGGTCACATGCTGTTTTGCACCAAGTAACTGTGGTTATATGCCAAGTCCACCCACACGGCTAAATACCGCGAGCCTCAAGGAATACAGTAGTGTATACATTATGCTCATTTACCCCTATCTTCTGCCTCTTGGCTTAGTTTATCCAAGTTCTCTGCTTTGAAGGTGTTTATTGAGTAATTTTCTCTGATTTTTGACCTAAACTTAGCTAAGTTTTTGACTTTTGACTAAACTTAGCAGTTGCAGCTCTTTTTTATACCCCTTCCCATAGCCCTATCTTTACCTTTTTTTAAAAACTTGAAGTCTTCGTTTTAATTAGGCTAGTATTTTGTTTTTATTAGATTGTTAATGCTTTCATTACAAAGTTGAATAGGTTCTGAGTGGTCCTCCCAAAGTGTGTTATCCCATTATTTTGTTATTTCTAAAGCACAATTTAACAAAATATTTTTTTTAATTTGTATAGTCACATTATAAAGAAACACCTATATATTAGTAAAGTACCTAGTCCAATACTCAGCAGATAGATTTTAAATATCAGATTCCCTACTCGTTCAGGATGGTAGTATTTCCTTTCAAAAGGTGGAGAAATGAATGAAGTGAAATTTGGGATCTCTTAGAGCCTTAGGGATATTTTCTGAATCTGTAAGAGAAAGCATAATTCATACTAAAAACATTGGCTAAAAGCATAAGCTATGAGCATCAGTGCAAAATGCCCTGGGAATTATTCATGGCTCAATGTAAAGACACTGCAAGGGTCAGACTAAAAGAAAAAAAAAAAAGACCCAAGGGTTACATTGCACCTCATGTATTTTTTAAATCCATTTGGTACCTCCCAACCCATAGGCGATTCCCCTAGACACCTATGATTTTTCATGCAGCATTAGTGGTTTCATTCAATGCTCCCCTGAAAATTGAAATGACTAATAGTTACCTGTGCTTTTGTAAAGCTCTGATGGAAGCTTCTTTCTTAACACTATCCCTGAGACCATACACACATCATGTAGCAAGTGATAAAGGGCGGCTGACAGAGAGGTGTCTGATAAAGCAATTAGCAGAGGTCACCGGATACTGCCTTGTGTCTGGAGAGGCAGGAACCCAAACTAAGTCATTGAATTTGGCCTTTAATGGAGTTCTTCCTGCATCGTTCCTTTTCCATTGAAGACCACCCTCCAGGTCACTGAACTCAGATGTCAAAAATCAAACCTGAGCTGGCAATAAAAACCTTCCAGTTTGCACTAACACTCTTGAACGCTGGGCGTTAAACTGGTGTTGAAGCAGAGGGCCGTTGGGCAGGGTAATTCTTTCAACCCAGCAGAACTGCTACATTTCCCAAATGTCAAGCCACACCTTTCCCCAGCCGGTTACTTCCCCCGAGCCCACTTACACTACTGAGAATGCAAAGGGAACTTTGGGCCTGCCAAAATTACTCTCTAAGGCAAAACCAAGGACCATCTTTCATCAAAAGAACATAGCTAGCACAGTGCCTTAAAAATAGTAGGTGCTCAGTAAATGGGAATTTTTACTTCCCCTGCCATGGGTCAAAAACACATACAAATCTCCTCTAGTTAGAATACCGGTTTTCCCTCAAAAGCAAAGAGAAAATTTAAAATACAGGTAATCGTCCATTTTATTTCTCATAGGATATAAAATTTTACATTTAATTTGGGTTTCTATCAGTTATATTAAAACATGCTTTTCTCTGAACACTCCTCCAGAGTGTCAGGGACTGGACACTGGATTTTCAAAGGGTGACTATTTTTAAACTTTCTTCCTTTATTTATTTCTCCCTCCCAAATAGTGCTATTCACTTTCTCCAGCAATTTTTTTAATAAACGCCCCTAAATTCCCGTGCACCAAAGATATGACTGTGAGTCAGAAGGTTATATCTGCCCACTATATTTGTAGCCACAGAATAAGCATGGAATTATAGCAACATGGAGACTAGAATGAAAATTAGGTAGGGTCAGTGTCCTGACACACAAGTGGGCTAATAGGCAAATGTTCATACATTTATCCAATAAATGATTATTATGGGGACCTCTGGGGGGGCACAGTCAATTAAGCATCTGACTCTGGTTTGGTTCACTTTGTGATCTTGGGGATTGAGCCCCAAGTCAGGTTCTACACTCAGCGTGGAGTCTGCTTAAGACTCTCTCTCCCTCTGCCCTCTCCCAAAATAAATAAATAAATTTTAAAAAATGATTATTATGGGCCCCTTATGTGCTTGGCACCAGAAAAACAATGGTGAACAAAAAGTAGACATGGTCCTTGTTCTTGTATAGATTACAGTTTAGTAGAGAAAAATGATAATCAAGCAATCACATTAATGGATACAGAAATTGAGACAAATTCAATGATATACTGGAGTTCAGTTCTATTAGAGTATATAGTAAAGGACTCTGATCATGATCAGAAGAGAATTAGGAAGCACTTTCCTGAAAAAGTAACTTGTGCTGAGATCTGTACGAGTAGGATCATTCAGGCAGGGTGTTGAAAGATAGAAAGTGACTACCACCCAAAATTCACAGAAAGCACGGAAGGTTTCAGAGGTCATGTTAAAGATTTTGGTCCTTATTTTCAGAGTAAGGATGAAAGTAGCAATGCTTTGAAGATTGGGAAAGCTTTGAAGGAGCGAGCCCAGAGATTATGAAGAAAGCCCAGATTGTAGGCTATGACTGTAAGCTAAGTAAAAGATGATGGTATTTTTCCCTGGGATAATGGCAGTGGACTTGAGTGATGTTGACATATACAAGAATTGTTCTGAAGGTAACAATCTGCAGGACATGGGAGAAGATTGGTTGTGTTAGGTAAGGGAGATCAGGGAAGAAAAGGAAGAGGAAGATGTCAAGGAGGATGGCCAGTTTTCTGACGTATTCAGCTAATTCCCTTAGCAGAGGAATTTTGGACAATGACAAGGTTTGAGAAGTGGTGCCCCTGAGTTTATTTTTAGGCTTGTTAAATACCTTAGAGCAATCCAGACCAAGAAAGTAAGCAGGCAATTGAGATATATGAGTCTGGGCTTCAGGAGAGAATTCTGTACTGGACATGACTATTTAAAGGTCAGATTATTAGTGATAATGGATGTAAAGAGGACTGATAACACTGCCGGAAGAAGCATTACATACAAGCAGAGGAAAGGACCTAAAACTCAGCTTTAAGGAAACCCAATATTCAGAAGCCCAGATGACGATGATGAGCTAACAGAAGGGGTGACCAGTGACAGGGGCAGAAATCGGATGAGCTAGTGTCTAGACAAATGCAGAACAAAACAGTTTTGAAAAAGAAGTCTACAAAGCCAAAAGCAGCTACCAGGCCAAAAGCATGACGACTGACAAAAATGTTCACTGGATAAAGTGGCCTGGAAATTATCAACGACTTTCATGAGTCACCTGTTCTGCAAAGCTGTGGGCTAAGGGTCAGGCTGGATGTTAAGAAATAAGTGAGAAGTGACATGGCTTTGAAAGGAGGAGACACAGAGTTATGGAATAGAAGTGACATTTATGGTGGGGTTTAGTTTTGAGGATGTTAAAGTCCTCGGTAAGAAAAGTATCAACGAAAAGTATCTGGTTGGAAGAGGAACAAGTGAATATACAAACGAGGAAAGGAATCATAGATAGTTTGTGGCTCCTGAGAAGGGGAAGGGGAAGAGGATGGACTCCATGGCACAGGTGGAGAGATTAAGGCCCTTTCTCTAATGTAGCAGGTGTGAATTAGGACAAAAGGGGCAGAATTATAAGCAGTTTGTTTTGCAGATGTGATGTCAGAAGATAAGGGTGCCCATAACATGGCTTCAAATTTCTATGGCAGGAGGAAATGAACTTGGTCACTGGCAGGTAGAGATGGTGGAGGTGGAGATCTGAGGATAGGTTGGAAGTTTTGAAACATGTGGTTAGCAGCTGGTTAGGAAAATGCCAGACAGTTTGAAAGCACATGTGATGTTGATGATCAGGAATTGTTAGTGATACCAATCTGCCCTGGCTTCGCCCAGCAGCGCCCGATTGCTTGGTAAGATGAAGGAAACAATGCATTGGAAGATTCTTCTTGAGATGGGGTTTTGCCAGACTGATACTACATAAAGACAGAAGACAGGGAACTTTAACATGATAGCAAGGAAAGAGTTTAAATGATTAACCATGATGTGCAAGCTGGGATGGTTATTCCATTTCTTCCTATTATATGGTTGGGTTTAAAATTCAAAGAATAATGTGAAGCAAGTCCCCTGCCTACCTCTGACAGCTTTGGATGGGTCAAAAAACAAAACAAAACAAAACAATGGAAGGAATGAAGTCCTACTTCATCTCTGTTAGAATTCCCCTATAAGAACTTAGCCCAGTTCTATTTGGAGCTTTGCAGTTTTCTTCAATCTTTCAGTTGTCTTCTGTTGACCCTGAGACTTCTCTGTGTGATGAGCGATGAGAAGTGATTTTTTTACCAGCCACACACCAGGATGACTCTAAATCTCCTCTCATTCTTCTCTAGTTTACACTAATAATAGCTTCTAAGTAGGTAATGTGCCAATCATTTCACATGTATTATTTCATTGTACAGACGCAGAAATGGAATCTCAAAAAGATGAAGCAATTTGTCCAAGGACACACAACTAGCAAATGTCAGAGCAAGACCAAAAGCAACCAGGCTATTCTCCTCAGTAGTACACTAGTCTGTCTCCCTTACTAAATATTTACAGATAAACAGAATCTCAATTGGATAAACTCATAATATACTTCTACTCTCTTGGTGCAATGTTTGAATATGCTAAGTAGAGTCTTCCTCTTGGGTACAGAAGACCACTATTAAAATGATGATGACTTAATACAGTGTTTCCCACAGTGTGATAGAAAGACTACATTGGGATCACCTGAATTACAGTTGAGGCTGCTGGGCCTTCAAGTTTCTCTCTTCCCCAAATCCTACCACCACCTCCTATCAAAATTCAGTTTCAGAAGGTTGAAGGAGATGCTGGTCACTCACAGTTTTAATTAACTTCCATCTGCTAAGTTTTCTTTTATACACTGAAGTTTGAAAATCATTGACTTAGCAAAACTAAATTCTTATCAAACAGACTTGAAAGAGTACTACGTTCGGGTGCCTCTATTAGGAAAGATCATTTATCTTATTAGGAAAACCACAATTCTGGGGCGCCTGGTGGCTCAGTCGTAGGGCATCTGCTTTCGGCTCACATGATCCCAGGGTCCTGGGATGGAGCCCCGCATCAGGCTCCCTGCTTGGTGGGAAGCCTGTTTGTCCCTCTCCCTCTCCCCCTGCTTGTGTTCCCTCTCTCACAGTGGTCTCTCTCTGTCAAATAAATAAAATCTTTAAACAAAAAAGAAAAAAAAAGGAAAATCACAATTCTGAAGATGTAAAACATCTTGTGAGTTGAATTGACAGAGCGAGGGACCCCAGAGATTAGTATTTGAGGAGGAGGCCCAAGTGTTCTGTTTTGTTTATGTGGGACAGCAAAGCAAAACAAGCTTTGCCTCTTAGTGATTCTGTCTATTCATTCCCCTGTCCCCCCCAGCATTTCTTTGAGAAGGCAAGATTGAGCCACCTGTGTTTATTGGTAAACGGCTTCCGCCACTTGATAGAAAACCCCCCTCGGAAAGCATAAGATGGAAATGGCCTCTGCAAATGATTACAGATAGCTATGATTACATCCCAAGGGCAGATGCCAAGAATCGTGACCAAAAGCAACATTCTTAGCCACAGGGGTTCCTACCCGCTGTGCTCACGTATAATTTCCAAAATGGATCATTATGTCTCCAGAGCAGCCACAAATGTCGAACCCAAGGCAGATTCTGCTACAGCAAATTGCCTCCCTGGGGGTAGCTCGGGAGAAAGTTCCCCTCCTTCCCTAACCTTTGCTCCATTAAACTACAAAGGTCAGTTGGAATTTCTCCATTTACCTCTTATCTTTAAAGCATCTTTGAAATACTTTGCAAATGATTCAGAAAGGGTATGTGATTTCTCAGTTCCCAGTGCAAAGGGATAGTGAAGCAAGAGAGGCAAGAGGAGACACTAATTAAAGAACCTTATTTTCAAGGAGCCCATATACAGACTTGGGACTCACTACTTTGACAAGCATTGGCATAAAAACCACCGGTTTTGAGGCAGTTGCCCAGAGAGCTTCTCCACCAACAAGACAATGACTTAGACTGCAAATTTAAGAGTCATCCTGAGGGCTTCTCTCCCTCTGGAGGGCACACCTTCCCCTGCATGAACTGGATATTCCCTCCTGATGATTGGCAGGGCCCAAAGAGCTCAGCAAAGGCACTGCCCTGTATAGACCTTGTCAGTCAAGTTAGACAAACATGTGGTCCTAGAGACCTCTGGGTGGGGAGAGGGGTAAGAGGAGAAGGTTCATGTTGCTTTGACCAACAGTGTTGTACTCTGTTTATATGCCTCTATAGCATATTAACTAAGAAGAGCCCAAACAGCCAACTTCTTCATGATATGCCATTCTTTTGGTACATGGAAGGGCCCTTTTTTCATTGAGCCTTTGAACATTAAAAAAATTCATTACTCTTAAGAGCCTACATGTTTAGACCAGGACTCCCCTCCCAATGTATTCAACTTAATCCAATTCCACAAAAATGTATTGATTTCTTACTCTGGCCAGATACTGGGAATATTCTGATTTTCAAAATACTATGTGCTTCAGAAATCACTTGGAAGTTTTGTCAAAACACAAAGTGCTAGGTTCTACTCCCAAAGTTTCTGATTCTGTAGGTTTGGAATGAAACCCAGAAATTTTTAATAAGTTTCCAGTGAATGCTAATGCTGCTGGTCTAGGAACCAGTTTGAGATCCACGATCATAGAAGGTGAAAACCTAGCTCTTGCTTCAAAAAGCTTAGTATAAGATACAGTTAATCTGGAGATAAGACCATCTGTGTACCCGATAGGTAATAAGTGCTCAATAAATAGTTGTTGAGTTGATGAATAAATAAATGAATGAAAAAATGGAATGGATACAGTATGTCTGGACATAGAATGCGGGAATTTATTCTCGTGATAGGCTTTGCCATTTGAAGAAGGATCAAACAAGGACCTAGTGACATTGCGCCTTGAAGGTCAAATAAGATTTTTATAGAGAAATGGTTGACTGGAGGAGTTTCCAAGCTAAGAGGATAGCATAGCAAAGGCACAGAGGAGGGAATGGAACTGCGCCTGATGGGGATGGTAAGCAGGTGGGTATGTATGACATTTCATAAGCCTCTACTTGAGCCTTGCCTCACGACCAGAAGCCGATTTGCTACTGATTCTCCTTCCTCTACTTCCTAGAGACATCTATTTCTCCTCTGATTACTTATTTCTTCCTTCTCTACCCTCACTCTTCTTCCCTCCTTAGAAAATCTGAATATCCCTTATCTGAAGAGCTTCTAGAACTATGGCAGGTGTTTGGGGGGCCACCATCCACCCACTTAGCCCACCTCTTATTTCTGGGCAGCTGTAGTACCAGGTCCCATGCACACGACTAAGACCCACATCAGTCATGTTCTATAGCTTCTACCTTTCTATCTTAGGTCTTCCAAAGTGCAGAAACTGTGTCATCATATATGCAATGGCAGCCAGAAGGGTAGTCCAGTTTATAGACTTGGAGGCCATTATTAAACAGTGGGGGAGAGGATTCAGTGGGTGCTTTACCCAGCATCTTGTCCTTTGGAGATGGATTCCTCCGAGGGTCTACCATGGAATTAAACCTAAATGCCACAATGAAAACCATGTCAATAACACAACCTTCATTAGTTATCATTGTTCTTGGCTTATCCTCCCCTCTCTCACTCTACTCCTACATCAACTCTCTTTCCTGGGATCACATCCCACATAAACTACCTGCATTTAGATCTTTGTTTCAGAAACCCAAACTGATACCTTCCCATCCCAGCAAACATAGAGCACAGTCTTAGCTATGCTGTTCTCCAATGCTTGTCTGACCGGGTGGTGTAATTTCAAAAGCAATGGCCTGCAGCAACAATGGATTTGCAGAAGACAGATTAGACAGTTCCCCCTGAGACCACAGTGGCATTTACATCACTAAAGACATAATAGGCTGTATTCAATTCGAATGACAAATTTACTTACTTAACATTGACTCTTGATTTTTGCCACTTTGGTTTTACAGTTTTAAATGACAGCCCCCTCCCTCTAGCATAATCTAGAAGTTCGAGATCCCATCATCCCTCAAAGACATTCAAAATGATGTCAGACCTGGATGTTATGATGTTAGAACATGAGATACAAAATATCTGCATTGCATTGAGATGGCAAACTTATTAACCTGAGAGACAAGGACATATCTCCAACCAACCATAGGGAAGCTCCAGAAACAGAAAGTCAACCATGTCTTCATCTGGCGGTGGGGTGGTGGGGGGTTGGGGTGTAGTTAGAAAAAACTAAAAGTATTATAGGAAAGCCTCCCAGAGCTTCATCTAGGATTAGCTCCAAGCATCTGATTCAAACTGGAAACCTGATTTTGTGAACTCTATCTGGGATTTTTTTTTACAAAAGCACAAGCATATTTAGCAGCAGGCAAATTCCCCAACTCCCTTTCAAGAGGATGATAGCAGAGGCTTTTAGTGGAGGGAAAATGAATGGTCACCAGCGTGAATATTTCATCATTCACTCCCCAGGTGTCAGGAGATCAGCATATACAAATTACACTGATGTGGTGCCAAGAGGAGGCTGCCCAGAGTTTTCCAGGTAGGAGATTCCGGAAAGCACTTGAAATTCCAAACACCACATGATATGATCTGAAGACAGCTGGAAACCTCCATAGGCATTTGAGGATCTAAAAAGGCACTCTGAATTTCAGGTGTCTTTACTTTTTGCTAAAATTGCTGAAGATACAGACGGGAATGACTACACACTCTTTCAGTATACATTCTGATCTGAATCAGTTATCCTAGCGAAGTCCTGAGTTCTTTGCTTCTTCTGTTAAAGTTTTCAGAACTCTCCCTTCACTAAATAAATAAATAAATAAATAAATAAATAAATAAATAAATCCCGTAACTATGTGTTGGTAGAAATAAAAGAAAAAAAATCATAAGGCAAGAAAGTGAAAACTAGAATAGATGGAAAAGAAGATGTAGTGGGAAGGTCACAGAAGATCTTCCTTTGTCCTAAAGAGTTCAGTTCTCTCGACATTAATAATTTATCCCCTAAGCCCATCTCCCCTGAAACTTCTAGAAAGTCTGATATTGCCTAACATAGTTTCACACACATTATATCAATTGATCCTGATATCTACCCAGTAAACGTGGGCAGGACAGATGTCTTCAACCCCATTTTAGAGATAATGGAATTGTGTTTCAAAGGGTTAAATTACTTGCCCATACTCTTAAGGCTGATTAGTGATGTGGGACTGGAATCCAGGATTTAGGACTTGGGGCTATACTGCTTTTTCCAAGCCAAATGACAGATAGGCCTTCAGGGGGACAGTTTCCCTAGCAAATCATCATCATTCATGGATAAGACATGCCTCAAAGTGAGTTCTTGCTTATAGTCTGTTGTATGTTGATCTATCCTGAGAACCATGTGTTGTTCAGACCACCTAGGCTTGAATCCTAGATCCTCCATTTGCTAGTTGCATGGCTTTGGGAAAGTCATGTACCATTGCTGAGTCATAATTTTGCTATCTTTAAAACCAGAATAAAAACAGCCCTTTCCTGATAAGATGGGAGAATGAAGTAAAAAAAACGCAAGTAAGTCATTTTAAAACAGACCTTGGGATTTCTGTGGTGCCCATAAAAATGACTTGCTACAATGATGGTTAATAATGTTGATGCTGATTGTTATCATAAAACCCAACAGGGGCCAGTGGCCCAACACAGCCTGTGAATTAGCCAAACTCTTATTTTGGCAACACATGCCTCCCTTTGGAGTTACCTTTTATACACATGTATTTATTCAAATGTTTATGTAATTCAAGTTTTATGGGAAAGGAAAACATAGGTAGATGTAAGTTGTTATGGAATTAGCTTTTGGGTTCAGTGTCAGTCTTGTAGATTCTAATTATCTTATTAAACAAATACGTAAATAAATATCACTATATATATTTAAATGTTGATAGTGGGTAATCAGTTAAGTACTTTATTCATCCAATGTTTCAGGTCCAAAATATTACAATTAGAATGAAAAAATACAAGGTTAGATCAATATAATTTAATATATTTTAAAGAATATATAAAGAATTATAGAGGGGCAACTGGGTGGCTCAGTTGGTTAAGCATCTGATCTCAGGGTCCTGAGACAAAGCTCCACCTTGGACTCCTTGTTCAGTGGGGAGTTTGCTTCTCCCTCTCTTTCTGCCCCTCCCTCTGCCTGTGCTCTCTCTCAAATAAATAAATAAAATCTTTGTAAAAAAGGAATTATACATAAGATATGTACAAAGGTATATAGTTATAAAGAATAATAGTATTTAGCAGAATAAATTACTCTCTAAAACTTGAAATTTATTCCTTGGAGCCATCTCAGTTCTAATTCAATGGTCATGTCACTGACGCTAACTCTTCTTATCCACCTCAGGGATGTTATGACAAAGAATGTACTTCCACAGTGTTAAGTGGGCTCAAACTTGGCTAAAAATTTGTCTACCTTGTCAAAACATTTATATGAATTCTGAGATTCAAAATTCTCGTTTCTAAAATTCCAAGGACATTGCATTTTTTCTGTGAGCATGGCATGCTTGGCTCAGGTGCTTTTAAATTTAGAGGCTTAATAATTTAGCCTAAAGCAGCTACAGAAACAGAAATCTGTGAGTTAATATTTGTAAAGTGCTTATAAGTGTGGTTGGCAAATAGTAAATGCTATATAAGTGTTTGTTAAATAAATAAATCTCTTTGGAAACAATGACTGCTTTTTCAACAAACTGCTATTCAACTCTTCAAAATTCTGCTATTTATTTGCCCTGAAAACAATTTGGCAAAGAAAAATGAGGACAGCTTCTATTCTGCACTTTGTTGAAAGTTAGCAATTTTTCATGACCTCCTGCATTTTCAAGTCCATTGTATCATATCAGTGACAAGGTTCAACTTTATAAAGTCCTAGGATATCCTGCAGATTTGAACTCTGGCAGCCCTTATATTCCAAAATGTTAATGTCTGAAGGCTTAGCTCAGTTAACTATCTCAATGAATGTTTACAACACATATGTTTAGCTATTTCACATATTGAAATAAGTTAGGTGCTATGCCCCAATAATGGGTCCGTGATTAAAGGAGCGAGACTGATCTAAAGCGAGGGCCAAGCAAAGCTTTATTTTGCACCAAGCATCAAGAATCTAACCCAACGTTCAGGGACGTACCTCTTACAAGAGAGGGTGACCCTTCTCTGTTTCACAGACTAGCTTTTAAGGGCAAAGGCCATGCGGTTGGGCCTGGCCACGCACAGGTGACCAATGAGATTGTAAGACACACAGGAAACTCCACAGTGATGCTAGGTGACCCTTGAATTACAATTTACCCTAGTAGACATTTGAACCAGCCTATTACACCTTGATTAGGATTGGCGCCAAAAAGGCTCCCAAAGGGCAGGGGCCCATACTCCTTGGTAGCTAGGGAGACAGTATGCAACCCCCCACTGATCAATGTCTCCACCTGGCCTTACCCACCCTTATATCTGGGCTTTGTTACCTGGAGCTGGTTTCTGGGACTTGTTTTTAAGTGAATTCCCTGGGGGAAGGGGAGCAGGGACAGTATAAGGGTTAAACAACAAGGTTTTTGTTTAACCTCAATGAAAGCCTCTTGCTAAAATATAAAAATATAAAATAGGTCCTTACATTAGGTACACATATTTTGCTCTTCAGAGGATGGTATGGTTATCTCTCCAAGCATTCGTTCTATGCCATCCCCATTGTGCAGTAGCAATAATGATTTTTGCATAAGATTGACCCATCCCCACGCTTCGGAATGTATCCCAATGGCTCTAAGCCACTGAAGAGAATCTCATACCTCTTGCCAAAGTGGCTGAATTAGGAGAGGTTAAGAGAGGGGATGAAAACCTTTGTCCAAATGATTGTGGGAAGCTATTCTCTTCCCATCCCTGATGTAAGCATAGAAACACATATTCTGAGTTCCTGCTGGTGGCCATTTTGTGACCATAAGGAAGCCAGCCTGAGGATGAACTCAACACATAGCAAGAATAAAGCAAAGAGAATTGCTGAGAAACAGATTCAAGACCTCAGTTTAACTACACCCAAAGGCTGCTCCACACTGGAATTTTAAATTAGCAAACCATAAATCTAATTTGTGTTAGTGTGAACTGAATGTATTTTAGTATTCAGATTTTAAAAACAGAAATGTGGAATTAGCTAAACTGAAGTAATAAAGGATAGTGATGGGGGCTCATTTATTCATCACTGGGAAATTGATAATCCTTTTTAGTTAGACTCTTCTAAAAGTGAATAAATCATAAACAATCAAAGGAATAAGACATGCAGAGAAATACCATCTAGTCTCTGGTGATTTCCATCATGACGTCATTCAATGACTCTGACTTGCCAAAGTGATGACTGATAAAATGGTAGCTTCACATCAAATCCCTCCTTTTACACCAGTAAAACCTTCCAAACACCTCTGTTTTCCTGCTGAAAGGATATACAAATTCCGTATTTACCAGGAGGCCAGGTCCACTGACTTACGTGTGCCAGTTCATTATTTCCAAAAATTTCACTACAATACCACTTTGGTGATATTCCCACATTGGAAGTATTCTGAACTGAATAGAGCTATGCTTTCTGCTCCTACCTCAGTGCAATTTCTTCATGGAAGGGGGTACATTAACATTCAAAGGGGAGAGCAACTTTTGTCAAACCACTAAGATAGTAGCTCAAAACTCTGCTTTCTTTACCCAGTACTCTCTTGAGCACACCAGGAAAAGAGAAAGAAAAATACTGTGTCAGTTAACTATTGCTGTAGAATGAATCACTTAAAAATTTAATTTCTTAAAATACTTATTTGTACTTATAAATCTGTGGGTTTGCTGGGCTGCCTCTACTTCAGGCTGCAGATGTGAAGAGCTGCTCCACTTGTCTCTCCCCTTCCTTTGATCACAGGCTCATCACAGAATGTTCTTCTCATGGAGAGGGCAGGGGTGCAAAAGGGATCACCCCAGTGCATAGGTTTGTTTGTTTCTTTCTTTGTTTATAAAGACTTTTTATTTATTTATTTATTTGAGAAAGAGAGAGAGCACAAGCAGGCAGAGCAGCAGGCAGGAGAGGGAGAAGAAAGCGCCCTGCTGAGGAGCAGAGAGCCTAAAGTGGGGCTTGAGCCAGGAACCTGGGACCATGACCTGAGCCAAAGGCAGATATTCAACTGACTAAGCCACCCAGGTGCCCAGTGCATAGGTACATTTAAAGCCCCTCCCTATGTTGCATGTGGTAATTTCCTATTGGCCAAGACAAGTCACAGGATCAAGTCCAAAGTCAAGGAGAAGGAATCGTAAAGTTACTGGCAAAGGGGGAAAAATGGGACCAATAACTGAATCTACTATAAATGGAAGCAGATGGAGGAGTATTAGGTTAAAAAAAACATGTACTTCCTAAAGTAAAGTCAACGAAATACCAGAAAGGTTTGTTATGAAGAGAAAAGCACCAGGACATTGCAGTTATGGGTAATGAGTGCAAAGCAAACATCTCATCTGAATCAAGTTCATGTCTTTAACTTGAGATGAGGATTAATACTGTAAGTTTTTCATTAAATATTAAATAACAGCTCTCCCATCCAGGCAAATTAGCCTGGGCATCACTGATGCCAATGAAACTCCAACCAGGCCTTAATTTGAAAGGTATAGATTTGAACACGAACTTGTTGTATATAAATAGAAGGCTTTACCAAGGACAGATAAGCAAAACATCATTTTCCCCAATCTTTGAAGTCATACTACAAGCGGACTTTCAGATTTTATCAGAACCACTGAATTTACTATGGACCAGAAATAAAATCATACTTATGTTGCCCAGATTTCCAAAATTCCACCCTTTCTAATCCTCTACCTAATCCATCTAGTACCAATGCTCAGGAAGAAAGGGTTTATGAGAGGATTATTCAAAGAACAAATGACCAGCCCCCCAAATTTTGGTAAGGGAAGCAGAATTGGTGGAGATATATGCTGAGGTCATAGGAAATATAAAACACATGTCAGTCAGAATGGGAACGACAAGAGAAACAGACAGATCAAGACCAGGGTGGTGTTTTTGAGGCTAATCAGCCTATAGTGGGGGGATTCTGAAGGTGGGACCTATTGACTCATGATCAATGGAAACTCTACAAGGAGTCTTTGTAGGAAGAAACAATGAGCATTTGTCTTCCCACCATGGACAGGTAGAATAGAGTACAAGTTACATAGCAAAATAGAATCTGAATTCAAGTGTGGATGCTATTATGGGAACAAGTCTTAGTCCCCACTACTTCACTAGCTATGAGGATTCCTACAAATCACTTTGATTAGCCTTAGTCTCCTCATCTGTAAAATGTAGACGTTAATAATACCTGTCCCTTAGTGCTGCCGGGAGAGCCAACTGGATGTAAAGCATATCAAGCAACTCGCAAGATGCTTAGCAAGTAGCAAAGGTTCTTTTAGGAAGGAGACTTCCTCATTGCTGGGAATGACCCAATAATATTACCCAGTTCAAGGCCCTCATGGTTACAGCAGTGGATCACTAAAGTTGATCAGAGGGAGAAAGTGGTGTCATAGAACACCCGCTTTACTAATAACTGGGCTGGAATGAAACTATACTTTTCAACAATTTCTTCTTGTTTTTCTTTTTATGCTAAACCAATGATTTTCAGCTGAGGATTTCAGGTTAGTGAAAGAGAAAAAGCACAAGCTTATGAGTTAGTTTCCGTATTTCTAGACATCTGAAATTTGAGGATTTCATCATAAGCTTATGGAAGAAAAATGTAAAAATTGACTTTCTTTGCTTTATATAAGGTCAGGATACCCTCGTGCTATCCAGAAACTCTGAAAAGATTCTTTAAAAGATTCTAGAAACTATTCCTGTATAACAAACTGCCTCATCATAGGATTTTCTGGACATGGACCTGACTCTGACACAAGTCCAGAAGATACCTCTATCTAAGTAGAGCCTACTCAGTCAAACCCAAATGCAGAAAACAGCTAAAATAAAGTTACCCATAGCAATGAATGGTGTTTAGTGCTGTATTTTTACTTACCTTCATTATGTAGTAGCATTATAATGGAAGGAATGATTTATGCAATTTCATAATATTATGATAAACTTGGATGATTGGCCTAAATCTGGATTCATGTTTAAATGGAAAACCGGTAATAACACAGATGAAACTAATTAAAAAGAGTGCAGTTTAGGAAAAAAAAAAATCTTTCAAAATACAACTCTTTGGTGGCATTAAAAAAAAAAACCAAAAAATTCCTGAAATTACTGTACTATATCAAGATACTTCTTGCTGCGAATTCACATTTTAGGGCTACAGTTTTTAAATCTCCAAAGTGAATGGATCTCTAGGAAAGAACATCTAAATTTGTCTTTCCCAGAATATCTAAATTCATTTTTTATTCCAGTGTGACAAAACTTAAGAATCCCTTCTAGGAAGCCATTTGGCCTTACCTGGTCTTGTTTTTTTGTCAGATTCATAAAGAAGCACCAGGGAAGAGACATTGTTCCATCAAAAAGAAAATGTAGTAATCTGTTAAATATGAACCTCATAGGAATACTGTCTGCAAAATAAACTCAAAAACCAAAAAATGAATCAAACTGCCTGCCTTATATACTCTAAAAACTATGTGCCTCATGGAAAGTAGAAGCTTCTATCAACATATTAAATATTAGAAGTTACTACCCAACTCGCTCTCCCTCCTTTCTTCAGAAGAAAAACTCATCATATTTGTTTGGGTGTGAGTGGAGACAAGTTTTGTAGACTTCCGTATTCTGACCATTTCAAATATTTTACATTTTCAACATTTTCTGCATCTTTTATCTCAACTTCTGACAGCTCAAGGCAGACTTCTTTCTAAACCTCAAGACTAGTATCCCAAATCCCAAATTTCAAGATTATCCTACAAGAAGCATCCAAGAAATGCTCCAAAGTATTTCCTTCAAAATGAGTTATTCCTTAGTATGTAAATGATGCAAAGGGAGAGAACATACATTTAATAGGCACTTACTGTATTCTATGCATCATTGTCTGCACATTAGATAAAGTATCTCAGTATCCGTGATCCATGATGTTACTCTGCCCACTTTCAAGAAGGAAACTGAAGGTTGGAGAGATTGATTAGTCGAAGGGTAAGAGCTAATCGATGGCATGCTGCCACAAGAGAAGAGACTCAAATTTGACTGTATTATCCTCACTTAACTGGACGCAGACTTGTATTCAGTACACATATCCAATGTATGAGAACTGTTAGGTAATAAGTGACAGAAGTCCAACCTGAACTAGTTTAAACAAAATAGGAGAATTTCTTTAACCCCATAAACAAAGCCTAAGAGGAAGGAATTGGGACTGGCTTTTAGGCAGACTGGAATGAAGGACTTGAACAAGTCAAGGCTCCTTTTCTCCTCTCTCAACTGACTTCTCCAGATGGTGAAGGGCGTGGTCCCAGGAACATCACTCTCAAATATTACAGTCTTGGGATATAATACCCATGTTTCATTCATCTCATTTAGTGTTCACAATGGCCCTATAAAATAGGCATTATTACTATCCCTATCTTAAAAAAAAAAAATTATTCATTTCAGAGAGAGAGCATGCATGAGCCAGGGAGGAGCAGAGGGAGAGGGAGAGAATCTGAAGCAGACCCCTGCTGAGCACAGAGCCTGATTGCATGACTTTGAGATCACAACCCAAGCTGACACCAAGAGTCGAGTGCTCAACTGACTGGGGCACCCAGCTATCTCTATCTTGCTGAAGGAAAAAGTCTTGGGGATGTTAAGTGACATGCCCAAGGTCATTTAGCTGGGATTTCAAACTCTGTCTGTTCAATATTAAAATTGATGTGCTTATCCACAAACGCTACAAATGGCTTTGTAGGACTCAAAATTGAAAAACCATGGAAAGAACAATAGACATAAATGTGATCCTTCTTTTCCCTTTTCTCTAGTTGCTATCTCCTTATCACCTGCAGTCTGCTCCTCCCCCTCTGCCATATCCTTATTTAAGGAATACAGAAAAAGTCACTGAGACATTTTTCAAAAGTAAATTGCTAATAAGTACAGACAATCAGTTAGCTCAAAACCTAAACACCGCAAAGGGGGAGGGCAGGGTTAACCAGCATTCATTCCTATTCAATTACAGCCCATTTCAATTGATGTTTATGAAGCAAGAGGGCAAAGGAGTGCCCTAGATAATTGCTCTGATATATAATATCCAGCGGGATCAACATTATGACAGGCAGAATTCTCTTCAGAAATTAGAAATAGTAGTTGCAGATCCTACATGTTCCAGAGTGTTACAGGGATTTCTAAACAAAGCAGAGACGAGGAGAACTCATCAACATCAATGAGCCCATGGACAGGATGTTTTGAACCTCAGAATAGTTACAAAGGGGATTTCCCTACTTTGGACAGGCAGCCCTGAGCAGAAATGGGAGCAGAGAGAGGCAAGCTGGTGACTCAAACTCTGCTCTGACAATCTGATTCAGTTTCATCAGTCATCTCCTTGGTTTTAGGGTCTTCAAGTCTAAAATTGTGGGTTATGTTACACACTGAATCACTTTTCCCTGTACATTCTACAGTACAGTGTTGAGTCTGTGGTATTGGTGCCAAAGGACACCTCTTAATCCTACTTAGTCTAATCCAAAGAGATGCTGAGCATTTTTTTTTTTTTGGCAACTCTAATTCAATCTGCTCAGACAAAACTCTACATATAATTCATCATTCCATCTGCATAGAAGAGGTTTTATACCAGCAGAACTCTACTCCATATCTCATCATTCCCCCCTTTGATATTTTACCCTGTTTTTCAAATAAAAGTTGGTATTGCATGACCCTACTTTAAACCTCATGTTTAAATAGCTGTATCTTATCCTTCAAACTACACATGGAGATCATCTGGGGCCATATTGCACACTGCACCTTCTTGTCACTTTGTCAGTTCCTGGTCTTCCAGTCCCTGTTCCCTCTTCCACTGGCACCCTAAACTTGTTTATGTTTAAATTGGGATCCCCTTCTCTTAAACAATCTTCTCCAATGTTACTCATTTTGAGTATGCTTCATGGTTCTCTTTTTTACCCCCACAGTTCTTGAAGCAACTTCAATACAAGCATCAAATTTAATGCAAAGCATAGGACCTTCCAACAACGTACCACAGTGCACCCAATAGTTTTATACCAACCTGGAGCCCAACAGACTGGTTAATCCCTTCTAGATGTAATATTCTGTAATGTCGTGGACACGAAAGCAGTGACATCAAGCATGGAGCGCATGTCAGAAGTGGCTTATGCCCAGGAGCAGCAGTTACAGGACATGAGCAAAACTTTATAAACAGTCCTTCATTAGGACAAAATGGTTTCAGCTTTCCCACTCTCAAATAACTACATGATTCCACTAGTGGCAGTCAAATGAAAGGCATGAGACCTGTGTCCCCAGCATATATGACAAATCTCTTATGTCTCCTGTGGCATCAAGGTAAATTAGAGAATGAGAAAAATGCCCAGGGTCCTAAGCAGTATTCTGTATTCATATAGAATATGAAGGGAATCCATCCATATAGACTTTCTTTGTGATGCACTCATCACCATGAATTATACTTTATTGAACCTTTTCTTTTTACTTCAGTTGGTGGGTGTGAGATTGGGTTTGGGATTGGGGGGTGATGAGTGCTTTTGAGAAACAGTTAAGAAAAATACACTCAAATTAATGCACTTCCTAAAAGGGCATGTCCTTCCAACACTGCAAACTCACATAAAGCTATTCTTTGGGATACACTTTTTTTTTTAAGATTTTATTTATTTATTTATTTGACAGATAGAGATCACAAGTGGCAGAGAGGCAGGCAGAGAGAGAGGGAGAAACAGGTTCCCTGCTGAGCAGAGAGCCCGATGTGGGGCTCGATCCCAGGACCCTGACTGAGATCATGACCTGACTGAAGGCAGAGGCTTTAGCCCACTAAGCCACCCAGGTGCCCCTGGGATACACTTTTAATGCCAGTTTATTAACTACATTAAAAAAAAGTCTCATCAGTTTATATCGTATCTCATATCTGTAAACAAAACAAAACAAGGAAAAAAAACACACAAAAAGAGCCAATGATTATCCAGCTTAATGAGCCATCTAGGTTAGCAGGTTTCACCATGAAGAACACTTTGGGCTTTTTCCAAAAACTGAAATGACCCACAAAATCTTATGAACCATGGGAAAAGCTTATGCTCTGTGCCAACATCTTTGGATGAAATTCTAAAAGAGAAGTTTCAAAGATGTTTTCGTCAGTGATATCATCAATTGTAACTAATTTATGTTCTCTCAAGATAAATATTTTGAAGGCATCAGTATCATTAAGAAGTATAACTTGTAGCCTGTATGTTGCATGTTTATTATTTTTTACTTAGTCAAGGCCTATACTAGTTTTTCATCTTTATCACACTTTGCTTCAGAATAATTTAAAAGGGTTTATGAGAAGAAATTAAAATCTGAGAGATAACAAAATTAAAAGTGAAGTGAAAAGAGAATTAAAAAGAAAAACACATCAGAGACATAAACAAGGAACAGAAATGGAGTTTAAAATGCACATCACAGTGTGAGCCTGTGACCCACGATGTGGCTGGCAGCCAATGGGAAAAGGAAAACCAGGTCAGCTACACAATTCGCAGTGTTCATAAGAAAGGAAGCAAATCAACTGCTCAGAAAGAATTGTGTAACTTACAGAGTTTCCTTTTTTCCCATTAATCCAAAGGCAAGGCCAGTCAAGTTTTTCCTCAGAAAACAGTTTTGAGTCAATTCTATGTCACAGGTGACCAAGTGAGTGAGGCCCCAAATTCTGCTCCATGTTGAATTATTTTATGGAATATGAATACAATACTCATTGCTTGAAAAGTGTTGAGGCATGTATAACAGGAATCTTGCCTTTATCAAAATAAGATTCAAAAATAAAATAAGAATTCTTAGCTTAGAATGACATTCATTCCTACAATGGAAAAAATATACCTATTTCCAAATGCTTCCTAAAGCTATTTAATTAGGTCACTGCTCTATGGGATTGATATGTAATAAATAATCACAATTTAAGGAATGTTATCACAAAATGTCAGTCATCATAGAACAGTTGATATGTCTCTTTAAGAAACATATTTAGCTAATTGATGTTTTAGTGTGACACTATCTTTTCACATTTCTCTGAAGACATTATATTCACATATACATTCAAAGAGGCTTATGCAAGGATCATTTTTGCATACTATATATAATAATGGAAAACTGGAGGTACTATTCCAATGCCTTCAACAAGATAATGGTTAGCTAATGTGTGGCACGTTTTAGAATACTACACACATATTTAAAAGAACTACGTAGAGAGAAATTGACTCTTAAGAAAATTGTAAGACATACGTTTCTTTTTCTGTTTGCTCTATTAATTCTGATTGTTTGTGTTCATTCTTCAATTTGTTGATTGTGGTGGCTTTCTTTCATGATGTTAGCTTTCCCAAACTATTGAGCGATTCCTGGGAGTACGCTCATCCTTGACTTGTGATTCTTTGTTAGCCTGTCTGTGAGTACTGTGCTTTTGTCATGGTTCATTGTGAAGAGAGAAGACTGTGCTGCCTGGCAGGGCAGGCTCACTTTCTTACTACCTTTGGGACCCTCTCCTCCATGAGATGTCAGCAGTCACCCTGGAGACTGTCCTTTCCCTCAGGCCCAAGTGACCCTAATCATCACTTCTGCTGGAAGTAGAGTGGAAGCTAGATATTTCTGCTATATACTTTTGACACAATTCGGGGGAGGGGATAACACTGAGCCTTGTGGCTTCTCCTTCTGCGACACCTCACACAGTTACTCTGAGGGTTTTCCCTGGGCCTCTTCCACCTCTTCTCTCTTGTCTCTCCTGACTTCCAAACCTCAGTTGAAATGGATCCCACATTCTGTTGACGTTGTATGCTGTGGATTTCCCATTTCAATCCAATCTGAACTATTTCAGGGATTTCTTGTGATACATGTCTGTCTAGAGAATTCCTTCTGGTTTCCATTCTTGTTATGGATGTGTATTTAAATACTGTGTTTCATGTTATTTCTAGGAATTTGGAGGGGGAATGGGAGACAGGTGTGTGTGCTCAGCTCACTCTCATAATCCAATCTTGGCAGAGGGATTGTGGAAACACTGTGTCCAATCCTCTCTTGCACCCACGTACATAAAAATACAGTTGGGATTTCCATGAGGATTAGGTTGGCAGAATAGATTTAATTAAGGAGAATTTATATCCTTGTAATACTAATTTCCCCAATACATGAACAAACATTTCTTTCTCTATTTATTTTCTATACAGAAGGTTATTCTGTTCACATAAGTCTTAGAAACTTATTATTTATTCCTAGGTAGTTTATGCTTTTGTTGCTATTGTGAATGGTATCTCCTTTTCCATTAAAATTTCTAACCAGTTCCTGTTGGTGTATTAAGAAAGCTATTGATTTTGATATATTCATTTTGTAACTGACCACCTTGCTCAGAGCTTTTATTTTTTCTAATAGCTTCTCAATAGATTCCCCTAGCTTTGCCAGGGGATATGTGTGCCAGTATTTTTATTTCAATATTGTTTGTAATGGAAGAAAAGTAGAAAATAATATGAATCTCCATCAATAGAGAAATAAGAAATAAATTAGTTATAATGCATAATGATGATAGAGTGCATGCAACCTTTGAAAGTAAACATATATAGAAAGAAATCCACATATGAAAAGAAAAAAGAAGAATATAAGATAGCATACATATTTTTCTTTTAAAGATTTTATTTATTTATTTGACAGAGAGAGATCACAAGTAGGCAGACAGGCAGGCAGAGAGAGAGAGGAGGAAGCAGGCTCCCCACCAAGCAGAGAGCCCAATGCAGGACTCGATCCCAGGACGCTGAGATCATGTCCCGAGCCGAAGGCAGAGGCTTAACCCACTGAGCCAGCCAGGTGCCCTAGCATACGTATTTTAATACAATTTCCTCATTCTTACAAAAGAACTCTTTGTGTATATATTTTTGGGTACAGAAAGGAAGGGATAAAGAAAGGAAGGAAGCAAGAGAGAGAGAGGAAGGATGTAAGGAAGGAAGGAAGAAAGGAAGGAAGAAAGTTAGGAAGACAACAAAATGTTTAAATTATCTGTCTCCAGAGACTCCTGGGTGGCTCAGTTGGTTAAGTGTCTGCCCTGGGTTCAGGTCATGATTCTAGGGTCCTGGGATCGAGTCCCATATCAGGCTCCCTGCTCAGCAAGGAGTCTGCTTCTCCCTTTCTCTCTGCTGCATTCTCTCCCTCTACCTTTCTTTCTCTTCCTCTCAAATAAATAAATCTTCAAAAAAAAAAATTTTTTTTTTAAATAAAGAATATCTGTCTCCAAATGGGGTGTCTTGTTGTGGTGGTTCTTTTGTTTTGTTTTGTTTACTTTTTCTGAAAGACCTATAATGACAACTTATTACTTCTGTACTAAAGGTTATTTTCAAATGCATATTACTGGTTGCTCATTATCATCCACAATATTTTCTGAGACTAGCTACAGCCTTCAGCTGACTGCCACTCTGTTCTAGCCTACACAGAGGCAGGATCTGTGGAAAGATGAGTGAATAAGCTAGCCGAATGTGGCTCTTCCATTGGAGTGGAGAACACACGAGAAAATGGCAATGGTGGATTCCGGGGACGATAATGAAGTCTAGGTTGAGGAGTCAGTTTATGGAGCCTTACTATAAAGTCATATCCAATATGGAATAAGTCCAGCCAGGTTGATTAATCAAAGGGAATCTTAAGATTCAGCAAGTACCAACTATGTTTCACATAAATTATTTATGCCATGTCAATATAGTCTGGTACAAGTCTTAAAATTAAATTTTGATGGAAAAATATAACTAATTGCAAACTCTAGGATATTAGCTTATGTAAAGTTCTCTGCTTTTAGAAATGAGCCAGATCATATGAGTACACATACCCCCAAAATGTCTTATTCATACACTGGATATTAACCTTTCTCTGTGGCTAAAATTCTATAACATAAATAGGAAAAGATCTCAGATAATTAAACATTGCCTTTATTAAGCTTAGGAGTAAAAAAAAAAAAAAAAATCACAGACTCTCATGATTGGAAAGTGCTTATTGCTTATTGCTTATTGTTGAGTGTGGTCAAAGCCAAGTAAAAAGTTAGCATCTTTCTTATAGACCCTCACATGTGATCATTTAGAAAAAGTCAAAATCTCTGCAATGGTAGAAAAGGTCCTTTTTTATCAGTGTAAGGAATGTCAATAAGCATGCTGTAAGGGAAAGAAGACATTCATTGATCACAGTGTCCTGAGGGCTTTATACACAAAACCTCATTGCATCTTTCCAATAGGCTTCTAATTTCTGCCTATGGTAGGAAAAGAAAAGATGGCATTAAGAAAGGATAGAACCTAGGGATTTTTTTAAAATATCCTTTTATGTGACTCTGCTTCAGTTGCAAAAGGAAAAGGGGGCAAGAAACAACAGGAGTAAATAAATAACATCGGGAAGACAAGTCCAAGATGACTCCAGCCAGCCAAGCTTACTAAGGGTCCTAAGCATTTGCCTGCCAGACTTTTGTCTTTGTATCACGTTATTATTAATTACTTTGGAAGGAATGGCCATTTGCTACTTCTCTAGAAATCTAAATTTTACCAGTTTCAGGTCAACCTCTAGCTTATTGATCTCTCTCTCTTTCTAGTAGGAGCTCTCATGTAAGGCTAACTTGGCATCTGACTAAAGAATTTGTATGTGATACAAACTCCACTGACTGCCTATCTCTCAGACTATACTACCACCACCAGGAGCTGACCAGTCACTCATTCTGGGAATTTTAACCCTCCCCGTGGGTTATGGCCATGCATTTGACCTCAGTGGCAACACATCTGGAGTTTCAGGCTCTCCACTATTTCTGGACTTATGTGAAACCCCACACTGGAGGTGAAAAGAGCTGGCATTCCAAGAGGACGCCAAAGGAGCCACATTATGTAATCTAGAAGTGTAGGGAAATTAATTTCCCATGAGATGAATTTGAACCAATGAGAAACAGGAGGTAGGAAAGAGCAGGGTAGATTAAAAACAAAACAAAACAAAACCTTCCTCTCCTTTATCTCTCTCATAGACTTTTCTGAGCCAGACTCTTTTCAAACTAACTGTCTGGGATACCATTTAGGCTCAGTAGATGCACTAACCAAGCTTTCCGGAGTGTCTTTTTGTATAGCTCACTGTAAGACCAAAGCCAGCTTGGTAATGTAGTACTTCACATTGCTTCATATCTTTTTTTTCCTTTTCTCTCTACCTCACCCTCTCACCCTAG
Source organism: Enhydra lutris kenyoni (assembly GCF_002288905.1). NCBI lineage: Eukaryota > Metazoa > Chordata > Mammalia > Carnivora > Mustelidae > Enhydra > Enhydra lutris. Next base: position 3,283,013 of record NW_019154123.1, read on the forward strand.
ACTATATCTCCCTAATAAAGCATTTTAACCCTTGCCTCAGGCTCTGCCTTCTAGAACTCAGGCTATGACAGACCTCACAGAGAGGATGGGATACATGTCCTTCTGGACTACCAGTCATTTTTTTTCCATCTAGTGTAGAACATTATTGCTTTAGCTCCATTAGTGAAGCTTGCATAAAGTATACCATAGAAATGGGTACATATTTTCAGGCCACTTGGGGAAGATCTGATTTTGTTTGGGGACATCTCAACAGCATAAATCATTAAACTGGATATAGATATTTACCAACAAAAATGTAAAACTATTCTATGATATGAAAATCAATAAAACATATAACAATACTTCACTGCAGAGACCACATCAAAATCTTCCTGCATGTATATCACTAGCTGACTTGGTGACATTTAAACTAATCAAAGTTACCTGACTTCATCCTATCAGGATTCAGAAGCACTCTGAGCCCCTAGGGGTACTTGTTAATATCAGCCATCAGAACTCAGTGACTAAATTTTGACAGCAGGTATGTAGAATTTTAGAAGCTATAGAGATCTAAAAAAGTAAATTTGCCATGGATACTAATAGTCAAAAAATCAAAATAATGATTATAGTCAGAGGAAATGTGACACGGGTGGAAAAATTCCAATCAAATTAGGCAAAACTGATTTTTAACTGGTTGGCTTTAGGATGAATTTTTCTGTCTTCTGTGACATTTGCTTGAGAACTTATTCACCTAGAATCAATCCCCTTCACCTTCCCGAGTTCCCACTGCCCTATGACCTATGCTATTTACCATGAATTGTTACCATGCTTTTGCTCATGCTTTCCCATCTTCCTGACACATCCTTTCTTTTCAGGTGGTCTTATGCCTTCTTCTAACTCAATTCCCATGTTACCTCTTTTAAGTTTCTTTCTACACCACTAGGCAGGGATTGACCCACTATATCCCATGGGCCAAATTTGGTTTCTGCATGGCCCATGATCTGAGAATGATTTCTACAGATGAACATTTATAATCCATCTAATGATAGGGAACAATGACTTTGAATCCCAGCTGAGATGTTATCCAACCTCAACAAAAGAAAACAAATAAAATGATAAAAGAATTCCATTCTCCTCATTAAAAGATCTGCAATTCAAAAAACCTTTACTTAATTATTATTAATGAATTTTGAAATATCTCAGTAAAAGTTTATGGACATTTCTTTTCTCTCTTGTTATGTAAACGCTGATACAAGATCTCTATTTTGTTTCTTGATCCACAAAGCCAAATATATTTGCTATCTTTTTAGAGAAAAATCTATCAACACCTGCACTTGAATTATGGAGCCCAAAGCAGCCAAAAAAATGTCTTACTTAGCATCCTGATTATAAAGATTCAAAAACAACAACAGAAACAAAACAATGCCCTGAGAAGGAAAAGGACAAGCCCCTCCCATTTCCCAGCAGCATTAGGACTGCCCCCAAACTCTCTGGGCTGTGCTCTGCTCTTCCCCAAGTCACAGCTCAACAGACGTTTGGTAAGTGACTGGAAAGAAGCAGGATTTCTCAGAGAACCTATAAATCAGACAGCATGCCTAATCTCCATTAAATACACCTTTCCCTTCCCACCTTTTGCTCTTTGTTTAATTTAATGAAAATCCAATGCTTGGATGAAATTCAAACCCCACTCTATCTCCAGCAAGTGCTCGAGGATGTTATGTGAGAAGCAGCTGTGAAGACTGAGCGTGACCAGTTAAACGTGAGCAGAGTCGAAAGCCTGGAAAAAATTCTATAGCCTAATAATGGTTTATTAAAAAGCCCTGGCAAGCCTGCCCTGGATTGACAGTTGGCCCGCACCTTTCTCTTCCTTTTGAAACAGCTCAGTAAAACCAATCTGCCTCTGCCTGAGACCTGCCATTCCACAGTGCAGAACTTTACCAGGGCACAGTGTTTACACTAATATTCAATTCATCGTATTTACAAAAAGGTCAGACATGACTGCACAGCCTACCTGGAGATTTTATTTAAATCTACTGTATTTTTTAAAAGGCTTAAAAAAAAATTCAGCCTGGGCTTGGAAGGAAGAAGCCATGTGATTTGTGTGATTTGTGTTTCAAAGGTCATCAGCTATATGAAAGTTGTTCAGAGCCTGGAAGGAGAGCAGTTGAGAGCTGACAAATAGTGGGACAATTTTCCCTCTTTGTTCATGAAACCTTGTTCAAAGACATATTGTTTGTACATACTTCCAGAATATCCACTCTTCTAGCAGTTGTGTTTGGGGAAATTAGAATCCCAGTTCAAGTGTCTTAATGAATCAATTCAAGTCTGTAGAAATAGGTAGGTAGGTAGGTAAGTAGGTGATAGAATATAGATAGATATAGATAAAATGACAGATAGGCAGATAAGTAGATGATAGATAGATAGATAGATAGTTGATATAGCTGAAAAGGCATGACTCTAAGCCATTGCTTAATGATGTGGATCATGTATTATCCTAAGATTCAGAGAAAGGTTATGCCAACACACATGCTGTGCTTAATTGGTGGGGGAATATTTACAAAGAATATTCACATTATATTGGTGGTTGACTAGGTGTTTCTTCCTATATATTCCTAAGTGCGTTTGTTTGACATGGAACTTCTTATGGATTGTTGCCTACAATAGGAAGCTTGTGAGGACAAAGGCATGGTGGTTATGTCTGTTGGGATTATTTCTTGAAATAGTTTCTTTCCTTCCAATCGATTCAGGTAAACTCTGCACAGAGAAATGAAGCTCTCGATAAGCCACAAAAATATTGCTAGTGTTGATCTGAAAACAAAATCAAAGGTCCAGGAAGATTTTGACATTTTAAGAAATACAGTCTATCTTAAGAATGAAGGAAACATTGGCTTCACTAATGTGTCAAAAAAAAGCATGAGGAACCTGTAGAATGGATGTAAGTCTCAGAAAGAGGGTGATGAGGAAGGAAAAACAAGTGTATCTCTGATATTTATCATTTTCCAGGATCCATATCTAACACTCCTTTGTTTTCAGAATAGCATAGGGGCAGGCAGAAGACCAAATGAGTGGCGAGGACCAACTTCACCATTAGACAATCTGGGCTTGAATCCCAGTTCAGCTACCAAGTCATTATCTAACTGCTCTGAATCTCAGCTTCCACAAGTCTAGTGTAGTTCTAAAGATAAGACCTTGCTCATTTGTTTATTGTGAAGATTAAGTGAGATAATCTGTGTAAACATTTCACCAAGGTGCCTGAGGTTGATAAACCTTACTGAAATCTGAGATAGACAGAAAGCAAGTGTAAGTTCACAGAGGTGTTGTTGGGACCTTGATCTTCCCCATATGGTCTTGTCTTCACTTAGAATCACAAAACTGAAGAGGCCTCGTGGTTCTCAAATTTGACTCTACATCTGAATCATCTGCACAACTGTTTTAAAATCTAGAATTTTAAGCCTCTCCCTACATCTATTCCATTTGATTCTCTGGATGGATTCCTGATATTAGTATGTTTAAAAAATAGCTCCCAGGAGATTCTTGTAAGCAACCATGTGTGGGACCTTCTGATGTACTCTAACTTTCCAACAAATGAAGGAATCTCTTCTTCAAAATCCATTTTCCAACCTTTTAAGGGCCCTGCATTGCTCTCAAGTAGATAGGATCTTCTCTGGTGTTTCAATTGTTGGATAGCATTTTCTATGAGGCCTAAAAGTCCTATAATTTCTACACCCTCATCTTACCTCTTAGCAGGGAACAACTTTTCTTATGCCATAATTTTACTGAAATCTCAAGGAAGACCTTCACCCATTCTGCATTTCCAAACCAACTCAACATCATCTGCTCCTCATCTTAAACACTAGCTCAATCATAATATTCCTCTTCAAAATTCATACTATGACATTTTACATATTATATTCTACAACTACATTCTACATACTACAATATTGCATGTGGCCTGATTAGCATAAACAATCACTTTAATGATCTCCCACTAAGCAGTCCAGCATTTTATTAGTCTCTATCTTTCAACAGAAAGATCTCATATTGTTCATGTTGTGGTCCATTTCCACCACCAATGTTCTTCAGAAACTGCTAGCAAACCAACTCTTCCTTATTTTTGCATCTACGTATAACATTTTTAGGAAAATTAAAGACCATGTATTCAAAACTCCTAAAGTTCCGTTTGGAGATTTTGGAATCATCATTCCAATTTGTTGGGGGAGATAAGTAGAATTTTTTATTTTAAACGATATATGTGTTATTCTTTCTTGATTTGCATCATCTCATTCAGCCTTTGGCTTAAAAAATTAAAAAAATTTTTTTAAAAAGAAAAGGCAGTACAAAGTTTGGATCCTGTGGAAGCCCACTAGAGACCTCCAAATGGGGTGGGCATAGATCCACAAAATCAACTACAACTAGCTCTGCTGACCTCAAAAAAAATTATAACTGGAGAGCTCCTTGGATCTACCATCCTCATAAAGGTATCTGTAAAGGAACTGAAGTCAGCTTGAGATATTTTCCTCTTAATGAAAACACACAGGAGGCTATGGATCCTTGCCTTTTCTGAAGATACATGAACAATTTCATGATCTATTTCAAAATGTTGTATGGTTATAAATGTCAAGATTGCCAGTTTATATCAACCAGAATCTAGCCTTTGTGAGAATAATGGCATTATTTGACTGTCTCCATTTTTTTGGAACATATTTATGAGCCCTCAGATGTTACAACAATGATGCTGACATTCAGAAATCACATTTCTAAGTTGTGTTAGCATTGTAGCAATACAGTTCTTTTCATTCTCAGATACTTGAATTCTTTTAAATCAACTGAATCTTCTTTTACTTGTCAGATTTCTTAGGCCACAATGTGCTTTACTTTGTTTTTAGTTTTCTTCCTTTCAGTTGGGAAATGCTTTCCATTTTGAGACAATGGAAACAAATATAAATTTTGAGTTCTCTATTCTTTTCGTAATGTTAACAAACAAATCTTTTTTTCCCCCCAGTTTGCAGCCTTGATACTTCCCCCAAGGTAGGGACTTATTATAAAGATCACTGAAACAGCCTTCTGAGCCACTGTAATTCGAGAATGCCCTTCCTAACATAATCTTCACTGTACTGTAGCTTGCTTTCACAGTCAATCTTGACCATTTGACATTTGAGGACAGAGAGTTCTTTGTTAGAGGGTAGAGGGCATGTCCTATACGTGTAGGATGTTCAGCAGCATCCCTGGCCTCTGTCCACAAGATGCCAGTAGCATGCAGCTCCTACCCCCACAGTTACCATAATTTGAAAGTATCTTCAGATACTGCCCCCAGCTGACATCCTAGTTTTGGGAAATTTTCAAAATCATATATCAAAATTTTTAGATTATAATTAACCTTCCTTGACAAGTGCCTGTTGGCATCTCTAGACTGGTCACACTTATATTTGCTATTAATACTTTCAAGCAGTTGGATTATACGTGGTTTTACCATGAAACTTCCATGGAGGACCCAAACTCCCAACTCTATAGCTTCTAGAAATTATTTCTCAGATCTGACATCTTCCTTATTTCATTTGCAAATCAGCCAGTTTTTAATTCACTGAAGAAAAGTTGAACACCTTCTTTTCCCAGAGCTTCTCAGATTGCAAGGTTCCGATTGAAAATAGTGAAATCACGAGACAATAGTCTGATGTTCTTAATGCTTCTAATCCCAATACACATGCTGATTCTGGGAATGGAAGAAACCAACGAGTTTGCTTTGGGCTATTCTTTGCAGCCCTTTCCAAGAAATGTTTATTTATACCAGAGGTAATCTTTTTCCCTCACAGTTTATTTCTAGCAATTTCTTTCCAACAAAGTTCCCCCCACCCTCAACTAAATGTACTTTTTTTTTTAAAGATTATTTATTTATTTATTTGATAGAGATTACAAGTAGTCAGAGAGGCAGGCAGAGAGAGAGAGAGAGAGAGGAGGAAGCAGGCTCCCCGCTGAGCAGGGAGCCCGATGCGGGGCTCGATCCCAGGACCCTGAGATCATGACCCGAGCTGAAGGTAGAGGCTTTAACCCACTGAGCCACCCAGGCGCCCCAACTAAATGTACTTTTAATGATGTGTCCTTGTAATAAAGTCAACTGAGCAAAACTCAGAGGGGAGGAGACTTTCAAATGTCTTTGGGAAGAAAGAAAACAATCCACAAAAAGAAAGGCAGCACTGTTCTTTTAGAAATAGCCTGCTGTGGCAGAAAGAAATGAACAGAAAAGGACAATTTTCTGATTCAAAAGAATGCAAAAGTCAGAATTCCTGCCAATACAGGACAGAGGTGCAAACACTGGAAAGGTAAGGCTGCCAGGCTCTTTATCTATGCACAAAGAACTTCTTGTCTCACCCTGCCCCAGAAGACATGCTATGGACATTTTGCACATCTTTCTCACCTAAGGTTAGAGGTTCTCTGAGACAAATTAGAATTTGTGTTCCCAACACAAGTTCTTTCCAAGAGATTCTTGGGAGGCTTCCTAGGTCAACATCCCCCTACCCCACTAGAGTATGTTTGACTAATGCCAGTAGCTACTGGGCCAATGTTTTTCAAATTTCAGTGTGCTTAAGAATCAACAGGAGACAGGCACCTCGGTGGCTCAGTCCGTTAAGCATCTGCCTTTGTCTCAGGCAGGTCATGATCCCAAGGTCCTGGAATTGAGCCCTGCATTGGGCTCGCTGCTCAGTGGGGAGCCTGCTTCTCCTTCTGCCCCTCCCCCTGCTTGTGCTCCCTCTCTCTCTCTCTCAAAAAAATGAAATCTTTAAAAAAAATTAAAAGAATCAACAGGAGAGCTTATTTCAAATGTAGTAACCTGGGCCTGCCCACTGGAAATTCATTATGTGGACTGGGGCCCAGAAATGCTTACTTCTTTAATAAATAATACAGGTGGTTCTGATGCATAGTTGAAAAACACCATCCCAGGTAGCCTAGGGTAAAACTGGAAAACCACGATGCCGAATCCTGGTCATGTGGGTGCAAAATATGTTTCATCATGGCATTCAATACTTTTCTCCCCTAGGAAAGAATTGGCACTTAAGCAATAGAAAATAGTGTTACCAAAGCTTGTGTGCAAACTCTCCAGAAAGAAGAAACATTTTAAATGACTTCTTATTCACCCAAAAAAAATATGTGTTTAGCAAAAATATGCTGTTAGACTGTTAAGCTTTAGTTTCTGTATAAATTAAGATTTCTTTCCTCAAAGGAAAATTAGGCCACAAGTCATTTTGTCTCGCTTAATACACCATGAGGTTTGCATATGTGAATGAATGCCTTGCCAACATTATCCACAAAAGCTGTCCATCTGTGAGCCCAGAGAGACAGCCGAGCCCTTGCAGATCTAAGCGGGGACCTAGCTGTCTGACCCACTGATGGCTGTTTTCATAATCAATGATCGAGAGGAGTGCCCTTGCCACTTCTGCTGTGTCCGGGCAAGACAAACTGCGGGTTGTCCACCACTGACTTTTATTCTATTTCTCTGTAAACCGTGTTTTTAAGTCCTAGAGACATCCCACACAAGCAAAAGTTCTCTTTCCCAAGATATGTGGAGCCGACAGTATTTAATAGAGGTCATGATAGCGTCATCTCTATTTGAACCCAAATTGACATTGCTTTTACTCTTGTGCTACCAAAATAAATGAGAGAACACAAATGAGATTTTTTTCTTCTATCAATTAATAATATACAGGAACAAAAGCACACAGATTGTAAGCACTCAGCTACATGAACTTTCACAAAGTTGAACACACCTCTCTAAACCATCCTTCAGACCTAGATACAACATATCACAGTATCCCACAAACCTCCTCCCATATTCTGCCAGTCACTACACCTCCCAGGAATCACGCAAAGATGTGGTTTCACTTATTTGGGCCCTTATTAAATGAAGTAATTTTTTTTGAAGATTTTATTTATTTATTTGGGAAAGTGAGAGAGAGAGCATGACAGGGTCTGGGGAGAGGGGCAGAGGAAGATGGAGAAGCAGACTCCTCCTGAGCAGGAGGCCCAATGTGGGGCTTGATCCCAGGACTCTGGGATCATGACCTGAGCTAAAGGTAGATGCTTAACCGACTGAGCCACCCAGGTGCCCCTAAATGAAGTAATACTGTATGTGCTCCTTTGTGTCTGGCATCCTTCAAAACAAGAATTTTATACATCAATGCCCAGCTGGTACTCCTTGTTTTCATTTATCAAACAAACATCTATAAGGACCCTTAGAAACTCTTCAATAGAGCAAAGCAATTTATCTACCTCCCGAGAAAACTCCAATCTAACAGCATCCCTATAGCATGAAATGGACAGGTATTCACCATAGAAACCATTGTTCCCTTCCCACCGGACAAAAAACTCATACCAAATGCCTACTATGTGCCCCCCATGGGGCTGCCCACTCTGCATTAACTATGTGAGTTAGGAAAGTCATGGCCCCTCCAGAAAGCACTCGGAATGTATCTTCTGAAGTTAAAACACAAAAGAAAGAAAATTCAAGCTGTGTGTGTATGTCTATAGTACTGCGCTGTGTGCTCTAGATAATTCGAGAAAAGAATAATAAGGTACTACTTGAGTTACAGATAAGAATTTCTTGAGTAATAGGCAGTAACTGCAAAGTGAATTATGGAAGAAGGAGCCGTGGGCCCGGCTGTTACCAAGGGAAGGGCTCACAGGAGAGATGATGTTGTGTCCTGTTTATTGTAGATATGGTTACAAAGGTTGTGTTATTAATGTGACTAAGGTAGGAGCAGGTAGCTCTGGAGGGAGGAGAAAACTAAGTCTAGGTGGGCAAAACAACAGGTAAACTAACAATGGACCCTATTCATATACAAAAAAAGAAAAACAAAACAAACAAACAAAAATAAATGAAAACAGTGACAGAAATTCGTAACTGAATTTCATGTCTTAGTGATAGTACTTCCTGCCAGAAGAGTTTGTTCCATACGGTACCAATGATTTCCTTTGTAATTGACAATAGTCAAAAATTAAATGATTATAAAAAATCATTGCTTGGGTGGCAGGAACACTTCCATGTATATGCTAGCTAAATTTTTACCACGTCTGAAAAGGCAAATTTACCAAAACCAAGATCCAGAGGGCTGCAATACATTTCATAGAATTAGGTAGCTTGGAAGGAGAATTATCTGGATTTGATCCTAGGTCTATCTAGATACAAAAATCACCTGGAGAGCAGAAAGTGATCCCTTTTAGTTGGATGGGCTGATAGTGATCACAATGGCCTGATATAATCAACAATTACGTGGTGTTTTCTATCCTCTAAATCACTTATTTTGCATGGCCCTTAACAGTCTCACAAGTAGGTTTATCTGCATTTGACCCTCACAATGACCATACTGAGTAAGCAAAACCAATCTTAGCACATGTCACAGGGGAGCTCACCCGGTTTGTAAGTGGGAGGCCACAACTGAAGGCCAGATCTGATTCCATTATCAGTACTGTATCCACAGAACAGAAATGCACAACGTTAGTGCTTCTGTACAGATGTGGAAGATAAACCATAATATGGTCTTGAAGTCAGGGGTGAAATAAAAATCCATGATATATTTACTGATAAGGTATCTTTGCAACACCATGGCTCAACATGACCTTCTTTTTTATTTTTTATTTTTATTTTTTTCATTTCAATATGCTCTTCTTAGAGGAGACCTGGGGAGGAAGACTCAGACAGTCCAAATGATTATTTCATCCCCATCCCAACCTTGTTCAGAAGCACGGAAACACCTACAGAAATGGCTTTGCCTGCATCTGTCTGAGAATAAGAGAAGCAGAAGAAGGTTAAACATGCAAATGATGCTGCAAAATTCATGACTGTGGATGTGTCTGATTCCCAGCCCACGGCTCTAGGGGGGCTCCTGGCCACCCTGGATAAGGGGAGGGAAGCATGAGAAGAAGCTGGGAGGCCGTCCCAGAAAATATGCCACCCTCGGGCACCCTGCCTAAGAAAGAACCCCACAGCACAGCCAGATGATTTACATGCTTAGCTGCTAACCTCAGCCTGGAGGACCCTTTTGTTGGCAGTCTTCACAAAGATTCTTGGGCTTAGCAAGCAAGCCACGCATCCCATACCACTAATAGAAAAAGAGCTTCATAGGAGAGTCTAAGCCAGACAACCCTCTCTACCTCAGAGATGCATGAAAACAGTTTCCCCGGCAAGTGGGATAAATTGTCATCAGAATGAAATAGGGACGCCTGGGTGGCTCAGTGGGTTAAGCAGCTGCCTTCGGCTCAGGTCATGATCCCAGTGTCCTACGATCAAGTCCCACATCGGGCTCCTTGCTCCGCAGGGAGCCTGCTTCTCCCTCTGCCTTTGCCTGCCACTCTGCCTGCCTGTGCTCTCTTTCTCTCTCACTCTAACAAATAAATAAATTCTTTAAAAAAAAAAAATTCAGGTGCCGCCTTAAAGAGCCCTGAACCGATGCCTAACAGGTTTCAGCATATGAAAGGCCCACCCCACTTGCCCATGCCCCAGGACAAGTCAGCTGGTGCCTAGAATGCCAAAGAAATTTTCATTGAACAATTCTTCTAAGTTTATTTAAATTCTGGTTAATTAACATACACTATTATAGTAGTTTCAGGTGTATGATGCGGTGATTCAATACTGCCATACAGTGCTCATCAAAACAAGGGCCATCCTGAATCCTCATCACCTCTCACACCCATGCCCCCATCCCCTTCCCCTTACCAGCAGTTTGTTCTCTAGAGTTAAGAGTCTATTTCTTGGCTTGCTTCTCTCTCTTTTTCCCCCTTAGCTCATTTGTTTTTTTTTTTTCTGAAATTTGACGTATGAGTGAGATTGTATGGCATTTGTCTTTCTCTGACTTATCTCACTTAGCATTATACTCCAGCTCCATCCATATCATTGCAAATGGCAAGATTTCATTCATTTTGAGGGCTGAGTAATATTCTAGTGTTTGCACCACATCTTCCTTATCCATTCATCAGTCAATGGACACAGACTCTTTCCATAATTTGGCTATTGTATTGGCTTCTATAAACATCAGGGTGAATGTGTCCCTTGGAATTAGTATTTTTGTATCCTCTGGGTAAATATCTGGTAGTACAATGCTGGATTGGAGGGTAGGTTTTTTTGTTTGTTTTGTTTTGTTTTGAGGGTAGTTTTATTTTAACATTTTGAGAAGCCTCCATACTGTTCTCCAGAGTGGCTACACCAGTTTGCATTCCCAACAACAGCGTAAGAGAGTTCCCTTTCTCCACATCCTCGCCACACCCATTGTTCTTGTGTTGTTGCTTTTAGTCATTTTGACAGGTGTGAGGTGATATCTTACTGTAGTTTTTATTTGCATTTCCCTGATGATGAGTGATGCTGAGCATCTTTTCATGTGTGTGTGTTGGTCATTTGTCTTTGGAGAAATTGCCTATTCATGTCCTTTGCCTGTTTTTTAATTGGATTATTTATTGGATTTTATTTGATTATTCATTTTTGGGGTGTTGAGTTTTATAAGGTAGGAACCAATGAATGTAGAAGCTCTAAACGCTTATACCAATCTAGCATGGGAAACATTCCAAAGAATGTAATGAAATGGAAATAAGGAAGATAAATAGAAAACTGAAAAGTCAAGAGTGATGTGCTCTGAGTGAAAGTGATCTGAGACCTCAGGGACACGAACAACCTCTCTGGACTTCCCTTCTCCCTTCTTTAAAATGAATGAGTCAACAAGATGACCTTCAAGACCAATTCCAGCTCTCTAACTATAAATCTCTCACCACAGTTGGTGCCTTTCTTCTCCTAGCTATGCTGGGTCACCATGGGTCCAATCACCACTACTTAATCTCTGGCTACATTTTCCTGCTGATATTCCCAAAGGAAAACTTCTACAGATTTAAAATAATAGTAATAATAATAATAATAATAAACAAAAGAAGAAGAACAAGAAGAATTATTATTTCCCAAAGTCTCTGTTTTTGAGTTGGTTGTGAATTTGATGCCTACAAGGAGAGTAACCAAACGTAAGCATATTTGGGGGAAAAAAAAGCACTTCAGCAGTAGAGGAAGGAAAAACAATAGATGTCAATGAATATTAAGATAAAAATAAAGTTTAATAAGTATGAGGACAAATATTCTCTCTCCTTTCTCTTAATATGTATCATACTCCTTATTCTTTTTACAGCTGGTTCGCCTTTCCCCTGCTGTTCATCAAACTCTGATTTTAGACTGTGCACATCCTTCCCTTGTATGAATAAATGCTCCCAACAATGTGAGGAAACAGAACCATCCTTATCTCCATCTTACCATCAGCAAACTGAGGTTTAGGGACATTATCACTCCCAAGATGACACACAGAGTAAGGGGCAGAGTTGGAATTTACATCCTGGAAAAGCTGGGTCCAGAGCCAGTATGAAACCCTCTAGGATGCTCATCTCTCAGATTTCCCTTATAAACTGTTACTTTGGGATAAAAATGAACTTTAAGACACCTGTCTATCTACCTGTTTATCTCTCTGTTAAAGTGCCCCTGACAGGCTGTTGCACATCCCCTGAGGCAGAGCAGTGGGTCCTGATGCTGAATCTCAACAGACAGACAGCTATCTGAAGAGCATCCATTGTACCCAACAAGGGATCCAAGTGAATGAAATGAAGATAAACTGAAGACATCAGGGTCTCATCCTCAGAGCCTGAGCAGTACTCCAGATTCTACTCTGGAAAAGCTGTGGGACCTCTGGAAAGTCATTAGACGTCTCCAGACTTTAGTCTATCTATAAATTAAGGGGAGAGTCTTTCCTAAGGGGAAAAAAAAAATCTTTGACCATTTTCATATTACCTGAATGCTCTGGGAGAACTGCTGACTCTCAACCCAGCTCCTTTATATGTGCAGAACAAATATGATAGCCAAGTTAGACAAGTCATCAGATCTTAAACATTGGCTTCTGAAACGTGTGTTCTCTAACATGTGAGCCTTCTATCAACCTAAAGTTTCTATACTCACATTCCATGTATTGCTTACTGTGGGTTTTTTCCTTCCTTTAGCTTCACTTTCCATGAGTCAGAATATTGTAAAACACATTCACTGGCAATTCTGGAAATGAAAAGCCTTTGCTTTCACATATAGCAGTTACCTTAACTCACACTTTTGGATTTAACCTGCTCACTTTATGGCTCCAAGTCTCATCATGTCACAAGAGTTCACTTTTTCTCGTTTAAGCCTTCAATATAAGGGACCTGATCCTGGGATAACCCCTCTCCCCCATATCACTGTTTTCTTCTCCACCTTTCCAGAAACACATACTGCAGAATAGGGGAAATCCTTATTGATGTCTCCTCTACTTTGAGTCATGCCGACTAGCTCTCCGGCTGCTTATATTTCCAGACTTTGTTGTTGTTTTTAATTTTCTTTTTTAGACTTGGTGAACCTCAGGCAAAAAGGGGTGGCAGAGAGGCCATCAAATATTCTGGTATTTGAACTCAGCAAGGAAACAACGTATTGGTGCAGCCACTGGGAATAAACTTGCCCTTCTGATTTTTTTCCCCAAGTTCAAAAAGTAAACCCAGGATACGTAAAATGACATCTCTGCTGGGCACTTGTAAGGATTCTCTCTCCTCCCGTCCCTTAGCACATGGTTTCCAGTTCCATTTAGTTGTCAAGTCGTGGCAAGATTAATAACCATTTAGAAGTGTAATCATCTTGCCCAACAAACTAAAGATATCTCCCTCAGTGGGAATTATGACTCCTGTAACTAAATCAGGGTCTTAGGAATCATGGAGCTGGAAAGAAACTTCTGAGCTGTTCTAGGTCATTTTCATGTGTAGATAAAACCAAGCTCAAAATAAAGAGAACAAGTGAACTTCACCTAAAACAAAGATTCCTTAGTCGTTCCTAGTCATACAATGTTCCAATCAGTGAACAAACAGGACAATTAACTCCCTTACACTTTTCAGAAGGAAAGAGTAAAAGAAATGGTCTATCAGATTTTTAACATAATTTATACTGTAAGTTAAATGTGGAATTTCATCCATTAAGAGTCTTTAAAAAAAACATGAACTTAATATGTTGAAAAGAAATTGCTAAAATAAAGTGTGGGCATTTCTAAAATAAGTATACTGTTGGCATGGACAAGCAATGGCACACAGAGCAACTATTTCAAACTGCCAGAAATATACTAAAATAACTCTGCACATAAACAAAGAAAATTCTAAAATTATTTTATATATTGTGTTACTCAGGAATCTTATTTGCAAGTATTACATTCTGGCTGATTTAATCAGGAAATGAATGAATTGAAATTATATCAGCTGCTTGCAGAGTTGAGTTGCTACGAAGGTCAGAAATTGGTCAGGAACAGGGATACTATACCATACCCCAACCAGGGCCAGAGTCCTACAACATGACTTATCCAGCGGGGACTCTGCTTCTGATGTCCATGAAAACCAGGCACAGTAGTTTACAAAAATTTCCACCAATGGCCCCAGATCCCAGATGTTATTCCCTTACCTGTTATCCCTGATTTTCCCAGAAATGTACATTTCCTGCACTGCTATTGCCACCAGAATAAGTGCGAATCATTTATCCACTATCCCTACTTCTTTGCAATTCTATCTTCTAGTTTATATACTTAGGTGGATGTACTGATTGGTCAACTATGGAACGAGTGCCTATAAGAGAGATGACAAAAGTGTCTATCCTTTTGCACTTCCAGGATGTGAATGGGGCTCTGCCAAGACTCAGAGAGCTGGATGATAGGAGAGGCCAAATTATGTTCCTAAACTCCCCCAAAATTTCAGTAGCTTAAACACAAAATATTTGTTTCTTTTTCTTTTCTCTTCTCTTCTTTTCTCTTTTCTTCTCTTCCCTTCTCTTCTCTTCTCTTGTCTTCTCTTCTCTTCTCCTCTCTTCCCTTTCCTTTCCTTTCTTTTCCTTTCCTCTTCCCCAATCAAACTACATATCTATAACTAGTTGCCTGAGACCTCTTCTCATTCTCACTCAAGGGACCTAGGCTGACAGGACAGCCTCTGTGTGCAAAGCTAAAGGACATGATAGCAAAGAGAGAGTGTGGTGAAACACATACCAGTGCTTAAAGCTTCTACCTGGAAGTGACAGTGTCATCCCTGCTTAAACTTTAGTGGCCTAAGCAAGCAACATGGCCACAGCCAAAGTCAAGAAGAAGTAGGGTATAGGGAAAGATAATTCTACCATGTGCTCAGAAAAAGAATCAGAAATACCTGATGGACAACACTAATGCTGAGTTGCCAAATATATAAAGGGGATTCAGGCATTAGGCAGTCAGAAACTGACAAACATCTATTATATATTAATGACGGTTAACGTTTATTGAGCCATTACTGTGTTCGAGGCACTCTTGCTACTGAGTTGCCTTATATACCTTATCTCATTGAATTGACTCTGGGATGGAGTTTTTAGCATTGTTCTCATTTATTGATGAGGAATCTGAGTTTAGAGAGATTATGTGACTGGCTCAAGGTCACACAACAGGGAATAAGGAGCTTAGAGTTCAACCTATAATTATCAACAGCTATGAACAAAAGAAAAAAAAAATTAAGAGTTTTTCCTGAATGGACAATAGCCACCCAGAGTGCAAAGGGATGGCTGAGGGTTCATACAGGAACTAAAGTGTTATATTCTTCAGCCTCCCACCTCTGTTCCCCTTATTCTTTCATTCTCCGCTCTTCTCTTTTTGCTTCTTGCCCTCTCCTAGCCTGTGAGCCTCTCCCAAGTCTCCTGCATGGAAGTTTTGATCATAAATTATGGAAGGAGAGGAGCCTGCACCACAAGCCAGAAACTCCGGGCTCTAATATCAGGCTTTGGAGAAGAAACAATTCTCAGCCACTCTGAACTTCAGTCTTCTCAACTGTAAAATGGTCATAATAATCTTAAATTATAGGATTCTGGGAGAAATAAATTACAAAGAAGTACTTTCAAAAAAGCACATATTACATACAGAAAATATATTAGGAGGAAGATGATCTGATAGAGAATGTCTGCAGCGATAAGCAATAAGATACATCTGAAGAAATGATTTAAAAAGCATCAAAATCCGAAAGGATGAACAGCCAAAGAAATTCCTGGCCAATAGAAAGATATTTGGATGAATTATCCTTTTCAAACCTTTTTTGGAATAATATCAGACTAGTGCCCCTTGCAAGGCTTGTCTTGCTCTCCCAATATACCCTGGTATATGAGAGCCTCTCTAGCATAGTCCTTCCTAAATATAGACACCCCCCCCACCCTGCTATTTGAGAATAGAGTGTTCCTGGGGTGCCTGGGCAGCTCAATGGGTTGAGATCCAACTCCTGATTTCAGCTCAGGTCATGATTTCAGGTCATGAGGTAGAGTTCCGTGTGGGGCCCTTGGGTTTTGGGGGATTCTGCTTGACATTCTCTCTCCCTCTATCTCTTTGCTCCTTCCCCTTCTTCCTGCACATGCATGCTCTGTCAATCTCTCCCTCTCAAAAAAAGAAAGCAAGAAAGAGTGTTCCTATGAAACATAAGTAGAAATGGCTTAAAGCAAGGCGTATACCTCTTGGAAAAAGGTACTAACATAGGTTTTTCATAAAAATGAAGTGAAAGTACTGCGAACTTTCAGGGGCAGGGGGTACCTGTAAATCAAATTCTTTATGCTTTTCCTTTTCTGACTCTCTGATGCATTCCAGGAAACAGTGACACCAAAAATGAGGTTATACCTTATTCATTTCACTGATAATGAGCAATCATCATGTGTGCCTTCTAGACAATATATTCTTAAAATGACTCTGTTCATTTGGGGTATGTCGTTGTGAAGTTAGGATTTCTACATTCTTTTACTTTGATCAGGTTAAGTGGATAGGAGAGGTCAATGTGGAATAAAAGTAAAAACACAGCTGAACAGAGGGAAAAGTAATGCTAATAATTAGAGAAAATGTCAGGGCCAACTAAAAGTTTCCATTAAAACATCTCCCATTACAATTTGTCTTGTGAGTGCTGTGGCTGACAGTGCCCTGGTCACTCCTTTGAGCATTTTCCATTAATTAAGATATTTTTCCATTGTGTAGATTAAAGAAGAACCGATCATAAGTATTCACATCCACAGCAGGTCTAAATTAACAATACAATGTTGTTTTCAAAGCAGCTTTGTGCAACGCAAACCCAGTGGTAGCAGATGGACATTTTCTGTTGCAAAGAGAGCTATGGGATATAGCTCTCTTTATATTTATTATAAAATAGTGATTCTGTTGCTTAAGAAATAGTGCACTTTATCCTTGCTTTACCAAAAAAAAAAAAAAAAAAAAGGAAAAGCATTTGTCCTCTGTCACTCATCTGAAAATTATCTTTGTTGGCATAAATTATAGAAAAGTAAGAAAAGGGAAGACCCAGATGGGAAATAATCCTGAGCTTTCCGTTATTGTATGAATTACCTACTTTTGTTTCTTAGGCTGCATTTTTTTTTAAGGTAGCATTAGTTTCCTGGGACACTGAATACCTTTCAGAGCTCAGCCACATCTCTACCAGATTGTATTCCTATCTCTATCAGATTTTATTTCTATTCCGATGTGTTTTTGAAACCCATTGAAGAAGGTTAAATTGCTTTATCTTGCAAATCAGATGTAAGCGATTATGTAGTCTCAATATTTGGTTGTAGTTTATTCCCCTGCCCCTTTGGCCTGGATCACTGTTAGATGCCTCTAACTTATTTCTTTGTGGGTTTAGCTAGAACTTCTGGTCTTCAAAGAACACAATTTTAATTTTGTTTTGTAGGACTTTGGGACTCATTTTAGCCTCAATTATTTATAAATACTCTTGTCAACGTGTCAACTGGAGGCATTATTCACTTCTTCATTGATGAATTCTCTTATCAAGAAGCTGATGAAGAGAGTCTCCGCTGAGAGTCGCCGCGGGTTCCTGCTTCAACAGTGCTTGGGCGGAACCCGGCGCTCGTCCCCTCACCCTGGCCATCTCCACTCAGTGCCCTCAGACTGCTCCAATCCCGCCCCGTGGCAGCTCCAGCGCCCAGCAGTCGCCACCCAGTCACCGCCCACCGCCGCTCGCCGCCCACCGCCGCCTCTCCTCAGCTGCCGCCATGACAACCGCGTCCCACTCACAAGTGCGCCATCGGGACTCGGGACTCGGGACTCGGAGGCCGCAATCAACCTCCAGATCAACCTGGAGCTCTACGCCTCCTACGTCTACCTGTCCATGTCTTACTACTTTCACCACGGTGATGTGGCTTTGAAGAACTTGGCAAATATTTTCTTCACAAGTCTCATGAGGAGAGGGAACATGCTGAGAAACTGATGAAGCTGCAGAACCAACGAGGTGGCCTAATCTTCCTTCAGGATATCAAGAAACCAGACGGTGATGATTGGGAGAATGGGCTGAATGCAATGGAGTGTGCATTACACTTGGAAAAGAGTGTGAATCAGTCACTACTGGAACTGCACAAACTGGCCACTGATAAAAATGACCCCCATTTGTGTGACTTTATTGAGACTCATTACCTGAATGAGCAGGTGAAATCCATCAAAGAATTGGGTGGCCACATAACCAATCTGTGCAAGATAGGGGCCCCCAAATCTGGCATGGCAGAGTATCTCTTTGACAAGCACACCTTGGGAAACAGTGATAGTGAGAGCTAAGCCTTAGGCTGTCTTCCCAGAGCCACCTGGTCCCTGAGGCCATGCGTGGCATGTTGGGGTTACCTCTACCCCAAGTACATCTACTTAACTTCTTTCATTTGTACCATTCCTTCAAATAAAGTAATTTGGTACCACCCCCCCCCCCAAAAAAGAAGCTGATGAAAAAAAGGCATTATTTTTAGAATGAATTCCTCCAGATTTCACCTAAATATCTACAAAGGGGATAGCATGAAATCTGGTATCTCTGCTCCCAAGCATATGCAAGCAGAATTTCCCAAGTAAATATAGACAGCCTGAAAATTATCAAGACAGTAAGGTTACTCCAAAGAACGTCTCTTATCTATCCGCTGTGGTTGTGCCCCTTGGAATGGGTACATCTACTCTGCAACCTGCGTTCCTTGACATTGTCAGTGTGTGTTTGTGTTTCTGTGGGGAAAAAAACGATCAGAAGAAAGTCCTCTCTTGTACGTTTCTCTGTTGTCATTTCCTCTTGGTGTTACTTTCCCTCTCTTCTTCCTCTATAACTTCTATCTGTAACTAATGAGACTTTCAAATGGGAACATCATATTTCTTACCTTTGTATTTATGTTTCTAGCTCTTAGTCTGGAAAGTAAAGAATGGTTTATATCTCTCTTTAAAAAAAAAAGAAGAAGAAGAAAGAAAGAAAGAAAGAAAGAATGTAGTTACTTTCATGTATATGATTTAGAAAAGTATTTCTTTCCTAGAAGCCCTTAATAAAAAGAAAAAGAGGGGGAAAAAAGAAAAGAAAAGAAAAGAAAAGAAACTCCTCTCCCTCCTAAAAGGCTCCCTCTCCAGGAGGGAATGCAATCAGCCACATTTAGTTACTTGAGGGAGAAGAAGATCAGACAGTCACCATGTACCTCTTGCTGGGAGAATCTGGGAAATGAGGGTCATTTACACATATTTGGTTAATTAAGAAGCTAGTGTTGTATGTTATTGAATCTATAGGACTATTTCTTTTCTTTTGCTGCATTTTGAATATATGCCCTTGTAGTAAATTTTCATAATTTAATGGTTTACAAAACCAGTAGTATAAAACTTCTTTCAAACATCCCCAAATCTAAACCCTAATGCTATTTCTCCCTGTGAAGTAAAACTGTAAAAATGTGTAATTCAGGTTTTACAGGGCATATTATTACTAGAAAAAACAATCTAAGTGAGCTTCTCATTAAGGTGATATACTTTCCACATTATGACTTCTAATTATCAACACTGAGTCCAACTATGACTCATCATTCCCAGGAGTTTTAGGACAAGAAAGTAAGAAAGCCAAGGAGAAGAGTTTTATAATCAGTGTTTGGGTGATAGTGGATGGGCCCATTCTACCCAGGATTGAGAAATCCCTGACACCTTCTCTGCCCTTTTTATGGGAATCAATACACTGCCTTGTTGTCTAAGCCAGTTTAAGGATGGAATTCCTGCTACTTGTAACAAATAGCATCCAAATATATAATATATTGCTCTTAATGAAAAGCAACAGAACCCAACTCTGGGTCACTTAACCAAGATAAGGTATATTGCGCAGATACCTGAGAGATCATGGGACTTATTAAAGTCTGAGAGAACAGGCTTAGAAACTAGCAGAAATCTAGGAGATAATACAGGGCCATGATTTAGAAAGCCATAAGAGGGCCATAACAGACTTTATAGTCTCAGATGGCTCCTTCCTCATTCTTGTTTCCCTTACCCACGATTCAGTATGTAGCTGCCCATGCTTGGGTCACATTCTACCATTGGGTAATGCAGAGAACAGGAAGGAATGGAAAGATTGGCTCTCTTCATGTTCGTATTGGGAAATGAGCAGCTTCACTCCAAGAAAATGAAAGACAGATAAATTCTCAAAGGAACTGGAATATTAAGACAAGTAAGAATGGATTCTGGACAAATTAAAATGACAAGTGATCTAGCAAAAGAACATGGGCTTTGAATTTAGACTCTACTTATTTAGTGCGTGACCTTGAACAAATTATGTCTTCTCTTCAAATTACAGTCTTTAAATCTATAAGATGATAATGCGTATGATGATGAACATAACATCTGCTTTGTGGATTTCTTCCAAAGTGCAGATAAAACAACATGTACAAAAATCTTCAGCATTTAAACTATGACAAAGTAGTGATAGACCATCAGCAGCAATAGTGGCATCATTCTCAGTTTTTCCAGAAGACATGGATGATATCTGCTAGAATCACCTCTTCCCTGATTGTCAGATTGTTCTTTTAAAACTCATGACTTCCATAGCAACATTCTAGAGGATGCTTTGGATGATAAACCAGTCAAAAGCCTTAATTCCAATGTTCAGTCTAAGAAGAAGAAACCCCCTTATGCTTGGGAATCATGTACCAAATACACTGTGAGTCTTTCTCTACTGGAGTGAAGGAACATCTGCGTGGTAGCCCTCAGAAAAGGTAGAAGGTGCAACTAATGAGACTGGGCAGGGTCTTAGAGCTCAGATGCAGTCATCATCTCAATCAATTCCAACCCTCAAGGATGGCTTCTTTCTCCTTCACATGAGACCTGGGACCCTCGCAGCAGGGCTGATTCCACTGGCAAGGCAGCAATTTCTTCCCTAAGTCTCCCTATGGAGGGGCTCCAGGCAGGATTTCTGGGCTTTCCTGGAATAGGAGACTGCTCAGGAGCTAGGGGAAGTGGGAACATCAGAAGACATTGACACCAACATGGAATTTCTAACCGACAACACAATCCCCTAAGTTATTAGAGTTAATGGCTCAGAGGTGCTTGGCTGAAACCCATTAATCATTTGTACTCTGTAGGGAAACTACTAGGTTTTTAGCCTCCAAACAGCATGGTAGGTAAAAGCATAAATTTCAGAGTCAGAGACCTAGATTCGGATTTAGTTCCATTGCTCTTACTAAGTTTAACAGAAATTGCTAACCTCCTAGCACAAATCTGTGCTTTGCCTTGGCATAATGGAAGTGGCTGCCCAGTGAAGGACTACATTTCCCAGACTCTCTTGCATTCTAAGTGGGGCCATCTAACTAGTTCTCACAAATGACATGCAGCAGGCTAAGAATGTTCAGATGCAGGTTGCCTTCTTCTTACTGTCTTCCCCATCTGCATTTGCAAGAGAGGAATCTGGGTCCTAGGTAGTGACAGATCCATGAGATAAAAGGAACCTGGATCAGTATACAGAGTGATGCTTTCCTCTAATTAACAATTATCTGCTCTGGACTATGATGTTGAAGCTACTATACACTTTGCAGTTTATTTCTTACCACTGCCTACACTACCCTAATTAATACATAATTGCCTTTACCACACATATGAATATATTTTCTCCCAATTTTTTCTATGCATAGTTCTCATAAAGATATGCTCCTATAATAAATAGTTTGCTGTACTCCTTTGCTTTTTATACTTATAGTACTTTTTCCATGTTTCTATATTCTCGTAACAGACTTTAATGATTCTAGAAACTTCTGAATGGATATTCCATGATTCATTTAATCATTTACTTATTGGTGGATTTTTACATTTTTTTTTCTTTTTTCTCTTTTTAATTTACTTCTATAGTTAAAAACTTGGTAATTGAAAATAAATCTGAATGTGATATATTTTCTAATAATATCTTGGTGACCATAAGTCTTTTAACAAGAGCATGGTTTCAGTATCATACTTGAGCAAACTGTTTGCTTGATGTCTCTTCTACCCTAAGCCTCCTCAAGTAAAAAAACAAAAAGAAGTCATCCCTGATGATTCAGAAGGTGGACAGAGAGCATCTGTTAAGTTACATTTTCTATGTGGCTAGTGGCACCAACCCAGACCACGCTCCATATAATCCTGCCAGATAAATGCACATACATCCAGGAATTTGTAAACCAAACTTAAGTTTCTGACAATCAAGAATAACACTCAACTTTAGGGACTCAAGAAAGAGGTTAGGCCAGATTTATAGAAGGCACAAATTTAAATAGTATTCAGCTCCATCAGTTCACAAACCAGGTAAGAACTTACTCAGCTACTAAGCAAGACTGTATCTAGAGACGCTGCCACAGACATTTCATGCTAGTGAGGCGATATGAGCTCACCAAATGGACCACTAAAACCATTACATTTATGAAAGCAAGTGGAAGAACATTTTTGTGATGTTGCAACCAGTATTTTTCCATCTTCCCTAATACACAACATTTGGGAATTCCCAATGCTTCAACGGGCTCACTCCTTAATTATGGAGAATCCAGCAGACTGTTGTGGATATTTTCTGACCATTTGAAAAGGCACCATGATACCTCCATGTTTTGTTTCCAACTAGGGAGGCAGATTAAACAAACAGCTTCAGAAGAACTTTATTGATGAAACCAAAGAATGGGACTCCTGAGCACACTAATTTTTTCCCCAAAAGGTAACTTCCAAGCTCAGAGGTCACCAATCTGATTGTGCCTCAAAATTCTCACTCTATTTATTGACAAATAATACAAATTAACTAAACCAAATCAAGTGGTAGATTAATCTCCTATTTTCTATTTATTCCATTGTCAATCTTCTTCCTCTTTCTTGTTTTATTGTCTGAAGAAATTTTTTAAGTGGTTTGAGAGTCAGTAACTAGGTAATTGGGAAATGGAAAAAAGTGGAGAGCTAATTAAAAATCAATCATCTGGGAAGGTCTCAGCAAGGTGGTAACTTATGAGCTGATGTCTACATGATAAGAAGGAGCCAGCCATGTGTCTGGAATATTCAGCAGCCAGTTCGAAGGCATAGCTTGGAGTGTTTAAGATACGGAAAGAAGGCTTCTGTGGCTGTAGCATGGTAAGCAAAAGGAGAACCATGGGGAGTTGGAGAGTGGTCTCAGACATTTAAGACATGGTCAGGAGCTTTTATTCTGAGTACAATTGGCAACTCACCCTGAGCATTTTAAAAGAGAAACTGGCATGATCTATTCTATATTTTAAAAGATCACTGTTGCATAGAGAATGATTGTGGAGAAAGAACAGTCTGATGAAACCCAGTCAGAAGGCCACTGCAGCAGGTGAAGAAAGAGCTAATGACAGACTGAAATAGGGTGGTAGCTGTGGAAAGGCAGAAGGGAGTGTAGGGGTTTCAGATATGCTTTGGAGGTAGAGGCAAAAGGAACTTTGTGGAATTGCTTATGGATGTGAGAGAAAGTAAACAATGAGGAATAACTCCTAGGCTATGGCTTGTCGAACATAAGAGATCTTGATACTCTACACTGAGACACAGGACAAGAGGGTTGAGAGAAGAGAAACTCCATCAGAAGTCCTGATGTAGTCATGTTGAATTTTAAGGGCATATTAGTCAGTAAAGGTAGGCAACAGGTAGTTCATAAGTGAATCTGGAATTTGAGGAAGGTTATGCTAGATGTAAAGAATATACACATTTAAAGTAATAAGACTTGATGAGGAGGCCACCTGAGAATAGAGATCAAGAAGAATACAGAACCTGTAACTGCTGTGAGACATTCTGAAAGTAAAGAAAATGGAGATGGAAAAGGAAAGTCAATATGGAAGCCAGAGGAGTAGAAAAATAACCAAGTGCATGGTATCACAGAAATCAAGAGAACAAAGTGTGTCACAAAGGCAGAGCCAACTGTGTCCAAATTCACTGAGAGGTCAAGAAAGATCCATATAGCCAGTCCCCACTGGATTTGGCAATACAGAGGTAATCGTGACCTTCACAAAAGCAGCTTCAGAGGACTGGGAAGAAAAGAATTCAACTGAAGTCAGGTAAGGAGGCTGAGGTGGGAGGAAAAGAGAACAATGGCAATACTGACTTGATAATTTTTTCTGTGAAAGAGCACGAAAAGGGGGTGGTGGGTAGAGGGCCATAGTCAACTGATGTCTTTGTCATTGATACCAGCTGGAGATGGGAGAGGTTTGAATACCGATAGCAAGAATTCATTATAGCTGGAAATACCAGTTATGAAGGGAACAGGCAGGTAGAGCTCAGAAAGTGACTCTAAGAATGTGACAGAAATGGAACCCAAGGCACAGTGGAAGAGTTGCCCTGTGAGAGGATCAGGGATGTTTATTTTCTGTAACAGAAGGATGAGAGGGCACAGCCACAACTCCAGAGACGTGGAATACCAGCGGAGTGATTCAGCCTCTGGAATGGGATGCTCTGAGGTGTTGTGGGGGTTCAGAGATTTTGCTCCTGGGATTCAGAGGCTTTGCTCAGTCTCCAACAGACCTGACTTTTCACCACATTTCTCAACACTATACCTTCCTTTTCCCTCACCACGTTTCTACTTTCTACTCCCATTTCCCATCACCTTTTTTTTTTTTTAAGATTTTATTTATTTATTTGACAGACAGAGATCACAAGTAGGCAGAGAGGCAGGCAGAGGCAGAGGGAGAAGTAGGCTCCCTGCCGAGCAAGAAGCCTGATATGGGACTCGATCATATCGATCAGTTAAGCAGCTGCTTAACCAACGGAGCCACCCAGGCATCCCTCCCATCACCTTTAAAAGTATAATCCAACACCCTCTTCAAGAAGCAGCTTCAGGGCGCCTGGGTGGCTCAGTGGGTTAAGCCGCTGCCTTCGGCTCAGGTCATGATCTCCTGGTCCTGGTCATGATCTCAGGTCCTGGGATCGAGTCCCGCATCGGGCTCTCTGCTCAGCAGGGAGCCTGCCTCCTCCTGTCTCTCTCTGCCTGCCTCTCTGCCTACTTGTGATCTGTCAAATAAAAAAAATAAAAATTAAAATTAAAAAAAAATAAAATCATCAGTCTTTATTGAGAAAAGATTGGAATATTCATTATTGAAGGTCATGGTTATTAAGTTTTGCAGTAGGATCTATCACCCTTATTCAATCCACAAAATAGGATAAACTAGTATAAATATGTCTACATCTCATAGTTTCCATATTTCCAAGTGAAAAGCTCTCTGATTAAAAAATTATTTTTAAAAAAAATTATACATCATTGTCATTTCTAATGAAGAAAAGTGAATTTATTTTCTCAGGATCCCCAGCTATATTTGTATTAAATAATGGATGTTTCCTTAAATAATTTGCATTGTTATGAAGTTGGGATGTACTAAGACTATAGCTTCCTATGTCATCTCCAAGCTCTCCTTCATGATCAGTCATTTTCCAGTTGGATTTAAAGCATGTTCATTTCACCTAGATCTATGACAGTGCTGGGGCAGATTTGTTACAGGAAATCCGCTGGGCACTCATTTGGTGATGTCTTTAGGCCTCCAGTAAGGATAGAGTCAAGAAAGATGGGGGGTTCGATTCTTACTAGCCAGCTCTAAATCTGTTATCCTGAAAAACAAAGAACAACCTCTTAAAATAAACAGAAAGCTGATGTATTGATGTATTACCAGCTGGGTTGCATTTTGTTTATTATAACATGAAATGCCAGCCAGAGATCTACTTCCTGATCTGTTTTCCACACACACACACCCCATATACCTCTTGCTCCTTTCTTTGAAATGTACTGCTAGGAGGCAAACTCTTTCAGTTTTTTGTTTTTGAAGATCAAACTCTCCAAGTGTGTACTACCAAGCAATATATACTTGATGCCTTGGCCCATCCACAGGATGGGTTGGGACAAGAAAATGATAAGAAGGACTGGCAAGAGGGACAGAGTAATATGGCAGTCATTTAGAAGTCATTAACCCTAGTATGGAAAATACAAAGGCTATTACACAGAATGTTCTAGAGAACATAAAGCTAATGGGGGAAATGCTATTAACTCCTTATAGTGATTTTTACTGTTTTAGTAAATATTTTATTAGTCTTTCATCACTGTGGTGTATTACTTCATAAGAAAGAAATATAATTAACTTTTAAGCCCTACTGAAAAAGGTTTATTTAATGCCCTTGAAGCTATCCTAGTTAAACATGTCTTCTTGATTCTTCTTAAATTAATTCTCACCTCTCCTTTACCTTTATTCCTATTCCCTAACCACAATTCCACCTAATCCCTCTCCAATCAATTGGAAAAAAATCAGAAATTTTCTCTTTGGGGAAATCTACTCCAGGAGGAATGATAAAATTTTGTGCCATTTGGAGTTTACAACTAATTATTTTGTTCTCTGAAAACAGATTGGAGCTGTCTAAAGAGTCTATCTAAGAAAGAAAATTTCCTTTTCTTTGAATTTCTTTTTAGATCTGAATATGAGAAAGGTTACCTTTAATGCAATTTATAAGCAGTCATTTCATTGAAGGTGCAGGAGTACATTTCTAAATTGGTTTAGGATCATTGCATCTTCTATCTCCTCTAATTCCCTGAGAGCCACAATTTCCAATTAACATTGGAAAGCTTGACAAATAGAAAAGGAACATTCTTCCCCATGGTGAGCAATACCTTTCCAATGCTGTTCCGTGGCCTGAAGCCACCTCTCTGCCCTAATCCACCTCTCCGTGTGGGCTTCCATCAATCCACCCTGCTAGCACTCGGCTTCCTGGGAAACCCCTGCACACCCATTCAGGGAGGGCTGACCCTCTCTCCTGTACTATTGGTGGACTTGATGCACAATGGCATGAGCTTCCCTCGCCACTGTCAGTGCCATGATTACTTTGTTAGTCTAAACTCCCCCACTCAGCCAGGAGCAACCTGAGTACAGGGATTGTCCTCTCTTTCTCTTCACATTCTTCTTGCACACAGCAGGTGTCACAAATATCTGTAGAATGAATGATTCTCCACTAAGCACTGCGTGATCCTGGATGAGTTACGTAGTCTCTCGGTGCCTCAGTTTCCTCATAGGTGGCTAATAACAGAAACCTCATTGATGGTGGGCAGGAATAGAGCGACTATGCAAAATGTTTATCAGCACGTCTGGCCTTTAGAAGGAGTTGGTGGCAGAAGGCTGATTACCTACTCCCAAACCATCCCTCTTATTAATAAATGTTAGCTGTTACTCTACTATAGGGCAGCAGTATGTTTTGAGAAGGCAAACCCATCCCTCACACTCAGACAAGGGAACTCTTTTGATCATGACAGGTTTAGGGGTGGGCCTAACACGTAGTCCCACTTCATACAACTTAAGGGGATTCTGCTGGCAGTTTCCTGGGTTTTTTGTTTTTCATGAAAACAGACTCGGGAAGAAAAAGACTGTCCCCTTTTCCTTCTGTGGACATTGTTTTATGAGGTGTGACCTCCATCTCATTACCATGAGGGGAAAGCTAAGAAAATTACAAAGACACCAACTCAAG
This sequence comes from Enhydra lutris kenyoni, assembly GCF_002288905.1. Taxonomy (NCBI): domain Eukaryota; kingdom Metazoa; phylum Chordata; class Mammalia; order Carnivora; family Mustelidae; genus Enhydra; species Enhydra lutris. The sequence continues at coordinate 3,310,756 of NW_019154123.1, forward strand.
GAACCTGACTCATTTGAGTTGTTGTATTAACAACTCTGGAACCACCTCTCTGTAGACAATTTAGTATATCAGAAAATTAAATGTCCCATTGTTAAGCTACTTTAATTGACTACTCTATTACTTGAAGGGAAAAAAAATCCTAAATAACAGGATGCTTAACGAATGCTAGCTATTCATTTCAGCCGGGACTAATGCTCTCTGAACAATTTCTGTCACAAGGAAGCAGGCTCTTGCTGGAAATTATACAATATATTCCCTAGTGTTATTTACAAAATAGGAACTCCATAAGCCAAGATTTTCTTGTATATTTAGAAAATAAGTTAAAATGCACCAGGTACCCACTTCCTTACTTTCTAAAAGCCCATGGAAACATAGTGCAAATAAAAATTGGTCTGGCTCATAAAATCTTTCAATATTGAATTGATTTTATGGAACCTAGTAGAAACAGGTAGGTTATGCCCTGTGTCAAGCCTAACTCACAAAACTGAACTCTGACTGAATCAACTCAGTCAGTAAACTCTTCTTCAGACCCTACTCAAGTGAGCTTTGCCCCTCCTCCTACCCTAGATCTCAGGAATTTACAGCCCAGAATAAACAGTTTGCAGGTTAACGATAGAAATAGAAACAGGGTGGGTTGATGTCTACTTTTTGGGAGAATGTCTTGAATTCTCATTCTTCTTCAGCTATATTGACATCTCTTGTTTTCTAACATTCTAAGTAGGTTGTTAAAGTTTCAGACTCCTCCAGCCATTCCCAGACTTTTAGGTACCTAGAATGTTGATCCTACTCTTCTTCCCTAGAACACCCACTACAGTGTCTGTGTGTGTGTGTGTGTGTGTGTGTATACATATACATATATACATATATACATACACACACACTGAATGTCCTTATCATGATAGATAGCAAAAAAAAAAAAAATGAAGTTTTGGGGGGTAAAAGGGGAATAGTACCCATACCCTATAGATCATGCATACCCCATAGATAGGTCATAGATCAGTCATCCCAACAGAAGACAAATGGCACACTCAGAAATAGAGATAGAATGAGATACGTTGTGGAGGATTTATAAGAGACTATGACAAAGTATAAGAGTAGGGTGACACCAGGGGATAATGCAGTAACTGGGATTAGTAGCAGCCAAGTCATTACCACCCTATGACAGAAGGATATAGAGGAGAATTAAATAACTAGAGAAAGCTGACTTTGAAGTAACCTTCAGTGGATGGGCACAGCCAACCCAAGGAAATTTTTCATGGAAGGATTTAATGCCTGGACCTCTCCTTCTCTTTTCTTTTCTTTTCTTTTTGTTCTTCTTCTTTTTTTTTTTTTAAGATTTATTTATTTATTTATTTGGCAGACACACACACACACACCCCCACACACAGAGGAAACACAAGCAGGGGGAGCAGGAGAGGGAGAGGGAGAAGCAGACTCCCTACTGAGCTGGGAGCCCAATGTGGGCCTTGATCCCAGGACCCTGGGATGACCTGAGCCAAAGGCAGCTACTTAATGGCTGAGCCACACAGGCACCCTCTCCTGCTCTCCTAACCTTGTGCTAAGTCTCCTCATTGGCCAAATCCAATCAGAATCCAGAGGCTCTGGGAACACTGTGATGAAAACTACACATATCAACCTGTGGGACAAGAAGGTGGGGAGAAGAGTGGATAATAGATCTGAAGACGCATAACCTGGGTCCAAAGCAGGGTTACTATGAGAAGAAAGGAACTGGGTCAGAGCAGCTGAACTTTGGAAAATATATTTCATTGTACAAATCCTGGCAAGGTCTAAAGGCAGTGAGAGAAAAGGAAAAGCAGAATCAAAACCCTTTTACCTTTCACTTATATTTGCTGGAATATTGGGTCTCCAGATTTCAGGCCAATTATTAGTCCTCTAAACATTAATAGAAATTTGGATTTGAGTGAAATATGCTGACAAAACACAATTGGAGGTAGAAAAATTGGAGGAAAATTAGATGCTAATTTCTCTCACTCTCTCTCTGTGGCAGTTCCAGTAACTTTGAAAAAGATGTTCCTTGATCTAAGCTGTGGAAACATTTTAAAACACTTTGTCTTAACTTATCCTCCACTAGATATTCACCAGGCTGTTCTCAAAGCAGTGGACATCAGTTTATAGAAAAGCCACTTCTACCTGTATGAGGAGGGCATTATTCTTTTCCTGCCTCTTTATTTAACTACCGAAGATTTCCAGTAACTTTCTTTAAATTTTTTTAAATTTTTTATAAACATATAATGTATTTTTATCCCCAGGGGTACAGGTCTGTGAATTGCCAGGTTTACACACTTCTCAGCACTCACCATAGCACATACCCTCCCCAATGTCTATAACCCAACACCCCCCTCCCAACCCCCCTCCCCCCAGCAACCCTCAGTTTGTTTTGTGAGATTAAGAGTCACTTATGGTTTATCTCCCTCCCAATCCCATCTTGGTTCATTTTTAGTAACTTTTTACAAAGAAAGTTATTAGTTCATTTTCCCCAACATATGCCACTAAGTATAAGCGGTCTTTAGCACTTAAATTCTTTTAAATATGCTTTTAAATATACATCTACAACTGTAACTTTATAGAGGTAGATTTCATGGAAATTATGTAACAATTTTACAACTTCTTTTTCTCTCAGTAATGTATATTGGATATATGTTGATGTTACTTTACATAGATTTAGTACATTCCTTTTAGCATTAACATAAATGCTACATTTTATTTAAGCATCCACCCACTGATGAGTATTTCACTTAATTTGGAGGAGTGAATATAAACAATGCTACAATGAGTATTTTTATTCCTGTCTTCTTGAGTACAAGTGCATTCATTTTTATAGGGCCATTAGAAAGACACAAGACTGCCCATTCATAGATAGGAGTGGCAAGTGGTCTCTGGAGATGGTTACACCAATTCCTTACACGTCCCTATAAACTCCTGCTACTCCTCACATCAATGGGTAGAATCTAATTTTCCATCTTCTTGAAAATGAGCAGACCTTACTTGTTTACTTGACCAACAGAATGCAGTGGGAGCTGTGTGTTTGAATTTCTGAGGCCAGTGTTATCTTGAATTTCTTGAAATTCTTGAACTTCAGAAATCCTTGAATTTCTGAGGCAAGGTCTTCAGAAGCCTTGCAGTTGGCTTTTTCAGGCACAACATCAGAAGTATGGCTACCTTGAAACTCCCATGCTGTGAGGAAGCTCAAGCCAATCATTTGGAAATGCCATATGAATAGAGAAAGAGAGAGAAACCACTCAAATCACATCCATTCCAGATATTTAAGCTGAGGCACCATATATACTATGAGTGAAAAAGTAACTTGGAGGTCCTCCCCAGATGAGTTTTTGGGTAAGTACAACCCTAGTTGTCCTCTGAATGCAACCACGTGAAATACCCCAATAAGAATGACCCAGCTGAGCTCAGACCATCCATAGGAGCCATAAGAAATCATAGTGATTTTTTTAACCACTAAATTTTGAGGGTTTTTTTTTTTTTGATGTAGCTATAAATAATTAGAACCAGAAGCTATACTAATTTTCATTGTTAATCAGTGTTTCCCACTTGAGCTCCAAGATGGCTATACCATTCGGAACTCTCCAACCGCTAATATATGAAAACTCCTATGTACCTATGATTAATTTTTTTTTTCTTACAGTAAGAAAACTAAAAGGACATTTTTCTCTGGCTGACCTTTCACTTTGACTCTAAAGCCAAAAAACACTTATGTTTTCCATTTGTAATAAAGAGGTTTTGCTATTCTTGTGTCCCACAAACAGATAGACAGAGTCAGACTCTTCTTTCTTTCTCAAACAAATGAAATAGAGATTTTTTTATACTGAAAATATGAAAACAGCTCAAATGGTAATTGTAATGTCTGGTTATCTACCACACATTTGCAGACCATGATATTTAAAAGTAATGTTTGAAAATGACTCCAGATTGTTTCCTAGTGGTCAGTCCGAGGCTAACCCCAGGTCCACACATGTCTGGAGGGAGTTCATCTCCACACAGACATCATTCCAAATATATAACTCTACTCCTTTCATCTCTCCAATCCAATTAAATACTTGTAACATAACCACTGTCAGAAAATGACTGTAGAGAATTGGGTCAATGCACCTCTGTGAGAAATTCTTCTGGGCCAATCAGAGGGTCAGTCCAATTATTTTCAGTGATTTGGAGGGTGACAGAAAGTCTATCCTTCAATCCTATCATTTAACTACTGGCAGCTAGGCGGTCTCAATGCTAAGCCTATAGAATATAGTGTTTCCAGTATGGACAGAGTAAGCATCTATCAATGATTCTGGCCAGGAGAACCTGTCCTTCTATGTCATCCTCCTTTAAGCACCCAGAATAAATCCATCCTTCAGCTTCTCCAGTATTTTCTATAAAATAATTCCCCAAATGGCATTATTTTATTACAAATGTAACACATGGTTGTTTTATAAAAAGATACACTGCTGAACCATGCATTCTTCAAATCTGTCACTCTTGGTCCCCCTTCCCCGGTTAAGGTACTTTTGATAGTAGGGTGATTTTTATTCCAGAAACATTCTTATGAATTGCTGCATTGTTATTTCTTTGTATTACTGTTGTTGTACAAATATGAGATCATAATACTCTTTTGCAACCACCATTGTTTACTTAATCATGTATTATGGCCCCTTGCCATAGGCACAGAAGTTTGTCCATCTAGCTTGTCTTTTCTAAACAAATACATGAAATTCCACTGTCTCATTTCTTTCTGGTGAGAACTCTGGAGAATTACTGGAGAAGTGGGTTCTTGCCTTTTTATACCAATGTCTTTTCTCAGGGCAGAATAAGTAAGGGCTGGACAGCAAAGTAGAACAACAAATAATTTGAAAATGGGGGGGAAAAGCAATGGCAAAGCAGTTGGGGGCACAGACTTTGTGACTCCTATGGTTGTTGACTCAGGTCAAGAAGGAGACAGAAAGAATGACTCTGTCAATGCTTATAGCGGCACGTTAGCATCATCATGTCTTAGCTAGAACTTGAGAATACTCATGTAACCATGTTTCCTTTTAGACCATGGCAGGCTGTTATTTAAAGGAGTATGATGGAACCCCATTAAATACAGGAATTATTATGTGCTCTCTTTCTGATATGCACTGTACACTGAACTACGTTCTTCAAAATTGAACCAAATAGCATTCAATCAAATCCTTGTTATTAGAAGACCTGTCAATAAAATATCTATTAGACTTCACTAACATCACCATTTTTAATACTAATACGTAAATTCATCTCTCAGCATTACAAAGTCACCAGAAAAGTCTTTATGCAGTCTCTGAAAGACGTTTACTTAATACAACAGATAAAATAACAAAACAAATTACCACCATGGTTTTGGACTGAGAGTCTTCGGGCCAGTGAGGGAAGAAGATTTCTAATGGTTGAAATTTTTTAGTTATCATGATAGAAGCAATAAATTATAACCACAGATTATCTAAGAAGCATCCCACTAGTAAATTTGGGAACTACTCAGGAGTCAACTTTTTTCAGTAAACCAAAAATAATTCACTAACACCAAAAAAGATATCTGGCTCCTCAAGTCAAATTAATCCCAATCAAAGCAAAGCAGAAGGATAATGGGAGCTGCAATGTCCCTGAATATGTATTTTTCTACAAAAAAACAAACATGGTAAATGCGGACTGAGTCCCTCCTGCACTCATCTAGCAACCTCCACTATCCAAAAGGCAGATAAGAGGCAGAAAGTAAGATGAAAAAGACAAACACAAAAACAAAAACCTCTGCGCATCCAAAAGAGCTACTATAAAATCAAAACTTTAAATACTGTGCAATTTATTCAGGGGGCAGCAAAACCTTCAGGCAACTTGTGCTGTTTGGAGCCAATTTTTAAAGTCTTGCTTATCTGGCTTCCCAATTCATACTAGATTAGAAATGGCAATTAAGAGGAAGTGGAAAAGACTGGTTGCTAATGATAGACAGGCTGACATTTGCAAGAAGTGCAAGAAAGAAACGCCACCACCACCACCAAAATCCATGGACAAAGACACTAATTCAAAATCCTTTCAGCTTGGGGTCATGTAGTGCAGACACAAACTGCCTCAGAGGCCTCACAGCATGGAGAAAATTTGTTCATATTTCTCTTCACTATACTCTGTGTATGAAGGCTGAAAACTGTAGAATTCATTTTGAAAAGACCTTCACTTGAATGTCATTTTATATAGGTATGTATATATACAGATATATACATACACACACACACATACACACACATATACACCATATACATATATATATGCTTGGTGCTGAAGTTTTATTAGGGTGACACTCCACATGATATCTCGTCAGGTGCTAACTTTCCATATCTCATTTATTTGATAAAGGAATGAAGGAGCCTTCATATATAGAAAGAGATAACCTGGTGATATTTTTTCTATTCCAAAGTACTCTGTTATATCAACTGTCTACATACCAAGTATCTCTCCTTGTCAACGGAAATAAGTGCCCACCACTCCTTTAAAATGTGTGTGGAGCACTGAGGAGATCCACTGAAGATACCAAAACAAGATCTTGCTTACACAGGTTAGCTGGCATGACAGAAGGTTCATATAAGCTTATGTATACACTGCATCTCATGCAAGGATAGACCTTGGAAAAGGAGTAGGAGTATGATTTCAAAAGCATCTAGTCCAAGATTTGCCATATGGTGTTCCAAAGGGCCCTCTATTCAGAAGAGATACTTCAGAGACCACTTTAGGGAGTCAAGGGAAGACCGAGCAGATTGAGGGTGGGCTCCAGACCCCCACACATCTACCCTAGACAAAGCACCCCTACTTTCATCTGTCCATCCTATCTGATGGTCTATAAAATTCTTCTTTAATAAAGGATTCTAAAGCCAGAACTAAAGTTTCAAAATCAGCAGTTATGACCTAGATATAATCAGCTGTCAATAAATATTGTCAAATATCTACATTAGGAAAGTAAGTGAGATTTCTAAATAACACCATTTGTATGCATTTAAGACATGGATGCTCATAAAGTCTACACTCCCATCTGAGGGAATAAAATGAGGTAAGGATTGGGGAAGAAAGGGAGGACCAAATGAAAAAAGTTTGGAAAAAAAGAACCCTCATTGTATCAATTAGGAATGACACTCGGTTTGGGGGTGGTGTTGAGGAGAATAACTACCGTGTCCTCCAGTGCTTTGACGATACCTCAGATGTGAGGTCTTCTGGTCAAGCATTTGAGATCGCATACCATTGGAGCAGTCCCCTTATCTCTGGGGATTGAAGCTTTCTATAAGTGTGCTGTGACTGCACCAAAAAAGAAGGCATATGCAGATTTCTACAGAAATTATGACTCATGAAAGATTTTTGAGGAGATGAAGAAGGCCGGTATCTTGCAGAGTCAAAGTGATTTTGCAATGTATAGAATTTCTTTGGGTTGAGTTCTATGGAAGTTTGTCACTCACCTGTGTTCCTGAACTATGAAACATGAATATTGGGTTATGGAATAGTTTCCCTTTATAAGTAAACAACTAACAAACACTGTGGACAGTAAACAAAACAAAACAAAAATAAACTCTTGAGTGGATGGTGATGATTGTATGCTGTGAATTGAAGAATATAAACTCTGAAACTGTGATATATTAAAAAAAAAAAAAGATAAAATAAACTACTAATCTTGTTCCAGCATACACAGTAACACATCCCTTAACTACACACAGTCTCCAGGTGGTGATGCAGCCTCATTTTGAGCATATTCAGCCACGTGACTCACATGGGCCCATGCTATGACCTGGGGCTCTTTCACCCTTAGAAAGTTCCTCCATATTCGAATTCCTTGGTAAGGATTTTGAGGTCTGAAGAGAACAACATCTTAGGTTGAAAACAAAATGTATTATTTAGCAAAATGTTGTACCTCCACTTAAAAAAATTTTGACTATGTAAATAGATGTGTGAAACCATGTTGGACTCACAGACCACTGAGAGCCATTCGTTGCTGTTACATGTGTGATTTATACCAGGGAGACAGGGTTAGCTAGGGTCTTGGAAACATATGAACTGTGCAGATAAGGTGATACTGATGTTCCAGGGGCATAAAAACTACAAAAGGTGTACAGAAATTTCTGAAAACGTCAGAACTCCATGGAATTTTCTCTGCTTTGTAATATAAAGAGAGAGCAAAGGTACAAATGCAGCAAAATATATCAGCCAGATGCCTAACTAAGCCTTACACTTAGCTAAGCCTAACTTAGCCTTATGCCTAACTAAGGTAGGCCCATCTAATTTTGTAAATAGATATATTGATATAAATATATTTATATTATTTTTATACATATTATTAAATGTTGCCTCTGTATTTTCAGAGACTAGTCTAAAATGAACACATTTTTAACTTTCCAATGAATTAAACCAAGAAGAAATAACAATACTACCTCCAAAACTGTGTTCCCCACTTTAAATTATCATTCAAAATTTCAGATATAAAGTCTTAAAACTGAAAAATATTCACTAATTGTTTTTATTCTTATATCTTTCCGTAGATCATCTTGAATAGAAAGTGTGAGAGATAAACACAATCAAAATCATCTCATTGCCCAAGAACATTTTCCATTAAGTCCCTGGGAACTTGTGAATAAATCATCATTGTTGCTTCTTTTTCTTTCTTCCTTTATTAATAACATAGGTGTTTCTTTTCTTTTTTTATTATTATTTCCTATTTTCTTATGTGAGTTCACTATTAGATTAGCCAAAGGAAACATACTGGTCATTTACATCCTGAGTTGAATTTTTGCCTAATCCCTTTCCTTGTGAGATTTCCCCCCTTTCTTTCCTTCTGTAGTGAGTACAAAGTCTCCCTAATCACTTCTCCCATTTCCTGCTCATGTTCTTGGAAATTTGTTGTTGTTGGAGATTTTGATGCCAATGGAAATTACTAACCCAAAGAGACCTCAGCATTTACACCTTCATTAAGATATTTTCTCAAGTATAAATATATTTTGTTGTAGTTTACATTTAAGACCATGACAAAATTGTATATTTCATAGTGCAAAATAGAGTCTAAAAGTACTCATCAAAGGCTGGAGATTTCCAGTTTTCTCAATCAAAGGACTTTTCAGAGCTGAGATGCCACCCAAAGTGAATCCATTACAATATTTTGGGGGCTAAAAATAAAGGTTATCGCATCTGCATTGCTTTTTTGCTCAGTGTACAAATTCTTCACAGCTGTAATCTAGTTCTGTTATCTTTATATGTTTTTATATAATGTGTTTACTCTCATTTAGTAAATCTTATTTAACACAGGAAAATTAGAATATAAGAAGATATTGCATGCATCCTTCTTTAAAATACAATAATCCTTATAGATAGCCCCAGAATTGACTTTGAGAAGCTCTCTGTGAAATCCAGCTCCACCAGCCCTACAATTTTTTGAATACTTTCACTTATAACACTATAAAGCCCAGATAAAGCAAAACTAGATTTCATAAATAAGGATCTGAGCTGTAGTTATTCATTAAATTCCCAGGTTCTTGTCTATTTTTATAAGACATTTATCATAAAGCAGTTTTGAGATGGGGTAAAGTGACAGCAGTCCAAAACTGAGTCTCTAAGGAAAAGATGGATATTTGGATGCTGTAATGGGTAGGTCTGGAAAGCAAAAACAGTAAACTCTTAGATTGTGCATGTGATGAAGTTAGAGACCATAGCTAATTTGTTATCATTGTATTTCCAAAACTATGTGACAATGACTAACACATAGTAGACGCTCAAAAAATGTCAAATTCATTTATGAGACATAAAACAGAGTACATGGCATTCTATTCAGAATGAGAGGTAAAAATTATTATACAAGCCTACCTAGAAAGAGTTTATATACTTGAACCACAAAATAACACTAAGTGGTGGTTAATCAACTCTACCAATTAATCTGTCAAAGACAGAACTACTTTGGGTTTAAGGATACAGGATACATTCCAGGATACACTGTACTTTTGGAGGACAAGGACACTTGGAATGACTTTCTCGTTCTTTGAAAGAGTGGTGGGTGGGAATGCAAAGATACAGAATCAGGAATGAGTATGTGTTGTCAGAAAGAGCGGACATCAACCTAAAGAGATGTAGAAGGGTGATGTTGGAAGGTAGTGGAAATCCTATTGGAAAAGAAAGCTGGGGCTCTGTGTGTGTGCACACACATGCTTGCACACGCGCTTGGGTTGAAGGTGGCAGGCAGGGCTTGGCTGGTAGTTCAGTTTTAGCCATGAGGCCTGACTATATGTGAGAAGTTTCTAAGCAGGAAAATCACAGATACAAATAAGGTTTAAGCAAAATTAACTTAGTAGAATGACAAATGGATTGGATACAGAAGTGGCTAGAAAAAGGAGTACAGGGCTCAGAACATAACAGGAACCTCTTGTGTACTTACTCAGCTGATGCATGAAGCCAAGGAGATCCCCTCTGTGCAATGCTGATTGGCCATTAAATATCTGAAGGCTCTCTGAAGCAGTGCTTTTACTTCAAGGAATGTATCCTGTGGGGGAAAAAGATTAAAAAGTAAGCAAACATTTACCTACCAGTCTGTGAATGACAATATTCTTTGGACAATGGTAAAAGAAATTATGGAAAATTATGCAGATGCAGAAAATGGTATCTATAATAACAATTCTAATTGAAATTATTTTTATGAAATAATAATCAAGTTATAAAATTCTAAAGTTGAGGACTAGGGTAAGTAAAAATCAGAATGGAAGGCAGGTGCCCCATAATCTCTTATGTGTTCACTTTTTTTTTACCATGGAGGTAAGGGGTAATCCAAAGAAAGAAAGAAAAAAAAAAATGGTGCTGCACCTTGGTAGCTCAAGTCCAATTCTGAGAGACATGTACACTGATTCTGCTACAAAAAAAACAACAACGGGGCCGCCTGGGTGGCTCAGTGGGTTAAAGCCTCTGCCTTCAACTCAGGTCATGATCCCAGGGTCCTGGAATCGAGCCCCACATCGGGCTCTCTGGGCAGCGGGGAGCCTGCTTCCCCTTCTCTCTCTCTCTGTCTGCCTCTCTGCCTACTTGTGATCTCTGTCTGTCAAATAAATAAATAAAATCTTTAAAAAAACAAAACAAAAACAACAACAACAACAAAAAAAAAAAAAACAGAGAGATTCTGCTACAAAAATGATGTATCTTCAAGGGGAGGTTTAAAAAGCAAAAAGAAAAGAAAACACATGGAGAGCTAAAGACTGAACTCTTAGGAAGAGACCAAAGTTAGAGAAAAGAAAAGGAAGCTGAACACATGGAGAAAAGCATCTTTACTTTAAAAATAAAATGATGACATGTGTCACCAGTGAAGCATCTGCCTTTGGCTTAGGTCATGGTCTCGGGGTTCTGGGGTTGAGCTCCATGTGTGACTCCCTTCTCAGTGGGGAATCCTTTTCTTCCTCTCCCCTGCCTCTTCCCCTGAACTCATGTGTATGCGCTCTCTCAAATAAATAAATACAATCTAAAAAATAATAATAATGGAATAGGTAATGAGGTGCTCAGAGACATAAGAATTTTACAAAACAAGAGTAGACAATAGAACACATACTGTAGAAAGAAGTAAGCAAATTGAGGAAAAGTCTCTAGATTTGAAGTTATCAGTCTTTTCTGAGGTCCAGGGATCTTAGAGAGTATAATCTTTATCAAGCTGCAAGACCACAATTTCAAAATTTTCAGCAAAGTTAAAAGTTTTCAGTGGTTAAAAAAAAAAAAAATCTATATGCTGCCTACAAGAGACTCTCTCCAGATCTCAAGACACACACTGAGTGAAAGTAAAAAGATGGAGAAAGATATGCCATACAAATGGAAATGAAAAGAAAACTGGTATAGCAATACTCATAGCAAACAAACTAGACTTTAAAACAGACTGTAAAAAAGACAAAAAAGGGCATTACATAATTGTAAAGGAGTCAATCAAAGAGGACATAACATTCATAAATATTCTGTACCTAACATGAGAGAACATAATATATAAAGCTAATAATGCAGATACAACGGGAGAAATTCACAGCAATACAATAATGGTAGGGGACTTTAATACTATACTTACATCAATAGAGAGATCATCCAGACAGAAAGTCAGTAAGGAAACATTGGCCTCAAGTCACACATTAGACCAAATGGACTTAATAGATACATACAGAACATTTCATCCAAAAACTTTGGAATACACATTCAAGCGCACATGGAATATTCCCCAGGACAGATCACACTTTAGACAACAGAAAAAGTCCCAATAAATTCAAGAAGATTGAAATCAAATTAAACAACTTTTTTGACCACATTGGCATGAAACTAGAAATCAATACAAGAAGAAAATGACAAAAGCCATCAACCATGAGGACTAAGTAATATGTTCCTAAACAACCAGTGGTTTAACAAAGAAATCGAAGAGAAACATTTTTTTTTTTAAATATCTTGAAAAAATGAAAATGGAAACAGAAAAATCTCTGGGACACAACAAAAGCAGTTCTAAGAAGGAAGTTCATAGCAATACGGACCTACCCTCAAGAAACAAGAAAAATCCCAAATAAATAATCCAACATTATACCGAAAGAAACTAGACAATGAACAAAGACTAATGTTGGCAGAAGGGAGGGAATAATAGAGATCCACAGCAGAAATAAATGAAATGGAAACTAAAAACACAGTAGAAATTATCAGTGAAACTAAAAGCTAGTTCTTTCAAAAGATAAACAAAATTGGTAAACTTCTAGGCAGACTCATTAAGAAAAAAAGAGGGAGGGCCCAAATCAATAAAATTAGAAAAGAGAGAGGAGGTGGTACAACTGATACCACAGAAATACAAGCATCAGAAGAGATTACTACAATCATACACTAACAAACTGAAAAATCTAGAAGACATGGAAAAATCTAGAAACACATAATATTCTAAAACTGAATCACAAAGAAAGAGAAAATCTAAATAGATTACAAGTAATGAAATTGAATTAGTAATTCAAAAACTACCAAAAATCAAAAGTCAAGCCTTCAGAGGTGAATTCTTCCAAACATTCCAAGAGTTAGTACCTATCCGTTATCACTTATTTCAAGAAACTGCATAGGAAGGAAAGCTGCTAAACTCATTTTATGAAAGAGCATTTTCATAAATGATATCAATACCAGACAAAAACAGCATGCATGTGCATGTGCACATACACACACATACACACACACAGATTATAGGCCAATCTCATAGATGAAATAGATGCAAAAGTCCTCAACAAAATATGAGCAAATTAAATTCAACAATACATTAAAAGAGTCATTCACCATGATCAAGTGGGATTTATTCCAAGGATACAAAGATGTTTCAACATTGACAAATAAATCAATGATACACCAGATTAACAAAAAGAATAAAAATCATATGACTACCTTAGTAGATGCAGAAACAGCATTCGACAAAACTCAACATTCATTTATGCTAAAAACTCTCAACAAAGTGTGTATAGAAGGAATGTACCTCAACATAATAAAGGCCATATATGACCAACTCACAGCTACATCAATGGTCAAAAGCTGATGTTCAATGGTCAAAAGCTGAAAGCTTTTCATCTAAGATCAGGAACAAAGACAAGGATGTCAATTCTCACCACTTTAATCCAACATAGTACTGGAGGTCCTAAGCACAGAAATTAGCAAGAAAATCAAATACACATCCAAAATGGAAAGGAAGAAGTAAAACTGTCACTATTTGAAGATGACATGATACTATATATAGAAAATCTTGACTCCACAGAAAAACTATTAGAACTGATAAATGAACTCAGTAAAGTCAGAGGATATAAAATAAATATATGGAAATCAGTTGCATGTCTATATACAAACAATGAGATATCAGGAAGAGAAATTAAGAAAACAATTTTATTTATAATTGCACAAAATACCTAGGAATAAAGTGAACCAAGGATATGAAAGAACTGTACTCTGAAAACTATAAAAAAGTAATAAAAGAAATTGAAGATGACACAAATGCAAGCATACCTCAGAGATATTGCAAATTTTGTTCCAGATACTACAATAAAGCAAATATCACAATAAAGCTAGTCAAATGAATTTTTGAATTCCCATTCCCAATGCATATAAAAGTATGTTTATATTATAATGTAGTCTATAAAGTGTGCAATTGTTTTATGCCTAAAAAAAGCAATGTACTCAATTTAATTAAAAAATATTTTATCACAGAGCATCTGGGTGACTCAGTTGGTTGAGCGTCTGACTCTTGGTTTCAGCTTAGGTCAAGATCTCAGGGTCATGGAATCAAGCCCCAAACTGGGCTCCATGGTCACCATAGAGCCTGATTGAGATTCTCTCTCTTCCACTCCCTCCGCCCCTCCCCTCTCTTTCTCTCTTTCAAAAAAATAAATCTTAAAAAAAATAATTTATCACTGAAAATACTAACCATTATCTGAGCTTTCAGCAAGCTGTAATTAGTGATCACAAACCACACTGCAGGAATTACAAAAATGTGACACAGAGACATCAAACAAGTAAATGCTACTGGGGAAATGGTGCTGATAGACTCACTCAATATGGGATTTTCCACCAACCTTCAACTTTTAAAAGACACAATTATACTGCAGTGCAATATGGTGAAGGGCAATAAAATGAGATATGCCTGTAAATGGAAAAATATTCCATGTTCATGGATTGGAAAAATTGACATTGTTCAGATGTCTGTACTACCCAAAGCAACCTACAGATTCAGTGCAATCCCCATCAAAATACCAAGTGCACTTTTCCACAGAACTAAAACAAAGAATCCTAAAATTTGTATGGAACCACAAAGACCCCTAATAGGTAAAGCAATTTTGGGAAAGAACAGAGTTAGAGGTATTATACTCCCAAGTTACAAACTAAATCACAAAGATGTAATCAAAATATCATGGTACTGGCACAAAAACAGATACATAGACAAAAGGAATAGAATAAGGAGCTCAGAAATAAACCCATAAATATATGGTCAATTAATCTATGACAAGAAGGGCAAAAGTATACGATGGGAAAAGATAATCTCTCCAATAAGTGGTGTTGGAAAAACTGAATAGCTACATGCCAAAGAATGAAACAGGAGCACTCTCTTATAACATATACACAAACACATTCAAGATGGATTAAAGACTTGAATGTAGGACCTGAAGCCATAAAACTCCTGGAAGGAAACATAGGCAATAAGCTCTTTGACATCAGTCTCAGCAATATTTTTTTTTTGATCAGTCTCCTCAGGCAAGAACAACAAAAGCTAAAATAAACAAATGGTATCACATCACGCTAAAGCTTTTTACACAGTGAAGAAAATCATCAACAAAACAGAGAGGGGAACTAGTGAATGGGAGAAGATATTTGCACATCATACATCCAATAAGGGGTTAGTATCCAAAATATAAAGAGCTTACACAACTTAACATCAAACAACCAGGTTTGTTTATTTATTTATTTCACTAATTTATTTTATTAATTAATTTATTTATTCATGAAAGAGAGAGACAGAGGGAGGAGCAGAGAGAGAGGGAGAGGGAGAACTCCAAGCAAACTCCCTGCTGAGTGCGCAGCCTGACCCAGGGCTTGATTTCATGAACCTGAGATCATGACCTGAGTTGAAACAAAGAGTCAAATGCTTAACTTACTGAGCCACCCAGGCACCTCTCAAACAACCGGATTTAAAAATGGGCAGAGAGGGAAGCCTGGGTGGCTCAGTTGGTTAAGTGGCTGCCTTTGGCTCAGGCCATGATCCCAGCGTCCTGGAATTGAGTCCCATATCGGGCTCCTTGCTCAGCGGGGAGCCTGCTTCTCCCTCTGCCTGCCACTCTGTCTGCCTGTGCTCACTCTCTCTGACAAATAAATAAATAAAATCTTTAAAAAAAAAAATGGGCAGAGAACTTGAATTATTTTCCTAAAGAAGACATACGGATGGCCAATAGGTACATGAAAAGATGTTCAACATCACCAACTGTTAGGGAAATGTAAATTAAAACCACAATAAGATACCACGTCACACCTATCAGAATGGCTAAAATGAAAATAACAAGAAAGCATTAAGTGTTGGCAAGGACATGGAGAAAAGGAAACCCTTGTACAGCGTTGGTGGTAATGTAAACTGGTAAAGACTTTGTAGAAAACAGTATGGAGGTTCCTCAAAAAATTAAAAATAGAATTACCATATGATCCAGCAACTCTACTTCTGGGCGCTTATCCAAGGAAAACAAAAATATCAATTTGAAGAGATGTATGCACCCCTGTTTTTATTTCAGCATTATTTTTAATAGCCAGAATATGGAAGCAGCCGAAGTGTCCATCAGTACATGAACAGATAAATGTGTGTGCATACACACATACACACATACACACACAGAAACAATAAAACATTACTCAGTTGTAAAAAGAATGAAATCTTGACATTTGCAACACGTGGATGGACTAGAGGTTACTACGCTAAGTGAAATAAGTCCAACAGTGAAAGGCAAACACCATATGATTTCACTTGTATGTGGAATCTGAAAAAAAATGAATAGAACAAAACAGCCTCATAGATATAGGAAACTTTTGGTCAGCAGAGTGGAGTGGGAAGGGGTTGGGTGCAGACAAAATCAGTGAAGAGGATTAAGAGGTACAAACTTCCATTTATAAAATAAGTAATTTAGAGGGATGTAATGTATAGCATAGGGAATGTAGTCAATGCTATTGTAATAAAGTTTCTATGATGACAGGTGTGACTACACTTACCATAAGGATTACTTGAAATGTAAAAAAAAATGTATAAAATTACCATGATTTGACCAAATCACCTAAAACTAATAGGATATTATATGTCAATTACACTTCAATGAAAAAAATATAAAAAGGAATAATAGTAGAAGAAGAAGGGAGAATCAGATTTGAACCACTGCAGGTAGAAGAATGCCAGAAGATAACAATGAACGCAAAAGTTCACAGCCCTGATGGTGAGAGACACCTGGCAGTTGTCCTGAAGGTACTGCTGTGTCATCCCACCAGACTTTAGCATCAGAAAAGATAAAGGCAGTCACATCAGACCAGAAGAACTGAGGCTTACCCAGGTGTCTTAACAAAACGAGGAAACTAAGCTCTGTCAAAAACAACAGCAACAGCAAAACAAAAACAAACCAACCAACCAACCCACCTTTGCCCAATGAGGGATCCTGGATCAGATAATATTTTTAGCTGCAAGAATCTATCATTTTTTTATGTGATTTTCAAAAGAAGTCACAGAATATTTTTACAGCAGTGTTTCTCCACCAGGGTCTGATTTTGGCCCCCAGGGGGCATTTGGCCCTCTCTGCAGAGTTTTGGTCTGTCACAGCCGGCTGCTAGAGTGCTATTTACATCTAGTGAGTAGAGCTGAGGAATGCTGCTCAACTTCCTATGATGCACAGATTAGCTCCCTACAGGGGAAAAAAAAAGAATTATCTAACCCAAAATACCCATAGTAACAAGAACTATTCTGGAGTATTATGTGAGCATCCATGATAAAATATGATTTCCCAGTTTTTTGTTTGTTTGTTTGTTTTTGTTTGTTTGTTTTTAAGATGTTACTTATTCATTAGTCAGAGAGAGAGGAGCAAGAGTGAGCACAGGCAGACAGAGTGGCAGGCAGAGGCAGAGGGAGAAGCAGGCTCCCTGCCAAGCAAGGAGCCCGATGTGGGACTCGATCCCAGGATACCGGGATCATGACCCAAGCTAAAGGCAGCTGCTTAACCAACTGAGCCACCCAGGCGTCCCTGATTTCCCAGGTTTTTTTTTGTTTTCTTTTTTTTTTTTTTTTTTTTTAATTTATTTTATTTGACAGACGGAGATTACAAGTAGGCAGGCAGAGAGAGAGAGGGGGAAGCGGCTCCCTGCTGAGCAGAGAGCCCAATGCGGGGCTCCATCCCAGGACCCTGGAATCATGACCTGAGCCGAAGGCAGAGGCTTTAACCCACTGAGCCACCCAGGTGCCCCTGATTTCCCAGTTTTAATCAAACTAATTGCAAAGCTAATCTAAAGCTAGTTTGACTTTGACATTAGCCCATCATTTTAGTATATTTATTTTTTTTGAAATCTCATTTTATCTGTATTTGGAATCTCAAAAGTCTAGAGTGAAGTCCTATAGAGAAAGACAAGCTTCCCAATAAAGTATGTATTCATTGAAGAAAGGCCCCCAGGAGTTTGGCCGATACTTACAAATCTGCACACCATTGAAAATTAAGGTTTACCAAGGACAAAAGTCACTGTACAAATCAATAAGCCCCTGGGGTAAAAAATGCTCAGCTCTGCATGGATGTTCTGTTTTCACCTTAAGATTCATAATTGTTTGCCATGTTGGTAACCTCTGCAGGGACAGAATAGGGGAAAAAACTATTGTGTTAAAAGGAGTCATAGAATTTTCTGGCTGACTTTAACCACACTGAGGTGGAAGCAATAGCAGAAGTCTATTTTGCTGGTAGAGATGGAAGACAGAAGAACACAAAAGACGTGCCATCCTCAATCAAAGTCTAGGCCAGTTAGACTTCACGCTGCTTTCTTGAAAATGTCTTCCTGTTCTTAATGCACCATTATTAATCTCAGAATGGTAGGGAGAATTTTACTTTTCCTCTTCCCATTTTGCCTTCATTTTTAGTTGCAAGAAAAGACATTGTTTAGCATATTAATTCTGACAGGATTACCACATTGGAGTTTATATGCCTTTATGTTCACGCTGCATATGTGTGTATATACTCATAGGGCTGAATAGCCCGGCACTATGTCAGTAGCAGCATTTCCTTCTTTTCTGTTAATAATTTAAGAAGAAATCCTAAGATCAATTAAATTCTCTGATTTGGGCTTCATAGACACTTAATAGAAAATTTAATTATGATTTGCTTATATGCTTAAGTATATGCTTAATTATATATGCTTAAGATATATACTTTAGGGGCGCCTGGGTGGCTCAGTGGGTTAAGCCTCTGCCTTCGGCTCAGGTCATGGTCTCAGGGTCCTGGGATCGAGCCCCACATCGGGCTCTCTGCTCAGCAGGGAGCCTGCTTCCCCCTCTCTCTCTGCCTGCCTCTCTGCCTACTTGTGATTTCTCTCTCTGTCAAATAAACATAAAAAAATATATATATATATACTTTATTCTTCTAGGTTCCCCTAGATTTTTCAAGGCACATCCCTTTATTAAATTAGGCCACCAGCCACACCTTAAATAATCTTACTGAGGTAACATTCAATGATATCACCTATGTTTTTGTAAGGTGACTAGAACAACCTGTTGTTGGAGCAATTTATTAAGTCAAGCAATCATTCTCTGTCACCCAATATCCTTCCTTTATATTGATGCCTATCTGAAAAATCCAACTTTTTGCTTGACTTCAAGACTTATTTACACATGAGTAATATGCAACACTGGTCCAGGTTACGAAATGCTAGTTTTTCATATGCAGTTTTGATAAACCTAGATGTGATTGTAAAATATCTATGTAAATAGGTTTACAGAAGAAAGATGAGGAAAATGAAGAGAATAGGAGGGGAAGGGAAGGGATTTTAAGGATGAGTTAGGACAGCATGGCTTGTTACTAAAATCCCTCTAGTTACCTGAAACTTAAGACAACTTTGAAAGCCCGCTTATTTTCTAAATAAGGACAATGGTGTAAAACAAAACAGAAAAAAATGGCAATGGAGAGCTGTGAGGAAAGTCACCAAAAAAAGTTGGTTCACAAAAGGTATAATTTCCAGAGTACAAGTTGATGAGGCTGCAGAGAAAGCACATTTAGCTCACACTCTATAGGAGAGACTTAACTGGTTTGCAGAAAATGAAACTCAGGGAAACTTCTCTAATCCTGACCCAATAAAGAGGGTGGGATAGGTAGGAGAGCTCATTAGCAGAATTGCAAGGAGCTTGAGTAAATAGCACACCAATTATTGGAGAAAATTTTTAATATTAATAAAGACAGAAACAATTCTAGTTTTTTAAATGTTTTTTTTCATTCCCTTATATGTTCACCTCAGTTCGTTATTTATTAATCATTATATAAAGGTGCATTTCGGAATCATCAATACATGAGTCGATTTTGTGCATAACCAGACAATATCTTAATCATTGCTTTGAATTATTTCCAAAAACCGATTTCACCTTAATTATTCAAGCACCTAAGTTGCAGTCACAGCTCAGAATCCTGTCACCATGGTCACTTTGTAATGCTCCTAGTTGAATTTTCATAATCAGGCCATATCGAGTTTCTTAAAATATAAATTGTCATCACTTGCCAGGTGTTTTACTCAAAGCTCTAAATTGGGGACTCAAAATGGATGATGACATGACCATATAATCCAAGATGACTTCTGTTATTTCTTTAGCCACTTTGAATTTACAATCAAATGCAGTGCCTGAGATAATTATCTTACCTAGTGCCCTATTACCAACTACTCCTATTTCCTTGAGTCCTCAGATTTACTGTCAGTGGTTATGTTTCAGTGTCTGAACTGCCTCATATCGAGAACAAGTAAAATAAATACTGTGCTTGGTATTTTCAAGGAAGCAACTGCATTCAGATTAACATCTCAAAGTGGTGAATAATTCAGACATAATCAATATTTCCATTCATATTAATGCAAATGAGCCATGCAGATTAATAAAGCCCACAGGTTCAGGATTCAAAAGAAATGGGTTACACTTAAAAATATCATACCCTGAATGTCTAGGAACATCAGCAATAATTGAAATGATGACCCAAAGCTATAATACTATAATTATCTGGACTCTGTTTCCTTCCATAGGATGCATTAAAACTCAGATAAACTAGGTAAATGTAAGAAGACTAGTGAAAAAGTCATGCGCTACTTATATTATCTTGCAGGACAATGGATTTTAAAATATATTTGCAAGTTCTTACATGTTCACATATAGCAGAATTTCACAGTCAAGTTTTTGAGTATGGAAGACATAGCTCAATTAGCAGAAACATATATATTGTAAAGATACATAAATGAGTGCACCCAAGTATATATAGTAACTACAACCAGAATAACAATGAGCTGTCTTTTAGAAGTCCCAAGGGAGACCTATTTTTAATGATGAGCTGAGAACGATTTGCAATTAGCATATTCATTATGTATATGTAAATCGATGATTCCAACAGCTGCTTAAGGGCGTTAAAAAACAATTTGTTCTATTAAGCAGTTTAAACATTCTTCTTAAAATCTTGTTTACCTGTTTAATTTGTTGAACAATGTCTTTCTTCAGAGGACTGGGGGCAGGTTGGAAAAGAAGATTCAGACTGCCTTTCCTGCTGTCATTCCTCCTCTGTGGGATTCATAAGCAAAAAAAATGAGAGGCGGAGGCCATGGTTCAATGTTAATATTTTGGTAACTTTCTAATGTTCTTTAATTAAGTGCTGCAGCTTTTTTCTTTTCTGGCAGGGATATATTTTGCAGTGGGAAAGATCATTTTCCTACACAGTGCTGTCTCTTCTCTCATCATGAATCCTTTAGTGATTTCAGCTCAGAGTAAAAAGGTGGAGAACGTTAAGACACAAAGTAAAAAAAAAAAAAAAAAAAAAAATTTCTCAAGGATGCTTGGTAAACAATCAAGGATGACCTTCCTCCTGGCACCTGATCAGCAAAAGTCTCAAACTGGATGCTGGGAGAGTACTCGAGGCTTTGAGGTCTGTCCCCTCCCCTAGGATTGCAATTCCCAGAGCCTTTCATTTTATCTAGTATTTGCTCTAAGTTCTCTCATCTCCGTGTTCCTCTCCCTGCAGGAAAACCAGGGCAAACCATCCCTTCTGCCACCTCCTGTCCACTGGTGAAAATAAGCCAGTGAAGTCTCCTCATGACACTGATCTCCATCCTTGAACCTCCATTCACACCCTTCCCCTTGCTCTACCTGCAGTCCTATGAGCCAGACCAGGGCTCTTCAAACTTCACTGTGCACTTGAATCACTCAGAGGGCCTTGTTAAAATGCAGAATTTGAACCAGGAGGATGAGTAGGGCCTGACAGTCTGCATTTCTAACAAATACCCAGGCAAGGGGGCTGGTTGTTGGACCCCACCTGAGTAGCAACAGGGCCAGAGATAAACCTCAAGGCCCTGGTTGTATCTCTCGGTGCAGTCATGAAAATAATAGTAAAAATAACACTAGCAGCTAACATGTATGTGAAGTACATATATATCACTGAATTTGCTATTTTCTCCTTGAATGCAGCAACCCAAGGTAAAGACAGGTTCATAATACTACAAAAACCACATGACTAAGCACAGAGTCGGGATTCCAACTGAAGCACTCCGGCGGCAGACCTGCTAGTCCCTGGGGCCAGACCTGTCCAACAGGGAGACTTTCTGGCTTTCCCTTCTGCCTCTGAGCCTCATCTTTCTGACAGGTTTTCCATTTTCCTTGTGCGTCGGGCCCCAGCATCAGCTAGTTTTATGGCAAAACATACCTACTCAGGCTTCCAGAACCACTCTACCAACCACTCTAAGGAGAGGGGGAAATAACAGAGGAAAATGTTCAGACTCACTTCAGTTTTGACTGAGACATTGGATAAACTATTTGGATCCCCAAACACGTAATTCTCACCAGTACTAATCAGACATAAATAACATAAAGACAATCGACGACTTTGCTGTTTCTACCCCAATGCTACATCAGCTCACTCAGACCCAAATTCTGGGATTTATTGGATAGTATACCATGGAATCCCAACATGTCCAGTTACTGGCAGAGTCCTTTAATGGCACTGACAGTTGTGATGGCTCAAGAGAAGCCCTTAGCAGAATGACTACGTCACCAATCTGCGCTATTAAAAAAGTAGTCATCAGTTATACTTGGGTGGACAGTAGGACCTTTCGTGGATGGATAACTATGATGACACAAAGTCAGCACCGGTCAACAGTCACCAAGGCATGGAGACATCCCACCATATCCAGCTGTCCTCAGGCTGGCGAGACCAACAGCCATGGCCTAGATACTGAATCTAAGATAGAGATTGAAGCTATACAATATAGGGTCACCTTGAGAGACTGTATTCTTTTATAAGAAATCATAATGAAGGAGTCCTAACACTTCCCTCATAAAATACTCCATGATCTTGAGGATTTCTGTGATGATGGAGGAACATTCTACCCAAAATCTCCAGGACAAGAGACCACAGAGCCTGGCCTATTTGCAACAGAGTTCATAAGAATACTTCCTGTGCAAGATAAAAGGGGTCTCTCATTTTGGTATAAAACTTGCCAGCAAAAATGCTTCCTGCTTTCTTTTTCTACAGGCTCCTCTGCCTGTTGTCCTTATTCTAATAGACTATGTTTATTGTCCTCCACCTCTTTCTAGCATCTCCACTGTAAAGCTGCACTATTCTTTATGCCCAGAAAAACATGTGTGCGAACCTCAACTTTGACCAAGCTTCTCCATTGCTGTTTGAAAAATGATGCTACATCACAAACACAAAGAATCAAATTTTTCAGTTTGAAATTTCTGTTGCCCCTGAAATATTTCAATGGCTCTTCTTCTTTTCAAAAAGAATCCCAAAACTGACACTGTGTTTTGATGACATCCTGGGTGTGAAAGCAACACAGAGGGAACTGAAGGAAAAATTGTAAACAGCCCACATTGTTTCCAGCTGTCTCAGAAAGAAGAAAAAGAGAGAGATGAAGGGAGGGAGGGAGGGAGAGAGGGAGGGAGGGAGGGCAGGGGGAAGGGGAAAATGAGTAGGATCTTCTAGAGCTGTTATTGAGCTGTTTTCTTAGAAAATACTACTGGTATTGGAACAAACCTTCTAACCTATGTGCAGTTTGTTCCTTCCCTTAGTAAATATTTACTGAAGACATCCTATGTACGGGACAGTTTCAGGTGCTAAGGATACTGCAGTGAACAAGGCAGACATAATCCTTGCCCTCAGGAAATGTGAGGAAGAGCAATTCATGCAATTCTTCTTCAATGGGTGATGAAACCACTTTAATTTTTTTTGTAATTAGTTTAGTTCTTTTGTAGGATTTTTATTGTCTGCCACCATTTTCTGTTCTGAGAGAGTTGTTCTGTCCTGTACAAAAGTCTAATGAATGTTGAATAGTATATTTGCACTAAAGCATTCTTATTATACCTATCCTGGGGCAATTAGCAGAGAAATGGGCAGGGAGCCCTTGACGTTGGTACAGCGGAGTTAGAATAGCAAAGCTAAAAATAGAAAAGGGGCCAACATTACATATTTAAAACAAGAAGAGTGACAATAGAGGCTGATCATAGCATATTATAAACAGTATTTTTAACTCCCATAATAAGCCCTGTGCAAGTACATTTATTAACACCACTTTTCGAGCAATGCAAAATGATACTCAGAAAAGGTGAATAATTTGCCCACGATGGTAAAACAAAAACCAAGTCTTAGATCAAACCCAAGTGATCTAGGCCAAAGACAAAGCTCTCAAATGCCATGATATGCTGGCCTCTTGGAACCTGGCATATGGTGAGAGAAAAGTAGAACATGGGACAAAGTCATCTCTAAGTCAATTAAAAGAAGAGACCAAATTCTCAAATGATTGAGGATAATAAATCATATATGAAAAATTCATTTAAAATTATAGATGATGGGGTTTGGAAAAGAAGTGAGGTGAATAGCAAGGCAATAAGCTTTCTTGGGTTGACATCCTCTGATATGGTCTCTTCAGAAATCTGTGGTGTTAACCTTGAGCAGGTGCTCCAAACAGTCTCTAAAGTGGTGCATTCCTGCCCCAGCATCCGATAAATCCATAATTCCTTATCGCTAATGTTTTGCCATATTATATTGGCACTGAGCTTAGTCACAAAGTACTATTAGCACTGTAGCTGCCACCACTTTTCCCACAAGGTCACTTACCAAGTATAGTGGGACACAAATGGATTTTCTGTTGTGGTGAAACATGAGGGAGTCCCTGACAAACTCTATAATTGTCTTTTAAATCTCTATCAATCACTGTCTCTAATAACGGCGAAGGGGGGGGTGGATTCCTCACTCTTAATTATGTGACAGCATTTGCAAGCCTGAAGACTTTCCCAGGTGCTTTGGATCATGCAATTGTCCATGAACTTATGAGAGAAATGTAACCCTGAATCATCTAGGGCACTTCCTCTAGCAACTTTAATATACAGACACCTCCCTGATACTTTTTTGGTTGAGTAAATGGTATAAACTGTTCAGGATCTCAGATAAGCCTTAAATTATCTGTGGAAAGGGTGGTCAATAGAGAAATTCACTGAGAAATTCAAGAAAATTCTGAAGCATCAACATGAGTTATCTGTCTATAAGGATGCCTGCTATCAAAGAATCACATTATTCCAGAGAACATTATCTTGGTCATATTAGATGTTGCATATCCAGAAATAGACCACACAAAAACACTGATAGACAGGGGCACCTGGGTGGCTCAGTGGGTTAAAGCCTCTGCCTTCAGCTCGGGTCATGATCCCAGGGTCCCGGGATCGAGCCTCGCATCAGGCTCTCTGCTCGGCGGGGGACTGCTTCCTCCTCTTTCTCTGCCTGCCTCTCTGCCTACTTGTGATCTCTGTCTGTCAAATAAATAAAAATCTTTAAAAAAAAAAAAAAAAACCACTGATAGACAGCAAGACTTTCTCATGAGAAATTTAACCAACCCCAAGTCTTTCTGATTCCAACCCCCTAACTCTTAGCTTTTATACTGGACTGAACAGTCTGATCTGGTAAAGTGAGAAATCTAGGCTATCATCTGTAGACATAAGTGAGTGAGCGGTATTTTAAAGTAAAAGGTAAAATGATGGAGTTGATTTTAAGTAAATGTGTAACTCTAGAACTGAAGACTGCTGATGGGGACAAGGGAATGGAGACAGAATTTGGAGTTATTGCAAAGATATATCTTATCTGTTAGTTATTTTTAGTTGTTAGTTCAGATTTTCCTACCAGTTTGTTCTCAGCCCAAGTCCTTCTCTACCTAGCCTGATGAAAACTGTCTTTTCATCACTTTCAACCAGTTTCTAACTAGCCTCAGATCAGTCTGTCAAAGTTCTCACCATCACTCAGATACAGGTCGTTTCTCTGTTGGTCTCGCCTAAGGGCTAAGGGTAACCATATGGTTATCAGGTGGTAAATTACCACATCCGTGTAACAAACTACCCCAAATATGTTATCTTTCATGATTCTGTGGGTCAGGAATGTGGGCGGGACGTGGCTAGCTATTCTGTTTCTTGAAATATTGACTGGGGTCCCTTGGTGGCACACGGTGAGGGTGGCTGTGGTGGTCTGGAGAATCCAAAATGGTTTCACATACTGCATGTATGCCTTGGGGAGGATGGCTAGAAGGCTGGCCTCAGCTAGGACTGTTGACAGGAACCTCTAAGATGGTTTTTCCAACATGGCAGTTTCAAGGTAGTGAGAATTCTACCATAGCAACGGGCCTTCCCCATGTCTCAACAGAATCAGGCAGAAGCTGCATGGCCTTTGGGCCTTTTCTGATCTAGCCTTGGAAGTCATGCAGTGTCACTTCCATCATACTCTAATAGCAACAAGTGAGTCATGGGCCAGCCTAGATTCAAGGGGATGGGAAATAGACACCATCTTTTGAAGGATGATTGGCAAGGTCACACTGTAGAAGAGCCAGTGAGATTGGAGATAATATTGTGGCCACCTTTGGAAAATACCTTCTGCCACAAAAACAAAGAACTGAAGTCAGACAGACCTGAGTTCGAATCCTACCACCCCACCCTTCATCATGCAAGTCATAGAAATTTATATAATCTGCTTAAGTCATGTCCCATTAAATAGGATTTAGAAAATGCTACTTCTCATGGTCAGATGATAAAATTAAATTATAAGATATATACAAAGCAGCCTGATGGTAGGAAATGCTCAAATATGCATGTTTTTCTCCCCTCCCCAACTCTAGAGCCTGTAACACTGCAAACCATAAGTAATTCTTACAGAACAGAGGTCTTCATGGCTTTCTTACATGTGCAGATTGCTAATAGCTGACTCATTTCTACTCCTTTTTCTTTTTTTGATTTCACCTTCTTTTCTACACATTTTTTCAGCACCTCATCACCCAGAATGGTGACAAATGGATCATTCACTACAAATAAGCCCACACAAACACATCCATTTCCTCAGAATATTGTTAGCAATCTTGGGCCAATGGAAAAAAATAAATAATCCTCAAAAGCTTATATACAGAATAAGGAATCTATTTATCCCTTGATGGTGAGCAAAATTTCAGATCAGCCCCTGTTTAACTCATCACAAATTCTAAATACACAGGTGCATATTCCAAAAGTATACATAGTGATGTTAGTTTTCCAGTATGTGTGAAAAAAACAAATTCCACTTTTAATAATGAATGTAATTATTGAAATGTGCTGTAAGATTTTTGTGTAAAATTTCAAATCCAGTCCTTAAAACACACTGACAATAAACTTGTTAGGGTAGGTCTATGAGTCTCTTACAATAACAGCACCACGCTTGTTCGTTTCTATTGTACACTGACAAAATGCCTTTACTCTTCCTCCCTTCCAATCTTCCCTCTCTTTCACTTTTCTTGCTTGTGACAATCTGCCTTATTGTTAACGAATGTATTTATATTCACTCATTCTCTGGAGCACATAAAATTGTGATGAAACACAAAATCTGAGCCAGCCCAATATGGGGCAACCCTAGACTTGATTTTTCTTTTATTTGAATAAGAAAGCAAGGAGCCTGGATGCAGGTAGGTCTCCTGTAGCTCAGCTCTCTAAATGTTCTACAACATGGCGGGAAAGCTGAGTGAAATGAGGCAGATCAATACAGCTGTCCTAAGAGAGTGTTGTGATGTTTTCCTGCTGCCCCCCATGAAACAAGCTTAAAATCACTGATGATTCTTTGTGCTGGAGGCATGAAGCTGCATTCAGTTACTTGAAAGAAACCAGAGAAAACTCACTAGGACAGTGGGCCTGAGATATCTTGGGCCTTATTCTTCACAGAACAGCATGGGCTTTAAACACCAATCAGATCAAAAGATGACTTCACCAGGGAGGTCTGGAGTCCAGAGATCCTCAATGAAATCATGAACAACACCAAACAGCACTCTCTGGGGCACAGGCCACAAAGAGTCATATAAACTCTATAGAGTCTCTGCCATCTTTGCATTTTTCTTCTAAGAAAGACAAAGATAACCACGCTACTTTCAGTGGCTTGGCTGCATTTTGTCCCATCAGAGTGTGCTGGCAGTCCTGTTTGAGCAGAAATGCTGTGGCCTCAGACAGACCAGGGATAATTGGAAGCTAATTTACCATGGAAATCTTAATGATATTTGAAATCACAGATGAGTGCTTTCAGGCGATAACAGGAGGGACATTCAGAGCACGCAGCAGGCACATCACCACTGACAATCATAGTTTTTTCCCTCATGAGCTACAATGAGCCCCTGTCACTCTCTCTATATCAGGCAGGGCTCTCCTGTGCCCAAACTTCTTCCAAAATGATCGATGCTAATTTTTAAAAAAATAAGTTTATTTCAATTGTGCATGCAGGGGCGCCTGGGTGGCTCAGTCAGTTAAGCGGCTGCCTTCAGCTCAGGTCATGATCCCGGCGTCCTGGCATCGAGTCCCACATCGGGCTTCTTGCTCCGCAGGGAGCCTGCTTCTCCCTCTGCCTCTGCCTGCCTCTCTGCCTGCCTGTGCTCTCTCTATCTCTCTGACAAATAAATAAATAAAATCTTTAAAAAAAATTGTGCATGCATATGGAAAAGGATTTATGTAGTGGTCAACAACAGGGACACTTCTGTTCTCTCTACCTTTTGTTTACCAGATCTGGCCTGTGTAGTCATTCATTGACCCAAAATGGGTTCAAATGCTGTCCTTTCTACTTTTACATTTAATAGACTTATAGGCTTAGAAGGGCCTCAAGAGCTGGGCTGGTACAGAGATGGCTGTCTGGCAGCTTTATTGTTTTTCTTTCCCTCACCTAACAGCATGCCACAGAGGCAGGTCTTGAACTGTTCAAGGCTGTCCTGCGGAGGAGCAAAACTGAGATGGGATCCCAGTCCTCCTCTTCCCACCCCCACGCCACTCCCCCACCTCCTCACCTCCCCACCCCTGCCCCAACCCTGCGTGCCAGCCCCCCACTCTTCCCCCACTCCATCCTGTACCCCTGCCCACTCAGATCCTCCATCATAATGGCTCCATATTACATCCATTCAGTGTGAAAGGCAGCACCATCTTTTTCCTCTCAGTTTACTTCAGTACAATATCTCAGCATTGGAGGAAGGACAAATCACACCGACGTTTGGTGTTAAATCTCAAAAATTCCTTTCAGTAGCCTATCTAAAACACTTCTTTCCTCTGCACTTTTTTTATTCCATGACAACAATAAATTAGAAACAGGTGCCATTTTTCACGTCAGCCCTTTCCCCTTGTGTCCAAGGAAGAGGTCCAGACGTGAGCTTCTAAGTGATTTCATGCTATATGATTTCTATTCTTCTGTGAAGTAAAAGCTAGGATGTTCAGAAAGCATTAATTGGTGATACAGACAAGAGAGTTTACTCGCTATGGTAATATTGTCAAGTAGTTAAGAGCTTCGTCCTTGAACTTGGCCTGCCTGAATTCAGATCTGGATTCTCCTACTTCCTCTTCACTGCCCAACTATTTCACCTGACTTGTCTCAGTTTCCTTAGTTCTAAAATCAGGATAATCACATGGTCTTGGGGGGTTATTGAGACCATTGAATGAGAACGTGTATAAAATCTTGTCAGAGCACATGGCATAGGACATGTGTTCAATAATTTTATTTAAAGTGAGGGCACAGTGACAAATATAGGGGCATAGTACACAGGATTTGAGAAAATGAGGCTCCTCAGTTAGTAATATGAAGAAAATCTGTGCACTGAAATTAGAATGGCTGAGTTGTGGAGGGGATTAGGGGGCTGGTGAATGCAAGGATGAGGCCTGATCTCCATTGTGCTCAGCCAGATTCGTCATTGGCCTTTGTCACATGTCACCCTTGGATCAGTGCCCCCCATCTCTCCTGGACGAGATACATGACCCACAAAAGGAACACATGAAAACACCCCCCCCTAGAAATGCACAGAAGCCTTCAAATTGTCAGAACGAAATCCACTGGGACATGGTCCACCATAAGAGAAATTCTGTCCAGTCACAGACTTTCAAAGAGGGATGTTCACTCAACAAAGACGTGGCTCATTCTCCACCCAGATTCAACATGTGATCTTGCACCCAGCAAGGGCTTCCTCAAAGGGACCTGAGATTTCATGTTTGATCTACCGTCATCTGTGAAGTCAATCTTCCAAGCGTAGCATTCAGGGTGGGAGTGGAGAAAAGAAGTCTTCTCCTTAGCTTCCCTAATGGAGAGGTGAAGGATAAATTTTACATTAACATGAAAGATACCAAAAAAAAATTAAAAATATCAGGAAAATTGCTATGTAATGATGCAATATTTTAAGCTATATTAAGTTTCTTTGCTATTTTATCTGAGTCAGAAAAAATTAGCAGAAAATAAAAATAACCCTTAACTTAGCTGCCTTGTTTAGGCAACTAATGAGTCCACAGACACCCATCTAAGTTGTCTTTGCTTTTGCCCCATCTACAAACAAGTATTTATATAATTTTTTTCTCTTCTCTGATGACCAAGAGGACATCATTAAACTGTGCATACTAGAATATAACCATTCAGACATTTCTCATATCACTGCTAGATAATAACCACAACAGGAAAGAACAAAAGACAAATTCTTTATTTGTTCTGTTCATATTTCTACTTTTAAAGCTAATGCTAAACCTACCAAACTACCTTTTTTATAAGCCTTTTGAATCTGAAAAACTGTATTCTCCACTGTTACACCAGAGTCCTGCAAACCAAGGCAATCGATTATTTCCAAGTGGTAATAATATTACTGGTAAAAATAGGCTTTAATTTGACAAATAATTAGCTTTGCATTCAGAAATGGATAATACAGTGCCACACTAAAAGGCAAAAGTGTTATTTTTTCTTTCCCTGCTGTGGATATTAGGAATATTTCTTTAGCCATATGCAATAATGCACAAATCACTTATTTTATTACTTCTCTAAGAGAGGGAGTCTCGATTACTTAAAAACACTTGAGCTAAGAAATTGCATACCTAATTGGTGATTCAGAACTGAATCTATTTTCCTGAATGTTGAGGTTTGGCATGCTCCAAAAGCCCGAGCTCTTTTTTACCCTTTGGTATCCTTCCTGATCTGGCCTCTTCCTCCCTTTCTGGTCTCACATCTTGCATTTCTGTTTCTTATACTTGCTGCTTTGCCATCTTAGTCCTGTTTTGGGTTCCTGGGACAAGTAATGCTCATTCTGCCATGAAGCCTATGCACATACTCCCTCCTTCTTAATCAATTGCCTCCACAAAGACCCCTCATTGGTGTCCGGTGGAATCTTCCCTTAGCCTCCAGACCAGTGGTCTTTGTTTCATACAATTACACAACTTTTTATATCACATACATTTCTTTCTGTCATTATTTTATTATCTATCTCCCCCACAAATCTGAAAGCTTTATGAGAAAATAGGTTTTGACTAGTTAATATTTTGTTTTTGATGTGGGCTCGAACATGGTGCTTAATACACATAACAGAAACTCAATAAATACTTGCTGAATGAATGTCTTTTGTTTGGGGGTGAAACTCATCAATAGTCTGGCATTTTTCCAGATTGGAAGCCAACCAATGCCCTTCTAGCTATACCATCCTTAGCAATAATGGAACATTCTACAAATGAATATTTACTAAGTCCCATGAGGCAATATATCATGTCCACCCAATTTCATCTCCCCTGCTAAATGTATCTTTTGTTTAATGATGCAGATTTGATGGGGACATGGGATCAGTCTTCTTAAGTAGCCTATTTCAAACAGTGATGTGTGATGTTGAGATGGATAGAGATGAATCACTTTATATATTCACTGATGATTCTCAGGGTACTATATTGACTCTGGGGAACTCTTAGTGCAAAATCCAACAAGAGTCCTAGGAAAAGAGAAGGTGCTGTGTCCTCTAAAACTCTGTCTCCAGCCCCATGGCTCCTAAAGAAACTTCCACAAGTAGTAAAAATTGTCAACCCATGATTCACCATTTTCGGTAGACTTGCCTCCTCACATAACAGCAGAATGCATGAAAAACCTTTATTAAGCTCATCCCACATACTCACAAAATTTTCCCATTGTCTTAAAATAGCTGTCAAACTCCTCTGTGCTCTTTTCTCCTACCACAAAATGAGACTAACATCCACCAACCTTAAAGGAGTATTTCTAAAGTACAATGAATCAACGGAACTGAGAAATTACATATACGTGTTATTAAAGAAATGTCGAAAATGATTAAGGAGGAATTTATTTCAGCTTCACAAATCTTTGCAGCTTTCAACATCATGGAAAAGTTAGCAGAAATAAAATACTTCATGACATTTCTCAGAAAATAAAAGAGAAGAATATAAATTTCAGATAAATAAATTGTCATCAAGAAAAATATAGAGCAAAAGATTTAAAACAAAACCTCTGAAATTTAAAAACAAGTCCTTTGTATGCCTTGGTAACAGTAATGACAATATTCAGAATGACTAGTAATAGAATCAGTACTCAAATAATGTGAGTACCAAGCAAGGGATTCATTAATAATACCATGTAATAGTAGAGCCACAACTTAATCTGGGGCAGAATGCTTCTTTTTAAGAGTAAAGTCTATTGCAGGAGCACCTGGGTGGCTCAGTGGGTTAAGCCTCTGCCTTCGGCTCAGGTCATGATCTCAGGGTCCTGGGATCGAGCCCGCATCAGGATCTCTGCTCAGTGGGGAGCTTGCGTCCCCGTCTCTCTGCCTGCCTGTCTGCCTACTTGTGATTTCTCCATCTTTCTGTCAAATAAATAAATAAAATCTTAAAAAAAAAAAAAGAGTAAAGTCTATTACAAAAATCAATCTTGTGTCTTATTAGGACAATTGTCCTCTCCTCTTTTTATTCTCAGCTTTATTTATTGTAAACAATGCAAAAATGAAGTAGCACACTATTAGATTTTGTTTTAAATTGTCTTTGTTGAATTTGTTGTCTCCCCCTAGTTATTACATAATTTAGTTCAAACCTTCACATAGGCATAAATTTCAAGGTAAGCTTTTCCAAATACATGGCTTTGGTAGGAAATGTAATCATAAGTTTGAAATTCTGACCTACAGTACAAATAAGGCCAATAAATTTGGCCCTGTATTTACCCAATGGGGCAAATCATCAGCAATTGCAGAGGATTATTTCGTTTCTTAAAACAAGTTATGTAAACAAGAATATGCCCATCTTGGATGTGTTAAGATTCGCATTGAATTGAGCAATTCCCAAACCTAGGATATAGGTTGTTGGTCAGGATCCTACTTTATACTTGAATTAAATTTTCTCTCATCTGGTCATAATCAAACTCCCCCTAAATATACGGAAGGCACCTTTATTTCCAGGTTAAGTACGGGCCTGCCTTCTTGACAAAGTTTCTTTACCCTTGGTGAGAGGCTCTTGATGAGCTAACTCATAGGTTTGGAGCTCTTGGGAAGAGTGGAAAAGAACATTTAAAACATTAAAAGGAAACCTTTTGGCCTGAAATGACACAGATGGTAACTCAAATACAGAAGAAGAAATGAAGAACTGGAAATGCAGGCAAATATAAAACACTTTAAAAGCATATTTTTTCACATTTCTTCCCTTAATTTCTTTAAAAGACATGATTGTATAAAGCAACAAATATAACATTGTATTATTCAATTGATAACAACAGATGTAATATATGTAACAATAATAACACAAAGAAGGGAAAAAGCATAGAGCTACATTGGAGCAAAGTTTCTGTATTTTACCAAAATTAAGTTAATATTAATCTTCAGGAGGTTGTGATGAATTAAAATGTATTTGATAATTCCCACAGAAACCATTGAGAGGATTTTTTAGATAGTTTAAAAAAATCAAGAGAATTTCAAATGGTTCACTAAAAATACTCCTTTTAAAAAGAAGTCAATAGAAGAAAAGAGAAATAAAGAAGTAGGCAATTCAACAGTGACAGAGATTTCAATATCCAAGAGCAAATAACTGATTGGACTACTTTACAAGAAATAGCAAGGGTACAGAAGATTTGAATGACACTATCAACCAACTCAGATTAACTAACTTACTTAGAACATTCACCCAACTAATGCAAAATGCACGGTCTTTTCAAGGATATATGGATTATTGTCTAAGATGAAACCATATGGTAGGCCATAAAACAAATCTCAGTAAATTAAAATATGGAAATCAAGCTATATTTTCAGCCACAGTGGAATTAATTTAGAAATCAAAACAGAAAAAAATCTGGGAAATGCCCAATTACTTGAGTATCAAACATCACACTTCCAAATTAAAAGACAAAACAAAACAACAACAACAACCACAAATAAAGGAACAGTAAAACTAAAAGTTAGTTCTTTGGGAAGACTGACAAGACAAGTCTTAACTAGACTAACCAATAAAAAGTGGACGGATAGAGGACACGAGCTACCAAATTCAGGTCATAGAAGAAATCAGAAGGTAAAGTTGGAAATAATTTTGCACTGAATGAAAACCAAACACACTGTACCAAAATTTCTGTCATGCAGCTAGAACAGTACTTAGAGAGAAATTTACAGCTTTAAAGGCATATATCAGAAAAGAAAAAAGCTCTCAAAACAATAATCTATGTTTCTACTTTAAACAGCTAACAAGAGAAGAACAAACTAAACCCAATGCAAATAGAATAAAGGAAATGATATAGAACAGAAGTCAATGAAATAGAAAATAAAAACAAGAGGAAAAAAACAATAAAACTAAAATTGGTTCTTTCAAATGATCAACAAAATTGATAAATCTTTAATTGAACCAATTGAGGGGAAAAAAAGAGTGAAAACACAAGTTACTCAATTTCAGAGTGAAAGAAGAAACATCACTACCATATCTATAGAAACTTAAAAAATTATAAGGTAATTTATAAACAATGCTAAAAAAAACAAAAACAAATGAGATAAAATGGACAACTTCTTAGAAATAATGGACAACATATTTAAATAGATAATACACAAAAAATAAACAGATGATCCATATGCATATGAAGATATGTTCAGTTTCATTAGTCATTTGGGAAATACAAAGTAATTAAAATAACAAATACAATTAAAATCACAATGAGATATTAACACCTACTAGAATGGCGCACTCAGAATAAAAGATAGTCCAAAGCGTAGGCAAAAATGTGGAAAAACTGGAACCCTTCTTGATTGTTAGTGGGAAGGTAAAATGGGACAGCCACATTGCAAAATAATTTGGCAGTTTCTTATGAAGTGAAACATTGACCCAGCAATTTCACTTCTCGGAACCCATCCAAGAGAAATGAAAACATATGTCCACAGAACTATTTGTAAGTGAATGTTGATTGGAGTATTACTCACAATAGCCAAAATGGGAAACTATCCAAATGTCCACCAAATGATGAATAAATAAAAGTGGGCTATCCATACCATGGAATACTATTCAGCAATAAAAAGGAACAAAGTACTGATACATCCTACAGCTTAGATGAATCCCTAAAACTTTATGATAACTAAAAGAGACCTGATCCAAAAGATGATATACTATATGATTTCATTTATATGACATATCCAGAATAGGTAAGTTTGAAGAGAAAGAAAGCATTTCAGTGATTTCCTAGGTCAGGTGTGGGGTAGAGAATTTCCTGCAAATGGTCAGAAGAAGACATTGTGAGGTACTACATATGTTCTAGAACTAGAGTGTGACAGTGTTGGTAGAACAGCAAATTTTAAAAAAAAATCATTGTATTGAGCGTTGCCTGGGTGTGTCATTTGGGAAGGTGTCTGCTTTTGGCTCATGTCATGACCTCAGGATACTGGAACTAAAGACCGCATCGGGCTCCCTACTCTGTAGGGAGTCTGCTCCTCCCTCTGCTCCTCTCCCCACTTGTGTTTTCACTCTCTCTCTCAAATAAATAAATAAAATCTTTTTAAAAAAACATTGAATTGAATTATACATTTACAATGGGAAAAATTGTAGAGCATATAAATTATCTTTCAATAAAGCTATGTCTATTTTAATGGCTAATAAATAATATGAAAAAAGGAACACAAATGGCTCTGTTTGGATGAAAATGCCTGACTTCTTTATAAAGAATTATATATTAAGAGCATAATGAAGTAGGGTTTTTACAACTCAGGTTACTAAGATTAAAAAAGTTTATAACACACCCAAGTGATAATGATACAGACAATAGGCACTCTTATTTATGACTGGGAGGAATATTAATCTGGTATATCCTCTGTGGGGAGCAATTTTGCTTTATCTATCAGAATTGAAACTTACATGTTCCTTGACTCAGTAATTACATCCCTACTCCCACTAATGCCAAGTGATGAATTTACATTATATTTGCTACAAGTAAAAGATTGCAAACAATCCAAAAGTTCACCTATAGAAGACTAAGAGAAAT
The DNA here is from genome assembly GCF_002288905.1 of Enhydra lutris kenyoni. Classification (NCBI taxonomy): domain Eukaryota; kingdom Metazoa; phylum Chordata; class Mammalia; order Carnivora; family Mustelidae; genus Enhydra; species Enhydra lutris. The sequence continues at coordinate 3,347,250 of NW_019154123.1, forward strand.
TGTAATAGAACCAATGATTGGAATCTAATGTAGTTTTGGAAAAAAAACAGCTTGCTTGCATCTATTAGGAAAAGATCTGCATTCTCGAGTGCAAAATGTGAAAGCAGAACAATAGTTTACAGTATGTTGTCACTGTGAAGTATAAGCAAAGACAGTAATATATGGTAAAAACATTAAAGATATATTTGTGCTTGCTTGCTTTCTGGGAACAGAGGTGAGTTCCTTAAAAAATGAGGAAGTGATTAAACTTTACGTCTACTCTTCTGTACTTTTTCCAATTTTGTATCATATACAAAAACTCAAAGACAGTACTGCCACATAAATTATCTCTAAAAGAGGGCTTTGAACAAGCTTAAGAGGGATATTGAGAGAGAGCACTGGGCTCATACTAAATGAAATTATCTTTCCATCTGATTATAAATCTAAAACATTGAGTCATCCATTAATATAATGGTTATAAATTCTTTTTTGTTGCTATAGCAATAACTACAAATTTGACTTTAAAATGCTTTCATTTGGGAGAAATTTCTATTCAATTACCAGGAATGTTATTTAATCTGAAGGTGATTTTTTGTATCATGTAAATTACTTTAAAAAAAAATCAAGCTTGGCATTTTAAAGTGAATTTCTTTTTAAGTTGAGAATTTATTTTTCTATAATCTATGATTTTAAAAAAATCAGTCAATTCAAAGGATTGTTTTGAAATGCTAGAAGTTTAGACAATAGTTATACTAAAAACTAGAAATGAGTCTTTAACACAAATTTCAAGAGCAGAAGTAAATGATTTCTACCAATAGGATTTTTTTTTTAAGATTTTATTAATTTATTTGACAGAGAGACATCACAAGTAGACGGAGAGGCAGGCAGGGGGGGGGGAAGCAGGCTCCCTGCCAAGCAGAGAGCCCGAAGCGGGACTCGATCCCAGGACCCTGAGATCATGACCCGAGCCGAAGACAGCAGCTTAACCCACTGAGCCACCCAGGCACCCCTGCCAATAGGATTAATGGTAATTCAGCATATTTGGAGCAAGGATTTCCCCTTGGATAATCTCATTTAGACACATGTTCCTTTTCAAATGTCATTACACGTAACTATTTCAAGGTCTTTTAAGCTTTTTTTGGTTGTCCTTTCTTTCTTACCCAAGATTTTTTGCTTTGGTATCCATACTGTGCCTTCTATCAACTTTATTTCCTTGTAACTTGAAATTTTTGATTCATTTAGCAAAACCTCCAACACTGCAATACAAACAAGCTGAAGAATGGTGGAGAAAACAAAATGCCAAAACTCATACAGAGTAGGCAGGAAGACAAGCTGATATCACCATCTCTCCAAAGGGCCTTTTTTACCACAAAGGTCCCCATTGTCTCCTAAAGATCTAAAACTAACCATTAACTCTGAGCCACAAATGTTTTTCTCTTTTAAATACAGCCAAATTCACTTAGAATGTTCTCCTGTGACATTTAGCAAACATTAGTCAAGGGTCTAGATGACAGAGATAGTCTACTCAGCATTAAAGATGGGAAAACAAATAAGTTCCAATCCCAACCCGCCAGGAACTTGGAGTCCAATAGGGAGGTCAAACATGTACACACATAATTATAATAAATTGCTATTTGGGCAGTAACAGAAATGTGTACACGGTAGCAGGCATGCAAATAAGGTGATTAATTCTGGAAACAGAGGGAAGATGCTTGCCTAAGACTGATGATGTGTGAATAGGTTTTAAAAGATGAGTAGAAATGTGTTTGGTGCTCAGTGCAGAAAATCACTGCCGGCAGCAAGCAGGGGACCGGAAGCAGTCTGAGGTGTTAAGGAAATGCCAAGTAGTGAAGCACTGATGAGAAACAAACATGGTGGCTGGAGGTTGCAATGGGAAGTGTGAGAACGGGAGGTTATTAAATCAACTCCGTAGCACAGAATTGTTGTTGTTGTTGTTGTTGTTGTTGTTGTTGTTGTTGTGGTTGTTTTTAAGTAAGGCCCTGCATGTATTAAAATGGATCTCATTCCAGTATAAAATACTCAGTGGAAAAACAAAAAACAAGGGGCTGATCAGGTATATACTGGCTTTTATGTGGTATTTTAAAATATATACATATATATACATAAAATATATAGATGTACAAAATACTATCATCTTTTAAGCAAGTAATGGATCAGTTTTTTAAAAAAATCCAGAGCTCAGGAATTCTTTCTCTTCCCTGATTCCCTTTCTCTCATCCATGGATCCATGGAAATGAACAAGATAATACTAATCAGAACAGTGAGATGAGGAGAGATAAAGAAGTTAAGAATTCATACTCAGAGGCATCTGGGTGGCTCAGGCATTTAAATGTCTGACTCTTGGTTTAGGCTCAGGTCATCACCTCAGGGTCCTGGGATAGAGCCCTTTATCAGGCTCCATGCTCAGCGTGCAGTCTGCTTGAGGATTTTCTCCCTCTCCTTCTACCCCCATTCTTGCTCTCTCTTTCTCTCATTCTCTAAAATAAATACTTTTTTAAAGATTTATTTATTTATTTTAGAGAGAGGGAGACAGCAAGAGAGAGAGCACAAGCAGAGGGAGGGAGAGAAGCAGGCTCCCCACTGAGTGGGGAGCCCAACATGGGGCTTGATCCCAGGACTCCAGGATCATGACTTGAGCCAAAGGCAGACGCTTAACCAACTGAGCCACCCAGGTGTCCCATAAATAAATAAATCTTTAAAAAATATCATACTCATTGTAGATTGTCTCACAGAATTAAATATGGTCAACAAAAATACTACATAGAACATTTCAGTCAGAGTTTGCACGAGCACACTGTACTTTTAATCAACAAATAAAATCTTAGTTTTACTGCGTGGGTATACACACTTTTGTGGTAATGTTGGGGCAAGGGGACAGAGGCATGGGGACTGACAAGCTGGAAGATGACATCTCCTGAAACACAGAGACTCGGTCCTCCAAATATAAGAGTCTGACATTAGGGAAGCAAGTAGTTCTATTTAACAAAACCCTGATACTAATGGAGGACAAAATGAGTAGCGTGGACATTGTTATAGATGCAGCAAGAAGCTGCTGTCCTGTAGATGTAGACTGTGTTACAATTATTTCTGTCTTGGCTCATGTCATTTTGAATTTTGTACTAGCAAAACATCCTAAAATTTGATATCTGTCATGTACCAAAAATCTTGAGTCTACTGTGTAAAATCAGCATCTTCGCTTTCCACACTAACACTTTAAGACATTGGACCTATCCTAAATGAATCATGAATGTATCTGTACATATCCATGGAATTAAGCTGAATTTAAAGGAGAAAAAAAAAAAGGTTATGGGCACAAGGGCAGAACCTGACCACATAATACCCAGAAGTAATTTACAAGTGCACCAAGTTCGATGTCCAGATCTCTGTAATCTGCTCTGAAGGAACTGAGAAAAGAAATATACTGTGTCCATCTCACAATACTCCATTTCGTAAAACACTGTTATAAAAGCTGTAAAGAGTTATGGGCCAACACAACCTGGTCAGTTCCCTCTCTGTTCTTTGAAGTTGGACAGCCAGGCTTTGTAGATGTAGAGAGGCGAAGTGGTGACCCAGGACACTGCCTCTGTCTTGGCCTGACAGGGCTCTTCCCAGGCTGTCAGGACACCAGCAGGATCTGTCTTGATCTTCAGCAGCAAGCTGTGGGTGAAGATCCTCCCGCTATAGAAATCCTAGGTGCTAATGACCTTCCTCTCTCTGATGAGTTTCTTTCATCTCCAGGTTTCAGAGAACCTAGGGAATTTTTCCTACTGTGACTCCTTTAAATACCAATTCTTGCCCTAGTGGACTTCAGCATCCAGAAGGAGTCTAGACACCACTCATTTGTCTCTTTGTGCTTCCCCGCTTGTAATGGACTCCTCATTGCAGACCTCAGTTTACTCTCTGGACCAATTTCTGTTCACGTCCTTGGCTCGAAATTTCAACTGGCTGCCTCCCAGAGGTCTAGTTCTTATCTCTCCTGAGGTTAGGTGTGACCTAAACTAGGAAAGGTCAGGGCCTTTGTCTGTCTGTCCCTAAACCCATACACACTTGAGTTTTCCCACATAGACAATCCTTTTTCATTTGTTCAGCACTGCAGGCCGTACAAGGACATGAAAGACCATTATACCTTGAGCTTCTAGTTTGCTGTTTAAGTTTTAAACTTATTTACCTAAAGCCCCCTTCTGTGTTTGAAGTTTGTCTTCATGCAACAGCCTGCCTCTGATTGAGTGCCCTGGAAAGCAGTCTCTGAGACAAAGATGAACATGTGGGGTGTTTATTACAGAATGCTTTCAGAATCAGCATCTGTGGAAGGGGAAGGAAGGGACAGGATTGGTCAGAGGGAGAAGCCAGGCTCTGGTACAGTCCCAGTCAAAGGTTCAGTCAGCTCAATCCTGTGGGAGCTATGGAACTGGGAGGGCCCTTGAGCATTGTTCTGATTTGGGGTGAATGGATGGAGCCTTTACACTCCAGCTTTGGTCAGTCATTGAAAGAGAGCTGCCCAACCACAAAGAGGACTGACCCCTGAGGGACATCTCTGAGCAGTGCTATCGCCAGCTGGGAGACTGGCGATAGCACTGTTAGCAAAGGGAAGTCTAAGCAGCAGCATGGCATCTAAAACAGGGACCATGAAGGACCCTCCATTTCCCTTGACTCCCCATTGATTTCATTAATTTCCAAACTCTGTTTTCTCTCTTCTACTTATAGACCTCCATCTGTGCCCCTACTCCCTCATGTCTGGCACTTTTCATCGACCCCCACCCCCAGCCCACAAACACACCCTGCCTTTGATTTCTTGGACCTTGGCACCCCAGCTTTGTCATCCTGGGGTTTTCCTTTCCTGGGACCACAAAACATGCTCCTTCCAAAAGGGAAATTAGGGTGTGGATTCTGTGAGTCCAAGTGTGGAAGGTGATATACCTCCTCCAAGTGTGGAAGGTGATATACCTCCTCCACTAGAGAAAATTCTTTTGGTCACTGAAAACTAGGTGACTTCTTTTACTATGTTGGGAGCTTAGATAGAGTAAGGAAGGCAGTCAAAAGTCACTTATAAAGTTCTTAGGTGCATAGTTCACACCAAGAGACCTACAATTTGGAGATTCTGAATATCAAATATTCCAAGAGCAAAACATAATTTAGGGACAATCCTGAAAATCTGAAAGATTAAGTTGTAGAGGGATGATTAACCAAGATGAGAGAATTCCCCACAAACCCAGGCAAAGAAAGCCTCTAGAAATGTATCTTTTCTTTTGAAAAGTCATCTGCTACTCTCTGTTACTATTTACCCTCACATTTACAAAGATAGGTTCAGTGTTTCAGCAAGCACAATCTTCTAGAAAAATAATGTGGCCACAGCTATCACAAACCCCTGTACTGGTTGGAACAGGATCAAAAACATACCTCTGTTGGGTTCAGTAGTGTATCAGTCTAGAAGTCAGAGGTGAACTACTATTATTAAGACTTAACCATAAAGCCAGGAGAGAAAGCTACTCTATTAGAATGTAGTAGACATGAGGCATTTTGTGTAATATCAAACACTTAATAGGCAGCAAGACCATTGTACTATCCAAGAAAGTCCAAACACTCATGACCACAGTGATCATTTTAAATCATCCCCCCCAAATCTCTATTTTTAGTTATGTTCTTAACAGAGAAAAAAAAATAGAATGTAAGAATATATTTTTAAAATATACATATATTTCAAAATATTTAAATATATTTTTTAAATCCTTATTTGGAGAGGTTAAAATAAAAGAAAATTTAAAACAAGAGACATGTGTATAGAGGGTAACTGGAAGACTGAATTTGGGTGGATATTAGGGAAATAAAGTATTCTGGAGTGTGAGATGTAATGTGTGCCAGTTGCTAGGTAGGCTCCCAAAAGGAGATTGACTCTGAAGCCAGGAAGGGTGTGGAAGCTTGTCCTACTTCAGGTAAGATGAAGGGGAGCTCACATATGACAACTTGGCCTTTGGGCTCAATTCAGAAATGCTCGCTTGCAGTAACACAGACGTGTCCAGACAGCCCCCAAGTTGACCAGGCACCGACAAAGAAGGGATGAGAAACGTGGATGGCCATGCACTTACTGGACAGGAATCAACAGCCATATCTGGATCGTGAAGCGGGCTCCTAAAACTAGTTGAAATTTTGGTGGAAAAGGGTGTGATCGGGGATGAGAATTACCCCCCCACCCACAAACCCCAGTTTTCATGTTCAAATTTACTCTAAGCTCAGATGCTTTTCCAAGGTTTCTTGGGTCTTTGCTCTATGGCAGAGAAGCACCCCCTTCCCAGCTCAAGCAGGGAGAATGGGCTCAAGCACAGAGAATGAGAAATCAGGGTACTGTCATTCTATAAAAGTACTATTTGAATTGCTTTCACCTGTACTGATTTTCCAGTGCTAACAAATTTTCGGGAGGGCACAGCTACACTGGCAACTGTAGGCTCTCAGGCTGGGAAAAGCATTGTTCTGCCTATTCAGAGGACTACTTTCTACATGCCATTTGAACCAATGCCCTGAGTGCAATCCCCACTCTGCGGTCACAGCGCGGGCCACCACAAGCTTCCACTGGAATTAATGCTCAGCCTCAAGCCATGGTGAAAATTCTTTATGGTTTTTCCAATGCCTTCAAGATGAAATCCAAACTCGTTTAGAGGACACGAGAAGCTTTCCCTTGGGTCTGTGCTCTAACTGTGCACTTACACATTGGTTTCACCATTTACTTGTGAGTTTCCTGGGGGAAATGCCCATGCCTTGATTCCTTTTCATCTCAATGCCTTAGCTCCTGAAACACTGAGTAGCAGCCTGGATTCATGCCCACAGAACAACTGGCTATCAGTCCAAGTTTCTGTGACTCCATGGGCAAGGTGCTGAACCTTAGGGTATAACGTGGTCCATTTTAGCCTCCAGAGAGAGAGAGAGCGCATGTTACTTAACCTCCCTGTAAAATAGCATGGGAGTTGCGTGCCTCATAGGGTTCTTGTGAGGATTGAATGGGATCATGGGTGTAGAGTGCCTAGGTCACTGCCAGCCCATGGTCTTTATTCAATCCATCTGTTTCCTTCTCTTGGCCTCAGTTTATAATCTATTAAATTAAAAAATTAAACAAAGTGATTTCTAACACCCCTTTTGTCCCATAATGAGAGATTTTAGCACACAATTCTCAGTCATTGATGGGGGAGAAAAATGAAAATCAATAAAGATAAAGAAGAGTTGAACAACACAACAAAGTACGTATAAATTCCATGAGGTGTCCATGACCTATGTGCTATTTGTAGAAGCACCCAACACCTGCAGGGTACACATTCCACGTGCATGTTGAAAATGATCAAAACTGACCCTCTGTTGGGCTACAAACAGTATTATATACAGCAACAGAAAATGAATGAAATATGGCCACATGCAGCAATATGGATGAGCCCTTTAGACAGTAAACTGATGGAAAAAGCCATATATTTATATAAAGTTAATAAAAACAGGCAAAATTTGGTTATGGATAAATTTGGATAAATTAGAGGTCGGGATAATGGCTATCTGGGAAAAGCGGGCATGGGGGGTTCTGGGCTTCTATTAATCTGGATAGTAGTTAAGTGGGTATGTTCACATTAATTCATCGGGGTGTATGCTGACTAAAAGTGGTGAAGCTGGGATTAGAATCAGGTGTGCAGGACATAAGCATCCTTAGGGCTTTCACGGGGCCTCTGAGTCTTGGTGGGCAGGGAGTTCCGATGTCTGTACCTCAGCCCTGTACATATTCTGAAAGCTCTTCTCAGCTTCTCAGGCTCTCCTCCCCTACTCTAGAAGATACCTTCCTCAAGGGGGAAAGAAGGCATCAATTTGGGGTTCATGGCCCTATGCCGGCTTTCAATTCAGAACTTTGTCTCTTTATGACTTCTCTGAAAAAGAATGGACATGGTGACTATGTGTTTCATACTTCCAACAGATTATATTATCATTATTTTATCCAGTTGGAAGGTGTCTGTAACAATGTGTTCTACCATCATAAGAAGTCACAAAAAGAGACACCTGGGGGGTTCAGTTGGTTAAGCATCTGACTCTTGATTTTGGCTCAGGTCGTGATCTCTGGGTTGTGAGATCGAGCCCTGTGTCAGGCTCCATGCTAGCTCCTTGAAGGCTGTTTAAGATTCTCGTTCTTCCTCTCCTTCTGCACCCCCCTCAAAAAAGAAAGAAATGACAAGAAAACTTACTCCATCTTTCTTATCCAGAGTTATATCATTATTTTATAGATTATTCAACAAATATTAATTGGACACCTTCTATAATACAGGCACTATTCTAGGATAGATGCAGTAGTGAATAAGACCAAAAGACACAACTCTTATGACATTTGCATCAACAAAAGGAAAATAATAATTGCATCTCCTTCATTGAAATTAAATTAAATAATGAGAATAGTACACACAAGTTAATGCTTGGTATATAGGAAGTGTGAAATATATTCTCATCATTATTTGTGCCCTTCTTAAAAGACATCGAGAAAGAAAGAAAGAGAGAGAGAGAGGGACAGAGGGAAAGAGAGCATGAGAAGGGTAAGGGGCAGAAGGAAGAGTAGGGATGTGTTAGGGTCCGTAATCAAAGGAGCGAGACTGATACAAAGCGAAGGTCAAGCAAAGCTTTATTTCGCGCCAAGCATCGAGAATCAAACTGACCGGTCAGGGCCATCTCTTGCAAAGAGGCGACCCCTCCCAGCCTCACAGACTAACTTTTATAGAGGTAGTTTAGCCAGGCTATACACAGGTGGCCAATGAGATTGCAATACACAGAGAACACTGCACAGTCATGCTAAGTCTGCCACACACAGAAAAAGCTGCTAGGTAACACACGGGTGGCCAGTTGAATTTCAATTTACCCTAGTAGATATATGCTCGCCCCACTGATTGGATGTCTTCACCTGGCCTGACCAGCCCTTGTATCTAGGCTTTGCAAATAAGTTCCTCTGGGAGGAGCGGGGTCAATCTAAGTTTACTGCATAGGATCAATCTAAGTTCACTACATAAACACAAAATGACTCCTCTGGCCAACCAGGCCCTTACAGGATGTAATCTTGATTGGATTCCTAACCTGAGCCAAAGGTAGATGCTTAACCGACTGAGCCACCCAGGTGCCCCCTAACAACTGAGCTGCCCAAGCGCCCCTATTTATGCCTTTTATAACTCAGATATCTTTGTCAGTGTTTCCAGCTCAAGAGGAGAAAACTGGACTCCATTTTAATCATCTGCTATATATGAGCACAAAATAAAAGGAAAGAGACGAAAGAGGAAGATATTTTTAATCTGGACCATTTGGAGTACATAAATGATCAGAGAAATAAGATATCCTAACACTACGCATAACAAATGATCCAGCTAGAAGCCCATGAAGGCCCGTGTCCATACCTCCCTGCAACCCCATGGTCATCATGGAAGGCTGAGCTAGGTCTCAGGTTTCATGGGATGTAGGGCGACTTAATGATGACAAATGAAGAAACCCAGTTGGGTCATTCCTGCAGACACTCCAGCTGTGAATTATCAACATGCTGCTCTAACGGGGCGAGGCCCTGACTCACCTTTATTAGACCACAGTGTTCCCTCCTTTATTACCTCAACCTCCATGGCCTGCACTTTCTATGCCGCCAGACTGACCCCAGGGCACCTTTGTTTCATGTGAAAAAATAACTGTGCAAAGCTGGAATGTGTGGCCATGTAAACTGGAGGATTATCATGGCTAGAATTCAAAAGGGCTTTCCTGGCCTGCTGTTCCAGGACGAGAACACAGAGCCGGGGCTTCCCTTCCCCTGGCAACTGCCGCATGTCCCCGAGAGGAAATGTGTAAGCACAGAGGTTGTACAGGCTAAAAATACATGACCAGGTTTTCAAAATAGCAGTCAGAACGCCTTCCACAGCAACTTGTTCTGGCCATTTGATTCACCAAGGAAAATACCTCCACACCTGTGATTCTTCCCACAGCCTCGGGTTCACCCAGAAAGACAGGCCTTTGGATTAAATTTCTGAACTTGGAAATACCCGACCAGCATAATCAGGTTAAAGGGACACCTGGAGAATTACCTACCAGACATTAGCGAACAGTGTTCCAAAATTATAGATTACAAATACTCTTGACAGAACAACAAATTTCATTCATTTCTTCTATATTTATAAATGGTCTCTGTTCAACCAACATCCATTACTCACCACATCATGGAGACACAAAGACTTAATTATGGTCTGCAGCTTCTCCCAAGAAAGATCCCCATGAAGGTCAAAACAACAACAACAACAAAACCCTGAGAAGAAAGAATGAAAAAGCTGAAATTCTTTGAGACCATATACAATCTGAGAAAATTCCATACTGTCATGACAAGTGATGCATTGCTGTGCTAAAAATATCTATTTGGGATGATGAATGTGACTTGTCACGATCTAATTCAAGAGGCAACAGAATGGACAGCTTCCGGGATGTCCAACACTGCAAGACTAGAGTCCTGGGTTGGATCTGGTATTCTGGGGGATTCCCTTAGGCAAGCAGCCAGAGGACAAGGCTAGTGGGGTCCAGTATGTCTATCAGCAACTTGACAGCAAAGACTGGGCCTTGAACGTGCTGCCTCCCTGACATCTGAATGATGCTCAGCTCAGGGCCCCTAATGTACGAGTTTTGAACAAAGAATAAATGAATGGTGGCACATGCCAGTGCCTGGGGACAGGCAGATTTTAGTACCTAAAGCAGTCTTTCCACAGCAGCACTATGAGAAAAATTAAAAAAAAAAAAAAAACCCTCACCATTGTTTTCATTTATATCACACATAATACTCTGAATGCTACAAATCTACCTCTGACATTTGTGATACAGGCTGTGGGAATTTCTCCCCACACCAAGCAGTTCTGTGACCCCAGCTGGGTGTCCAACAATGGAACTCAAGTCTGACACTGTCTACCTAGAGATGGCATTGAGACCCACAGGTTAAGGTCTTGGTCATATAAGATCCACAACCCTCCCCCCGCTTTCTCCACTTCAGACACTAGTTTCAAGTTCAGCCTGTCACTGGTGCTTCTGAGCAAAGGGCCAAGGATCAGAGGTTTACCACGACCCCCTCCTCAGGTCTGATGGCTTTGCTAGAGTGGCTCACAGGACTTAGGAAAGGAGTTGACTTTCAAGATTACCTGTTTGTTATAAAAGGGAAAAACAAGGAAAAACCAGATGGAAGAGATTCATAAGTCAAGGTACGTGGGAAGGGGTGTGGAGCTTCCATGTTTTTTGGGGGGACACTCTCCCTGCATCTCCAATTCACCAAAGGAAGCTCTCCAAACCTGGATCTTTGGGGGTTTTATGGCAGCTTCATCATGTGGGCATCAATTGATCAAATCACTGGCCATTGGCGAGTAAACTCAGTCTCCAGGCCTTCTGCCCACTCTTGAGGTCAGAGATGGGGCTGAAAGTTCCAACCTTCTAATCACATGGATGGTTTCACCATGAATGGGTAACCAGCCCCCATTCTTATGCTACCTTAGGGGCTTTCCAAAAGTCACCTCATTAACATAACAAAAGACACCCTGCTTGCTCTTATCAGTTAGGAAATTCTAAGAACTCTGTGCTAGGACCTGGGAGGAAGATCAAATATATAGTTCTTATTATAAAATGCTGTACTACAGTAACTATTAACATTTGGCTGGATAATTCTTTGTTGTAGTGGATTATCCTGTGTATTGTAGGATGTTTCATAGCACCCCTGGACTTTGCCCTCCTACCGCAATCAAAAATGACAATCAAAAATGTTTCTAGATTCTGTCAAATGTCCCTTAAGGGGCAAACTCATCGTCGGTTGAGAGCTGAGAACCACTGATGCAAAAGAACAGAGTAGAAGATCTAGGGAGATCCTTAGAGAAGTCTGACAGCAGAAACCCTGGCAAGGTGACTGAGGTTTAGGGTCAAATTCTAGTCTCCAGAAAAGACTTGAGAAATATATTAGCAACCTACCTATTCCCTGAAAGTGGCCTAACCCACTGTGGCTTGAGCAATGGAAGAGAACCTACTAGAATAATATCTGAAAGTGCAGAGACAGCTAACTTCAGGTATAGAAGGATCTAGGAACCCAAACGCTGTTATCAGAACTCAGTTTCTCAGGCATCTGGATGGCTCAGTTGGTTAAGCGATTCTCTTTGGCTCACGTCATGATCCTGAGGAGTTCCAGGATCGAGTCCCATGTTGGGCTCCCGGCTCAGCGGAGAGTCTGCTTCTCCCTCTGACCCTCTCTCTTCTCCTGCTCTCTCTCAAATAAACAGATTATCTTTAAAAAAAATAATAAATAAATAAATAAACTCAGTTTCTCTCCGTTGTTGGACTCTGTTTTCCTGCATGTTGGCAAGGTGCTTACCACTCCAGATCTACATCTTACCAGCTCAGAAACCAACCCTGACAGGAAGAGAACTTCTCCTTCTCAACAGTTCTAGTAAAGAAAAAAAAAAAAAATTCTTACAGCTGAGTCTTTTTGTTTTTGGACCAATTGGGTTATGTGTTCATCTGTGACTAATTGGAGTTAGGAAATTTAGCAGTTGTGGAACACGCCAAGTGGTTGGGCCTGAGTCTTGGGGTCCTCTTGGATCAGGGAGCAAGGAATAGGACAGTTCCACCCAAAAGTACTCGGATTTACATGGGGGATGGGGTGCAGGCAGAGTATTTACCTAAAGAAACTCAGCATGATAATATCAGAAAGGGGTTGCAATAGACACTGGGCAGGTAAAAGAGTATAAATTAGCAGCCTAAATCTGGAAACACTGAAATACTGACTCAGAAACCAAAGCCAGGGCTCCTCTGTTAGTATAAATATGGAGACCCAGTGCTGGCCTAGGGATACAAGCTGCTCAGATAGGGTGCTATTTATAACTCTTCTTTCTGAAACTTTCTTTCCTAGATCTGTGAGTACTTATTAAACATGAAGAGATTTATGCATTCAAATAGCAACATTTACTCTTTCCCCCTGCCTGGCTCTATTTGCATACCTTTCCTTTCCTTCTTGCCCTTTCTGAAGATCCCCTTCGGTAAATTCAGATTTGGGACAGCTCCCTTCAAACCTGATTACAGACACTTTCTATTTGGTGCTTCTCACAGACATCAAATTATGGGTCATGGAGTGGGAGCTCCTAACTGCCAAGGCCAAGTTGAGGAAGGGAAGGGAAGGGAGCCTTGTAATATCTCGCTCTACTACTAGAGAAGAAATCTCCCTGACCTAGCCAGTAAGCAATTTACGTCTAGAAACAGAATGAAGGCCCCTAATAATGTTTAGAAATTGTGGTCTCCCTGATGTGACCACAGATGCTATTTTTACTTGCTTAAATGCTCATCTCTTTCATAAATCTCACTGAGCATTTCTCTACAGGCTCTATTTCATCACATCAGTCTGGGGTGACATGGTCTATGGAGTATGAGAAGCCCGGGCCATGCCCCTTATAAACTTGCGGCCTCTTCATCTCACTGTGTGACAACCTGCAGGACTTCATGTGGAAACAGGAGGCGTCTGGTCTGTTCTCATAAACTTAATTAAAGTGGTTATTCATCAGGTGGAAGTTCTTTGAGGACAGCAACTTTTGTTTGCTGAAGGTAGCTTCAATGTGTAGGGGGGGACTAGGCTTGGGCTGACCACAGTCCAAAATCAGTGTCCGCCCATTGAAAAGTTGGCCTGCTTTAAAGGCTTAGAATCTTGGATCTCTGGTGTTGAGCAAAATCAGTATCTGTGGTAAGACTTGGAAGAGATGCTTTAAATGCATGCATCCTTGAATGATAAAAGCAGACTTACTAACTTATCAGCATGACGGAATTCAGTGGATTCCAAGACCAACCCCAGGTTGCTCCTTTATTAGGGACCTGATAACAACTCTAAATTTCTATTGTGATAATTGTCTGATTTGGATTCTTCTATTTTGCAAGCCAGCTAACCCTCTTTGACATATCAAGAAAAGCCTTGTCCTACTCTAGTCTATATGAAGACACTACATGGCAGTGTCCTGCAAAGGATTCAGATCTGTAGAATGTTTTGAATCCTCTGTTCTGCCTCTTACAAGTTGTGACCTGGAGCTCATTTCCCAGTTATTATCTTATCTCTGATCTGTGGGCACACCTATTTGACAGTATTGTGCTAAGGTTTACTTCCGAGGCACATGTAATGTTTGCCACAGAGTAGGACTCTGCTCTTGGTGGCTATTGTATTATTTCAAGGCCTTTGCTAGCATTTGAGAATAATCTTTGGTTTCTGTATCAGCAAGCATATAACATTCTTTTTCAGGGTCATCTTTACAGGGGCTTTGTCTCTCCAACACTCCAGATGAACTGTGGGTCACCTCCTTCATGTGTTGACTAAAGAAAAAACCAGGGTCTCCCTGTTTGGTCTGTGGCCATGTCCGGCAGAGCACTCCCTCCCAGGCCCGGAATGGCTCCTGACTTTGAGCAACATGGTGTTGCTATCTGAGTAGCACCATGGACCATCCCACAGGAAGAGCATGCCAGAGACCTGACAACTATTCCATGCATGATATGGGATTGGCTGTGTAATTGTTTAATGTAATACTAAGAATCAGTTACACACATATTTGAGGGGGTAGAACAGATACTTTTTAAAGTAAGGGCAACCTCCACTAGGAATTGAGGTCCATTGGGTACAGAACATCCCTCACTACTGAGCAAAACACATTTGCCAAGACCTCTTCACCCCGTTTCTTTTTTTCTCACTTCTTTACTCCCCAGATCACATGTTAAAGGAATGCCTTCATTTGCCCACCAAGCGCATAAAAGCAGCTTATAAACAGTCTCCAGTAAAAAGGACCTAGACAAAGCTATGATTCTTTGGGGGCTGTCTGCATATCTTCATTATGCATACTTGGAATTTTTAGCATATGATTACGTGGCTTATTTTCCTGAGTGATCACCCTCATCTTTCAAGTGTGTATTCAACTCTAAGCTTACTCCTCAAGGTTTTATGCTGTCATAGACCTCATCTTTGGAAATTTCTAAGCAATTAATTTCTTTAACAAACATATTTTGAGCATTCCCTATTGAGCATTCCCTCTGCTAAGTGCTGAGGATACATGTATAAATGAACCACTGCTGGAATGCAAAGCAAAATATAATAGTTAATATAATAAACTCATGAGCTATAAGCCATGGCACCATGCAAATGGCACATCTAATCAGAAACTGAACCCTGGAGTGCCTGGGTGGCTCAGTCGGTTAGGCATCCAACTCTTGGTTTCTTCTGGGATCATGGGATGGGGCCATTTCAGGCTCTATGCTCAGCAGGAAGTCTCCTTCCTCTCCCTCTTCCTCCACTCCTCTCCCCACTCACATTCTCTCTCTCTCTCAAATAAATAAAATTAAATTGGGAAAAAGAAAAAAAAAAAAAGAAACCAAACCTTGTGGGCCTCTCATGTCTGGTCTGAATGTAATACTGCCATACCTATATAAAAGCAGGGAACATGATCTCAATCCGTGTGCTCCAAAGAGACATGACCTTACAGGCACAAGATTCTACTCATGGCCAGAGAGCTGGATGAGGAAGTGGGGGAGCATGTGCTCAGGGATTCAGCTGCTAAGGGAATCAGAAAGGACAATCACGCAGGGGTCAAAGGGTTGATTACATATTTCTTTGCTCATCTAGATCTTAGTTTCAAGGTTGTCACAAATGATTCTTCATATGTGAAAGAGATTTGTGACCATTGCATTTGTGATACTACTGGATAATTCTCCGATAGGCACAGGAGATTGAGTTATAAAAATAATCTGACATTGCCCTTTACCAACCATTCCCGTCCCACCCTTTGATTTCACACCATTATTGTCTTTGATATTGCGATGGTTATTCTTGTTATTACTGTATTGCTTTTCTTTTTCTTAAGGAGTAAATCTGTTTTCTTTTTTCTTGCTTTGAAATAACAACTCGTTGCGCTGTATAAATAAGCGTTAAGTTAAACTGATGGAGAAATCGGGGTAAAAGGAGAGTTTTTTAGAAATTATATGTTTAGGAATCCTTAGGTAAGCTGAGTGTAAGAAACCCTGAGACTAACCCAGAGAAAGGCATGATCCTTAAACTGACCACAGTTGAACCTCTACCAGGACTCTTTATAAACAGTATAAATCTCCAATAACACAACTAAGGGCTCAAAGCTATTGGTCATTATGTTTGATGGAGGCATAAAACCTTCTGGTTCTAAGCAGAATTTAAGAAGCAGGTACCAACAGGATTTATAGAAAGTAATACACTGTCTCGTACACGAGCAGAGCCTCTCTCTTTCATAACCAGCCCAGAATGGAAATAGTGATGGTATCACTCTGCTTCTACTCAATCCCAGGACCCTCTATGTGTCACCTTACATCCCAAATTTTGTGACACTGTCAACTAAAGTCCAAAAGGTGAGTTTTGAACAGGTCACTCCACCTTCAAAAATATTCATTATTTTTGTTATTTTTGCCTGGGTTCCCCCAGAAACACATAATTTTTGTCTGGGTCCCCTAAGATAAGGACTTGAGTGTAGAAAACTTACTTAGAACATAAAGGGAACACCAGCAGGGAGGAGGGATGTGATGGGGAAGGGAAGGCAGCCAATGAAAGTGTTACAGAGCCAGTTTCCACAGTGGGCAGCCAAAGCTCAATCCTCTGGAGAAACTGGGAAATGTAAAATTCACATAGAAAAATTTCCCCACTTTAAGTGGATTGATTGAATATAGGTATAGGTTGCATTATGTCCCCCAAAAAGATATGTTGAAGTTCTAACCCCCAGTACCTTGGAATGTAAACTTATTTGGAAATAGGATTATTCTAGATATAATTAGTTCAATAAGGATGTGGACATCCTGGAATAAGGTTGGCCCTGAATCCAATATGACTGGTGCCATTATAAGACGATGTGAAGACTGTCATGTGAAGATGGAGACAGAGATGAATTCAAATAGCTCCAAGCCAAGGAACACCAAGGATTAAGGGTGACTGTAGAAGCTAGGAGGAGGCAAGGAGGGTTCCTAGCCAGAGTCTTAGAGACAGCCTGGTACTGGTAACAGCTTGGTTTTGGACTTCTAGTTTCCAGAAATGTGGCAGAGTAAATTTCTATTGTTTTAGGACCAGTTTATTATACTTTCTTAGGGAAGTCCTAAGAAATGAATACACTGAGGGATGTGGGATATTTACACACTGCCATCAGTCATCTCTGGAGGGCTGCTCAACCAAGTGACTGATGACGGTTAAGTCCATAGTATATCTTGATTTTCACACACAGGCAGAGCAGCGGCTTTCTGAGGTTCCAGAAAAATCCTCAGGCACAGAGATCTAGTTACTGGCAGCTGGAAGTCCACTGAACACACTGAAATGTGACAAGGCTCCACTCCCTCATTACCCACAAGATAAAGTCCAGCTCCCCAGGCTGCTGGTGGAAGAAGACAGATTGAAAGCCTGAGAAGGACTCAATGCATTCTCGCTAGTTTGAAGATACAGGGGTACCTGCTTCTAGAAGCAATGAGTGGTCCCCTTCCCTACCACACCCCCCACTCCACCCTCTCCAAGAGCCAACAAGAAAATGGTTTCTGCCAACAATCAGAATGAACTTGGAAGTAGAATTCCTCCCCTCAAGCCTCCAGATAAATGCCAGCCAGCCTTCTGAGACCTATTAAGGCCACTAAGTTTTGATGTGGTTTAAGTGCACCATAGAAATCTGAAACAAGGCCTTTCATGTCTTTTGTTTACAGCTGAAGCACTTCTCCAGATTGGTCCTGTTAGATACAATATCTCTGACCTCACAACAACATTGAAAATTGGCTCCTGTAAAATCATCCCCGTTTTTGCCAATAAGAAATGTGACTTTCACATAAGTTGAGCAACTCAAGTATATTTATCACCAATGTCCCCATTATTTCTACTCCCGACTTTTAATGATAGAACAATCCACAAAACTCTACTTTAAAAAAAAAAAGTCAATTCCCAATTCATGCCAAGTAAATAAACTGGTGTGGCAGCTGACATGTGTCAGGCTTCTTGCCCCCAGGAAGGGAAGTAACCCTGTTGTATGGCTTAGATAGGCATATGACCTAAAGCACGTTGGCCTCTCCAGGAAATCAGTGGGAAGCAGATGCCCTATAGGGAAGCAAAGGTCTACCTACCACTCACCATATGTCAAGCAGTGACAGGTCAGCATTTGTCTACGAGGTAGGCATTCTCAGAGTTGTCACCTGGGAGCATATGGCAATTGGGATAGGAAAAAAGTGCCCCACCAACATGTCAGGTGTTAAATACCAGTTGCCAAAAATATATATTGTTTATGACAGCTTTTAATTTCTGGGGAAACATGGAAAGGCATTTTTTCTCCTTCAAAACTTTGTGGAACTACGGTTACATTCACTAAGCCGTAACAACTCTATACAACAAAATGTCCAGTCCTACAGAAGTGGGACTGTTCCATGCTCCTAAAAATATGGCCCCAAATTATTATTAGGCCATTAAATAATATCCAGAACACCAAACGGAAAAATGGACCAAAGATGGGGCACTTGTATGGCTCAGTTGGTTAAGGGTTTGACTTGTGATTTCCCCTCAGGTCCTGATCTCATGGATTGTGAGATCCAGCCCCACACTGGGCTCCGTGCTCAGCAGGGAGTCAGCTTGAGGTTCTCTCCCTCTACCCCTCCCACTGCTTGCATGCACTCTCTCTCTTCCTAAAATAAATAAATAAATCTTTAAAAAAAAACATGGACAGAAGATTAGAACAGAAACTTCAAAAGAATAGGTATCCAAGTGACCAAAAGATATGAGAAGTTAATCACTCCATTAGGCATCAGGGAATTACAAACTGAAATTCCAAAGAGACACCATTGACAATCCAACAAAATGCCTAAAATGAGAAAGACCAATAATATCATTATTGATCAGGATGGGGACTGACTAGGAATTTCAAATACTGCCTCTGGAAGGATATGGTTATGTCACATTTCAGCGTGTTCAGTGGACTTTCAGTGGCCAGGTTCTGATGCAGTGCTTGAAAATTGACGTTTCACATAAGAGAACCAATCAATAGCTTCTTGGTTCCTATCAGGTGGTAACACACATTCTGTATTGTAGTGTAACTGAGAACTCCAGCTATGAGTCAGGTAGACAGGGATTCAAATACTGGCTCTACCATTTTGTTAGCCCTGTGGCTTTGGACACTTACGCATCAGTTTTCCTGTCTTTAAAAAGGAGGTCATATCAATACCAATTTCATTAGATCATAGTAAGAACTCATGATGTTAATGCAAATATAGCAGTTAGAACAATGCCTAGCACACAGGAAATGCTCCATAAATTAGATGCCACGTATCAAGCTATCTCTTCCCATATCTAAACATCTGCATGCTCAAGTATGTTTTACACATATTCAGGTAGGTGAACTTCATATGAGCACTTGAGTCAATAGACAGGCAAGCATCCGGTGATACTGTAAAAATCAAATCTGTTAATTGATAAATATTGACATGAATAGGTGACAGGGAATAACTATAAGGATGCATGTATTTCTGAGCATGTATCTTTCTAATATTTTTTAAATTAAGGTTAGAATGTTGATCGTGTGCTTCATTAAGACATGTGATTTTGAACTCAATATAGTACATAAAATAACTATATTAATTGTATGCATACATGACCATTTGTTTCATCAAGATTATAATTTATTTGCAGCTTTACTAATTTAACCAAAGGTTTAAAGGTTTGAAGGAGTACAGAAGTTATATGATAACCTTGAGGTCTTAAGTCCAGAAATCAAATAGATCACAGAAATGATATAAAAGTTGGTGGCCACAAAGATGGAAGGTAGCTCTAAAGAAATAGAAGAAAAAATTGGAAGGAAAAATAAAAGAATAATATACTTGGATGAATCCAACAGAAACACTAAATATCAATGGTTAAGCTACAATAATATGGAAAATATAACATTTTGGGGCCATGCTTCAACTATGAACCCTACATATGTCTCATTCCCTCTGATAAAAATGTGCCTTTAATATTCATTTTCTAGCTCTTGAGTCCTTCCAGAGACTACCAATAGTGGCAGGGACAGATTTTTGATAGAATCATTTGCACCTTCCAAAATAATGTTAATATTTTGCCCTCTCAGGGATCCCAGCATTGAAAAAAGAAAGTCTCCAGTGATAGCTATACTGCTGCCTCAGGAACAAGAAGTCCTAGCTAGAGCAAGAGGACACAGGGCTCAGCACAGACGTCTCTGGACAAAATGGAGTCAATAGGTTGCTGCTATGCTGGGCTGTGTGGAGAAGAGCTTTGTACATCAAGGGCAGTGACTGGGGCGTGGGTGAGAGGGCACCCAGACTTAATGACAGCAAAGGATTAAACTACGCAACAGAAAAGATGGAGAAATTATTGAAACACCAAGCAAAAAAATGCAACCATATTACACAAGTTAGCTCAGCTGGGAGTCATATTTACATAGACATAATAATGGAAGCACTGTATTGATTTACTACAACATTATGACATGACTATACTGTATTAAGAGAGTCAAGGAAGAAGGAAGAGTGAGATAGGGACAAAAAGAGGACATGAATGTATCAGTCAGGGTTAGGATATGTGGGTAAGAAAACAAAACTCTCTTAGTAGAAAATCAAAAGGTAGCAGTATAATTCTGTTACATATGGAGATTAAAAAAAAAAAAAAAAACAACAACCTAAGAGTACAGTGGCTATTTCAGAGGTGAGAATGGCAGGATTTGAGAGTATCTTTTTCATTATTAGATTTGCAGAATTAGTTGGGATTTCAAAACTAGGTACATACAATATTCTGATTTCTAAAAAAATACTAAATGAACAAAGTTAATCTTTGGACTCACTGAGTCTTGATTCTGAAAAGACCAACACGGCTGATAGTGTTTATAATAAAACATAGCAATGCATTAATTAAACATGTTAATATATTATAAATAACTATTTGGCTCCACTGGATAGCTTATGTGATATTCATAAAATCATGGTCCCCAGACTGGTCCCCAATTAGTCAAAGCCTGACAGAATTAAGATACAAGAAAAAGGATACAACATGATTACATTGCTATAGTTTTTATGTAGGGACTAACACTAAATTCAATGTTTAAGACTACAATGGCACTCGGTAATACAGTTTGACAAGATTGTTGTATTATGTTTGTTCTTCCAGAGTAGCCCTGGAGTTCTTGGCCATTCTTTTTTTTTTTTTTTTCTTAAGACTTCATTTATTTATTTGAGAGGGAGAGAGTGAGAGAGAGAGCATGAACAGGTGGAGAGGCAGAGGGAGAAGCAGACTCCCCGTTGAGCAAAGAGCCCGATGTGGGCCTTGATCCTGGAACTCTGGATCATGACCTGAGCTAAAGGCAGACTCCCAACTGACTGAGCCATCCAGGCATCCCAGTTCTTGGCCATTCTTAACAATTTTGACTTCACCTGAATATCCCATGAGATGGGCAAATCCCCGGCTGTCTCTCTCTGACACCCTGAGAATAGATGGAATAGATTTTATCTGTTTCACTTGCAGCCTGTTGCCACAATGGATGAAACTTCCCTGAGCAAATGAGGTCAAACCAGGTCCTTCAGAGCTGCAGGCTGCTGAGATATGCCCATCATACCTCCTTCCACTGGCCACTGTGTCCAGGGAGCATGAGACAGAACACAAATGAGAACACAATGAAAACTTGCTTTGGTTTGTCTCATTCTGGTGCTCACAGTGTGGAAGAAAAGGGACCTATGTTCAATTAAAACCCGGCACTTAGCTGATAACCAAACTAAAATGGCAGTATTCAGGATCAACAGGAAAAAAAAATCAGAAACAAAAATTGCAGAGTATGAGGAAAAAAACCTACAAAGAGGAAAGTAAAATAATCATCAGCCTAGAGCATGTCTTGGTTTTAGCTCCCCAGTATCTGTCTATTCTTCTCCACTAAGCCCAGCTCCAGGACAGGATTGGATGGGTCAAACCAGTCATAGAAATCCCAACTCCTTCATCAAAGGTCATTTTCCAGATAAACCAAATAAATTTTTTTCTCTTCTTTTTCCTTTTTAAAAAATTTCCACTTTACTGAGGTGTAATTGACAAATAAAATTGTAAGATTTTTAATACATACATTGTGGTGATTATACACACACACACACACACACACACACACACACACACATTGTGGAAGGATTTCTCCGATCTAGTTAATTAACACATCCATCCATCACCTCACTTACTTCTCTCCTTTTTTTTTTTTTCCTTTTTGGTTATGATATTTAAGTTCTGCTCTCTTAATAGATTTCAATGATACAATACAGTATTCGTACCTAGAGCCACAAGGGTTTACATTAGATCCTCAGACCTTATTCATCTTATAGCTGAAACTTTGATCTCTTCTACTAACTTCTTACTTCCCAACCCCTGGCAGCCACTTTTCTTCTGATTCACAATATGACTTTTGTGTATCTTTTTTAGATTTCACATATAAGTGATGCTATGTGGTATTTGTCTTTGTCTATCTGGTTTATTTCACTTAGGACAGTGTCCTTAAGGTCCATTCATGCTGTTGCAAATGGTAGGATTTCCTTCTTTCTCACGTCTGAATAATATTCCATTGTGTATATATGCTACATCTTCTTTATTCATCCATCCACTGATGGTCACTTAGGTTGTTTCCATATATTGGCTATTACCAATGAGGTATTTATCTTAGACAAAAGATTTGTTCTGGGGCAGTCCAGTCTGCACAGGACTCAGCAAATTTGCTCAGTAAACTATGGAAAATTACAGTCTCCTGGATACCATCTCATGACCATGAGGCATCAGAAAGCTAACTTAGGAAAATGAAGTGTAGAGAATCACAAAAGAAGCAATCATGTCTGAGAGCTGCCTCACCTCTAAATTTTTTGTAATGTGAGCCAATAAGTTCCTTGTACTATTGAAGCCCGTTTGACTCCGATTTTCTTTTACTTGCAACCAAAATCTTCTGACACAGTACCTAACAGATAGAATGCATGAAGAAGCCAAAGAGTGATGAGTTTTGGACACTGGGACAGAGAACTGAATGCATCTTAAAATAATCCCATTCAAACAGAGTCCAGAAGACAAAGCAAAAATTCAGTGCTGGCAACTAGAAGATAATTGCTTAATTATAGTTTGGGGACAGCATTTGTAAAGGGGAACATTTTACCCCAGTGGGACAGCAGAGAAGGAAATTACTAATTGTTCTCAAACTGGTAAAAGCTGAAATCCCTTGTCTAAGGATTATTGTTCTCTGTGATAGCTCCATAATATTCTGTTAACTTGCTTTTATGTATGTATGTATTTATATATATTTCTTAAAGGCATGCTTTTTCTAGGAGCCCTAGGGGAAATGAATAAAGACAAGGAGATGAAGAGTTGGCAGTTTAATGAAAGAAACTTAAAACATCTATTTCCATACACATCGTGGATATGGCAGAATCTTATACTTGCAACAGTTATTTTAAATGTTAAATCTTGAACTTTTAGATAAAATAATGTACCAGAGATTTCTGCTGTATGGTACTGAGCAACCACCCCTCCCCACGCCCCCCCCACACACTCCAGCCTCCTTTCTGTCTAGATAGAAGTTAGGTCAAATCAAGGAGCGGGTCTTTGGTGTCTTCCTTCCCTTAGCCATAGCCACCCTCACTTAGCACCATAAGGATTCCATTTGCTGGCAGATTAAATTCATCAGTGGTAAGAGGACTCCTGATCTGTGTACGAAACTTACACCTACACAGATTGCTTTAAACTTGCAAGTCAATATGGAATTATCCATTTTCTCTTGAAGGTCTGAGTCAGTGGCCACATAAAGAGTATAGCTCTTAAATTCACCCAAACGCATGTGTTCAGAGCTCACTGAATACTAAGTGCTTACGAAAAAACAAAAACCAGATTCTACAGATAATAGACCTGACAAGGAATGGTGGCACATGAAAGGTGAAAGAATAGAGGAACGGCTGCATTGCATTAAGTCGAAGATGCACATTTTTCCCCCTCATTTTCCATCTTGGGAATTGAGCCGCACCTGACAATCGGTCAGGCTACCATTAGGATGCGGTCCTAATCGCCTGCGTGCATGTGATCCTCCTCACAGACGTTCACCACGTCGCGACTTCAGCTAGTACACCAAAGGCTGGCCCTTTATGTGTTGAGTTTACGTGCCATTGAAGAATGGCAACAAACTACCATCCCTGGTGTCTGTCTTCTGTGTGTCCTAGTCTCCTCTTGTAAGAACACCAGTGGAGTCAGACCCACTCGAAGGGCCTCCATTTACCTTTATCCCCACTTTGAAGGCCCTGTCTCCAAGTGTAGTCTCATTCTGAGGCACCGAGCTTGAGGGCTTCAACACACACGTTTTGAGGTAGACAATTCATCCCATAACACTAGGATGAACAATGAAAGATGTTAAAGCTTTATATGGTGATTTGTCAGTTTTTCCTCCCAAGGATAGATAAAATAATGAGGTATCTTAGGATGAGAGGCTTCTGAGTGGTTTATGTATTTATTCCTCTGAGCAGCCAACCCACCCTACGTACTCTCTGTGGCGGGAATCACACAGATCCCCACGTTTCCCTGCCCATGGCTTCCTGGTAGGCTCTGAAAATGGAAGACCCAACAGAGAGACTAGAAGGTAGGGAAAGGGGGCGAAAGGTTGTATTTTCTGTGTCTAGCTCCTGTCAGCATTGCTCCAGTGACAGAGGACAGCTGTAGCTTCAGCCTCAAGACTCCTTTGGCAGTTCCAGAACCAGCCAGAGAGCAAGCTCCTGAGAGATGACTACCCATGCACATATCAACCACACTGTAGCCCCCAGAGGTCCAAGCACCAACCACACAGGGCCAAGTCCCCAGGTTTGGTGAACCCAACTCTCTCTCTCTTTTTTAAGATTTTATTTATTTAAAAGAGAGTAAGACCAAGCAAGCAAAAAAGCGTGCACCGAGTGAAGGGGCAGAGGGAGCAGGAGAAGCAGCCCCCTCACTGAACAGGGAGCCCAATGCAGAGCTCCATCCCAGGACCCTGGGATCATGACCTGAGCCAAAAGCAGATACTTAACTGACTGAGCCACCCAGGTGCCCAAACCCATCACTTTTTATTCCCCACCATGGTAGCTGCTTACTACAGTTTCCATATCATGGGAACCTTAGCATCCCCTTTCTGTACTTATAACCTTCCTACACTGGCATAACAAGTTCCTGTATTCAATTGCCTCTATCAGAAATACTTGGTATGGTTCATCTTTCCATATATAGACCCTGACTAATATGATGTCTTAGAATAGATGAAATGTAGTACCTGGAAAATATTTTAGTATGTCTAAATGTTCTGTTTATCTTTATTTGTATGGTTTCCATAAATCACTTTATGTCACTATTACCTCAATTATCCACTTCTTCAGTTTGGAGCTTTAAAGTTTTTATGTCTGTGTACTCTTTTGAGTCCTCACAGATTCATGATAACAGGTTGATTGGCTTTATCCTCTCTTTGTAGTTTCTGACACCTGTATGCACTCAAAGCTTTACCTGTAAAAGGTATACAAAGGGATATATATACACACAGGTTCACTAAAGACAAAATGTACCTGTATTTTGAAACTCTCTACTGAAGATAAGTTTTGACAGCAGTGGAAGAGATAATTTTGAAAATGTTTATGATAAAACGTTTTCATACATATAAATTGTCCTGGATAAATTCGTATGTCACTGAGAATAAGAAAACTTCCTAGATTTGGTATTTCTCTCTCAGAAAGTTCTTAACCTGTGAGTTTTGGCCTTTTTTCCCTAGAAATCTCTAGATTTCATATCTGGTATAAACAAGGCCACTGCATTCTCTGTGAACTTAAGGAAGCCACTTCAACAGCTCTGACCCCAATGATCTCATCTGAGAAAAACAAGGGGTTCAACAAGATCAGTGATTCCGACCCCTCTAAACATTGAAGTCACATTTCCTCACCTCTTTCTCATAAACTTTATATTTAAAAAATGTTTCTCCACCCAGACAGCATTTAAGTTTGGATTTCCCAATATCTATTAATCACAGACATATATACCTTTCAATCAGATAGTTTGACTTTCAGATTTCTTTTTATTTTTAAAATGTACTTCAATGTTTTCAAAATGTGGAATATAATTTGGTAGTCCCCATAATTATGTTCATGAACCTCTCTAGGGGTTCCAGGTTCAGAACCCCTGGTGCCCGTAAAGCCCATTTGCATTTGTCTAAACTGCACTCTTAAGTGAACTGCACAGTTTGTGTCAGTGAAACATTCCCTTAACCGGAATCTTCCTCCGAAGATAGATAATGGGAACTGAAATAGAGTGGAACTAAATGGACATATGGTTGTTTCCTTCAGGATCCCTTTATCAATCACTCTCATAGAAAATAAAGCTGTATTTAATCCCAGAAGATTCAATCATGCTTGTAAAGACAGAGTTTTGAGATTTTATATATTCGAATAATCACAGAGTGGAAAGGAACCTCAGCTACTCAGTCCAACCGGATCCTGAATTCCAGGCCTTTGTTTACGGTGGCCTGCCCAATTTGTCCAAACTATGCTTGACTAAATTAAACTGATGGGGCAGTTCACAATGCTGTGTCATTTAAAGCACCCAGACATCAGTACCCAACATATTTCCCATTGCCTGAAACCAAAGACCCATATCCTTTGCATATTCCATTACTGACACAGAGAAGGTAGTCATTAAACAATCTCCCATGCTGAAGGAAAACTCAGATCTGCTCAAGTGGCACTTACTGTATGGTTTTGTTTTCACTCACCTGCCTGAAATGGAAACCATCACACCCTATGTTTATCTGCGCCAGCAAAGTAAAGGAGACAGTTAATGCAATCATCTGGGTAATTCAGGTCAATGGCAAAATGCGGTGACTGAACCAAAAGTGAATTCAGGGTTATCTAAATCATGCAGAATGGCATTTGTTTTGGTTAAATTGAAATAAATTGAGACACTTAATCTGTATATGCAATCTCTCTCCCATATACCATGTCCATTAGAAAGAATAGTTATGCTTCTTTTAGCTGTTTTTCCTTTTTTGCAGCTTATATTTTTAGAATGGATTTGTATCACCCATTATTCAAGTAATTATCAGTTTCTAGCAGATTTGTTGATTTTCTTAATTAAACTTAGCTAACAAATCATTAAAGAAAGAAAGAAAAATGCAACAGTGTTTCCTAGTCCAATTAATTAACTATTCCTTATTTTATTCTGTACCCCCTAGACTAGAAAGTAAATTGTGCAGAAAACAACACTTCTAATTTTACTACTGTCATCTTAGGCTCATGACTCCAAGCTGCAAAGAAAAAATATATATATCTTAGGACACTGTTATTTATTGAGAATAACATAACCAACTTGTGTCCTGAGGCAGATGATAAAAGGAAACTATAAAAGAGAAAAAAACTTTGGAAGTTTCACAAAAAGAAAATGCAGAGTTTTAGAGACATCTCAAATTATTTTCTGGAGGTGAAATTTGTTATAAGGACCATGGGAATTTGTTGTTGTTGTTGTTGTTGTTTTGATCTCATCTTGCTGCCTCACTCATTTCCTGACTTGAAATTGAACAGTTACAGTTAAAATAAATCATCTCTCAATAAATAAATAAATAAATAAACAATAAAAATAGTCTCTCTCTTTTCAAATATTCTTGTATGACCAAATGCTATGTCCTTTCACATTTTCCTAAGCAATTAAGTCTTTCCTTTGTAATATCTCCCAAAGAAATCTATTTTATTCATGATCCCAGATAGCAAGCCAACCCAGGTCCTTACTTCCTCAGCCATGGACGATCATAACAATATCCGCCCTGGGGTTGCTGCCTCCACTCTCCTCCCAAATCCAGTACAGGACCACTGTGGACAGTGATCAAGAGCACAGACTTGAGCAAGATAGCCTGGGTTCAAAACCCAGCCCCAGCTGAGTGACCTCAGGCATGTTACTTTACCCCTCTACTTCTGTTTTTTATCTCCAAAATACCTAATTGATCCTGGAACTATTTATACCCTCTTGTGCTCTGGAGCCCCTTTAGGCTCCCACATCAACTGACTTCTAGTGGGTTCAGCCAGCAGGTGGCACTACTGAGTAGAGGGTGAGAAGAAAGAAAAAGTCAGGATACCTCTTTCCCCCTTTTCCTCCTCAGACAGGTTTTCTGCAATGGCTTCACTTCCTCCGCAGCTCCAGCTCACTGGAGGGGGTCATGTTAAGTGAAGTAAGTCAAGCAGAGAAGGACAATGATCGTATGAATTTGCTCATATATGGAACATAAGCAACAGCATGGAGGACCACAGGGGAAGGGAGGGAAATCCAAAGCGGGAGAAATCAGAGAAGGAGACGAAACATGAGAGACTATGGACCCTGAGAAACAAGCTTGGGGGTTCCAGAGGGGAGGTGGGTGGGGGAAGGGGGTAGCTGGGTGATGAGTATTGAGGAGGGCACATGCTGTGATGAGCACTGGGTGTTATACGTAACTAATGAATCAATGAACACTGCACCAAAAACTAATTATGAACTATACAATGAGTAACTGAATGTAATTTCAAAAAATAATAATAAGCCTGCTAGGATTACAACCTTGACCATGACCCAGTGACCCCACCCCCACCTCTGGCCTCCTGCAGCACTGCCTTCTCTTGCCATCCTTCCAGCCCAGATGTGATAGCAGCTCCCTGATGCTGTGAATCTAAGGTGTTTCAACATCCCTGTTAGCCTCCTATTGACTCCATCAACTGCATATTAGACACCCTCCATTTTAAATATTCAAGATAAGGTTTTCCCGGTCAGACCCAGTTCAACCCTGAGCAATCCAGGACCTCACAGTGTCATCGGAAGGTTTAAATGCGTTAAGATATAAAAATCACTGAGAACAGTACTTGGAACTCGATAGGTATTAGTGATTATTAAATATTTTTACATACTATTGCTCCACTAAGTAATGAGAAATCCCTTGAGCTTTATTCTTATGAGTGCACAATTGAGTTCACATTAATGTTAATACTCAGATTCCATAAGCTTAGTTAGTTCACCTGTGGGAACTCAGAATCCAAAAAACGATCCTCTTCCTTGGTGTTTCTGAAGTCCCCAAAGGTGGCTCACACAGAGTCATAAACAAGGTGACTCCTTCTTTGCAAAATGCTTAATTTAGCACAATATCTAACATGCGTATTATGTTGGTCCCCCAGGGATGCCACAACAAAGCCAAACAAACTGGGTGGCTTAACACAATAGAATCTTATTCACTCGGAGTTCTGAGAGCTGGGAGTCTACAATCAAGAAGCCCCATACCCCTTCTAAAGGCTCTAAGGAAGAATATTTCCTTGCCTCTTCCTAGCTTCTGGTGGTTGCCAACAATCTTTGGGGTGGCAATCCTTATCATCCACTGAACAACAGATGTCTCCTTCCAATTTCCTTGTGACTGTTTCCAGATCCCTCTCTGCTTATAAAGACACCAGACATTGGATTAGGGCCTACCTAGTTTTATACTGATTATACCTACAATAACCCTATTTCCAAATAAGGTCACTTTCTAAGGTACCTGGGGTTAGGACTCCAACATATCTTTCTGGGGAATACAATTTGATCCCTGAAACATATATTTTGCTCTAGACATACATCTTTCCCATGTAATGTTAGTTAAGTATTATAAAATACCTGAAGTGTTATTTACTCCCATTTTAGAAAGGGGGAGGATGACATTAGAGAAGTTAAGGGATCTATCCAAAGTGTAACATACAGTAGAGTAGTATATTGCAAAATTAGAACCTGAATTCTGGTTTTCTGGAACCCAGACCACTCCTCTACAAATTATACCATTAAACCCTTGAATTCAATGAAAACACTGATTTTAGTCTTAATGAGGTTTAAATTCCTGTGCATTCTGCCAAACCTCTACTGCATTTCCAGATTCAGTCAAGCAGCCAAGTGAAGGTCTAGAAAGTCAGTATAACCTGCATAAGTTAGTTGTTGTTGCAAAGAAACCATAACCTCATGTCCCAGATGCATGACGCACCTGGGATCAACTGGGAGTCATCTGTGTAGATCTGCTGCTTACGAGTGGGATCATTTATATTCCTAGGTCTGGCTGACTGTTGACTGATCTAGGCTAGACTCAACTGATTCAGCCCACTGCTGCTGCACATGTCCTTTATCCTTCCCCTGAAACCAAGAAGCTAACCTGGCCTTGCTTTCACGGTGATAGGAGAGGTTCAAGAGAAAAGGTATGCCCCAATGTGCCAGCCCATGTCAAGCCTCTTCTGCTTGCGTTG
This sequence comes from Enhydra lutris kenyoni, assembly GCF_002288905.1. Taxonomy (NCBI): domain Eukaryota; kingdom Metazoa; phylum Chordata; class Mammalia; order Carnivora; family Mustelidae; genus Enhydra; species Enhydra lutris. The sequence continues at coordinate 3,377,526 of NW_019154123.1, forward strand.
ACTGCTAATATCCTTTGGGCCAAAGCAAGTTCCATGGCTCAAGTTCCTTAACCTCAGTGTCAAGGGGCAGGGCAGATCATGCTGCCCATATTGGGAGGGAACTGCAAAATAACATGACCAAGGGCCTAGATCAAGGGAAGGGTGGAGAGTTAGAGCCCTGATTGCAATTTGCTTTGCTACCTTAGAGTAACAATGGTGGGTAGTATCCTTCTCCCAGCTAGCACCAGGACCATAGAACCACTGTGGTTCTGTGCCTGCCCCTCCTCTTCACCCAGTAAGTGATCTTCCTGCAGTTCCACAATAAATTTTGAAAGTTCTTGTAATTCTGTGGCTGGCTTTCACATAAGGCTTGAGCCTATTCAAAATGAAAGGGTCATCACTTTAGAAATATGGAAGTACTTGTAGAATGGAGACACATATAAATTTTTTTACTGAAGCAGACAGAATCATTTACATTGAATCATATTTTTCTCTCTCTCCCCCAGTTCCAATATTCTTCTTCATATTTCAGCAGAAGGTTTAATTTTTCATTTTGACACTCTGATTCAGCCTCCTCTTCAATAGTTTATATCTAAAGAGAGCATATTTTAGAAATCTCAGGAAAAGATTCTCTTTGTTCTTAAAAAAAAATGGACATTAACAGTATTCCGAGTGTATTCATATGCTGAGTTTTCCTCACTAAACACCTTTTTTCTAGATTTTACTCCACTGCTTGTAGATTCGTGATTGTATTCAGAAGTTCTGGAATATAGTCGGTCCTCAATAAATATTTGTTGAATAAATAGATGAATGAGTTAACATATGTCTGAGAATCCATTAATTCTCAACCAATAATGCCTATAGAGGAAAGGTGATATAGCTTCTGAAATTCTGTGAACAAAAGTACTTCTACCACAACTGCAGGAACCACAAGAAATATATGGTTTAATGATTTTAAACCAGACTTTAAACCAGATGTCATTTTATCTCCTGTTTGGCTCAATACAAGAATAGGTTTTCAGCTCTTCTTCCACTCAGGAAGTTACATCTCCAATTTCCCCCACTATCACAGTCTGACAAAGAACACATACATGGCCCAGAGTCCCACAGACTAGTGAGGCAGGACAGGCAACCATCTTTTCAGAGCATTCTATAGGGCACCATTTTTCTCATAATATTCATTCAATTACACATTTAGCTGACAAATAGTTTTGATATCCTAATATTTGCCAAGCATAGGTGCCAAGTCTAAAATGATTTAAAAAAAATATATGCCAAAAGAAAAAAGAAGAAGAAAAATGAAAAGAAGAAGAAAAAGAAAATCCAATCCTATCCTCAAGGAGTTCATAGTCTTCTGTGGGCATACAGCCATTGCCCAAAAAATCACACAAATAAATATAAAATTCACCCTTGATAACTGTTTTGAAAGATAGCTACATTGTGATGTGAATGCATGTAACATAATGGTTTGATCTGGTTAGAGAGGATGGAGGATAAGTAGGAATAAGTAGGAATTAACCAGGGAAATCAAAGTGTGGGACAAAGTGTGTTCTATGCCAAAGGAAAAACCAGCACAAAAAAACAGTGCTATGGGAAAAAGAAAAGCATTATTTATTAGAAGAACTAAAAATGGACTGGACGGTTGACTGAACTAATTTTCACACCTTCCTGTGGCCACACCTTTTGATAGTACACACACACACACACACACACACACACACACACACACCAATCCTGAGCGTGGCTATGTGACTTGCCTGTAGGAGAGGTGCCAGCTCCAATATTGGGCTGCAAGGTACCTGGGACACTGATGCACACTTCCCCAGACCGTCAGTCTACCACACAAATAAACCTGAGCTAACCTGCCACAGGACAAGGCACCACATGGAACCCAGTTTCATCATCCCAGCCAGGCCTATTCAACCAGCTAGCCTTCTGATGACCTGACCGCAGAAGCAGAATGAGCAAGGAAACAGCAACCAAGCCCAACTCAGATCTGCAGAACCACCAAGCTGATCTATGGACTAAAGAGAAAAGCTAAATAGTTATTGTTTTAAGACACTAAGTTTTGGGGGTGGTCTGTTATTCTATCTAACACAAGGATTGATGTGGCTGGATTACAGAAAGCAAGGGGGAGTCTTGTGCCAGACAAAGCAGGAAAGATAGGTAGGAAACAGACAGTGTAGAGTCTTATGTATACACATGGTAGTGAGCATTGTGTATCTAACCCACCTTGGCCCACTTCCACCCTCCTGAAAGCCAAGAGCTCCAGGTTTCCTAAAGGTATCTGCACTTCCACCACTCCCCATCCATATAGTTTAGGGGACGTAGAATCTAGGTAAAGCCTGTCATCTAGACTTTGGCCAATCAATATATATTCCCCTGGCCTCAGTAATTGGTTCAGGAGAGAACACATGACCCAAGCCAGTCCAAAGAGTGAATTAATCCAGGGCTCTGGTTAAGACTACTGGGGTAATGGGGAGCCTGGGTAGCTCAGTGGGTTAAGTGTGTGCCTTCAGCTCAGGTCATGAATCTCAGGGTCCTGGGATCCAGTTCTGTAGGAGCCTACTTCTCCTCCTCCTCCTCCTCCCTGCTCAAGCTTTCTCTTGCTCTATCTTTTGCTATCTCTGTTCTCGGTCTCTCTCTCTCAGACAAATAAAATCTAAAACAGACAAAAAAACAAACAAACAAAAACTGGGAGTAAAGGTTTATCCCCACAGCACATAGAGTTGCTAGCAGTTGTGGTGTGGCCAAGGAAGAGATCTCACCTGAGAAGAATCAACACGGAGGAAACAAAGTTGGGTGGAGAGAGAAAGCAGATCTTTGTTAAATTTTTAAAGTCCTTCAAGCTCTATTACAAAGCTGTAATCATCAAGACAGTATAGTACTGGCAGAAAAACAGACACAGGGGCACCTGGGTGGCTCAGTGGGTTAAGGCCTCTGCCTTCGGCTCAGGTCATGGTCCTGGGGTCCTGGGATCAAGCCCCACATTGGGCTCTTGCTCGGCAGGGAGCCTGCTTCCTCCTCTGTCTCTGCCTGCCTCTCTGCCTACTTGTGATCTCTGTCTGTCAAATAAATAAATAAATAAAATCTTTAAAAAAACAAATAAACAAACAAAAAATAGACACACAGATCAATGGAACAGAACAGAGAGCCCAGAAATATGGTTAACTAATCTTCGACAAAGCAGGAAAGAATGTCCAATGGAGAAAAGACACTCTCTTCAACAAATGGTGTTGGGAAAATTGGACAACTACATGCAGAAGAATGAAACTGGACCATTTTCTTACATCACACACAAAAATAGACTCAAAATGGATGAAAGACCTAGATGTGAGACCTAGATGTGAGACAGGAATCAATCAAAATCCTTGAGGAGAACACAGACAACAACCTCTTTGACCTCAGCCACAGCAACTTCTTCATAGAAACATCAGCAAAGGCAAGGGAAGCAAGGGCAAAAAAGAACTACTGGGACTTCTTCAAGATAAAAAGTTTTTGCACAGCAAAGGAAATAGTCAACAAAACCAAAAGACAATGGACAGAATGGGAAAAGATATCTGCAAATGACATCAGGTAAAGAGTTACTATCCAAAATCTATAAAGAACTTATCAAACTCGGCACCCAAAGAACATATAATCCAATCAAGAAATGGGCAGAAGACATGAACAGACATTTCTGCAAAGAAGACATCCAAATGGGCAACAGACACATGAAAAAGTGCTCAACATCCCTTGCCATCAGGGAAATACAAATCAAAACCACAGTGAGATACTACCTCACTGCAGTCAGAATGGCTAAAATTAACCAGTCAGAAAAGGACAGGTGTTGGCGAAGATGCAGAGAAAGGGGAACCTCTCTACATTGTTGGTGGTTCAGCCACTCTGGAAAAGAGTATGGAGTTTCCTCAAAAAGTTGAAAATAGGGGAGAGAAGCAAGATGGCAGAGAAGTAGGAGACACTGTTTCAACCAGTCCCTTAAAGTGAGCTAATTATCTACCAGAACACACTGAACACCCATGAAACCAGCCTGAGATGTAGCATTATACACTTCTAGATCTCTATGGGGCAGAAGACACCAGTGGAGAGGTAAAGTGTACTGGGAACAATCAGATTGAGATAGGAGGATAAACAGAAGGGGGAGGGAGTCACCAGAAGTGACCCATTGGAAAGTACTACCCCAACACAAAAGTGCCCTGTGATTGGGGACAAGCATTGACTTGGAGTCTAGTTAAAAGCACTCAAAAAGAGAAAAAGATCATAAAGGGCAACTGGTGGAATCGGGCAGTCATGGGCATGGGCCTAAGCCCTCGTACCCAGGATGGCTACGGCTGGCGACCACCCATGCCAGAGAGAGTTCCTGAGGGAGTCTGGTGGTTGCTCTCAGAAATCACAGTCTTTTGCACTCTGCACTCACTGCGTGACCAGGCTCTGAACTGGGTTCCCCACACATGCCTGAGAGTTCTCCATGTGGGCGCTAGCCAGAGGTCTCTAGAACTGGCCGAGAGTCTGAACACTCCCAGCCTGGACTTGAAGGAACTATCCCAGACAGCAGTTCCGGCAAAGGCAGCCACAAGCAGGCTTCCTGGACCAATATCCCTTGCGGTTTGGCATTGGCGTGCAGAGACAGGCAGACGCTTTGAGCAACCCCTGAGATGGTGGCTGGGTGTGTGCACTGCCTATGGGAGGTTGCTTGACTCAGTGGAGTTTGCAAAGGGGGAGTCTGTGTGTTCTGAACCACAGAAGGGAGCAGACTGAGGCTTCTCTCTGAGACTGAGGTTTGGGTGCAGTTTGCTTTTCTCTAAACCTCTGAAAAGACAAGCCACAAAAATCCTGTGGGTGGGGGGGGCTCCAGAGATCGAAAGCCTGAAAAACTGGTTTCCACAGGGCCCAGCCCCTTGATAGGGATGTGGAGGACTCAACCAAAGCAAGACTGGCTGAAAAACAATGCGGCAGTCCCCTCCCACAGAAAGCCAGCCAAAAGAACAAGAGGACAACCACCACAGGGTCCCCATAAAATTGTAAAACCCCAATATCAGGGGAAAGCAATATATTAAGCTCCCGGTATTGCCCTAAAACCTGTATTTTTCATTGATCCAATTTTTATTTTTAATTTGTTCTTTTTAATTTTTTAACCTATTTACCATTGCAACTAGAAGTTTAATACAACATATTCCATAATAACCTTTTAACTTGAACTTTTTTTCATAATATACCTTTTTCTTTTCTTTTTTGTATTTTTCCTTTCTATTTTTTTTTAAAGATTTTATTGATTTATTCAACAGAGAGAGAGAGAGAGATCACAAGTAGGCAGAGAAGCAGGCAGAGAGAGAGGGGGAAGCAGGCTCCCTGCTGTGCAGAGAGCCTGATGTGGGGCTCGATCCCAGGACCCTGAGATCATGACCTGAGCTGAAGGCAGAGGCTTAACCCACTGAGCCACCCAGGCGCCCCTCTATTTTATTTTTTTAATATACATATGTAATATACATACATACAAATGTAAGCTTCAAGGTAATCCTCTTTCCCTAATCAATGCCACCCCTATATATAAACCAGTTTTAATCTCCCTTTATCTCTGGAAACTTGAGTCCTTTAACAAAGATATCAAGATACACCCAGGAAGAATCAAAATAAACTTCCTTGCCCACATCCAGGATTTATAACAACCCTCCCATCTTTTTCTTCTGTCAGTGTTTCTGTGTATTTGTTTTTATTCTGGTATTATATAAATCTCATCCTTGGGATTCATTTTGGATGGCTTCTTTTTTTTTTTTCTTGTCATTTACTTTTGTTGGTCTTTTTGTTTATATACCTTATAAATCTTACCTTTGGGGCCCATTCTGGCTTGGTCTTCTCTTTTTGCTGTCTCTTTCTTTCTCTCTCTCTCTTTCTTTTTTCTTTCTTTTTGGTGGTGACTTCCAATTGCTGAGAAGCATTCTAGAATGCACCTTGCCTGGATCGCGGTTGATATATTCAGTTACACATCCTCTCAACCACCTCTCACCAAAATGACTAGGAGAAACAATCAACAGAGGAAAAATTCAGAGACTGTGCCCTCTCCATCAGAGCTATTGGATATGGACATAAACAGTCATGTCAGAAAGGGAATTCAGGGTAACAATTATCCAGGCAATGACTAGGTTGGAGAAAACCATTAGTGACAACATGGAATTGATTACAGCAGAAGTGAAAGCCGCCCCAGGAAGAAGTTAAAAATGCTATCAATGAGATCCAATCTAATCTAAAATGCTCTAAAAGCTAGGGTAACCGAGGTGGAAGATAGAATTAGTGAACTAGAGGACAAATTGATGGAGAAAAAGGATCAGGAGGAGGCCTGGAACAAATAGCTTAGAAGCCATGAAAACAGAATTAGGGAATAAATGACGTTATGAAACATTCCAATGTCAGAATTATTGGGATCCCTGAGGGGGAAGAGAAAGAAAACAGACTAGAAGATATAGTTGAACAAATTCTCCATGAAAATTTTCCCAGTGTGGGGAATGGAACCAGTGTTCGTGTGCTAGAGGTAGAAAGATCACCTCCAAGATCAATAAATCTAGAAAGACCTCGAGGCACTTGATTGTAAGACTGACGAATCATAATTTTAGACAAGAGTTTTTGAGGGCAGCTAAGGGGAAGAGATTCTTTACATACAAAGGAAGGTCCATCAGAATAACATCAGACCTGTCCACGAAACTTAGCAAGCCAGAAAGGGCTGGCAAGACATATTCAGGGCACTAAATGAGAAGAACATGCAGCCAAGAATACTTTATCCAGCAAGACTGACATTCAAAATGGATGGTAAGATAAAGAGCTTCCAAGACTGGCAAGGTTTAAAAGAGTATGTGGCCACCAAGCCAACACTACAAGAAATATTAAGGGGAGTTCTATAAAAGAAGAAAGAACCAAAGAGTGTCATAGAACGGAAATTTATAGAGATAACCTATACAAACAAGGATTCACAGGCAACATGATGTCAATAAACACATATCTTTCAATAATCACTCTCAACATGATAATCATATGGCACATAAATGGCATAAAATGGCACAGGGTTGCAAACTGGATAAAACGACAGCACCCATCCATATACTACCTATAAGAGACACATTTGGAACCTAAGGACACATCTAGACTGAAAGTGAAGGGATGGAGAAGCATCTTTCATGCCAATGGGCCTCAAAAGAAAGCTGCGGTATGATTCTCATATCAGATAAATTAGATTTCAAACTAAAGACTGTAGTCAGAGATAAAGGAGGACACTACATCATTCTTAAAGGGTATATCCACCAAGAAGATCTAACAATTGTAAATATTTATGTCCCCAATACAGGAGCAGCCAACGACATAAGACAACTGTTAATAAGATACAGAGTCATATTGATATGAATACATTAATAGTAGGGGATCTTAACACCCCACCATCAGTAATAGACAGATCATCCAAGCAGAAAATCAATAACGAAACAAGAGCATTGAATGACACATTGGACCAGATGGACCTCATAGATATATAGAGAACATTCCACCCTAAAACAACAGAATACTCGTCCTTCTCGAGCAAACATGAACTTTCTTCAGAATAGACCACATGCTGGGTCACAAATCAGGACTCAACTGATACCAAAACACTGAGATTATTTCCTTCATATTCTCAGACCACAATGCTTTGAAACTGGAACTCAACCACAAGAAAAAGTATGGAAGGAATTCAAACACTTGGAAGCTAAAGACAACCCTGCTTAAGAATGTTTGGATCAACCAGGTAATCAAAGAAGAACTTAAACACTTCATGGAAACCAATGAGAATGAAGACACTTCCATCCAAAACCTATGGGATATAGCAAAGGTGGTCCTAAGGGGGAAATACATAGCCATCCAAGCTTCCCTCAAAAAAAATTGAAAAATCCAGAATACACAGCTCTCTTTACACCTTAAAGAACTGGAGAATCAACAACAAATTAAGCCAACCCCATGCACAAGAAGGGAAATAATCAAGATTAGAGCAGAGATCAATGAGATAGAAATTAGAGATACAGTAGAACACATCAACAAAACTAGAAGCTGGTTTTTTGAAAGAATCAATAAGATCAATAAACCACTAGCCAAACTAATCCAAAAGAAAAGAGAAAGGACCCAAATTAATAAAATTATGAATGCAAAGGGAGAGATCACAACTAACACCAAGGAAATAGAAATAATCATCAGAAATTATTATCAACAATTATATGCCAATAAGTTAAGCAACCTAGACAAAATGGATGCATCCTGGAAACATATAAACTTCCAAAACTGAATCAGGAAGAAATTGACAACCTGAATAGACCAATATCTAGTAACGAGATTGAAGCAGTGATCAAAAACCTCCCAAAAACAAGATCCTAGGACCTGACAGATTCCTTGAAGAATTCTATCAAACGTTCAAAAAAGAAATAATGCCTATTCTCCTGAAGCAGTTTCAAAAGATAGAAACAGAAGGAAAACATCCAGACTCTTTTTCTGAAGCCAGCATTACCTTGATCCCCAAACCAGGCAAACACCCCACCAAAAAGGAGAATTTCAGACCAATATCCCTGATGAATACGGAAGCCAAGATTCTCAACAAGATCCTAACTAACAGAATCCAACAGTACATTAAAAAGATTATCCACGGGGCCACCTGGGTGGTTCAGTGGGTTGGGCCTCTGCCTTCAGCTGGGGTCATGATCTCGGGGTCCTGGGGTCAAGTCTTACATCGGGCTCTCTTCTTGGCAGGGAGCCTTCTTCCCCCTCTCTCTCTGCCTGCCTCTTTGCCTACTTGTGATCTCTCTCTCTCTCTCTGTCAAATAAATAAATAAAATTTTAAAAATGGAGAAAAAGAAAAGATTATCCACCATGACCAGGTAGGATTTATCCATGGAATGAAGGGTGGTTCAACATTCTTAAATCAATCAATGTGATAGAACAAATCAATAAGAGAAGAGAGAAAAACCACATGGTCCTCTCAATTGACGCCAAAAAACATTTGATAAGATATAGCATCCATTCCTGATTAAAACAATTCAAAGTATAGGGATAGAGGGAACATTTCTCAACTTCATAAAATCTATCTATGAAAAACACACAGCGAATATCATTCTCAGTGGGGAAAAGCTGACAGCCTTCCCTTTGAGGTCAGAAACACAACAAGGATGTCCACTCTAGTCACTGTTGTTCAACATAGTACTAGAAGTCCTAGCAACAGCAATCAGACAACAAAAAGAAATAAAAAGTATTCAAATTGTCAAAGAAGAAGTAAAACTCTCTCTTTTGCAGATGACATGATACTTTATATGGAAAACCCAAAAGACTCCACCCCCAAACTAGAACTCATACAATTCAGTAATGTGGCAGGATACAAAATCAATGTACAGAAATCAGTTGCTTTCTTATACACTAACAGTGAAAAAATAGAACGGGAAATTAGACAATTGATTCCATTTACTAGCACCAAGAACCATTAAGATACCTGGGAGTAAACCTAACCAAAGAGGTAAAGGATCTGTATTTGAAGAACTATGGAACACTCATGAAAGAAATTGAAGAAGACACAAAAAGATGGAAGAGCATTCCATGCTCATGGATCAGAAGAATAAACATTGTTAAAATGTCTGTGCTGTCTAGAGCCATCTATACATTCAATGCCATCCCAATCAAAATTCCACTGGTATTTTTCAAAGACCTGGAACAAACAATCTTGAAATTTGCATGGAATCAAAGAGACCCCAAATTGCTAATGAAATGTTGAAAAAGAAAAACAAAACTGGAGGCATCACATTGCCTGATTTCAAGCTTTACTACAAAGCTATGATCACCAAGACAGCATGGTACTGGCACAAAAATAGACACATAGACTAGTGAAACAGAGTAGAGAGCCCAGATATGGACCCCCAACTCTATGGTCAAATAATCTTTGGCAAAGCAGGAGAAAATATACCGTGGAAAAGACAGTCTCTTCAATTAATGGTGCTGGGAAAAGTAGACAGCTCTGTGTAGAAGAATGAAACTTGACCATTATCTTACACCATATGCAAAGATAAACTCAAAAGGGATAAAAGACCTCAACATGAGGCAGTAATCCATCAGAATCATAGAGGAAAACAGGGGCAGTAACCTCTTTGACATCAGCCACAGCAACTTCTTTCAAGATATGTCTCCAAAGGCAAAGGAAACAAAAGCGGAAATGAACTTTTGGGACTCCATCAAGATCAAAAGCTTCTGCACAGCAAAGGAAACAGTCAATGAAACAAAGAGGCAACCCATGGAATGGGAGAAGATATTTGCAAATGACACTGCGGACAAAGGGCTGATATCCAAGATCTATAAAGAACTCCTCAAATTCAACACACACAAAACAGATAATCACATCAAAAAATGGGCAGAAGACATGAATAGACACTTCTCCAAAGAAGACATACAAATGGCTAACAGACACATGAAAAAATGTTCATCATCACTAGCCATCAGGGAGATTCAAATCAAAACCACATTGAGATACCACCTTACACCAGTTAGAATGGCCAAAATTAGCAAGACAGGAAACAACATGTGTTGGAGGGGATGTGGAGAAAGGGGAACCCTCTTACACGTTGGTGGGAATGCAAGTTGGTGCTGCCACTTTGGAGAACAGTGTGGAGATTCTTTAAGAAATGAAAAATAGAGCTACCCTATTACCCTGCAGTTGCACTACTGGGTATTTACCCCAAAGATACAGATGTAGTGATAAGAAGGGCCACATGTACCCCAATGTCCATACCAGCAATGGCCACAGCCACCAAACTGTTTAGAAAGAACCAAGATGCCCTTCAACGGACAAATGGATAAAGAAGATACTGTCCATATATACAATGGAGTATTATGCCTCCATCAGAAAGGATGAATACTCAACTTTTGTATCAACATGGACATGACTGGAAGAGATAATGGTGAGTGAAATAAGTCAAGCAGAGAGAGTCAATCATATGGTTTCACTTACTTGTGGAGCATAAGGAATAACACGGAAGACATTGGGAGATGGAAAAGAGAAGTGAGTTGGGGGAAATTGGACGGGGAGACAAACCATGAGAGACTGTGGACTCTGAGAAACAAACTGAGGGTTTTGGAGGGGGTTGGGGGGATGAGCCTGGTGTTGGGTATTATGGAGGGCACATCTTGCATGGAGCACTGGATGTGGTGCATAAACAATTGGAACACTGAAAAAAATTAAATTAAATTAAATTAAATTAAAAGAAAAAAAAGTTGAAAATAGAGCTACCCTATGATCCAGCAATCACACTACTGGGTATTTTCCCTAAAGATACAAATATAGTGATCTAAAGGGGCACATGCCCCTGAATGTTTATAGCAGCAATGTCCACAATAGCCAAATTATGGAAAGAGCCTAGATGTCCATCAATAGATGAATGGATAAAGAAGATGTGGTATATATATACAGTGCAATACTATGCGGCCATCAAAAAAAGAAAAATTCCTGCCATTTGCAATGATGTGGCTGGAACTAGAGGATATTATGCTAAGGGAAATAAGTCAATCAGAGAAAGACAATCATCATGTGATACCTCTGATATGAGGAATTTGAGAGGCAGGGCAGGGGTCCATGTGGGGAAGGGAGGGAAAAATGAAACAAGATGGGACTGGGGAGGTAGACAAACCATAAGAGATTCTTATCTCAAACTGAAACAAACTGAGGGTTGCTGGTGGGGGTGGTGGGCAAGGAGGGATGGATCGGGCAGCTAGGTGATGGACATTGGGGAGGATATATGCTATGGTGAGTACTGTGAATTGTGTAAGACTGATGATTCACAGACCTGTACCCCTGAAAGAAATATATGTTAATTTAAAAAAAAAAAAATTAAGTCCTGAGCCTGGATTGTTGGACAGAATTATCCAGTAACATTTTCTGTTTTATTTAAGTCAGCTTGAATTAGATCTAATTATTGAATTAGATCATTTTGATTATAATCAAAAGAGTCTGAACCCACATTAGGTACTTTTGTCTTTATCCCAGGAACACCAGGGAGACCTTGAAGGGTTTGAAGCAGGGGATGAAAATGAGTACATTTGTATTTCGGAAGATCCTTTAGCTGTTGTGAGGGAATGGGTTACAGAAGCTTTAGGCTGAAGGATAGAGAAGGGTTAAGATGGTTTCCTAGGAGTCCAGGTGAGAGCAGATGGTGACTGGGACTAAAGTCAGGTAAAAAGAAGGCCCACTTTGAGCCATCACTTAACAGAAATAAAACATATACTGGAAGAAAGGGACATTATAGGCATATCAATTCTGCTTTGTTGCCTGTAAACCAAGGCACACAGCCCATTGGCAGACTCACAGACGCCGCATTGCTGGTAATGCTGTCCAGCACTGCTGGGTGGCCCTTGCCCACCCTTACCTCTCTAATTTCTCTTTTCCTCACATCTCTAGTTTTGAATAAGCTTCTTCTCCCACCTAACATTGGCATAAACCCTCAGACTTCTCCCCGCTTTTTTTTTTTATTTTTTTTATTTAAAGCCCTCAACTTACACAAGGCTCTTGACTCTCTCAAGTCTTGGTGCCAGATCTTTACATCTTCTGTATCAAAATTTGACAGCACTGTACTAAGGCTAATTCTAGGAAACAACAAATTTGGCTAAGAGCAAATGTGGTTCATCAGAGTATTTTAGTAACAGTGAAAACTTCCACCAATAAGAGAATTATTACCTGAATGTGGTAATTTGTGATAGTATGAAAACTTTAAAGTGATCATTGAAAATATCTTAGGAAGATACAAATTCTTTTAAAGCGATATATATTCTATGCCCAACCTATTTAATCAAGATAAAAATTTATATAAAAACTACGTGAATATACATAAAGCGACAGTACCTGTGTTTAAAAATGTTTGCATGACTTGGACTATCTTTTCCCTCTGATTTCAGAGCTTGCTCAGATTTTATTTTACTTTTAAAAATTTGCACAAAAGAGAAAGAAAGAATAGTACAGTCTAATCCTCCAATTAGTCCCATTGGTAATCTGTCCAACACCAGTTTTATAAAGAAGTATTGAATTTATTTTTTTTAAGATTTTATTTATTTGACACAGAGATAGTGAAAGAAACAGTACAAGCAGGGTGAGTGGCAGGCAAGCAGGTAGATGGAAAGGGAGAAGCAGGCTCCCTGCTGAGCAAGGAGCACGATGTGGGGCTCAATCCCAGGACTCTGGGATAATGACATGAGCCGAAGGCAGAGGCTTAACCGACTGAGCCACCAAAGCACCCCAGATGTATTGAATTTAGACATCACATTGCACTTGCTACTAAAGCTGTGACCACTTTATGGATTTGGGAAGCAGCATCCTGGGAGAGTAATATTAATGGAAATGCTAGAAGGGTACACAATGCCATATCTGCTGTTCTGAGATCCAAATAGCTATAAAAAACAAAAAACTTCTCGTAAAACATTTGATGGCAAAACCTGACCTAAACTGACATGAGGCAACGTTACCACTTAGTGTGAATATTCATCCATTTCCTTGCAGAAAGATGAGTGTGTGTGATTACAGGGTTCTTTCCAGTCCCTAATGTGTTGTGTGATAGGCAATCTATGCACCATATTATTTTTCTAAAATCCAAAAGTTCAGCTACACCTCTGGCCTCAGGGTTTCCTGTAAAACATTATGGAACGTGTTCTTCTTCAGGTTTAATGGTATGGAAATAACAATAACTCTCTTAATCATAATATGACTATAGTGTCCAGGGCTTCTATTTCAATCTATACTATGTACCAGATAACTCTTCATGACAACTTCTCAGTGTGCTCTTTTTTAAGATTTATTTATTTATTTGAGGGAAAGAGTGAGCGGTGGGGGTTGGGCGGAGGACAGAGGGAGAGAGAAAATTCTTAGGCAGACTCTCCACTGAACATGGAGCCCAACATGGGACTCAATCTCAGGACCCTGAGGTCATGACTTGAGCAGAAATCAAGAGCCAGACACTTAACAGAAAGGGCCCCTTTCTTGATGTACTCTTAATTCATTTCATCCTCACAACAACACTGTGAAGAAGTCTTTACTATCCCAGCTCTATAGCTGAAGAAAGTGATGTTCACAGTCACACAATGGCCAGCTTTGAAGTTGGCCCTTGTGAGGTTTCTCTGGGCTACTTCGGCAATAAAGATTACTTTACTCCCCAACTAATTCTGCTGCAGTGATTAACTGTACTTCCATTCCCACCACTCCTTGCTCAGGCCAACTCCATTCCTGCCTCTCTTCTCTCTCCATTAGCCCTGATTTAGATCAGGCAAGTGATTCACCTCATAAACTGACCACTCTTTAAAGCAATTGATGTTAAATATTCTGGTTGTTTCTGCTTTGCTGGGAGAGAAAACTATGATTTACAAAGCTATTTCCGCATGTCAGACACACTTGTTTGGCATATGGCACCTTCTTTCATCTTCCCAACAGGGACTGAGGTAGATTTTATTATTTTAGTTTTCAGATGTCAACTGATCATGAGGATGATCTCAAAGTTGTTCCAAAAGGAACTACTATTTATTGAGTGACAGCATCATGCAGGGCAGTGTCTACCAAAGTAATTCATGGATGCATGTCATCCAAATCATGGAGATCCCTAGCCCCCTCTCTAGCCCAACCCAAACACAATATCTAGAGGTTGAACCCTAGAATCTTCCCCTAGATAATTCTGATGCTAGAAAGTTTGAGGCTGGCCTGGTGGAATAGGTGTGGGCTTTGAAACAGAAACACTCCCCCAGCAGGCAAGCCCACACTCCATCACATCCCAGCTGTGTGACCTTGGCTAAGTTTCTTCCCTTCTCTGAGCCTGTCTCCTTATGTATAAGGTGATGCTACTCGCCTTCCTTGCCTCATAAATTATGGAGAGTAAACAAGGCACCATATGTAATGTTTGCAGCACGTGATAAGATAGATATTTAATAGATATTATTGAAAACAATGGATAGAGTTAATAAAGGATGAACAAACTAAAATCTATTTCACTCTTCTGTCGCATTTCACTAGCTATGTTACTTTGCCTGAGTCTTTTTCTAAAATTTCCCCTGGTGTCTATTTGTTGACTTAACTTGGAGGAGACCCACTTAGAGACTTATTATCTCTCTTGTACATTTAATGCTCCTTTATTTGAGCTTGGATCTGAGTTCACACAAAAACATTATCAAGTGAGATCAGAGAGGATGTTTGCCGGCACTGATGGTGCCAGGCAGCATTTCTAAGCCTTGCTCACAGTGATGAGACACTCACAAGAAAACCCTGAAGCTAGCCCTCCCTCGGTCTCACCTGTTTATAATGTCACTTTGAGCATAAAACGCCCTTGTCATAGCAATCAGAGGCGAGCCCCTTACACTGAGGTAGCCCCTATTTTAGAATGTCCTTGGTCAGAAAAATGCCAAGTTCTGGGCCCCAGGAAAAGTTGTTTCTGCTGACTTAGATAATTTCTAAAGCTTCTTTTGGCTACCTTTAGAAGTAGATAGTCTATTCCAAAATGCCTTCCATTTAATTCATGTAGTAAACAAATATGGCATCCCATCCATTCACCGTTGTCATATAATGAGCTAGTATAATGATCCCATTTCTCAGAGAGGAGAATTGAGGTAGTGTCTCAAGACCCAACCCTCCACAAGTTTGCAGGCCTCATATCCTTGGTTCCTGAACCATCTGCGTATATGTAAGCCTTAGCATTTTATTTGCTTGAAAATTTTGTTGACAAGAAAATTCACAACTTCTATTACTTAGAAATTTTTTAACTCATTTTTTAGAGTATAGATTTTGTCAGGATACAATTTCATTCCTGCTACTATTGAAATGGTAAATGCCTCCACTTGTGTGTTCAGAGGTTGGGGCTAAACGTCCCTATGGATAGACCTAATTCAATACACAATCTGTGAATAACTGTTCTCAGAAATTCAGGCTGGAACTATTACAAGAAGCTAGTATTTCAGATCCTCTGCCCCTGACTCGGTCTCTAGATTAGACCCTCGAGACTCTGCTTCTCAGAGCCTTCTTTTGTTATTATGTCAATACAATATGCATAACAAATACCCCCGAACATAATATGGGGGGAACATCGAAAGAAGCTGAATAAACAGTTTGATCCATCTTATTTAGAAGACTGGGAGATGTGGCTTTTTTTTAAAGAAAGCACAAGGTGCAGGGTCTAAAATGCCTGGGTTTGACCAGTAGCCCCCGTCCGCCTCCTGCATCTCCTCACTGCAGAACCGGAGCAGCTCTGGTTTACCCCCTTGTTAAAAACAAGACAAGAGGCCCCAAATGGAGTGTCTTATGCCAAGAGTCACACTACAAAAGTGGAACTTAACTGTAGTGCAGTTTCAGCTTTTCCACAACTGGTGTCTTTTTTTTTTTTTTTTTTCTTTTTAATTACTTTAGAGACACAGCAAGAGCATGCCTGCAAGCAGGGGAAGGGACAAAGGGAGAGGGAGAGAGAGAGGATCTCAAGCAGACTCCCTGCAGAGCACGGAGCTCAACCTGGGGCTCCATCTCACAACCAGAGATCATGACCCGAGCCGAAATCAAGAGTCGGATACATAACTGACTGACTGACCACCCAGGCGTCCCCCACCCCAACCAAAAGGAATCGTAAACCAGTTGATCAGAAATCACCTGATCAGCACTAGCTAAGTCATCTGCCTAATAGGCCCCTGCCATCCGTGAAGGAAAGTTAACTTTGCAATGACCAACCTGCCTTTTTTGTCGCTATAACTTTCTTGTTCCTGCTTCCTTCTGCCTATTAAAGTCTTACATTTTGTACAGCTCCTCATAGCTCTGTTTATCTGTTGGAACAGATGCTGCCCGATTCAGATTGATTTTTGTTCAAATAAATTCTTGGGGCGCCTGGGTGGCTTAGTTGGTTAAGCATCTGCCTTCGGCTCAGGTCATGATCCCAGGGTCCTGGGATCAAGCCCCACATTGGGCTCCTTGCTCAGCAGAGAGCCTGCTTCTCCCTCTGCCCACTGCTCCCCCTGCTTGTGCTCTCTCTTGCTATCTCTGTCACTCAAATAAGTAAACAAAATGCTTAAAATACATAAATAAATTCTTAATATTTTTAATATGCCTCAGTTTACCTTTTAACACCCTTTATGGAATGGTCACACTATTACCTTCATCAAAGGCTTCCTGGAAGGAACAAATAAGACAGTGTATATGGTATATATTTACATACGATGTGTGCTCTGTATGTTTATTTTGTTTCTGAGTCCCTTTCCTTCCTCAGTCTGGAACCTGAGTTTCCCAGCCTACAAACTGCTGAGGAATGTGTTAGCTGAGAGCCTGAGCTAGGACCTTGAATAACCCAAGTTTACTTCCATGTCGGCCACCTACTTGCTGTGTGATTTTAGACAAGTTAACTCACCTCTCTGTGCTTTGGTTTCCTGACTTGTAAAATGGAGAAATAACAGTAACTCCTTCACAGGGTTGTTGGAAGAACTCAGTGCATTAGCACATCACAGAACAAGTACCTTAATGAGTGTTAACTATCATCACTATCATCCACATCACTTGCTACATTGAACATTTTTATACTTTTGAAAGTTGCATTTAGTTCAATAGACCACTACTGTGATATTTAACAAAGTATTGCTTTAGTGTACCTTTGTTTCAAATACCCAAAAGGTTTTAAATTATAGTTGTGAATTACCCACTGAAAGGATCTACTTGATTATTTATAAACTCCAAAGCAATTCATAACATTTTTTACAAACCTGTCCCCTTCATCCAAATTTCCAACCCGCAGAGTACAGACTGTGTTTAAAACAACCCAACATAAAACAAAGATGTTTTGACACTACTGTTTAGTTGTATCATGGAGAAGATAGGAAAACGTTCTGTTTGGTCAATGCCTTGAGGACTGAAGATACTCTGCAGACTTCTGAATTTTCCCACCATAATCTCAGGGCTAATACAATCATTTTTCTATGTGGATTCTGCATTGAGTAAGGATTTAAAAGGAGACAGCGCTTTGCAGGCCTTCTTGTCTCCCCGGGCTCAACCTGAGCTTTGCCCTTTATTAACAGCGATTTCATTGTTGATACGCAGGCAAAGAGATGCAAAGTTCAGGCTTTTTCAAAAGGCTAAACCAGCATCTGGGCCTGCAGTGGTCTCCCCTGTGTGATAACTATGTGGGGTTTCAGCAGTTTTTTCGTTGCTTGGTATTTACAGTGTCGGGCACATGAAGGACGGGGCGGTGAGCCAAGCAGACTTGGGGGAGCGTGTGTCACCCTAATGCCACGGCCCCAGAGGAATTGTCCGACAACTTTTGCTGCCGAGGGTCCAGCCCTGCCCCATGTTCCCTCCCTGTTTCTTAACTCAGAGTGACCAGCTATGGCTTAAATTCTGAGACTGCCCCAGCATCTTTCCTATCCATTCTTCCTTTTTTCTTAAGTTAAACAATGATCATTTCTATTGGTAGCAACAAATATAATCTTAATAAATACGTTCATTGATCACTTAATGTACATCTCACTGTACTTTTCATTTCTTCATTTCCACCGCATAGCACTATTTTACCAGCCTATTTTAGAGATGGGAAAACCAAGGCAGAGAGAGGTTATGTTACTTTCCTAAAGTCACACAGCTAAGTGGCGAAAAAGCTGTACTTGAATCCAAGTAAACTAGTTCAAATGTCCTTGTGATACACTCCCAGGCTGGGCCCCTTTAGAAGTTGTCTCTAGGAGAAAAAGCAGTTTTAGCACATGTATTATGCCCAGAATGACAGGAGAAATTAAAACAACCAGGACGAGAATGGGGTGCCAGGTCTCACTTAAGCAAGACTGAAAAGATATTATTTTCATTGATTAAAACACAAAAATAAGAAAGTGCTTTATAGGTAAGTGAACATGTCCACAGACATAATTCAGGCAGAAATGCAGAAATGCAGAAATGCAGCCACTGTCCACTAGCGGAATCACAGGGAATGTATCCAAAGTAACAACATAGCTCAAAATTCCACGTATGGCAGTGAGAACAGAAAGCAGGGAGAAAGCAGGGACCCGTAAGCTGCCTCTTCACCTCCACTCCCTACTCCCCCCTCACTCCCGGAGGAAGCTCCAGCCTCCCAAGTCACACCTCCCTCTCCCTGTGGGCTTCCTCACTGCCTTGATGTTCCAAATCGCTGTTACTTTTTCTATTTCTGAGCCTGTCCTTTCCCTAATGAATCTAGGCTCCAGGTCACCTCTGCAGAAGGCAGGTACACTTGGAGAGGCTGGGAATGCCGTTACCCTCTCCCCCTCAACCCTCCCCAGTAGGGCTTCTATGCAGACAGAGTAAAAACATGGACCATGACCGTAACTCTCATTTCCTACGTGTCTCTCATGTGTGGGTGCTGTGTGGAGCTCTTCCTTGAGCCATCGTGGCTCAGCCACCCCCTGTCCTGTCAGGAGGGCATCATTGCTCCCATTTTAGAAATGCAGGAGCTGAGAATAAAAGTGATGTAAGTCACTGGCCCAAAGGTGGGGCAGCCAGGATTTCTTGGCTTACAGGTCACAGAAACCCGCTCTGGCCAACAAGCAAAAAGAAGACTATGTTGACAGGATGTCAGCGGCTCTCTGCATTCAGAGAAACAGAAAACGAAACAAGAACAAGACAAGTCCCAGCATCAGGAATTACATAAACATCTTGTGTGATAGTTCCAAAGGGATGGATGGGCTCTACCATTTTTGTCAGGTCCTACTCAAGACACCGATGCTAGGAGAGTCGTAGTCCTAGGCTAGGAAAGGGCAGCACACCTAGACTGATATTCCCACCTTCCCACAAAGAAGGAAAGATATTCCCTCCCAAAAGAGATCCTGCACTGTTAGGAAGGAGGATGAGCAAAAACTACCATCTGTATCTTTGATATTCTGAAGTGGCAGAAACAGGATTCAAACCCAGGTTCCTCAGACAGTAAAGTCATAGCACTCTTCTTGATGTTTGTGGAGGAAAGGGAAGGTGGGTGAAGATAACCAATGAGAGTTTCTTGGGGCTCAACATCTTTAACTACACTGACAAGGAACAGAGCCCAGTGCGGGACACAGAGGAGGAGCTGGGTAAGTTCTTGCTGCATAAATAAATCAAAAAGATGCATAAGAAAGCCAGGGAGGCTGGCATTCTGATTCTGATTCTGATTCTCCCTATTTCCCACCCTGGGGAGAACAGGCACCTGTTTGTTATCCTGAACGCTTATCTGTCTGAACCATGCACTGCTTGAGGGTCAGAGTGGAATTAAAAAGCTGAGCCCTCCTTTTCTTTATGAAACCAAGACATGATCAGCCTGGCCTCCACGGAACTGGGCAGCAAGCAGTCTATCTGATGTTCATGCATCTAGGCAGACACACACAAAGAATCTTCTTTGGTGGGGGAAAGAAGGTAAACCATAGTGCCCACATACTGCCTCCCTGATATCAGAGGAAGCTGCGTGTTTCGTAGAGAAAGGGCTATGAACCTGGCATGGTATGGTCTCTCCTTAATTCAAAATTTCAGAGCCTGAAAGACTCAGATCTAAAGGGGTATGCTGTTTTAGTGAAAGAGAGAAGAAAGGAAGATCATATAATTGGGGGTCAGGAGGAGAATGCCTTCTCATGCTGCTAGTTTTCTCTCTTGGATCTTCCTTGGCCCTGGAAATCTAGGAGGGGACTTTTCATCTCTAAAAGACTACTTGGGTTTAATGTTAAAAAAATAATAATAATAATAAACACTGTGGGAGCCATACCTTTTCTGTTGACTTCATTGATCCTGTGACCAATGGCATCCATGGGATCATACATCACTGGAGCTGGAACAAGTTGATGTTCTTTTAGGTGCACAATGAGACCTCAGCTCTAAGATGGAGAGGCTGGAAAAACCACTAAGTTCATTTCTGTCATTTGCAAGGTCAAGCTCCACCAGTGAGAGCTCAAAATAGTTTGTCGCTAAAAGAGTAAGTAAGCTGCTCAAATGAACAAAGATGAAGGAGACCCCAGAAATCACCAGCTCCTGTCAGAGAAGCCGAATGCTTACCTAGTGGAAAATGGAACGTTTTAAAGCGCCCACCGTATTCTTGTAACAAATCCAAAACAAAACTCATATGAAATATTTTATTTTTATGACAATCATTCAAAGCTTAATACGCTTTTTTGGAGTCCTTAACACAGAGCCTCAGAGAAACAATCTAGACTTTCTTTTTCTTGTGAATTAAAAAGTACATTATGACTGCTCACAGAGCAGAGCAAAGACAATAGTGCTCAATAACCTTGAACCATGTTTCGACGTCACAAGTTTCCCAGCTGTCTTCTAATAATGAGAACTATAGGCAGGGAGAATCTATCACTTGGATAATCCAAAGATTGTTACAATTTTTTCAGCAGCACGCTTTAAACTGTGATTACATCACAAGGGGTGTGCTGATGGAGTTAAGTGCCATAGACACAATGACTAAGCCTCATTATGGTCCAATTAGGGAAAAACTGGAGAACTTCCCAGGGTCCCATGGTTCATGAGATGCTCAGCTTCTTACTCTTTCTTCCTACATGCAAGACATAGACAATATCACAGCTCAGAGTAATTCAAAGCACAACTTTGGGCAGAAATGCCTCTCTCTTCACCTTCAACTGTTTCTTTCAAAGTTTGGAATGACAGGGATATCCATGAGCAGTTTTCATTTAAAAGAAATTTTCAGGGCTGCCTGGGTGGTTCAGTTCGTTAAGTGGCTGCCTTCAGCTCAGATCATGATCCCAAAGTCCTGGGATCAAGCCCCACGTCCCGGCTCCCTGAGCAGGGAACCACCTTCTCCCTCTCTCTCAGCCCCTCCCCCTGCTAATGTTTTCTCTCTCTCTCTCTAATAAACAAAATATTTATTTTAAAAAAAAGGAATCTTGGGCTGACTTCTTAGATGCCTGCTTTCTATTTTATACCTAACTCTGGGAGCTTTGAACATAATAACTTCTTGTTAAATTACCTCTGAAATAGAGAAAATAAGTTTTAGACAACAATAACAAAAACTGAGTTACACTTAAGAACTGTCTTAACTAACCTAACATAGGCTCATTTAATCATTGAGCTTTAAGATAAAAAAAAAAAAAAATCCAGCTACACAAGATTCAGGAATCCATTTATTCCACACACACTTGGTGAGCACATGTTATGACCCAGGCTTTTGGCCACCAGGCACTGGGGACATAGTGACAGACAGGACAGTCTCTGCCTTCATAGGCTTCCTCTCAGGAAGGCAGAAAATGGACGTTATCAATCAACAAATGCCACATTTCAGGTCTTGAGAAGAGTACTAAAGAAAACAAAACAGATTAGCATGATAAAGCATATATTCTTTGATGCATGCCTTTTAGCATCTGTACTTTGATGAAACAAATCTTGGCTTTATTTTTCATGCTGCTTTCCACTGGTATTTCCCTCTTCTGTCATTTTAGCCCTTTGTTTTGCTTTTCTGAGCTGAATAGATCAACAATGACTGTATTTCTTCTGGGATGGACTGCCTGACTCTAAATTGATCTCAAAGCACTTTGGTACTTTTTTTTTTTTTAAGATTTTATTTATTTATTTATTTGACAGACAGAGATCACAAGTAGGCAGAGAGGCAGGAAGAGAGAGAGAGGAGGAAGCAGGCTCCCCACTGAGCAGAGAGCCTGATGCAGGGCTCGATCCCAGGACCCTGGGATCATGACCAGAGCCAAAGGCAGAGGCTTAACCCACTGAGCCACTCAGGTGCCCTGCTTTGGTACCTTTTATTCCAGGGTTTATTTTTTAGTAAACTAAGAGTTTTTGAGTCAATGATTCTATGATGTTGTTCTATGTTCTATGTTCTTGATTCTTGATTGCAAGCTTTGCTTTTGTAAATACTACAACACACCAAGAAAAAATCCATTTTCATTAAGTTGCCTGGGAAGATACAAATATATGTTTTCAATAATTCTAATATATTTTGGATATTTTGCTTAAAGCACTTCATACAAAGTCACAAAGTCAGGAAAATGAAAAAGCAAAATAGTGGCAGAGAAATGAATTATAATCCTAGCTAATGAACTGGATTTAGCATTGGACACATCAAGTATGAAGGGTGTCTCTGAGTCATGACAGACTCCATTTCTTTCCCTTAGTGACAATATCCTTTCCTGACTGGCAGTTCTTACCAAAATCATTTCTTCTATTGACATAAACTCTTCAAGTTCCTTAATGCACTTGACTAATGAAAAGTAACTCTTTTTTTATTTTTTTAAGATTTTATTTATTTATCTGACAGACGGAGATCACAAGCAGGCAGAGAGGCAGGCAGATAGAGAGAGAGGAGGAAGCAGGTTCCCTGCTGAGCAGAGAGCCCGATGTGGAGCTAGATCCCAGGATCCTGGGATCATGACCAGAGCCGAAGGCAGACGTTTTAACCCACTGAGCCACCCAGGTGTCCCATGAAAAGTAACTCTTAAAAAAACAAAACAAAGTAACTCTTAATTATTGTTACTACTGGCAACAAGGGAATTCTGGGAAAGGAAAATTCAGTCATAATCCACAAACCTAACTCACCCTGAGACTCCATCACCACCAACTCTTTGACTAGAGTTGACAAAAAAACTAAGGGAATGCATATTCCCTGTGTAGGGGCCTGGTTAGCCAGAGGGAGCCGTTTGGTTGTAAATTTAGATTGACCCCGCCCCTCCCAGAGGAACTTACTTGCAAACCCCGCATATAGGGGCGGGCCAGGCCGGATGGAGACATCCAATCAGTGGGGTGCACATATATTTACTGTGATGAATTGAAATTCAGTTGGTCACCCATATTGCTCACCGAGCATGACTGTCCAGTTTTCCCTGTGTGTTGCAATCTCATTGGCCACCTGTGTGTAGGCCAGGCTCAACCACCTCTATAAAGGTTAGTCTGTGAGGCTGGATGGGGGGAGTAGGGAGTAGTAGTCAGCATTGGGGTAGTCCTTGGGGTAGTCGTTGGGTGATAGTCGTTGGGGAGCGGCCTCGTCAGAGCAGCATCATGGGGAGCAGAGTCTGCGTTGTCGGGGTTGTCGACCTCGTCGTCGTTGCCTCTTCATTGTAGGGAGCGGCCTCCCCGGGGAGCAGCGTCCTCGGGGTCATTGTCCTCGTTGTTGTTGCCTCTTTGTAAGAGACAGCCCCTACCAGTTGGTTTGATTTTCGATGCTTGATGCGAAATAAAACTTTGCTTGACTTTCGCATTGCATCAGTCTCGTTCCTTTGATCATGGACCCTAACACCATTTCCTTTCCTTTGAGTTGCAGGGTCATAAAAATACTCCAGGCAGTGAAATGTCCTAGAGGCAGACAGAAGAAAACAAGAGAAGAAAAATCTCTGGATAATTCACCAGCTGCATAACCAATCCTCAGATTAGAGATGATTGTATCGTCACAGCCTGAAGGACTACTACTTTACCAAAACAAAAACAAACAAACAAAAAAACAACAAAACAAAACAAAACACTAGAACTTTCCAAAAAGCAAATTGGATTGCTGTGCCAGTAGAAAGAAAATAGAGTTCAGTCTTCCTAAAATCCCCATCTCTAGGTGAAACCGTTTAGTCTCATTTCCATAGCACTGGATGGCTAGGGAGAAAGAGAGAGTCACAGAAAGAGGGAAGATCAAAGTCAGGCTAAGGAGACCTAGAGAAACAAGTCTCAGAGTGGAATAGAAGTGGCTACTTTCTGCAGGAAAATGACTCCTAATGACATCAGCAATATTCGGATTCTTCAGTCCAACAGAAAATGGTATTCTCCGTTATGACATAAATAGGAAGGAAGACACAGTTACCTCTCAATTGGGGTGACTAAATATGGACTGTGTATTAAGCGGCATTAGACAATCACCTTTGATTTTCTTAGATGTTATCTTGGCAGGCTGGCTATGAGAAAGTTTGTCCTTGTTTTAGAGAGCTGTGTGCTGAAGTATTTAGGGGTAAAGGGTCATGATGTCTGACATTTACATTTAAATGGCTCAGTGGAAATAAAATATGTGTCACACAAAGTAAATATGACCACATGATAATGCTGTTGAACAAAAGGTGTGTTTGTGGGTTGTATTCTATCCCTTTGACTTCTCTATATGTTCGAAAATTCTCATACGAAAAAATTGGAAAAACTGCAATAGAAAAATGATACTGTGGCCTCTGGCTGAATGAGAAGGACAAATATACAATGAATTATAAAACAAGATAGAGGAAATAAATGTCAAAACACAACTTTGGATTTTTGATTGTTCATTTCAGTATTATCTGAGCTAAAGAGGACAGTGACTACCTCTGACTTGGGGGGAGACAGAAGCCTTCACAAAGGAATTACGGTTTTTTTTACCTTTAAAAAATGAAAATACTTTAAGAGGCAGTCAAAGGTGAGAAGTACACTCCTCCAGAGGGGCAGCATTTGGAAAGGCAGAAAGTTATCACATAGGTGATATGTTTGGGGAATGGCAAGGGTGAATGGAAGCTGAGTGTGCATGGAGGTGAAGTCATGGGGCTGAGGAGGTTGAGCACGAGCCTCACCTGAGAGGGGCCCTGAAGCATCCTGAGTGTCCTAATCATGACCGTGGACTTTGTATACTGGGTATGGAGAGACCCTTAAAGTTCGCTCAGTGTGTTTGCTAGTTTCCAGCAGAAGAGTGAGGCAATTATTCATATGTTTTCCCTTTAACATTGTGCTATATTTATATATAAGATATAGATCAAATTTTATATATTTATATATTATATATATTTTTAAAGATTTTATTTATTTATTTGACAGAAATCACAAGTAGGCAGAGAGGCAGGCAGAGAGAGAGGGGGAAGCAGCCTCCCTGCTGAGCAGAGAGCCAGATGTAGGGCTCAATCCCAGGACCTTGAGACCATGACCTGAGGGAAAGGCAGAGGCTTTAACCCACTGAGCCACCCAGGCACCCCTATAATATATATTTTATATGTAAAATATATATTCCTATATTTTTATCTTATTTACATATTTTATAAATATATATTATATATTTGATATGAAATTTTATATATAATATATAAATATGTGTTATATATTTATATATTTTATTTTATTTATATATTTATATTTATATATCTATATATCTATATATTTTATATAATTTTATACATATATTCATATATTATTTTATATATAATATATAATACATTATATATAATTCATGTATTATATATAGTTTACATTATATATAATACATATATAAATTATATATTATATATAATTATATAACTATATATAATTATATATTTTATTATTTATTATATTATATATTTATATTATATATATTTTTTATAAAATATATATTTTATTAATATATATTTTCTATTCATTATATAAATATATATTTTATATATAATATAATATATTTGCTCAGAGGCTGAGCAAATCGTTCAAAACCACAGAGGTAGCAAGTGGCAGAGTGAGGATTAAAACCTGGGCAGACTGACTCAGAACATTCTACAGTACAACCTCTCTTTGTAGAAGAAAATGGAATAGAAAGAGATAATGCTGTTCTAGAGAAGTCACTTAAGAAGCTTATCTGAGAAATGTTATTGAGCCTACAAAATTGTATACGTATTATCTGAATGTTTTAGGAGCACCTGGGTGGCTCAGTCAGTTAAGTGTTTGCCTTCGGCTCAAGTCATGATCCTGGGGTCCTGTGATCGAGTCCCACATTAGACTCCACATTCAGCAGGGAGCCTGCTTTTCCCTCTCCTGCTCCCCCTGCTTATGCTCTCTCTCTCTGTCAAATAAACGTATAAAACCTTTAAAAAATAATAATTTGAATGTTTTATTATATTGAAGTATGTAAATACTTATTTATAAGTAAGTAAATCATATAGAAGTATAGAAATATTATAGAAATAATATATAAATAGATATTATATTATGGAAGATTAAATTTATATATTTATATATAAATAAGAAGAGAGGGGAGTTATAAAAGTAACAATATACATCTATATCCCATGGAAGCAAAATAAGCAAAAAATTTTCTTCTCTAAAAGAAGAAAGGGAGCTAAGCCAAAAGATGTAGAATTTGAATCTGACCAGCCATAAAAACTTAAATAAAGTAAAACTATTCCTTCAGGCAATTGTCCAGCTCTAGCAACTTCAGGTTAATGAAGGCAACTGAATACGCCCACTTAACCCTACCCCACCTCCTCTCTATGATAGAGGCAATCATGAAATTCTCTATAGATGCAAATCTGCACTTGCAAACATTTCCTTTGGACTCAAGAAGACATGGTTATAGCAGATCTGAGCTAAAATATTCTTGCTATTGTGAGGGACAAAAACTTTGTCATTGTCTATGAGTTGATAGTAGGGAGGACACTCTTGACAAAGAAGCTTAGTTTCTTCTTTGGCATCATTGATTTTTTTTTTTTAAATATTAATATTTTTATCTCTCCTCGTCTTGTTCCCTTTCCCTTTCCAAAGTCAAGCAGGCAGAAGAATGTAGCCAATTGGAAAGAAGAGATTTGCAACACACTTCCTGCCTTGGCTTTTGGTTTCAAAATCTAAGGGGGAGGTTATTTCAAGTGCAATGGGAAAGGAAGAGAAGTCACAAAGAGTGAGATGGGCTCACAGGAGCATCTCCTGATCAGTGAGGAAGAGTGCTCTTCCTGATAGGCGGCAGGCAGACAGCAAAGCCTCAGGGGTATATCTCTGTGATGCTCCCAGGAAGACCATATCCTAAGCTGTGAGGCTCACAGCATTGTCAATATTCCCTTGCCACAAAACAGAAGGGTGGCAGGGCCACAAGACCTTAGGGGACCATGAGAATAGGGACAAAGAATACAAGAGGATGACTTCCCTCAATGACCTGGTACCACCTAAGACCTTGAAGCTTCAGTATGTGACCCTAGGGAGAGGAGGAGTCTCATGAAGGACTAAGGCTAAATTTCCTGCCAGCCAGGAAAAAGGGTATTGTGTTGATAGGAATGAAGGAAAGAAATGTGGTATTTCTTGCCTACTTGAGTTCGTGGACTGGGATTCCTATTGTTACAACTATAGTCTTTTTGAATGCAAATATTTTCAAAACCTCATAAGAGGTAAGGAAAAAAAACAATACCAGAGAACTATAATAACTTTCTTTTTCCTTCCCAATAGCCAAAAAAAAAAAAAAAAAAAAAAAAAAAGTGTGGGGATGGGGAGGAGAAAAAGAAGAAAAAAACATGGAAAAGCAAACACTACAATCAGAGCAAAGCACTGTAATCTAGCAGCAGTTGCCTATAGACAGTGATTTAAGGAAGAGCAGAAAGACACTGCAAACTGTTTTCCTATCTGGCCTACAACTGCATCATTAACAAGTATGCCAGATTTTTAAGCACTGTCTTCCAGTTTGCGCTCTTCCAAGTATAAATACTACCAAGGATAGTCGAGAATAGTAACATTCTCTTTTGTCTGTGACAAGAGAGTTAAATATTGTTGAAAGCAAAGTCTTGGAGTTCAGGGTCCCTGAAACAGGTCAGTGCAGAGCAGAACAAAGAATAGAATCAGGCAGCTTAAAGGTCAAGGAAAAATTAGAAAAATATTGTGAATCTGCCTAATGGTGGGGTTTTGCTCAGAGACCTCACCAAGGCTGAAGTGGCTTTGCCTCTCTTGACTCCCAACCATTCCCAGGCTGATGGGACATACTGAAAGGGAAGGGGGAAGCAGCTGGACTTCCTCCAGATATAAGAAAGGTAATAGGATCGATATAGAGTTTTGAAATCATCCTGTATCTTGTACCTGCACACACACGTGTAAACCCTCATGTTTTTTTGAGGAACATTGCAGCTTTTATGATCAACCCCTTTGCTGACCTCAGTGATCATTGAGGTCCCCACCAACCCTGAGATGTTTTTGTTAGGGGAACAGTTAATTACCAGTAAGTCAGAGATATTGCCAGGGTCAAGAAAAATGGACAGAAGAGTATACTATTTGAAGGGGAAGTAATACCTTTACTGGTAGGCCTGAGTCAGAGAAAATCCTAATTGCCTTTTAAAGGTAAATTTGACCTAGTAACTTCAATTAGAAGGCTGGAGTAATGACACAGGCAACAGCCCCATTTAAAGGCCCACAGAGCAGAATAGATTTACCATCCATAGTAATATAAGTAAAGCATCAGCCCTGTTTCTCAGGCCTTGTGCTCTTTCCCATAGTGGTTGGCCAATGAGCATTCCCAGCCCAGGTCTGGCCTGGCTTCAGAGATCATTCTCTACCACTCATGCATCTGACAGGCCCAGCACTCTCGCACGTCCCTGCAGCAACCATGAATACATATTGCCTAAGCATCTCTAACTATCTCCTTACATGTGTGGCCTGCGGCCGGCTGGTTTCTGCCCTGCACCAAGTTTTCACTCCAGTTTCTCTGTTGAGGGAATCTGGATCTTGAGCTCACATGGAACCTTTGTTGAATTTTGAAAGACTGCCGCCCTTGATTTGGACCAGGCTAGACATATCTCCCCAAATGCTGACTGATCAATGCAAGAACCTTAGCAGAGGTCCCTGGATATGGATCCAAAATTAAGCATGGTCCAGGACTGCATCAGGCCTTGCCCAACCCTGGTCCTGGGCCTCAGCCTTAATCTGATGTCAGAAGCTGATGAAACTTGAAGGACATTTGAAGGAAGCATACCCTTCCTACCTTCCCCTGACCTTTGAGGGAAGGTAAGTATGTAGAAGGGATCTGCATTATTATATTCAAATGATAAGACTGTGGCAAACTGTATTTTCTAGAAACAGCTGCATCTATGTTCTGGATTCCAAATGTTCTTCCATTATCTCGACACTGAGAGTTCAAATCTATTCCATTTCCCCTTGAAACTTGGCAGGGCTTTTTAACTGCCTCAGTAAGTAGAATACTGTGGAAGGGACACCATATGGTCAACTTCAGAGGGTGGGTTTACAAAGGCAATATGGCTGCTGCCTGGCCCTCTGTCTTGAGATGCTCACCCTGGAAACCACTGTGTGGAATGAATGCCCAGATTACACGGAGACAGAGTGTGTAGATACTCCAGCCAATGCTCTCAAGGGTTAAAGTCTCAGCCAAAAGCCAGCATCAGCCATCATGCCTGTGAGGGACAGAAGATGATTTGAGCCCCTTGTCAATCATCCTATCCTTGAATCTTCCACCTGAGGCCCCAGACACCATAGAATGGAGGCAAACTGTCCCTGTGTTCCCATCTAAATTCCTAGCCCCCAGAATCCATGGGCATAATAAATAGCTATTTTTTGCAGTAAGTTTTGGGGCAATTTGTTACACAGTGACAGACAATCTGAACATCCATAAAGGATGTGGGTGCCCACGGTGTAATCTTCCTTATAATTCCACCATCATTTTGCAAATAAGATCTAAAATGAATACAAAAGAACCTTGAAGGGGGAAACCGACATCAAAAAGCATCCAGATGGCGTGAGCACATTTCTAAAAGCTGGTTGCCTGCTTGATGCTCAGCCTCTGTTTTCTGCAACACCAGATGTGACGGGCAGAAGAACCACCTCAGTCTTCCCTTTTCCAAAAACAGGAAGGGCAATTCTAGGATCACTTCCCCTGTCCAACCTGAGAAGCCGTTCTCCACAGATACACGCACACACTGAAACCCTGCTCACCAAAAGTCACCCAGAACTTCTTCTGATACCCACAATCTTACAGAAAGAGATCTTCACAAACTCTCTCGATACCCAAGACAAATTATAAATGGTGCCATCATTTCATTGAAGACTGTTGCTTGCCCTGCATTAATTCCCCTTCTTGATATCATTACTTCATATTCTCTGTATGGCAGAATAAATGATTGACCACAATGATCTGGCCACCCTGTAACCGTTCCCTTTGTCAGGTGACTACGCTCGTCCCCCTGGTAGAAGCAAAGCAGATTTCCCAGCCTTGTGGGTGTTGGAATTGGCTGTGGAAGTGATAGGGATAGCGGGCTGGTCTGAGCTTCCGTTTTAAACAGCAGCGCTTACTCCCACTTTACCTTGTATCTCTGCCATCAAGTGGTGTAACCTAACAACAGAAGACAGTTAAAGTTCATTTATGCTGTCAGGAGTACCCTTAAAAAAAGCAGTTTGTTTTCACTGCCTAGATTCCCGAAAACCTCAAAGCTTCTGATACCTGGTTATTCTGCCTCAATGTAATGAAAGCAACCTGACTAGGGATGCTTGCAACAAATCTGTCCATTGGAAGAAATCTACACCAAATCTTGAGGCAAAAGAGCCTAGTTCAGAAGAAGGCAGCTCTGGGGGGTCGGGGGTGGGGAGAAGAAAGAACAGAACTGTATGTTAAAAATCTGACCTTTGTAGAGTACCCTGGGAGGTGGGGGCAGGGCTGTAAAATGTAACAGAAACAAAATTTGACCTTCACAAAAGATCCATTGTGCTTGATATTTATGCAAAAACCTCCACATTCACAAAATGGGATTTGTACTGTGCCCCGTCAATTAGGAGAAAGAAACACTCTATAAATCAATTACAGGCTCTAGCTTTCTGCTTGCTAACCAAGGCAACTGAATCCCTAATAAGCACGCACAGTGAGTGCACACATACATAACACACATGCACATAACACACACACACACACACACACACACACACAGCAAGTCTTCTTAGCAAAGGGAGCCCATAGACCACATTAATCAAAAATACCTGAGTTATTTCACACAATGTGACCTGGACTCAACACTGTGATTATTTCTGAGGCTATTATATGTTATGTTTTCATACTGGTTTCAACAAGTCTCGTTATGCTTCCCAAGTGTAATCAATCACATTCATTATTTTCAGGTTTCTCTCAGCTATTATCCCTTGCATTGGGGTAACCGTGTGGAATTTCACAGCCCAAGCAAGCTCGTTGGCTTGTGTGGCATTTCCATTTCTCAATTTTGGCAAGCTGCAGAAAATGGGGTTCGGTGGCTGGGTGCAGTCATTCAGCCGGTGGGGACAGCATTCTTCATCTGTTGCTTTTTTTTCCCTTTGCTGCAGAAATCTTCCCTTTTATTTTTCTGTACGTCAGGAGACAGGAGATTTTACCAAATCTTAATGTTAATACAAAGCACTCAAGTTTGACCTTATATTCTCATTTTTCATTTCATGAAAAACAGAGCAAAAGGAGCAGAAAAATGGATTCTTACTCTTTTTGCCTCAAAATACCTCTAGTTCTAAGTTTCAGGATCATAAAATGCATTAAATATTCAAAGCTAACAGGGAAAAAAGATCCCAAACCTAAGTCCATAATAAGAAACATATATTAAGACTGTTTTATAAGAAACTGTTCTTAAACCCTTTTTCTTCACCCCCAGAAATCATATGGGCTCCCCCCTGCTATCCAAAAGTTAGAGCATGCCTGTGAAACCTTTCATAAGCAGAAAGGGCATAAAGTGAAGTTTCCAATTACTATTAATTTATGTAGAAACCTTTTTGAGCATTCCCCAAAATCATCTCTGTTAGGCTCTTCTGCTGCTTTAGGACACATCTTGCTAACAGATGCACAGAATAAATCCAGATAAAGCACAGATGCTCACAAACACAGCTCAAAGCTTTGGTGGCTTGATGCTGAGATGCTGAGTGCAGTTCCCAGGGAAGGAACTGGCAAGGCCACTCTTGCCCCTATCACAGTTCATGGCCATAAGCAAAAATCCTCTTCAGATTTCTCTCCATTAGAGAAAAGAGGTACTCATATAGGTCATTCATAAAAGCAAAAGTACGCATGGCCAACTTTCAAAAAGCGGAGGAACCCTGTACTATGAAAGGTAAATTTGCCCTCCCTACAATGATAAAGTTTAACAACGGAAATTTTAAACTATTTTTCTCTATGTAGGGGACCCATTTCTAAATGAACTGGAAAAAATTCATAGACCTGGGGGGGGAAAATGAATGTGAAGTACTACTCTAAGTAAGAGAACTCCTACGTAGAGTAAGGGGGCATTCCTGGGCTAGGATAAACCAAGTACAAAATATTGGTGGTGGGTGGGGGCAAGGATTAGGAAGTTTACATATACATTTTCATCCCCTAATATGTACAGTCTGTTCCATTATCGGGTCTTCATTATCAGAAGTATATAATGCAAGGTTACCCCTATAGAGTCCATTTTAAAATGCACCTACTAACACAGGCCTAATATATCAAAACATTAGTCCAATTTCTTGGTAACTGAGATTTACAGAGTTAAGCAAGATACAGACTCAGTTTTCAAGGTGGTTGCATGGTTAGCATCGCATATACAAAGCAAGATAGGCAAAGGGCTTTGGGGTGTCAAATTTAGAAGGGAGAGCACATGACAAGGGAGAATCAGGGAATATTTCAGATGTGGCTGGATTCTGCTTTGCAGGTGGACACCTGCTGGTAAATGGGGTCCATGGATTCTGCTCATCTCCCATGATATTGTAAAAATAGTCTATGTAAATTTGTTGCCAAAACTGAAACCTTGGAATATTGCTTGTAAATATCTGGAATTTTGGCTTCTCTTGCAAAATAAGATGATCTGAAAATTCTGGGTCCTTATGATGTCCTGGCGATTATTACCTAGAGTAGAACAGAAACCAACACAGCTCTCCACTTTGCTATGGTCCCCACCACTCCCTGTTTTCCCCAACCCCTGGTCAGCTTCGTTCCTTTTTTTTTTTTTTTTTTTAAGATTTTATTTATTTATTTGACAGAGAGAGATCACAAGCAAGCAGAGAGGCAGGCAGAGAGAGAGGGGGAAGCAGGCTCCCTGCTGAGCAGAGAGCCCGATGCGGGGCTCGATCCCAGTACCCTGAGATCATGACCCGAGCCGAAGGCAGAGGCTTAACCCACTGAGCCACCCAGGTACCTCGCTTCATTCCCTTCTTTTGTCTGCTTTGATCCTGCATGCTTCTGTCTGCCTTAAAGACTAGACAGATTATCAACACACATTGCTGAACAGGGAAGATCAGAGCAAGGGTACTGAGGCAGAAGAATTTAGGTTATGCTCAGGGAACTGCAAGCAATCTGCTCACAGAATAGGATTAAGAATGACATGAATTTGGGGGCATTTCGGTGGCTCAGTCAATTGAGCATCGAGCTCTTGGTTTCCACTCAAGTCATGCTTTCTGGGTCATGAGATCGAGCCTTGCATTGGGCTCCGAGCTTAGTAGGGAATCTGCTTGGGATTCTCTCCCTCCTCTTCTACCCTTCCCCCTTCTCAAATCCTCTCCTCCTTTATCTCTCTCTCTCTCTCTCAAATAAATAAATAAATCTTTTTTAAAAATGAGATGAATTTAAAAATAGACAAATGGGGCTGGGACAAGTGAGGGAGGATTCTATGCACTTTTTCTAATGCCAGGATGAAGCAAACTGACTTAATTTGGTCAGAATGTGAAGCCAATTCTGAAGGTTAGATCAGGGAATTGCCACCATCTGAGGTAGCTTTCAGACTGATTAACCCCGGGTGAACAGAAGAGAGCTGGGATTCTATTGTGGATGTTCAGGTACAGTAGGAAAAGAAAGAGTGGCACAGGCTTGGGGGACACTGAGGAGATGATATAAATCAGACTTGGGAACTGCTTAGATAGGGTGGCAGGGTAAGAATAAAGCAGGCAGGGAGAAAGAAAAATAAAAAATGCCTCTATGGCTGGAATCCCAGCTCACATGCCTTCAGGGATAGGCTGTAACAGAAAGAAGCTAAGTGGCACGGATAAAGGTCAAGGATCGGTGGAGACTTGGGTGAGCTGGGGAAAGCATATGCAAAATCAAAGTATAAACTCAAAAACTGGAAGTCGTGTGCCCATCAAGCAAAACGTGTCACTGTAGCTACCCGGCTCAAGCCTTGAGATTGCTTAACAGACGTGAAAAGGCATGCTTTATAGGGGTTCCTCCCAGGAGAGACGTCCGCCAGGCCAGGGTAAGCACACGTCTGAAGGTCAGGAGAAGGAGAAAGTTATGAGTTCTGATTTGAGAATTAGTAGATACGTGATAGACTCTCAGGATTGGGGATCACGAAGCTCAAGGCTTCATCCATGGGCTGATGACCCTTGAGGCTACAGACAAAGGTAAGAGAACCAAGGAAGAGAACCAGAGGACAGGAAGAGAATGGAAGCAGCCCTGCAGGGGGTCTTTAAGGAGCACCTGTTTCCTGGGAGCCAGATGAGAAAGCGGAGGCTGAGACATGAATGCAGGAGCCGGAAGTGAACTGGGAGAACACAGTGACATGAGAAATAGAGAAGAAATATTTGAGAAAGAGGAAAGGATCTCCAGTATGAAAATCCCTGTTCCCTTCTGTCCCCTTCTCAAAGGCTCATTTAATTCAAATACCTTTCTCCTAAAGTTGATGATTTCTGCAATAGCTTTTTACAGCAAAGGTAAAAGGAATTCCATCTGTTCTTGGATCTTCCTTGCTGTCCCTTTTGCCCCAGGGCAAGGTCCCATACCTGCATCAGGATTGATATGCAAAGGGATGTTTTCAAACACTGGCTTTCAACCCCTGCTAAGTGCAGATGCAAATGAGACAGCGTCTTTCATGTGACATCTCATATCACTCTAGGCTGCCTTCTTTGGTGACATTTGGAACTCCCCAAAGGAGCCAGATTTTCCTGGACACCCCTCTGCTCTCCCTGGGGCAGCTGGGAAGCCAGCTGTGGGTTGGAAGCTGCTACAATAAGTGGAAACTCTTCCCTGGATGAAGAGATAGAGCTGAAATCAGGATAGATGACGGAGTACCACGAACCTCCCTGTCCTGGCCGTAAATCTGGATTCGAAGCCACTTTACGGGTTCCCCCATCATCACTGAAGCCAAGATTACTCCTAAATCACCCAACTGGTATCCCAGATGACAACCTGCAGGCTTAGTGATTTTACTTTAAAAATAAATAAATAATTGTTCTCCACTCTTCCTTGAAAAGATGAAACCGCAAATCGGCAGGGGATACTTTTTTTTTTTTTTTAATTCAGGGAACATCTGTTACCCAGCTGACTCAGCCCTCTTATGAGGCCCTGAATCACAGGATAGCAGGAGTTCCTGAGATGTCCTTAATGTCCGTGCTCCCTACAACCTTAATTTTGAGAGACACCATCACCCCAACCCCGAGTGGGTGAATTCCCTGGCTGAGCTACTCTCCCACGCCACCCCTTAAAGACAGGGATCCAGAAATCTGTTACCTTCCACTTTTTCCACCCACAGGCAGTGAAGTTCCAGAGTCGATATGGATGATGGAGGCCAAAGTCGCATCCCGGAGACAAGAAAGTGCTCCGTCTGTATCTAGAAAAGGGAGGGTCCTGTGATTTATAGACCGCGCTCTGGCTCAAGGGCAAAAAGTGTCCGAGACAAGAAAAGTTCCCATGTAACAACAAAAATTAAAAAGGAAATTAGATGGCAAAGTCCACCATGAAAAGTGGTCTCTCTAAAGGCCCAGAGAAGCAACCGTTTCCACCCTGTTGCTACAGCCGAAGACGGAGTAAGTTCCTTGCTCTTCCGGTCCCTCAGACTCATCGGGCATTTCCACCTTTGCAACTAAATCATGCTGTCCCTCCTCCCTAGTTCTCTGGGCCACCAGAATCTTCTCTTTCTTTCATGGCATGGGGCAAATCTTGTCTTCTTTACAAGGCTTTCTTTCCTTTCTGGGCTACCTGCATCACTTTCTCTCAATCTGTATTTTCAAAATATGGTATACATCTTTGCTCTTAATCCCATGTGCACTGTCTTGGATGCTACAAGGGCAAGTCTTGTCCACCCAGCCAGATCACAAACTGGACGACACAAACTCTCCATGGATGTCTTCCTCTCCTCTGCAGTGGAAGCACCATGGCATGCCACCAAACCCTCCTGAACCACCCTCAGGAGCCACCCCTGAACACAGGACATTATGTAGAGATGCACAGAAGATATGAGCCACAGAAAAACAAAAGGTTCAAAGAATTTGCTTTTATTATTTGAAAGACATATGTAAT
Organism: Enhydra lutris kenyoni; assembly: GCF_002288905.1. NCBI lineage: Eukaryota > Metazoa > Chordata > Mammalia > Carnivora > Mustelidae > Enhydra > Enhydra lutris. The sequence goes on from NW_019154123.1 coordinate 3,414,377, forward strand.
TACATGCAAAACACTTTGCCAATTAAATTCATGCTGCTAATTTCTGGATGGCAAGAAACTCCATTTGAGGAAAGATTATTTACTCAAATGTTTCACAAAATTCAAAAAAGTGTCTCTTAACAGAGAACTCCCTTTTCCTTAATCACCAAAATTACCATAATTTCCACCAGAAGCTGTTTATCAGATCAGGTCACTTGTCATTCTAAGTAAGCAGCAGATTTGCCTGTTTTCTTTTCTTTTCTGCTTTTTCCTTTCCTTTCCCCTTCCCCCTTCCCCTTCCCCTTTCCCCTTTCCTTCCTTCTTTCATACAACACCACACACTGTCCCAGAATCTGAGAATACTGTGCAGAAAAGGACAAAAACTCTGCTCTCATGGAACTGACATTCTAATAGGAGAAACAGAAACTAAATGTATGAAAAAGTAATAATTATCAGGTTGTGATCTACACTATACAGAAAAAAATAAATTTGGAAAAAGAGCTAGAGAATAATGGGAGAATTTCAGAGACAGAGTGATCAAGGAGGACTGAAAAGATGGCATTTGAATGGAAACTTGAAAGAAAAATGAGACAGCAAGCAGTGCTCAAGAACACCAGGATAGAGAAAAGAGCAAGTGCAAAGTCCCTGGGGCAAAACTAGTTTGGAGTATTCAAGGGATAATAAGGAGACCAATGCGTCTGGAGCAATAATTCTGGAGAAGAATGAGCAAGGAGAAGGGTAGATCCCTCAGCAGGAACTGAATCAGCTGGCACCTTGAGCTTGGCCTTCCCAGTTCAGAACCGTGAGAAATAAGGGTCTGTTGTTTAAGCCATCTAATCTGTGATACTCAGTGATAGCAGCCCAACCTGACTAAGGCAGGCAGTAAGGAAATAAGTGCAGAATACCAAAGGTGTCTGAAAGATGCCGTCACTGTAGAGAAGTGGAGAAGAACAATTCCCATAGGTGATAGTTAGCAGACCCTTTCAGTCACTTCTACCTCCAAAATAATTTTTTTTAATCTTATTTATTTGGGGGGTGGGGCACAAGCAGGAATAGGGGCACAGGGAGATGGAGAAGCAGACTCCCTGCTGAGCAGGGATTTCCCCAACACTGGGCTCAATCCAAGGACCCCAGGATCATGACCTGAGCCGAAGGCAGATGCTTAACTGACTGAGCCACCTGGTACCCCTCCAAAATAAATGTCTATCATTTTCATGTAAGTGTCAGCTGAGATTGCTCAGCGTGAGTTCTTTAAGTTCTTCTCAATGGTAATATTCTTATCGATATATTTTTAGATTTTTTTTTATACACTCTGCATGAACTTCCAGAATCTACACATCTGGCTCCATCAGACATTTTTGCATCCCTTTTCATTCCCTAAATAAATAACATTTCTTTGGAACTTCAATTAATTCAGTGATCATTGAATCAACCTCTTTTATAAGGTAATAGTTGCATAGGTCTGCTCTTTTGGAAGAAAACTCTCCAAGCACACCTATCATTATAAAATACATTTTGTTCTGTGTTCATTTTGTTGATTCATCTGTCTAAACCCCACAAGCCTTATAAATTCTAAGAAGACAAAAGGGGTAAAGTCCTTCTGTGAATATTTATGTTCAGCTCCTCGGATTCTGGTCTGTGTGGTAGGAGCCCCTTGTTTTCTCCGAACGTGCATACAGGTAAAGTCCATCTTCCACCAAATGCTACCAAAATATTTTCTCTCCCTGAAACTCAGCAGCCTTCTTAGCAAGTAAGCCTGAATAAAAAGGAATACATTCATCTTCTCCAAAATAAAGAAGCAAGAGAGGAAGCACTCAAGTGGGCTGGGCTCTGGAGCCTCCTGGAGCTGAAGTCTACACTGCAAAGATTTACAGATTTTGTTGGTGGAGGTGCCTTTGCGGTTTAGAGCTTCACTCTGCGATCCTGTTCCACAGTAAGAAAAGTCACACCGCTTGCAAAACTGAGAAGCTTATTAGAATCCTGTGGTGTTTGCCTACTTCAATTTTCACACAGCAGAGCCAACATGAAATGAAGGATAGTGTTGCGAAGGGAAATGTGGAACACTTGCAAAAATTCACAGCTGGAGATGGCTGTGCAGAAAGAGTCTTCCAACATCAGCAGCCTCCTTCTTCTCAAACAAAGGCAATGTTAAGTTAGATTTTGCCTGAAAACTTGCATCTAGAGGTGCGGTCTCAAGCGGGCACTGGAACTATACACTGCAGTTAAGAAAACCACAGTGGAAAATGCCAAGAGATTTTTAGATTTGTTTTAATGATTTCAGCTCACCTCAGAGGGATTTTGAATCATCAGGTGTTTCTAAATGCCAAGTAGGACTGCTGGGCTATTGGGCTGAAGTGATAAAAGGCTGTGCTAAGTCAATAAATGTGTTTGTTTTTTTATTCAATTCTTTGTGAGGCATCTCGGCCAATATTCCTAACAGGCACACCAGGAAAAATTAGTACAAAAATCACAGAGGTGCAAAAATCACACCAAAAATCAATTAGAGAAATAAGCTTTGGGAAATGTAAATTGGAGCAGATGAAAAATTAGATGAAAATTCTCAGAAGCACTACAGAACGTGACAGATCTCAGCCAGAGAGAGAAGCCACTGCAGAACCGGTACATTCATCTGATAATTAAAGGAAACATATTCTTAAAATAACATATTTCTTTTTATTAAAAACAAAACAAAAAACAAACAAAAAAAAGAAGAAGAAGAAGAAGAAGAAAGAAAGAAAAGAAAGAAAGTTTGGGGGGGGCGCACCTGGATGGCTCAGTCGGTTAAGCCTCTTGAGTTTGCTCAGGTCATGATCCCAGGTTCCTGGGATTAAGCCTGCAATGGGGCTCCCTGCTTAGCCGGGAGCCTGCTTCTCCTCCTCCCTCTGACACTCCCACCCACTTGTGCTCTATGGCTCTCTCTATCTCTCTGTTAAATAAGTAAATTTAAAAAAAAAACGAAACCGCAACAAAAACCCACGCTCTACCATGAGTCTGTCCAAATGGTAAAACTAGGACACTGACCAAAGAGAGTATCACAAATGAATGTTCTGAGTTTCCTAATAACACTCATTTGTTCTGTTGGGTTACAAAATCTCCAAGGAGAGGAATATATGCTTGTGAATGACAGATCTGTATTGTTTGGCAAAGGAAAACTGCCTTCTCTTTCACTTCCTTTGATTGGCTATTTCAACATAAGAATGTAAGATTGGGATTCTTTTCCAAATGGCAACCTACACAGAAGCGAAACTCTGACTTAGGCAATATCTGTCTTAATTAATTCCTGCTAATACGGACCCTAATGTCTCCCCGGTAAACATGCCCATTAACAAAACTTTGACAAAGTTTGTCCATTCTCCTATACTATTTTAAATAAATAACAATAACATTTGAAAACTTACATTTTGCTAAAAAATTAGAACATTATAGAAATGCCTAAACTTCTCTTTAGCTTTAGCACCAAATCCAGCTCCTCCTAATTCCTTTTAGTTTGCCTGCTTTCTCTACGTCCTTGTGTCTAGAATATACACATTAGAACACATACATTTTGTGGTGTTTGTGTTTCTAAAATTGAATCACATTACACACACCTTTCTGAATATCTGTTCTTATTCACTGATCAATGAGATATGGAACTTTCTATGGTAGTACAGATAGACCTGCCTCAATCTTTTTGATAAGCTGCATAGTATTCCTTGAGAATTTTAGCACGTGTTTTGCCATTCTCCACTGATGCATACGTAGGATGTTTTTAATTATTCACTTTTATAAAAACTTTTCAGTGAGAATCTTTTCATAATATACCCTTGGGTACTCCTCAACATGTTTTTTCCAGAGTACAAACAGACAAGAGAAATGTCTTGAGCTTTTTAAGTACTGTGCTAAAATAGTAGGGAATAAAGAATGTACTAAAATGCACCTGTCATACAGTAGTCAGAATAACTAATCAACAAGTCAGGAAAGGACAGATATTGGCAAGGATGAAGAAAAAGGGGAACCCTTTTACACTACTGGTGGGAATGCAAGCTTATGCAGCCACTCTGGGAAACAGTATGGAAGTTCTTCAAGAAGTTATAAATAGAGCTACCCTATGACCAAGCAATTGCACTACTAGGTATTTAACCCAAAGATACAAAGGTAGTGATCTGAAGGGGCACTTGCACCCTACTGTTTGCAGCAGCAATGTCCACAATGCCAATTATGGAAAGAGCCCAGATGGCCATCAACAGATGAATGGATAAAGAAGATGTGTTTCATATATACAATGGAATATTACTCAGCCATCAGAAAGGATGAATATTTACCATTTACATCAAGGTGGATAGAACTGGAGAATATTATGCTGAGTGAAATGAGTCAATCAGAGAAAGACAATTATGATATGATTTCACTCGTATATGGAATATAAGAAACAGTGCAGAGGATCATAGGGGAAGGGAGGGAAAACTGAAGAGGAAGTCATCAGAGAGGAAGAAAAACCATAGGAAAACTGAGGGTTGCTGGAGGGGCGGTGGGTGGGATGATGGGATAACTAGGCAAAGGGCATTAAGGAAGGCACATGACGTGATGAGCACTAGGTGTTACACACAACTGATCAATTATTGAACTTTACATCTGAAATTAAAGATATACTATATGTTGGCCAATTGAATTTAAAGTAAATAAATAAAATGTACCTATCTGACTAAAAGAAACAAAGTTAGAACTCTCCCAAAAAAAACCAGAAATCTACAGCAGGTTAGTTTGGAACAGATTCTTAAAAGTCAGATATTCCTAGGTTCAAAATCCCAGTCCCTGTTCCAACCTGAAAATAATCCAAGTGTCCTTCTATGGGAATGGCAAAACACAGCTGATTTTTTAAAAATGAAGCAGGTTTAGATATATTAACATAAAAGGCTGTAAGTTTTTGTGTAACTTTTTTTTTTTTTTAAATATTTTATTTATTTATTTGACAGAGAGAGAGAGTGATCATAAGTAGGCAGAGAGGCAGGAAGAGAGAGAGGGGGAAGCAGGCTCCCCGCTGAGCAGAGAGCCCGATGTGGGGCTGGATCCCAGGACCCTGAGATCATGACCTGAGCGGAAGGCAGAGGCTTAACCCACTGAGCCACCCAGGTGCCCCTTTTGTGTAACTTTTAATAAAAATTTACTTCCTGGCCAAGCTTTAGTCTCCCCATCAAAATGTGGAAATAGCAATTTTTAAAGTGAATGTACAGCACAAATTAAATGACTGAATACTGGTTAAGCACTTAGTTTACCACACAACATGGAGTAAGTGCTCAATAGATACTGTTCCCATTATAATTTTGATCTGTCCCAAGATGGTGGAGAAATTTCAACAACTCAAGGCCATTTATTAATTTGTCAGTCATTTATTAAGCATCTATTTTTAGCCATGTTTTATGCTACCTGAGTTGCGGAAAACACAGATGAAAGAAATAATATTTACCCTCAAGAATTGGTGGGGGGCATCTGTGTGGCTCAGTCAGTTAAGTGTCTGTCTTTGGCTCAGGTCATGAGCCCAGGGTCCTGGGACTGAGTCCCGCAATGAGCTATCTACTCAGCAGGGAGCCTAGTTCTCCCTCTCCCTTTGCCGTTGCACTCCCCCTCGCCCATGTGTCAAATAAATAAATAAATAAATAAAATCTTTGGGGGGGGGAAGAATCCTGAGAATATATCTAGAAATGTAAATCATGTCCCAAATAATCTTAATAATAAAAAGTAAAAAGGGTATAGCACCATAACAGATGTCACAATAAACTACTACTACTTTATCTGCCCAGCACTTCCTTCTTCAGGGAATAGCATCCCTCTTTGGAAGAACAATTCCTCCTCCAATTCTAACATTGATGTAAAGACAGCCAATTATAGAAGCCACTGCCCAGGCTGGCCATAGCTGATAGGTCAGGAAATGTGCCTGTGACTTAGTCATATGACCCAAGCCAGGGAAGTCAGAGAATTTTTTACATTAAATTCAGAAGGAAGAGGGTGGAACCTTTCTAATGCAAAGGCATGAAGTGGGAGGCTTGGGTACTATTTACAGCCAAGTCTGCCAATATTGGGGAGACTCTAGTCTGAAAAAATAAAGAAGCTTAGTGACAAGAGTAGAGACAAAAACAAAGACAGACATGATGGGATCTGAGTCCCTGGTTCTGGAGGCCCAGCCTCAAACCTGCCTTTTGGTAATGACATGGCATAGATTAGTTCCATGAAAGCAGAGATTTCTATATGTTTTGATTTACTAATGTGCCTCTAGCACCTAGAATACTGCCTGACACATAGGAGACTTTCACTACATATTTCCTGAATGAATAAATGAGTTAATTAATAATATCCTATAATATAACCCTCTTTTTTCCCAAGCGAAATAAAATCTTATTCTTTCCTTATAACCAAATCCAAAACTATTCCTGGTAAAGTGGAATTTTTTTACCATCCTACTTCAGAAGGAAAAGGAGGAAGGGAGGCAAGGAGTAAGGGAATGTAACATCCAAATATTTTCCTGGGCAGCTAACATAGTGGCTCCAGACACTAGTCTGAACCAGATCCTATGAGTACTGCCAATCTCTTTCTTTCAGCACAAACACGGAGATATTTTGAGCTTGAGTTACTACAACTTCCCATGTAGGATTCAGTCTCATTTCATAAAACACAGGCTTGTCTACTTGCTTTCCAAGACTGTAGACTTGAGGATCTAGGAATCAAAAGCTAGTCCATCATGTGACTGCTTCCATCCTTCTTATTTGTATTTCTTATTTGTTTCCTTCCATGACCAGCAGGTAAGATATAAATAAATAGTCAAGCAGTTAAAGACTGGCAATAGTTTAAGAGCCTGGCAATGAGCTCATTATCAACAGGAAATTCACATTAATGGGCTCAGATTGGCAGTGGTTTGATGTAACATCCAGGGATTGAATAGCTTGCAAACATCTCCAGCAGATCTGGAACATACAGCTTAAGGAGAACCACATCATTATTGAAAAATTGCACAATATAACTCAATGTGCATGACAGGTGGTAGCATCAGTAAATTAAAACAAAATAAAAGATTGCCTCTTTAATATCCATTAACTGTCTAATATATGCTGGAAATCCTAATAGGAGTTGTTGGGCAGAGAAGAAAAGGTAGATAACAGATCTTGATCTATAGACTTAAACTCAAGCATATGGCTAAGGTATGTCCAATTATCAGGTGCAACCAGTCCAGGATAGAAGTCAACCCACATGGGATCCAGCCATGATGAAGAGGGTTAGGTGAAAAAAAATGTCATAGTAAGGGATTTCATCAACTGTTGAGGAAACAGCTACTTTTCAACTCTCTCTCTACCTTGACCATCACTTTCTATGCCCCATCTCTCTGTGGCTTTCGACTTTTTTTTTTTTTGCTTGAGTCTAGGCACCTCCCCATGGCTTCTATAAACATTTACTGGTCCATAATGGCTACTAACATAACCTGCCCTGGGCAGGCTGGTCTCAGGCACATACCATCTCTGGGGACCATTTATTTGGCATATCCTAGCCATAAAAATTACTGGCACCTACATAAATCTTAATACAAGGTAGAATGAACTATGAATGGACACTACAACAATTCTCATCAGCTGAATTAAACGGCTTTTGTTTTTGTTTATACAAAGTTCTAAAACAGTAGACTGCCAGTTATATGCCATATGGATACAGATATGTGTATATCCAATATATATACACTTATCTATGGGCTTATAATCATGTTGTAAACATATACAGTTTATGTTGTTGATCATCCTGTGTTGCTGATCAGTACTTTGGATGGAAAACCAACTTATTGTGTTTATCATATGTCTGCTCTGTATTTATTAGTCTGTTCTTTTTTTTTTTTTAAAGATTTTATTCATTTTTTTTGACAGAGAGAAATCACAAGTAGGCAGAGAGGCAAGCAGAGAGAGAGAGAGGAGGAAGCAGGCTCCCTGCAGAGCAGAGAGCCTGACACGGGGCTCGATCCCAGGACCCTGAGATCATGGCCTGAGCTGAAGGCAGAGGCTTAACCCACTGAGCCACCCAGCTGCCCCTGGTCTGTTCTTTATATATCTATAGCCCCAAAATATTTCTTCTGATTTTATTCCACTGAACTACCAATGAGAAAGAGAGAAACTGTACAATTATATTTTGTTGTTCCTTTTCTCTTCTGGATCTGATCTCTTAAAACTTTCTCCTAACTTTCCACTTACAAATAAAGAGACACACTCTTATAAAGTCTCCAGCAAGTCTAACAAAGTTTAACAAAATAATTGTTTTGGAAGCATATTCTTCTACTTTCTTTTGGCCAACAATAGAATTCAGAGGCAAGTCAAATATAAAAATATAAAAGAGAGGCAAATGAAAATGTTTGCATATTGCAGTCTACTGAGGGACTGCATAAATAGGAAACCCTTGAATATGTGCTTTAAAACCAGACCTGGAATTGAACAACCACTTTTCAAGTGTGGATCCTTGACCTAGTTTCTACTATTCGCTGAACAATTCAACATGATGACCAGTTTATTTAGATGGCTATGGCCCAGTATCTGTGGTCACTACTACCGGAAGGATTCTTCCAAAAGACAACCAGTAGGATCACTCCATGCATGAGAACAATAAAATGGAGCTAGGCCATACTGGCATGTTGATATTGGGTCGCTGAATACTGACACAGGTTAGCCCTTAAAGATCATCTTTCTAGACCACAATTCTACCACATAAGGTCCTTGCACCAGCAGCATCAGCATCAGCATCAGCATCACCTGGGAACTGGTTAAAAATATAAATTCTTGGCCCTACCCCAGACCAACAGACTCAGAAACTTTGGAGATATAGTCCATCCATCTGGGTTTTTCTGCATTCTCCAGGTGATTGTGGTGGACATCCAAGTTTGAGAACTCCTGGTCTAGACAGTTTCTTATTTTGGACAGTTTCTTATTTTCTTATTTTGGAGATGAACTGAACCCCATAAAGGTGAAACACGTTGCCCAAATGGATGACAGGACCCAGGTAGAGATCTCACACAGCACAAAGTAAGGTGGTTACTGGGATTCTAGAGAACTGACACCTCAAACCTCAGTACTTTTATTAGTCAGGGTCTTGACAGAAATCACTTCATTCACTCGAATTTGGGTAATGTTTCATGTATTTACACAGGTATAAGTAAAGTATAAAGCAACCACATGGGGTAGACACAGCGGAAGAACACATCCCACTCACAAACCTAAAGGGCCAAAGGGCTAGGAGGTGAGGGGGTTGCAGGGGGGTGGGGGGAGAAGAACTATGTAGAAAAGGCAGCCTTGGAAAGGGCAGTGATCCGTATTCACGGGACACAGACAGCCTAGGCCACCACGCAGGAGGGATCCAAGAGCCCAAAATCCCTGACGTCACTCTCCACCTTCTCTCTGATTCTGTGAGGGCTTCCTTTTAGGAAGCAGCCAGATGGCAAAGAATCTCATGCGTACAATCCATATAGGCACCCTCCCTAGGCAGAATGAGGAGTGAGAAGGACAGACAGTGGGTTTAGAAGAGCGAATGGGAGATATCTGGCACAGTATAAAAATCAAGAATGGCCAGAAATTTCTGGAATTCACAACAAATACTAGGAATTCATCTTTCTCTTCTGTGCTCCAACTACTTTCTTCTCAAGAAGGGATCCCTGAAACCACCCCACATTCAAATTTCTTTAAAAAGATCTGTTTTATTATTAGTATTCCCTGACTGACTGTTCTTTTGTGTGTGTGTGAGAGAGAGAATACTGTTTCTTAAAATTTTGTGTATTTATTTGTCAGAGAGAGCATGAGCATGCACAAGCAGGGGAGCAGCAGGCAAAGGGAGAAGCAGGCTCCCCGCTGAGAAAGGAGCCTGATGCAGGGCTCGATCCCAGGATCCTAGGATCATGACCTAAGCCACCCAGACATTTCCTTACTGACTGTTCTGACCTCCTTTATCAGTATTGGTACTCTGAGAGCTTAGCTGGCAATGTGTCCATCACACCTGAAAGATAACTATTTCCCAGTCTCACATGTAGTTTGTTATGAAATATGACTAAATTTTAGTCAAGGGCACAAGTACAAATGATGTCCACAACTCAAGGACTTGTTCTTAAGGTTCCTTCTTCTAGCTGACTGCAAATTCAGGCAAAATGTCTGGCTTTCCAGGAGCCATCTTGGATCATGAGTTAACATTGAGAAGGCATAATGCAAACGGTGGACCAGCAAGCTGGAAGAAGGCTGCATCTCTGACCCCATGCAACACTAAGCCAGTCCTGGGTTGACTGTCTCTCTACTTTGTAAATGGGTAAAGGAGATACATTTTTATATTCTTAAGCCACAATTATTTGGTGATTTCTATTACCAAATCTCATTATAACTAACATAATCTATATATACTAACATGGAAAGAACAGCAAAAGCATGTGTTAAGAGTTAAGTTATGCCAATAATACCCACCCAAATTCCTATGTTGAAGTCCTAACACCTAGTAACTAAGAATGTCACTGTATTTGCAGACTGAGACTGTAAAGAGGTGAATAACTTAAAATGAGACTGTTAGGGTGGGTCCTAATCCAATCTAAATGGCTGTCCTAATAAGAAGAGGAAATTAGGGCACATGGAGACCCTAGGGATAGGTACGCACAGAGGAAGGGACATGTGAGGACACAGGAAGAAGGTGACCATCTGCAAGGCAAGGGGAGAAGTCTCAAAAGGAAAAAACAAAAACAAAACAAAACAAAACAAAAAACCTGCAGGTACCTCTGGACCTCTGGCGTCCAGAAAATAAATTTCTGTTGTTCAAGCTACCCATTTGTTACGGCAGCCCTAGCAAAATAAGACAACATGTTATTAAGGTCAAGAAAAGAGCAGCAAAATGCAGAATGATATTATTTATAGGTAATATGGGTATGTATGAAAATGTGTGGGCAAAGGTCTGGAAATATACAGCAAAAAAGTAAAAAATTGATGGCCAAAACTGGGGAGCTACAGGGAGACCAGGATTGGGGATGGAGGTTAAAGAGGAATTTCACCTTATATCGAAAAATGTATTCATGATTAGATGTGAATTTTTTTTTTCAAAAAAATCTATTAACTTTTACTCTGGTTTTGGCATAACGTTGGTTATGTTGAGGAATTAAAATTGAAATCTGATGCACCTGCCCATGGTGGTGACATGCAGGGTAAAGAAAATCTCAGAGCAGGGCACTGTGTTTGACTTTTGCTGTTTTCCTTAAGTGAACCATGGTAGCCCAGGCTGCTCCTGATTGTTGAAATAAATTGTACTTTGGTTACATGGTCTGTGAGGTTGTGAGACAGCCATTAGGGACTAATGTCTATAGGACTTTGGGGTCATGTTCATAAAGATCACATGCTGAGTTGTCTGGAATCAAACCCAGAACTGTAGAGAAATGGTAAGAAATCCAGTGGGATAACATACAATCTGGTTATGAGACCAACAACCAGGAATGTGTTACAATGTGACTTAATGCTGGAGAGGGAAAGAAGTCCTTTTGTTGGAAAAATTGTAATATTTAAAAAATTTGAATAACGATTTTGAATGACAGGTCTTAAATTACCCCAGGAAGGACACATTTGAAACTACACATGAAATTCTCTTGGTCTAGTCAGGGCTGTATAGAACAGGCATCCTTGGAATCTGTGGGTCCCCACATCTGTGTTTCCATAGAAGTGAAGTGGTCCCTAATGAAAGAAATATCCAGGATGTGGCAGATGGAGAACTACCCTGAGCTCTGGTGCCTATTATAAGAATAGCATAAAGTTATAATTAGAGGAGCCAGTGAATCACAAAGGACCATGGTAACATGGCAACCCCTGGAACAATGGGATGAGGAAATAGGTCACAGCTCTCGCTGGCAGTGGGACAATGTTATTTCTGAATTCAGCACCTGGGCCTGGTTAAGAGGAGATTACCCTGGAAAGAAAGGATGATGGGTTGAAAATTTACATGGTTTAATGTGGGGAGTTTTACTAATAGGAGACGCAACTATTCCTGTGATAGTAATGTGTAAGCAGCTAAGTAATACAAAAGAAAAATGAAACAAGAAAAACAGAGGAAAAAAATTACAAATAGGATCTTTTCCATACAATAAAATTTAGGAAAACACTTACAAGGGGTGGGTAGATGTTGCAGGGGTGGAATTTTTATCTGAAAGAGAATCTGGGAAAGGACATAAGTCTAGCTAAATGAAATAGAAGTTATATTACTAAATTTATAGGACATTGTTTAAGTGAGCCAGACCCGATGGTAGAAGAGGCAAAATGGAGGAAGAAAGGGGCATCACATTAATGACAAGACAATGACCTGAAAAAGTTGAAGACCTCGAGATATATTCCATTCCCAATGGTCATAACAACAGAATCCTCACCTTACGGGAATGGCATTGTAATAGAACAACATACAAATGGAGAGTTTTTAGAGGCAGGCCCACACAGTTAGCTTCCCTTTGGAGGAAGGTTTGGAGGAGTTTATGTTAACAGACCAAGAATGATGTCAAAGCAGTGAAGGATCCTGACCTAAATACAGAAAGGTTCCCTTGCACCTTGGGCATACGAAGAGCTTCCAGTTTCTGCATACCCCCTTATTCCTGCTGAGTCTGTTGATGTCAAGGTCAAGTAATATTTCATGTAGTGATAAATTCTCAATATTTCACTAGATCTCTTCCAGGCTCAATGCTTAGAAGGAAATCCTTAGAATCAAAAGCAAGATCTAGAAAGGGAAGGTACTCATTCTGAAGCCAGAGCTAGGATTGTTCTTCCTACATTTCCACCACCCTAGAGCTCTAGGTCTGCCCAGAGTTGGGAGTGGGAGCAGAAGTCAACAACTCTATACATACCTCTTCAGAGACTGACTCCACCCAAGACTTCTCTTGAGAATGAAAGATAAAGGGTATCCTCAAGGCAGACCTTCCCCATTAGCATCCAACAACTATCCTGGTCAAGTCTTTTCCATCATAACCAAGCAAAATAAAATAATTTCTAACAAATAATTTATATCTGGTTGTACACCCCCCAAAAGAACCACATCCAAATACTGGTTGTAGCCAGAATACTGCCCTGTAGGCAGTCCAGTGAGAGTTTAAGGGATCTGGCTACCAGGGCCTAGAATTCACATTCAAATGAGACAATCACACCACTTCCTGGGCTGTAGCTGTTTTAGGTAGCTTACGTTGGCAGACCCATAGCTTTCCAACTGAAATGACCACTTCACTCACTGGTTCCACTTTTATCTGTCACAAAGCCTGCTGCACCTGCCCCTCTCCAACAAAACCTCTACCCCTCACACCAACATTTGACCCTATCCATGTTAGATGATAGCTCTGAGAAAGTCATGAAAGAAATACTAGAGTCTTAAAAACATCATCACTAATTTCAAAGAGGATGTCAGCTGGAAGGACCAGAAAGGAAACCTGCCTTCTGCCTCCAGAACATGCTAGAATGGATTAAACCCTTTAAGTCCTATAACTAAGCAACCTTGGAAAAATTTCAGCCCTGCTCCCACCTCACAAGATAGAGGGCCAGGAGGAAGAGGTATTTATTCTACTCCAGAACTTGTAAATGGATCCAGTTATGTGCACCAGACCACTAGAGACAGAGCTGAAATCCAGTACTATTTGGGATCTCCATCTCAAACTCCCACGTCCAGCTCTTGCTTCTTTCTACTGGAGAACTTCTTTGGCTTTCTATATGCATCCCAAGCTTTCCTTGTTCAGTGTATAATAGGCTTACACATTCTCTTTCAACTTTGACCCTACACCACTCTCATAGAACACTATTGTACACAGTTGCACAGACTGCGCACTGCCCACTTCCACAATGCCATTCATATAGTTTTCTTTTAATACTATTGCTATGGATCCTCTGGCTTTACACAGTCATGACCACTAATAAGAGGCATTCCTACCTTTTACCCTAGTTTTGTGAGAACTATGCAGGCTGGGTTAGCCCCAACAAAGAAAAGTTCAGACATAGTTCTCAGAGGTAGAGATCTGAGCCAAGAGAAATAAGCAAGACAAGCCCTGTAGGTTACAAGTGGCCTAGCTGTTTGGAGATGTGGCTTCAGATCAAATTTCAGAATCAAAGATTTCAAAGTTGCCTTTGTATTATTGCTTTTCAAATGTAACCGTATATTAACATTTTATTAATCCAGAAGCAGAGCCAGTTTTCAATTTTATTTTTCTTTTTTTTCCTTCTTTCTTTCTTTCTTTCTTTCTTTTTCTTTTCTTTTTTTTTTTTGCTCCAGATCTTTTATCTTTTCCAGATTAAAATTTATGAATTCAGTTAAATTATGCCTGTGAATCTACCTAGATTTACTTTCCTAGCTCCTTTCCTATAAAACCCTGTTCTTCTGAAGTAGATGAGTAGCTATCCAGTCCTTGTGTATATCCTTTCAATTCATATGTGAATCATGAATGATTTACAAGTTTAGGGGGATTGTTTTAATTTTATGTAATTAACATTGCAAGTGGTTATTCTGTACCTTGCTCTTTTCATTTAAAACCAGATTTTGAAATTTATCTGTAAGATTCACATCTTTCAGCAATTTTTTTTTTCTTATTCTTGGAGTTCTTTATACATTCTGGAAATGTTTCCTTTCTCAAACATACATGCACTTTATAGACATATGCTAGTCTAGATTTGCCTTTAAAATGTTTGTTATCTTTTGTCATACATGCTGTTAAACTTTCAATCTAGTGAAATGCATCAATATTTTCCTTCTTATTTCTGCCTTTTTAAGTTCTGGTTAAAATATCATTCCCAGGGCGCCTGGGTGGCTCAGTGGGTTAGGCCGCTGCCTTCGGCTCAGGTCATGATCTCAGGGTCCTGGGATCGAGTCCCACATTGGGCTCTCTGCTCAGCCAAGAGCCTGCTTCCCTCTCTCTCTCTCTCTCTGTCTGCCTCTCTGCCTACTTGTGATTTCTGTCAAATAAATAAATAAAATATTAAAAAATATATATCATTCCCAACACTATACTTATAACAGTATTCTCCTTTTATGCCAAAGTTTTATTTTCTTATTTAGGGATTATTTTACTCATGCAACTTACAGTACATGCCAATTTTTATCAATGATGTGCAGTGACTTTCCTCTCACTACAAAGTTCCCACATATGCACAGAGGTATTTCTGGCTTCTCTATCTTATTTCTTTGATCAATTTCTATAATATTTCACTAATATCACACTGTCTTAATTACATCATTTTAAAAACTTTGATATTTGGTGATGTACAGAAATTTGTTCCATTTCTACACACTAATAATGAAGCAGCATAAAGTGAAATTGAGAAAACAATCCCATTTACAATTGCACCAAAAATAATAAAATATCTAGGAATGAACTTAACCAAAGATGTAAAACCTCTTAAAACTATAAAACATTGATGAAAGAAATTGAACAGAAAGAAATGGGAAAACATTCTATGCTCATGGATTGAAAGAATAAACATTGGTAAAATGTCTATACTACAGAAAGACATCTACACATTCAAAGTTATCCCTATCAACAATATTTTTCCAGAGCTAGGACAACAATCCTAAATTTCTATGGAAGTACAGAAGACCCCAAATAGCCAAAGTAACTTTGAAAATTAAGAATAAAACTGGAGGTATTGCAATTCCAGATTTCAAGTTATATTACAAAACTATACTAATCAAAGCAATATGGTAAAACACAAAAATAGATACATAAACCAACATAACAGAATAGAAAACCCAGAAATGAACCCATAACTATATGGTCAATTAATCTTCAACAAAGGATGAATGAATATACAATGGGAAAAAGATACTCTCTTCAACAAGTGGAATTGGGAAAACTGGACAGCAACAGGCAAAAGAATGAAACTGAACCATTTTCTTTCACCATACATAAAAATAAACTCAAAAGGGATGAAGGCCTAAATGTGAGACCTGAAGCCATAAAAATCCTAGAAGAGACCACAGGCAGTAATTTCTCTGACATCAGCTGTAACAAGATTTTTCTAAATATATTTCCTGAGGCAAGGGAAACAAAACTAAAAATGAACTGTTGGGACCATATCAAAATAAATGCCTCTGCATAGTAAAGGAAGGAATCAACAAAACTAAAAGATAACCTACTGAATGGGAGAAGATATTTGCAAATGATACATTGGATGAAGGGTTAGAATCCAAAATATAGAACTTACACAACTCAACACCCTCCCCAAAAAATGAAATTAAAAAATGGGCAGAGGACGTGAATGGACATTTCTCCAAAGAAGACAGATAGATGGCCAATGGACATATGAAAAGATGTTCAATATCACTTATCATCAGGGAAATGCAACTCAAAACCACAATGAGATATCACATCTCCACATTGGCAAGGATGCAGAGAACAAGGAACACTTGTGCACTGTTTGTGGGAATGCAAACTGGTACAGCCACCGTGGAATGGAGGCTCCTCAAAAAGTTAAAAAAGAACTATTCTACAATACAGTATTCACACTATTGGGTATTTACCTAAAAAAATGCAAAAACACTAATTCAAAGAGATCCATGCACCCCCGTGTTTATTGTTGCATTACTTGCAACAGCCAAATTATGGAAACAGCTTAAGTGTCCATCAATAGATGAATGAATAAAAAAGATGTGGAATACTATACACCTGTAGAGGGAATAGTGATGTTTGCAACTTAATGGTTGGAGCTAGAGAGTATAATGCTAAGCAAAATAAGTCAGTCAGAGGAAGACAAAAACCATATGATTTTACTCATATGTGGAATTTAAGAAACAAAACAAAGGAGCAAGGAAATAAAGAGAAATAGTAAGAAACAGACTCTTAATAATAGAGAAAAAAAATGATGGTTACCAGAGGGGGGGTGGGAAGGTTTATGAGTACAATAGGGGTTGGGGATTAAAGAGTACCTCTATCACTATGAGCACTGAGTAGTGTATAGAACTGTTGAGTCACTATGTTGTACAACTGAACATATTATGTCACTGTATGTTAACTATACTGGAATTAAAAAACTAAATAAAATTTTAAAAACTTTGATAACTGGTACCTCGGGATGTCTCTTTTTTTCTTTAAAATTATGTAGATTATTCCTGGACTTTACTCATCCATATGAATCATAAGAACTACTTGTCAAATTCTATGCACACACACACACACAAGCACACACACCTCTTTCAATTTTTACAATAGGTTTTACAATTTCTAAACAGTGATTCTTCCCATTTATGAAATATATTATATCTTGCCATATATTCTGCACTGTGTATGCCCTTCAATAAGTTATGTAATTTTCTTGCTAAAGATCTTGCCCAAAGTTGCTAAAAAATATTCCTAGTATTCTTATTATTATACCTATGGCCATTTTAAAATTTCCTTATATTTTTGAACTGGTTATTCCTGGAGTATTGGAAGACTATTGATTTTAAAATTTGATCTGGATCTAGGAAATTTGTTGAAATTTCTTAATTAGTTTCAAGACATTGTCAATCCTTCTTACTAGATTTACTAACCAAACAACTTACCAGCTTCATGTAGGACAACTTTCTCTCTTGCTTTCCAAATCTAAAACTGGCAATTTATTTTTCTTACTCTATTGCATTGGATAAGACCACCAGGACACTGATAAATGAATAGTAATAATTATAGATGCATCTTTATTTTGTTCTTGATTTTAATGGAAATTCTTCTAAATTGTTTGAATTAATTACAATGTTTTTATATGTTTAAATTTTTTATAATCTTTTTTCAAGTAAAGGAAGTGCTTCCTAGTTGCTAAGAACTTTTAATCATGAATATTTGTAAATTTTATCAGCATCTTTGAATAAGATCATAGTTTTTTTCTCCATCAATGTATTATTGAAGTGTGTACATTTACTACATTTCTATAGTTAAACTACCTTCTATTCTTGGTATAAACTTTATGTGGTCAGTATATGTTTTATATACTGCTAGATATGATTTATTGATATATAGAAGGTTTTTCAATCTCTGTGTACACCAGCTTCTCTTTTTGGTACACAGTGTGTCCAATTTTGGTAACAAGCTGACATGAGCTGAAAATAAGTTGGAAAGATTTCCTCATGAAACAATCAATTTATTTATTTATTTTTTTTAAACAATCAATTTAGAAGGGGATTGTTCTTGAAGGCTTGATGAAATAACACCCTCTATAGTTGGTACCCTTAGACAAAGGTGGAAGAAGAAGATTGGTACTTCAGTCCAGTCTCTTTCATGGTTATTTGATAAATCTGGCTCTCTTTCTCTTGAACAAATCTTGACAACTTATTTTACTAAAAATTTATATATTGCCTGGTCGTTACCAGAAATTTGGCACAAAATGGTTATTTTTTTTAATATAGCTACTTTGTCTGTAGATATGTTCCTTTTTATTTCTAAAGTTAATTTATTCCTTACTGCTTTTTATCAATTGATGAATATTTCAAATATTCAGCTTGAATTTTTGTTAATCATTTCAATTATTTCTTTAACTATATCCCACAAATCCTGATACATAATCTATATATTCTAAATATTTTAAACTTCCCATTTTAATTTAATAAACTTTATTTCATTCTAAATATTTATTTCATTCTAAATATTTTAAACTTCCCATTGTAATTTTATAAACACATGAATATTTACAAGTGTAGCTTAGTGTCCAAATACATGGATTTCTACTGTCTTTCTATTATTCATCTCTAATTCTATTACTTTGTGTTCAGGGAGCATGGTGTGCATGATATAGATTCTTAGAGTATCATTGAGATTTACTTTTATAATCAATTTTTATAATTATACTCTGTGTATTTAAAACACATATATGTGTATATATATATACATATGCTGTGCACTGAAATCATGTTATCTGTTAGCAGTTTGTTAAATCTGTTACAAAAATCTTAAATATCCTTCATCATGCTTTTCTGTGACTTGTAAGTTTCAGAAATGCAGGGATTACAATCTTTCTTTGAATAACAGAGTTTTCAATCTCTCCTGTAATTCTGCCAGTTGTTTTAATGTTTGGAGGCTATGTTGTTTAATGCATACAAATCATGATGGTTGTAGCTTCTTCAGTCAATTGTAATCATTAGATTATATTTCTATTGTTATTACCATTTTTGTGTTACTATATTATATGTGATATAAAAATTGTTAAACTGTCTCTTTTTTGATATCACATAAACTCATTTAAATAAATTTTCTAAAACTTCAAAATCTCAAATCATAAGAGGGGCAAGATGGCAGAGAAGCAGGACACCCTATTTCAACCCATCCCCTAAAGTGAGCTAATTATCTACTAGAACACTCTGAGCACCCATGAAATCAGACTGAGATATAAGATTATACACTTCTGGATCTCCACAGGGGCAAAAGAGGTCAGTGGAGAGTGGTGACTTCCAATTGCTCAGAAGCATTCCAGGGTGCACCTTGCCTGGATTGCAGTTGATATATTCAGCTACACATCCCCTCAACCATCTCTCACCAAAATGACGAGGAGGAACACCCAACAAAGGAAAAATTCAGAGACTGTGCCCTCTCCATCAGAACTACTGGATATGAACATAAACAGTAGGTCAGAAAGAGAATTCAGGGTAACAACTATCCAGACAATGGCTAGGTAGGAGAAAACCATTAGTGACAACATGGAATCAAGTAGGGCAGAAGTGAAAGCTGCCTCGGAAGAAGTTAAAAATGCTATCAATGAGATCCAAACTAATCTAAATACTCTAATAGCTAGGGTAACCGAGGCAGAAGATAGAATTAGTGATCTAGAGGACAAACTGATAGAGAAAAAGGACCAGGAAGAGGCCTGGAACAAACAGCTTAGAGGCCATGAAAACAGAATTAGGGAAATAAATGACACTATGAAACATTCCAACATCAGAATTATTGGAATCCCTGAAGGAGAGAAGAAAGAAAGAAAACTAGAAGATATAGTTGAACAAATTCTCCATGGAAACTTTCCCAATCTGGGAAATGGAACCAGTGTTCATGTCCTAGAGGTAGAAAGATCACCCCCAAGATCAATGAATCTAGAAAGACCTTGAGACACTTGACTGTGAGACAGATGAATCATAATTTTAGACAAGAGCTTTTTTTTTTTTAAAGATTTTATTTATTTATTTGACAGACAGAGATCACAAGTAGGCAGAGAAGCAGGCGGAGAGAGACAGAGGAGGAAGCAGGCTCCCTGCTGAGCAGAGAGCCCAATGCGGGGCTCGATCCCAGGACCCTGGGATCATGACCTGAGCCGAAGGCAGAGGCTTTAACCCACTGAGCCACCCAGGCGTCCCTAGACAAGAGCTTTTGAGAGCAGCTAGGGGGGAAGAGATTCCTTACATACAGAGAAAGGTCCATCAGAATAATGTCAGACCTATCCACAGAAACATGGCTGGCAAGATGTATTCAGAGCACTAAATGAGAAGAACATGCAGCCAAGAATACTTTATCCGGCAAGGTTGACATTCAAAATAGATGGTGAGATAAAGAGCTTCCAAGACTGGCAAGGTTTAAAAGAGTATGTGACCACCAAGCCAGCACTACAAGAAATATTAAGGGGGGGTTCTATAATAGAAGAAAGAATGCAAGAGTGTCACAGAACAGATATTTACACAGACAATCTATAGAAACAAGGACTTCACAGACAACATGATGTCAATAAAAACGTATCTTTCAATAATCAGTCTCAATGCGATAATCACTCAAAATTCTCCCATAAAATGGCACAGGGTTGCAGATTGGATAATGCAACAGGACCCATGTATATGCTGTCTACAAGAGACACATTTGGAACCTAAATATACATCCAGACTTAAAGTGAAGGGACAGAGAAGCATCTTTCATGTCAATGGGTCTCAAAAGAAAGCTGGGGTAGCAATTCTCATATCAGATAAATTGGATTTTAAACTAAAGACTGTAGTCAGAGATGAAGGAGGACACAACATCATTCTTAAAGGGTTCATCCACCAAGAAGATCTAACAATTGTAAATATTTATGTCCCCAATATGGGAGCAGCCAACGACATAAGACAACTGTTAATCAAGATAAAGAGTCATATTGATATGAATACATTAATAGTAAGGGATCTTAACATGCCACTCTCAGTAATAGAAAGTCAATAAAGAAACAAGCGTATCTAATGACACATTGGACCAGATGGACCTCATAGAAATATACAGAACATTCCACCCTAAAACAACAGAATACTCATTCTTCTTGAGTGCATATGGAACTTTCCCCAGAATAGGCCACATGCTGGGTCACAAATCAGGGCTCAACCAATACCAAAAGATTGAGATTATTCCCTGCATATTCTCAGATCACAATGCTTTGAAACTGGAGCTCAACCACAAGAAAAAGTATGGAAGGAATTCAAACACCTGGAAGTTAAAGACCACCTTGCTTAAGCAAGGTGGCTTGGATCCTGGCTTGGATCAACCAGGAAATCAAAGAAGAACTTAAACAATTCATGGAAACCACTTACAATGAAGACACTTCCATCCAAAACCTATGGGATACAATAAAGGTGGTCCTAAGGGGGAAATACATAGCCATCCAAGCCTCCCTCAAAAATATTGAAAAATCCAGAATACACCAGCTCTCTTTATACCTTAAAGAACTGGAGAATCAACAACAAATTAAGCCAACCCCACATACAAGAAGGAAAATAATCAAGATTAGAGCAGAGATCGATAAGATAGAAACTTGAGACACAGTAGAACAAATCAATGAAACTAGAAGCTGGTTTTTTCAAAGAATCAATAAGATCTTTAAACCATTGGCCAATCTAATCCAAAAGAAACAAGAGAGGACCCAAATTAATAAAATTATGAATGAAAAGGGAGAGATCACAACTAACACCAAGGAAATAGAAACAATCATCAGAAATTATTATCAACAGTTATATCCCAAAAAGTTAAGCAACCTAGATGAAATGGATGCATTCCTGGAAACCTATAAATTTCCAAAACTGAATCAGGAAGAAATTGACAACCTGAATAGACTAATATCTAGTAACGAGATTGAAGCAGTGATTAAAAACCTCCCAAAAAACAAGATCCCAGGACCTGACAGATTCCCTGGAGAATTCTATCAAACATTCAAAGAAGAAATAATACCTATTCTCCTGAAGCTGTTTCAAAAGATAGGAACAGAAGGAAAATGTACAGACTCTTTTGATGAAGCCAGCATTACCCTGATCCACAAACCAGGCAAACACCCCACCAAAAAGGAGAATTTCAGACCAATATCCCTGATGAATATGGATGCCAAGATTCTCAACAATATCCTAGCTAATAGGATCCAACAATACATTTAAAAGATTATCCACCATGACCAGGTAGGATTTATCCATGGGATGCAAGGGTGGTTCAACATTCTCAAATCAATCAATGTGATAGAACAAATCAGTAAGAGAAGAAAGAAAAACCACATGGTCCTCTCAATTGATGCCAAAAAAGCATTTGACAAGATACAGCATCTGTTCCTGATTAAAACAACTCAAAGTATAGGGATAGAGGAAACAATCCTCAACTTCATAAAATCTATGAAAAACCCACAGCGAATATCATCCTCAGTGGGGAAAAGCTGACAGCCTTCCCTTTGAGTAGGAACACCACAAGGATGTCCACTCTTGCCACTGTTGTTCAACATAGTACTAGAAGTCTTAGCAACAGCAATCAGACAACAAAAAGAAATAAAAGGTATTCAAATTGTCAAAGAAGAAGTAAAGCTCTCTCTCTTCACAGATGACATGATACTTTATATGGAAAACCCAAAAGACTCCACCCCCAAACTACTAGAACTCATACAACAATTCGGTAATGTGGCAGGATACAAAATCAATGTCCAGAAATCAGTTGTTTTCTTATACACTAACAATGAAAAATAGAGAGGGAAATTAGACAATCGACTCCATTTACTATAGCAGCAAGAATTATAAGATACCTGGGAATAAACCTAACCAAAGAGGTAAAGGATTTGTACTCGAAGAACTATAGAACACTCATGAAAGAAATTGAAGAAGACACAAAAAGATGGATGAGCATTCCATGCTCATGGATCAGAAGAATAAACATTGTTAAAATGTCTACACTGCCTAGAGGAATCTATATTTTCAACGTCATCCTGATCAAAATTCCACCAGTATTTTTCAAAGACCTGGAACAAAGAATCTTGAAATTTGTACAGAACCAGAAGAGACCCTGAATTGCTAAGGAAATGAAAAAGAAAAACAAAACTGGAGGCATCATGTTGCCTGATTTCAAGCTTTACTAAAAAATTGTGATCACCAAGACAGCATGGTACTGGCACAAAAACAGACACATAGACCAGTGGAATAGAGAGCCAAGATATGGACCCTCAACCCTATGGTCAAATAATCTTTGACAGAGCAGGAAAAAATATACAGTGGAAAAAAGACAGTCTCTTCAATAAATGGTGCTGGGAAAAGTGGACAGCTATGTATAGAAAAATGAAACTCGGCCATTCTCTTACATCATGCACAAAGATAAACTCAAAATGGATAAAAGACCTTTACACGAGGCAGAAATCTATCAAAATCCTAGAAGAGAACCTAAGCAGTAACATCTTTGACATCAGCCACAGCAACTTCTTTCAAGACATGGCCCCAAAAGCAAAGGAAACAAAAGAAAAAATGGACTTTTGGGACTTCATCAAGATCAAAAGCTTCTACACATCAAAGGAAACAGTCAACAAAGAGGCCACCCACAGAATGGAAGAAGATATTTGCAAATGACACTGCAGACAAAGGGCTGATATCCAAGACCTATAAAGAACTCCTCAAATTCAACACACACAAAACAGATAATCACATCAAAAAATGGGCAGAAGACATGAAAAGACACTTCTCCAATGAAGACATATGAATGGCTATCAGACACATGAAAAAATGTTCATCATCACTGGCCATCAGGGAGATTCAAATCAAAACCACATTGAGATACCACCTTACACCAGTTAGAATGGCCAAAACTAACAAGACAGGAAACAACATGTGTAGGAGAGGATGTAACAACCTCTTACACTGTTGTTGGGAATGCAAGTTGGTATAGCCACTTTGAAAACAGTGTAGAGATTCCTTAAGAAATGAAAAATAGAGCTACCCTATGACCCTGCAATTGCACTACTGGGTATTTACCCCAAAGATACAGAGGTAGTGATAAGAAGGGCCACCTGTACCCCAATGTTCATAGCAACAATGGCCACAGTCACCAAACTGTGGAAAGAACCAAGATGCCTTTCAGCAGAGTAATGGATAAAAAAGATATGGTCCGTATATACAGTGGAGTATTATGCCTCCATCAGAAAGGATGAATACCCAACTTTTGTATCAACATGGATGGGACTGGAAGAGGTTATACTGAGTAAAATAAGTCAAGCAGAGAGAATCAATTATCATATTACATATCGTATCACTTACTTGTGGAGTATAAGGAATAACATGGAGGACACTGGGAGATGGAGAGGAGAGGTGAGTTGGGGGAAATTGGAGGGGGAGACAAACCATGAGAGACTGTGGACTCTGAGAAACAAACCGAGGGTTTTGGAGGGGAGAAGGGTGGGGGGTTGGGTCACCCTGGCGGTGAGTATTAAGGAGGGCACATATTGCATGGAGCACTGGGCATGGTGCATAAACAATGAATTTTGGAACACACAGAAAAAATTAAATTAATTTTTAAAAAATCTCAAATCACTTAGTTTAATACAACTCCAGTTCAAAGGTAAAATTAAGAGATGGATAGTTTTTCATTTTTTTTTTTTGGATTGAGGTATAACTGACATATAACATTATGTTAGTTTCAGGTGTACAATTGTACACCAATATGTGTAAACACTGCAAAGTGATCACCACAGTAAATGTAGTATGCCCCACCATCATGTAGTTACATAATATGTAATATTATTATGTATTATGTATTACATAATATGTAATACAATATTACTAACTATAGTCACCTTGCTATATATCACATTCCCATGATTTATTTTATGACTAGAAGTTCATATCTATTGATCCCCTCCTCTCATTTCACTCACCCCCACAACTCCCTCTAAAGTGGCTTTTGTATTAGTGTTTACCTAGTATATAATTTTCCATTCCTTCATTTTCAAACTTTCTTTCTTGTTTTTTTTAGCTGCTTGATGAAATTTTCAAACTTTCTGAATTAAAATGTTATTTTAAATATGATAAAATTATTCACTCATAAACAATAGTGTAGAGCCTGTGATAGTTAATCCCATTATGCCATAATGCAAATCCAACAATTAGCTAGAGTTTGCCCACACTTGCTTTATCTATTCTTTTCTAATTTTTTTGCTGAAGTATTTTATAGCAAATCCCACAACACATGTCATTTTACCCTTATATACTTCCAAGGGCTCTCCAAAAATACATTTTCTTATATATCTACCATGTCACTTGCACTTCTAATAAAATTAACACTAATTTGTTGGTCTTATCTGATTCCAGTTTACCCTCAAATTTACCAACAGTCTTTAAAATGTTTTTTGGGGTATTCTGGGGGGGGTTTCATCTGTTGTTTTTTATAATTTGTTTATTCAAATGAGGAGCTAAACAAGATTCACACATTACATATATTTTTTATAGTTTTTTAATCTAGAGTAATCTCTCTTCCTTTTTTGTTTTCTTTTCATGCCTGTCATCCTCCAACAAGTCAGTTTTTCCACTGAATGCCTTACATTCTGTTTGCTTCACTTCCACTATTACATCATTTAACTAGTTTTTCTATCCCCCTGTTTCCTATAAACTGGAAATTATCTCTAATTCCTAAGTGCACATAGGTCAACACTTTGGGGCACCATTACTTCATATAAGTATACTTCTGTGTATTTCATATCACTTCCCTCTGGAGGCATACTGTAAATGTTTTTTTTCTTCCTACCAACTTATTCTAATTCTTCCACTAGTTAAAAGTTTATATATCTGATG
Organism: Enhydra lutris kenyoni; assembly: GCF_002288905.1. Taxonomy (NCBI): domain Eukaryota; kingdom Metazoa; phylum Chordata; class Mammalia; order Carnivora; family Mustelidae; genus Enhydra; species Enhydra lutris. The sequence goes on from NW_019154123.1 coordinate 3,440,315, forward strand.
GACTTTGGGGAGGGTATGTGATATGGTGAGCGCTGTGAATTGTGTGAGACTGATGATTCACAGACCTGTACCCCTGGGACAAATAATACATTATATGTTAATAAATAAGTAAGTAATTTTGAGAACTTTCTAAAAGTTTATATATTCTCTATCCTTTAAATGACTATGCTTAGTTTTTCTTTAAAAAAAAAAGATTTTATTTGTTAATTATTTGATAGACAGAGGTCACAAGTAGGCAGAGAGGCAGGCAGAGAGAGAGGGAGAAACAAGCTCCCTGCTGAGCAGCAAGCCCGGTGCGGGGCTCGATCCCAGAACCCTGGGATCATGACCTGAGCCGAAGGCAGAGGCTTTAACCCACTGAGCCACCTAGGTGCCCCATGCTTAGTTTTTCAATATGTTTATCTATGTAAGCTTAGAATGCTCTGACTCTGAACACCTACCTCTAATATCCACATTCTTGTTTAGGAGTTTGATTCTCCTTTGTTTTCAAATGTCTCTCTCGAATTAATGTCATTAGTTTTACAGGTAATATTTATTTATTCCCAACATATTCCCAACATGTTTGCTGTATCTTTTTTTACCCTTACTTTTTGCATTGTATGGCTTCTTCTGGGTTTAATTTCCTTTTTAGTAAAATACATCCATTACTAGTTTTTTGTCATTTATTTTATTTTGTTTTGATTCAGGAATAGTCTGTGAGTAGTAGCTTATCAATCTTTGTAGTTTGAAAATATCATTTTACTCTGTTTAGTGATGATTTAGCTGAATACAGATTTGTAGACAGACATTACTCTCCTTCATAGCCCAGAGCCTGTTTTATGGTCTTATGGAATACCTTTTTATGTTGAGTAGTTGGGTTTTTTTTTTTCTCTCTGATTATTGGGATTTCACAGGTGATGTCTTTGTGAGGCTTTTTAAAATTCTTTCTCTTTGTAGTTTTACATTTCCATTATGATATATCTGGGTGTAAAACTATTTTCCTATTTGAGAATTGTAATGCTACTTTGATCTCAAGACTAATTGAATTTCTCTCAATTCTGAGAAGTTCTCTATTATTATAATTTCAAATACTGCCTAATATTCTTTGCATTCTGTTTTTGTGTAATTATACTGAAATACCTCATGTCATTTTCAATATCTCTAAGCTTCTCCTTCATGTTTTCCAATGCTTTCCCTCTCTGTGCTGTCTTCTGAGTGACTTCCAAGATATGTCACCTAATTCCACTTTTAGCTCTATAAAAACTTCTATGGAAACTATCCATGGAGGTTATTTCAAAGTGCATATTTTCCTTTTCTAAAATTTTCTATTTGTCCCAAGTTTCCTTTTTTGTTTTTTCATAATATTATTTTTATTCTATAATTGATAGTTATTGAAATGTAAGTTTTACAATTTGTCCAATTTGATGATTCTTATAATTTTTAACTTACAACCACGGAAGTAGATGTTGTATACCAAGAGGTTCCCACATGATCCAGACTGAGTTTATGCAATATTTTTGCATTTGTCCCTATCATCATCCAAAAGTTTCTCCAATGTCTGGTCATTATATAAGTAAATTATATAGCTAGGAGTTCTCACATGACACAGAGAAAGGGAATTGTGACCCTACATCCATAAGTCATGAAGATGTCACATTCCATTTTCCCTTATGTCCCAGACATTGGCCAGCTTCCTTATTACCTCTTTGAAGCTGGAATTTGTAGATTCAACTGGTCCCCATGTGATAGATGGAGCAGACTTGAGTGACTCTCAGCTTTATTCAAGTGTTCTTGATTCTAGTTCTTCACTTTCCTATGGGCCTTATCAAATTTCATTGAGCTCTTGTCATTTTTAATTTTTTTTTTTAATAGGCTCCACACCCAGCATGGAACCCAATATGGGGCTTGAACTCATGACCCTGAGACCAAGATCTGAGCTGAGATCAAGAGTCAGATGCTTAACAGACTCAACTACCCAGGTGCCCCAAGATCTTGGGATATTTTAAAGCATCCTTCCATCATTATTTTTTATCAAAATAAAAGAAAAAAAAACATTTTTAATGATAGAGTATTAGAAATGGAAAAACTGAATTGAGGGGTTCTTTAAAATATTTTTAAATATTTAAATATTTTATTTTTTTTTAAGATTTTTATTTATTTCTTTGACAGAGAGATAGAGATCACAAGGAGGCAGAGAGGCAGGCAGAGAGAGGGGGCAGGAAGCAGGCTTCCAGCTGAGCAGAGAGCCTGATGCGGGGCTCGATCCCAGGACCCTGAGATCATGACCTGAGCTGAAGGCAGAGGCTCAACCCACTGAGCCACCCAGGTGCCCCTAAATATTTAAATATTTTAAATATGAGAAATATTAATGTGGAAGCATAAGTTTTGGCTTCATAGTTTTCAAGGGGAAACTATTCTTAAGAGTATTCAGAGAAAACAGGGAGATGTACTAAAACAGTGCTGCCACATGAGAGGTAGGGAGTGTGGGCACACCCTGGAGCCAAGAGCTACAAAATTTAGGTCTGAGACTCTTGGGACCATGAGGCCGTACAAACTGGATTTCTCAGGCTGTCAGCTTTCTATGTATCAAGTCAGAAAAGTGGGCCTTAGGGGAAAACATGCAGCTTCAGGGATATCTATAAAGAAGGTAAGTTCCTGCAGAAAAATGCATAACATTAATACAGCCTTTTTTTTTTTTTTAAGATTTTATTTATTTATTTGTCAGAGAGAGAGAGGGAGAGAGAGCAAGCACAGGCAGACAGAATGGCAGGCAGAGGCAGAGGGAGAAGCAGGCTCCCTGATGAGCAAGGAGCCCGATGTGGGACTCGATCCCAGGACGCTGGGATCATGACCTGAGCCAAAGGCAGCTGCTTAACCAACTGAACCACCCAGGCGTCCCAGCCTTTTTTTTTTTTTTTAAAGATTTTATTATTTATTTGACAGACAGAGATCACAAGTAGGTAGAGAGGCAGGCATAGAGAGAGAGGGGGAAGCAGGCTACCCGCTAAGCAGAGAGCCCAATGTGGCGCTCGATCCCAGGACCCTGAGATCATGACCTGAGTCGAAGGCAGAGACTTAACCCACTGAGCCACCCAGGCACCCCTTAATACAGTCTTTTAAAGTCATACTTTGTAATACAAGGAGAGAAGCTTTGTGGATAATGAGGCCATAAAAAAATAAAAGTCATAAAAAGTGAGACTGCTTTAGGCTTAGTTAGTCTGACCCTAGACTTTGGTTCTTAAAGGGCTGTTTACTTAGCTAAATCCAGTCTGAAAGGGGAACATAATTTTCAAAGCTTTGGGAGCTAGAATATTCTGTAAATTAAGACTTTTCCCAGACATATTACAATAATTCCATTTTTAAACTTGTCTTTCTTGTTCTGATCATAAGAGTAAAAGGAAAAAAATGATCTAAACCTGTATCCTTTGTCAGTCTTAGAAGATCAACTTCCCACATAGTTTCCTCTTGATAGAAGACCAACTTCCTCCTGGGACAAGAATGGCTTTGAGATTCTAGAAGATATTCCTCATTTTGAAGAAAAAGCACATAAAATATAGACTGATTTTATCTGAGCAAAAACACTAATCAGGTTATAGACACTAGAAAAGCATCAAGAGCCTAAAAATGTGAAGGTCAAAATGTAATAAATGGTGTGTCTTCTGCGGAAAAGCAACTAGAATCCATCCATTACCTATGAGCTAATTTATATTAACAGCCTAATACGTGACAGTCTTCCTTCCCCTAGTTTAACAACCAAATGCTCCGGTCAGCAAGGCAAAGCCTTCTCAAGTTATATGTTTTGTATTTTTCACCATTCTGCCTCATTCCCAGGATATTAATAGGACATTTGGAGATGATTTTAAAGATAGTAAGATACATCCCTGCGGAAGAAAAGCAGATGAGGGCTTCCAGCATGTCCATCGCTAAAGATACTCACTGAAGTCTAATATCTTAAAGCATTTTCCTCCTGAGGGTGTGGGGATCTTCAAAAGGCTTTTCTGGCAAACATCCAATTTGGACCTACAGACAGGGCCTACCACCGAGGCCAGCTTTCATTTCCTGTGGGTAAATGGTGTCCACAGTCCCTATATGCACACAGGAAAGCCAACAGTATGTGCCAACCAAACCATAAATTCAGCAGGGATGAAGATATCATATGAAATGAACAACTTGGGCAATCTTTAAATATTTTGATGATTACCCTGTTGTCAGCTAGAATTTTGTCTCCAGATGTTGTTACTTGACAGTACCATCTGCCTTGAGTGTAAGTGCTTTTTTAATTTTCTGTGGCCAAGACAATTTTCCAGATGTTCCCTCCTCTTTAAAAGTTAGCAGGAGGGAAAATGAATGCAGTCAGGCACCAAGAAGGCTGCCAGCCCAGCAGCAGCTGCACTAGCAGTCTGACCTTCTAGAACACTGATGCTTTACTTTCTTCTAGTCTAGGAAAGGCGATTTTGAGTTGCAAGGAGACAAGGAGGGTGCCTCCCAGAAAACTCACATTCTAGAGAAAGGAAGGTGGACAATAAGCAGGTAAACAAATAGTGTGTCACAATAATGAGTGCTATGAAGAAAAGAAAATAGGGCAATAACACACAGTAATGAGGAAAGGAGGTTGGTAGCTGTTTGGGGTATCTTATTTTATTTTATTTTATTTTGCTTTAAGATTTTATTTATTTGAGAGAGAGAGCGTGTGTGCATGCATGAGAGGGCAGGGGCAGAGTGCAAGGGAGAAGCAGATTCCCGACTGAGCAGGACCCAATACAGGGCTCAGTCCCAGGACCCAAAGATCATGATCTGGGCTGAAGGCAGATGCCTAACCAACTGAGCCACCCAGGTGCCCCCTGTTTTGGATATTTTAGATCAAGAAAATTCTCTTGTGAGAGGTGACATTTGAGATACAAACTGAAAGATAAGTCATAGCCAAATGACTTTCAAAACTTCAGAATTTTTTTTTAATTTTTTAAATGGTCTTACACACTTTATAACATGATATTTACTCAATCTGTTGTAACAGTATTTCTACATTTTTAAAGACTCTTCTACAGCATCATTTTAATAATTTATTTGAAGAGAAATTAACACACCAAAGAATTAAATATCACCCATAATCCCACCGCTTAAACACAATCACAAAGCGAAGTTAAAATTCTCCATTTTTCTGTTTCTTTCTCCCATCCTTCTCATCTCTCTGCCCCTGTGGCTAATCCTTGCTGTGCCCTGGGAAGAATCACTAGTAACAATCTGGTTAGGGGCTGGATTGCTGACAGCTCTCTATCAACATTCTTGCCCTTAATTCAAGTATGGTGGATAATTTGCAAAGCCTCAGGAGTTCTCTCATTCTTCTTTTGCCTAGAAATCATTTTGCCTTGCCCGTGGAAGTCCCAATGGCTGCAAAACCTGTCGGTTCCCTTTTAACTGCATGAATGAACTGTGAGCACCAAAGAGCAGTTCACAAAACACAGTAATGATAACGAATGAGGAGAATGAACTGTGCGCCCAGCAGCCAACTAAAGATTTTACCTACATCATCCTATTTCTTCTTCACAACAACCCTACTTACTCTACAATATCATGCAAATGTCCCCATTGTAAAAGTGAGGCTCAGAGATTAAATGCATCTCCCAACCTCACATGGTAAGTGGTCAGCAAAGATTTATGTGCACATGTTTCTGACTCTACAGCCCTCCTCTGGTTCAAGGGTTGGCCAACTACAGCCTCACCATTTGTTTCTGTACAGCCCATGAGGTAAGAATGGATTTTATGTTTACAAACGGTAGGAAAAAAGTTTTTTATGACACATAAAAATTATATAAAATTCAAATTTCAGCACCTGTAAATAAAGCTTTACTGGACCACAGGCACATTTGTTCATTATGTGTTGTCTTTGGCGGCTTTCATGCTGGGATACAGCAGAGCTGAGGAGTTGGAACAGAGACTAGTTGACCCACAAAGGCTAAAGTACTTACTACTAAAGGTTTTCAACCCCTCCTCTAGATAATCAAGCACCTCCAGGCAGTAAATGAGTAATAAGCTCTCATTTGGTTTGATGAGCAAACCAGAGCTACTACACTATTACGAAAATAAAGGGTTTGATCTAGGAATCATGTTTACAAGAAAGAAGCAGCAGCTGGAAGAGCCAACATCTTGAGGCTACAGCCAGAAGTTTAAAGAAACAGCCACTTTTAACCTCAACTTGAACCTTGGAGTACTGGAGAAAGCAGAGCTGATGGGGATCTCCAAGGAACTGCTACATCTGGCTGCATAACTGCAAAGAGGGAGCTTGTGAAAAGGTCTACAAAGCTGCCATGTCTGACGGTCAGTATCTCCTGAGAATAGTTTCTCCTTCACTTTTGCTTTCCAAAGCTCTGCAAGTGCCTCCTCATGGTAAACTCTGACCCAGGATAACAGAAGAAAAAGCGTTCTGGGAAACATAGACCAGGCACAGAAGGGGGAGATGATCATATAGAGTTGAAAACACTATTCAGCATGCAAACCAAACTATATTTGGCCATACACCATAGGTAATGTTTACCCAGTGGTACCCAGTACCTGCAAAGAGCCTGCTCTCTTGCCCACAATGGTGGTGATGCAGATTAGAGGCCTGGGGTGCCTTTCTGCCTGGCCTTAACACCTTATTCAGAGTACCTACACTTCTTTTTCTTTGGGATTGTGATCTAGGCTTAAAACTCAATCCAGCCAACTGGAAACCCAGTATTTTATCATCTTCATCATCATCATCATTGTCTTCATTGTCATAAAAAGGCACTTCTGCTTAAAAACTGCCTAGTTTCTGCTTTGGCCTCTACTGGGTGATTTATAAACTTCATCTCATTTACTCTATCCACAATCCTTTCAGGTAATGAGGTTTAACCTCTTTTTAAAGATCAGAAAAATGAAGTTTGGAGAGGTTAAGAAACTTGCTGAACTCCACAGCATAATTCCTGAGCCAGGACTTATATCTCAGTGCTGTGAGACTCCCAAACATAGCCCCCTGAACCACCGTGCTATCTGCCAAAGCCAAGTTTCTCTCAAACCCAGCTTCTGGTACCCTTCTCTTCAGTTTAGCTTACAAGCTGGAAAATCTTTGTTTGCTGGTTATCTAATTATCCACAACTATGCTTCCATGCTGCTTCCCTTGAATTAAACCCTTGGAAAGTTCCAGATTCAACAGGCTTTCACTAAACATCCTTGATCTTTTTTTTTTTTAATTGTGCTATGTTAGTCACCATACATCATTAGTTTTTTATGTAGTGTTCCAAGATTCATTGTTTACATATAACACCCAGTGCTCCAAGCAATATGAGCCCTCCTTAATATCCACCACCAGACTCCCCCATCCTCCCACTCCCCTCCCCTCTAAAATCCTCAGTTTGTTTCTCAGAGTCCACAGTCTCTCATGGTTTTCTCCCTCTCTGATCCCTCCCTCTTCACTTGTCCTTCTCCTAATGTCCTCCATGTTATTCCTTATGTTCCACAAGTAAGTGAAACCGTAAGATAATTGACTTTCTCTCCTTGACTTATTTCATTCAGCATAATCCCCTCCAGTCCCATCCACGTTGTTGCGAAAGTTGGGTATGTTAATATTAAGATCAAGGAAGTTTAAGGATGAATAAACTTCCTTGATCTTAATATTAACTGCTGATTTCAACCTAGATGAGAGTGAGGATCACATATATTGCCCTCCTGGTTCTTTTTTTTTTTTTTTTTTGCAATGTTGCAGAGCATAACATTTGCCCTAGCAGTTCTCAAAATATAACTTTGTCCAGGGTAGTCCTGACTATGACAATAAAATGCTGTCTTAACAAGTAGTCTTCTCTCCCAACACTCGATAGGGCAAGAGTTCAAAAGCAGACTCTGGCAGATTACCTGTTTTAATCCAGTCCCTACCACTTACCACCTATGCATGACCTAACCATTGAGCCTATGTCTTCTTACCTCTAAAACAGAGATAGTAATCATATGTACTCCATACAGTGGCTGTGAGGATTACATAAATCAAGATACACAAATAACTTACTGCAATGGGATACTTACTATAAGCACACATAGCTGGCTATGATTATTATGATTATCTTCATAAATCAAAGACATGAAAAAATACTGCCTTTTCAAAAGACATACACTGCATTTTCCCCTCAAGCAAGCCAATCTGAACGATTGTTTCTAGTATGATGAAATGGTTTCTCAGTATAATGATGATAATTAATAGTAGCTAGCCTAGTATGGCGCCTTGTGATCTTGAAATATCTTCCTCATTAATCATAAGCATGCACAATCATTTTTGTTCATGGACTAAAACTCCAGTTAATGGATTCTGAACTGGGGCTGTGTCAGAGCAGCCAGAAGGTGTGTGAATTTTTGACGAAGGAGAGAAGGACTTGGCAAGCTGGTGTTCAACAGCTAATGCATGCAGGACCCCGTGCGGCTGATCTGCATGCTAATTGCCTCGCCAGAAGCTAGATCCTGCAGGGCAGACACCCTGTTAGTGAAATGCTCTTTCTCCCTTTCTCCCTTCCCCCACTTGTCTCTCTTCATTTTGCTCTCAATCACCATCACTTAATCTTACTGTCCCCCAAAAGGAAAAACACTCCACCCTCTCCCCCAAATGAAGCAAGAAGTCTGGAAATAGTGGTTCTTTTATGGAGTTTCCACAGCTGGAAAGCATTTGTCAAAATGACCCTTGGGATCCAGGCACACTTAAGTGTAACATGGTCAGATTTGAATTATAGAAAGCTCTACTTGGAAACATGGGGAAAGGGGATTGAAGAAAGATTAGCCTGAAAGCAGAGAGTATCTTTTACAACAATTCAGGGTGATATTATGTTCATAGGGGCCTGAACAACACGTTGTGAAATGGAGAGAAATGGACAGATATGAGGGACATTTAAGAATAAGAACTAAAGACTGATTGGACGTGGGGCTGAGGGAAAAGGGGAGCCAAGGATGACCCCCGTGGATGACCTTGTCTCAGTCAATTGGATCCTCTGGGTCTAGAGATGATTAGTAATTTAAATTATCATTTGATTAAATGTCCTCATTGCCCAATTCATTAACACCATAGGTCAATATATTCATATCAACATTGAGACTACTTGCCCATTAGACACTGCAACAAAAGAATCACTGACAGGGCTATTTAGGAAACAATCTCCTACTATCTATGCATGCTATGCCAGGCACCAGCAAGGGCACAGAGACGAATATGAAATATAACACAACATTTGCCAAGCAAAATTAAGTGTTACACTATGGTAAAAAATGCATCCTCTATCGAATTATATACGAATGGGAGATGAATCATAACCTACCAAAATGAACACTGGCTCCAGAAAAAAATGTGATGTCTAAACTGGTCCTTAAAGAATGAGCAGAATTTCAGCAGGCACAGATATGCTATTCTTGATGAAAAGATTGAACAAAGCCTCACAGGTATGTGACTGTACTTGCCATGCAACAGAAAGCCAGAATATTAAATTTCTCCTAGCCTTTCACATTAGATGCATTATCAACATAACATGAGCTGGAAGAAATGCATTAAATATACAAATCAATTTTGAAATGTAGCTCACTTTGCATAGATCAAATGAAAAAAAGAAAGTGATCATGAGATCAAGTAAAGCCAAGTATAACATGGAGAGCAGGGGGAGTCCAGGTAAGGGATACGTCTGGGAGCAGGGGTTTATACTTGATCTTGGAGACAATGGTGGAACATTCAAAAGCTTGTGAGAAAAACAGTGATGCTATCAGATCGGTTATTTAAGATGAAGTGTTCAGTGCAAAAAGTTAAGAAAAAGACATAAAAGCCATAAAGGTCAGTAAGGGAGAGGTAAAATTCTATTTGCAGATGAGAAGAATTTTTATATAGTAATTCCTAAAGAATCTATGAAATAACTAAAAGAGGGACACCTGGGTGGCTCAGTTGGTTAAGCGTCTGCCTTTGGCTCAGGTCATGAGCCTGGGATCCTGGGATAGAGCCCCGCATCGGCTTCCTGCTCAGTGAGAAACCAGCTCCTCCCTTCCCTCTGCTATGTGCTCTTTCTCTGACAAATAAATAAAATTTTAAAAAATGAAATAAAATAATTACAAGAACTGATATATAAATTGATCAATGACTCAGCATATTCAAAGGTTAATATTCAAAATATATATGCTGGCATCATATATTGGAAAATAATTTTTAAGATTATTTCTGTACTACCACCAAAAAGTGTAATATACTTAGGAATACATTTAATGAAAGACATGAGCCTACAAAAAAAAATGACATGACCCTACAAAAAAGTGAACCTACCAAACGTTGCTGAGAGAAATTAAAGGAAACCTAAGTGAAGCGAGCCACATGATGTGCTGATGGAATGACAGATTTGTTGAGAGGTCAGTCTCCCCCAAACCCTGCAAATTCTTCTGTGCATTCGGTATAACCCACATCATAGTGGCAAAGGGCTTTTTCATAAAAGTTGACAAGATGATTCTAAAATTTATATGGAATGACAAATGACCTGGAATATCTGAAACAATTTGAGAAAGAAACACACCTATACTTACTATCCAACTTGCAGATTATAAAACTACTGTAATCAAACTGTGTTGAGCTGGCACAAGACAAATGAATAAATAGAAGAGAATGGATAATCCAGGCAAAACCTCACAAGTAATATTATTGTTTCATTTTCAACAAAGGCACCTAATCAATCTAAATAAGATAAGAAAATTCTTCAGTAAGTGGTATTGAATAACTAGATATTCATATAGAAAAATGAACCTTAATCTCCAAGTTACCCTACACTCAAAATTAATTCAAAATGGCTCATAAGCCTAAATGTAAAAAGCTAGATTATGTGTGAGAATATCTGCCTGAGGGTAGATTAAGTTTTCTTACATAGGACAGAGAAAACAATGATAATCAAAGCTCCTTACTATTTTCCCAAAGAATTTAAAAACTTATGTCCATACAAAAACCTGTGCATGGATGTTTATAGCAGCTTTATTCATAATTGATGGAACTTAAAGTCAATCTGTGAAGGCTACTTACAGTATGATTCCAACCATATGACACTGTGAGAAAAGCAAAATTGTGGAAATTGTTTAAAAAAAAAAAAAAGGAAGAAGAAGGAGGAGGAGGAAGAGGGGGAGGAGTTGTTGTCTGATTTGAGACCATGGAGGGATGAACTAGAGCACAGAGGAATTTCAGGACAGTGAAACAATTCTGTATGATACAATAATGATGGATTCATGTCACTATACATTTATCAAAACATAAAATTTACACTAAAAGTAAACCTTAATGTAAACTATGGACTTTGAGTGATAATGATGTGTGTCAGTGTTGACTCACTGACTGTAACAAATGTACCACTCTCTTGCCAGGTATTCATGGTAGGTGAGGCTGTGCTTGGGGATGGGGTGGGGAGGCAGGGGGCAGGGTATGTATCGGAACTCTGGGTACTTTCCACTCAGTTTTATTGTGAATCCAAAACTGCTCTAAGGAAAAAAAAAAAAAGTATTTAGTATAGTCCTTGAAAAATAAAGCCTCAATAAATGTATGGTTTATTTCATAGGATCATTAAACCAAAAAAGTCTTAGGCAAACTCCATGTTATATTCCCTTTTAGAAATTTAGAAATTTTCCATCAGAAAATCTTCTAGGATGTAAGGGGATGTTAATGGGTTATCATACAAAACATCATTATATTAATTTAAAGGTTGATAACTATGCCAATCAATATAATTTGGGAATCTGGGGACTAATTAAAGGTAGGCAGGGTTTGGAGATGGCCTTGAGGTTATAGGCATAGCTAGAACTATCCAGCTCAGGGTGCTGAGAGAATCTGGTTGCCAATGAATATCATTTCCTCCTTTAATATTTTCTAGGAATAATACCTGGGACCTTCCCAGAGTTTATAGACCTAGGGTGTTCTCAGTAGATATGTCTATACCCAAGCACCCAATAAAATATATACACTTTCAAGGACAAGACAGTAGGTCTGGCATTATTTCAAACTACCAATGAATAAATTAATTTCTATTTCCCCATCTTCTTCTGAATGCCTAAAATTCTCTTTACTTGGTTGTGGGGGAAAGCAAGACTTTAATCCATGGAGTTAAAAGCTTAAAAGGCAAATACCTATATATGAGGTTACTTTTTAGACAGAATATATTTCACAGGACAGGAAATCTAGTGAATTGATTAACCAAAGGATTAATTTTCAGATAATTTCCTATTCTTGGGCAGACAGAAAAGTGAACAGGAGGATACCATAATGGGTCCACTAGCACTTGGCCCTAAGTAAAATTATATTGTGCTATCATATTCAGATGCTGATTATATCTGGTTATACCAGGGCTTGGTATCTGCATGATTGACGATCTCCCCAAAGGATTCTCATGGTCACCAAAATTACATACTCATTACTCAGAGTGCTTAACCCTCATAGCAGCCTCCAAGTTGGAGGAAACCTGTTTGTTTGGGTGGTATCTGGAAAACAAAAGTGGACAATAACGTGTTACTTTTATAACAGATATAAGAACTTCTTTTCAAAAGGAAAGTGTCTTTATTCACAATGTGCCACTTGGAAAAGTAGGTGAAATTTAAAGGCTTGAATGGTCAGAGGGTACAAAGTGGCCCAAAGTCTGCATATGAGCCAAGAGGAAACTGGTTTTGTTCTTGCATCAGTGGGACAGAGAGGAAAGGAAAGGAGGGAAAGGAGGAAAAGTTAATGTATCATGATCAAGTTGAGGTTGTGTTGCTGAACCCCCAGTTCTGGATGCCCAAGGCCATTACCACTCCCAAATCTTCACTTAAGTCTACTGGGCACAGAAATGGTCTTGTAGAAAGAAGATTTTGTGGAAATCAAGAAAATCACAGAGATTCATTTCTATGTTCACATGTAGGGAGAACAAAAAGGACACTAGAGGACTACTCACTGGTCCATAAAGGGACTGTTGGAGACTTTCAAAGCCAGGATTTCTACAAAGCAAAAGACCCTCTGGAAATTTTCAGGAATCTTGGAGATAGCCACAGGATAAGATACTTAAGGTTCCAACCAATCTTTCTGAGATCTGAAGAAGGACTAGTTGATATCTGGCAGCTACACACATAACCATCCAAGTCAAAAGAAGTTAAGGTACCTTTGAGACATGACTTAGCTTGAAGGAATAGGTTTTAAAATTGGATTTTGCCAGTGTAAATTATAGATTTTTGGCCATCTGAAGGACAAACTACAAAAACATTCATAATAAACATGCTGGTTCCTCCTCTGCACAAAAGAATCTACTGCTTGACTTTTTAACAAATGACATGAAGGGGAATAAAGGCAGCAGCAAGGCATCAATTTATAGAATGAGATTCTAAGAATAAATACAGTTGTGAAGACTGACAAATAACAAAGAAAGGAGGAGGAGACATAGCCCTTACCATTCCTTTGAGTCAAGCACTCAATCCCCCAGAGTGTTTGTTCTTTATAGATATGTCATTTGAACAGCCCTTAGGTAGAGCTGTTTGAAACTGGTATATTTCATGATAGGCTGTGAGCACCAGTCGTGACACAGGGCATTTCCCCCACCACACTACGTGACCATAAAGTATTCCACAGCTGCAGCTTTCCACAAAGGAAAACACACAGCACTGTTGTGATAAAGGCTATGGATATTAAAATTGCTTGAACAGTGGCTAGAAAATCAAGCATGCTGATCAATCCACTTTAATCAATCTATCGTGAGCTCCCCCGATGTTTAATTATGTGAAAACTTTGCCATAGATCCATATTCCTTTTGATATCATTCTATGGTTGGAAAAAAGCCAGGGTCAGTATAAAAAATGGGCTAAAAATTAGTTGTAAATACTTGAAAAGTATTTCAAGTAAATACTTGAAAAGATTTGCATAAAAACCTTGCCCCGGCTTAGCGATCTATGTGAAATCACTGTGTCCTTAAAATGTCCTATAATTCCAAGGTAGCACTTGCCATAAATTCTCTTCCCAGAGAAACTCTGCAAACAACAAAAGAACAAAATACCTTATCGCTGGCCTTGGAAAAGATAAAGTTGCAGCATTATTTTTCACCACACAATCAGAGGTCTTTGCTAAGGTCAAGCATATCCTTCTGCACATGATGAGTTTGCTATAATTGCAATTGGCACCACAAAAGCAAGTGCCCCCAGAGCTCCAGTGTTTGTCAGTCAGGAGAAGAGGAAAGGGGGCTGAGGCTGCTGGTTGTGTGACACTCTTGTGCTTTGAAAATGTCTGTAGTTTCTCTAAAAGAAGGATATACATAGAAAAAGGGAAGAATACTCTTCCCCAATTTAAGGCCATCTGATTCCTCAGGTCTTAACCAGCTAAAGTGGTTTCTGTGCATGCTACATTTTCACTCAAATGGTATTCTCTGGCTCTCTGACAACATGAGAAATAAAGAGAAATAACAAGAATAAAGACATAAAGATAACACAATGACAGCCAGGGAACATGTGAGTTAGACTAGAAACAACTCCCTCACCAGATTCTGTACCAAAATCCTGTACCACTGTCTTAACTGGTTTGAATACAACAACACAACAAGAAATCTGAATTACACAAAAATCATGGTGTTGCTCCATTTCTTACCATGTGCCATGTACTGCCTGAAATTTTTTGAGCCAAGGATTTATGAATACTCTCCCACCCTCTCCCATTCTTCCACTTCCGCTCCCTGCAGTCACTCTTACCTGATCCACCAACTTGGAATACAATTACAATATCTTTCATTTCTTCAAATGATGAAACTCTCCTCTGCCTTATTTTTTTTTTAAGATTTATTTATTTGTTTGAGAGAGAGAAAGAGAGAGAGTGTGTGAGTGGCATGAGGCACAGAGGGAGAGAATCTCAAGCAGACTCCCTGAGAACACAGAGCCTGACAAGGGCTTGATCCCACAACCCCAAGATCATTACCTGAAGGGAAATCAAGGGTCTCTCACCTGCCTTATTTACCTGAAGGGAAATCAAGGGTCTCTCACCTGCCTTATTTTTACAAAGTGTAGATTCCCTTCCCATCACCATTCTGACTTATCTTATTACCCAAAGGGAATTGGTCTTTCTTACAATGCCATGAATAGAAAAAAAAAAAACAAACAAACTGAAATTCCAAACAGCCCACTATCTCAGACACATACGGTGGCTCTGTGTCCTTGTCAACACTTGCCATTGCCCATCTTTTTTATCTTAGCCATCCTGGTGAATGTGAAGCAGCACCTCATTTTGTTTTTCATTTGCATTCTTCTAATGATGAATAATGTTGAGCATCTCTTCATGTGCTGAATGGACATGCACATATCTTCTTTAGATAAATGTCCATTTAAATTATTACACAACTTAAAATGTTATACAATTTATGCAAATTATATACACACACACACACATATATACACGTGTGTGTGTGTGTGTGTGTGTGTGTGTGTGTGTGTGTGTGTGTGTGTAAAATTTGCAGGTAGTTTCTCTCATTTTGTGGCTTGTCTTTCCATTTCCTTGATTTTTGTCCTTTAAAGTACATAAGGTTTTAAAGTTTAAGTTGTATACTATTCAGAATATACAAATAGCTTATATGATTCAACAATAAAAAGGCAAAAATCAAACAAAATTTGTGAAAAGGATTTAAATAGACATTTATCTAAAGAAGATCTGTGTATTGTGTTATTCAGATCTATTTCCTTGTTGATCTTACGTCTAGTTATTCTATCCATTATTGAAAATGGAATTTTGAAGACCCCAACTATTGATGTTGAATTGTCTGTTTCTTCTTATAATCCTGTCAGTTTTTGCTTCACATATTTTGGGGCTTTGTTGTTAGGGAAATACATGTCTGTAATTGTCATATTTTCTTAACAGTTTGATTTCTAATCTTTATAAAATACCCTTCTTTGCCTCCAGTAACAATTTTTGTCTTAAAGTTTATTTTTTCTAATAATTGGTTATTATGTGCATGGTATGCTTTTGTTGATCCTTATACTTTCTACCTCTTTGTGTTTTTTAATCTAAAGTGTGTCTCTTATAGACGAAATATAGTGAGATCATTTTCACATCCATTTTGTCAAACTCTGCCTTTTGACTGGAGTGTTTAATTGATTTATGTTTAACTAATTGATCATAAAGAAGAATTTATATCTACTATTTTGTCATGTCTTTTTATATGTCTTTTTGTTCCTCTGTTCCTTCATTGCTACCTCCTTTAGTGTTAAATATTTTCTCGTGTACCATTTTTAATTGTCTCCTTCACAATGCATTTTTAAGGGGTTTTGTTTGTTTGTTGTTTTTTAGTGATTAGTCTAGGGATTATAATTAATACCTTAAAGTATAACAATCTAGTTCAGATTAATACCACCTCAGTTTTAATAGTTTACAAAAATATTCTTCTATATTCAATCCCTTCCCCTTCTTCTATGCTATTATCATCATTCCAAATTACATTCTATACATTGTATCACCATCAACACATATTTATAATTATTTCTTTACACAGTTGTCTTTTAAATTAATAGGAGGAAAAACAGTGCTACCAAAAAAAAATCCTTGTCTTTTACATTTACCTATGTAGTTATTTTTACTGATGTTCTTTATTTCTTCATATGGATTCAAGTCACTATGTAATATTCCTTCATTTCAGGCTGAATGACTCTCTTTAGCATTTCTTACAGGGCATGCCTGCTAACAACAAATTTTCTCAGTTTGTGTTTATCTAAGAATGTCTTAATATCGCCTTCATTTTTGAAGGATAGATTTGCTGGAAATCGAATGCTTGATTAAAATTCTTTTTCTCTCAACACATTGAGCATATCATCCCACTAGGTTTTAGTTCCATGGTTTTTGAGGAGAAATGTTAATCACATTGAGGATCCCAAGTACTGGACAAGGCATTTTTGTCTTATTTTCAAGAGTCTTTCTTTGCCTTTGACTTTTGAAAGTTTGACTATGATGTGTCTAGGTATCATTCTCTTTGAATCCTACCTAGAGTTTATTAAACTTCCTGGATCTTTTCATAAAATTTTAGGATTTTCTATACACAAGACCAATGCCATCTGTGAAAATAGGTAGTTTTATTTCTCTTTTCCAATCTAGATGCCTTTTATTCAGCTAATTTTCCTAACAAGAACCATTATTTACTGAAATATTCTTTCTGTTCCTTTCTCTCTTTTCCTTCCAGAATCCCAGGATGCATATGTTCTTTAACTTGATGGTATCCCACAGGTTCTCTGAGATTGTTCACTTTTCTTCACACTTTATTCTGTCTTTTCTCATATGGGGTAATTTTAAGTGATCTATCTTTAAGTGCACTGATTCTTTATTCTGCCAGCTCAAATCTGCTGTTGAATCTCTAAGTTAAATTTCACTTCAGTTACTACATTTTTGACTCCAGAATTTATATTTAGTTCTTGTTTGTAATTTCTATCTTTTCACTAACATTCTCTATTTGGTAAGACATTATTCTTGTATTTCCTTTAGTTCCTAGACATGGCTTATCCTCCTAAATTTCCTTTCTAAAGAAGTTCCATTCCTCTCTCCAAACTATTTGGTTCATTTTTTTAAGGTCTTCTAAAATTTCAGTCAAATTAAAGCATGCCAGAAGTTATATATACCCCAAACATTAATGACAAAAAAAAAAAAAAAAAGAAAAAAACAATAGTCCTCTGTTTCAGAGTAAACCACTTGCAAGAATTTATATTTTGTGTCCTTTGAAAGATTTTCTTCACGTTTTAAATAATATGTTTATACTACTAGATCTTTTTATCAAATCCAGAGAGTATTATTCCCTTACTGCTATGATAATTTAAAAATGTTCATGCTTAGCTCATTATTTTTAGTTTTTCTAGTGATTAGCT
Organism: Enhydra lutris kenyoni; assembly: GCF_002288905.1. Taxonomy (NCBI): domain Eukaryota; kingdom Metazoa; phylum Chordata; class Mammalia; order Carnivora; family Mustelidae; genus Enhydra; species Enhydra lutris. The sequence goes on from NW_019154123.1 coordinate 3,458,135, forward strand.
TTACTTTAGATTATTAATGCAATATAGTTCTTTCCCACCAACTAGAAATGGAATCTTACTCCCCACATTTGTAAGAAAAGATCTTTGCAACACTACCTTTCCTCCACATTTCCTCCCTCTTTCATTTTCTCAACTTCATTTAGGAATACTTTTATTTTTCCATTGTCATGGTTGATATTTACATTCTGTTCTGAAACATCTGTAGGTTAGCCCTAAATGTTAAAAACCAGTAGATAATATTTCCTTTACTATTACTCTGTTGTTCACAGCACAGCTAAATAGAAACTAGAATGAAATTTCCTTCCCTGAGATGGCGATGTAATTATTTCTGTGATACTCAAAGGACAATGCTCCTGACGACAAGGTAAAATGAGTTTTCTGTCTACACTTCTCTCTCTCCTACTCCCACTAATTGCTCAAACCTTGATGCATTTCAGTTTGCCACTTATGTGACAATAATTTTTCTGTACTTTTTTAAAAGCCGATTTTACCTTTCATGATTCTGATGGCCCTCCTTGAACCATAAACCCCATGGTTAGTTCTTAGTAAATATTTATTGAAATTAAATTATTTGAATTACCAGCCTATCACCACTAATAAATGAGATGTTAAAATATTGCTATTTTCCAGGGATTCTGTATGTGATTATTGGCAGAAGCAGATAGAAATTATTCCGTATGTCCCTTTAGGATAAATTCCAATGCAACTTTTAGCAGTACCACACTTTCCTGAAATGTTTGTTGGCAATACTGGTATCATTGCACACATGTATGGGATGTATGACTTCCAGAAATCACAATGACTTTGCTAGACTCAATATTAACTAGCCAACAGGGAAATAAATATTTTATTTTTTCCATAATTGAACTAAAATAATTTTATCTGTCAGCTTCTAAATAAAAAGCATCTGGCTCAATTTAAAAGGTTTACCTAAAGAGTTTGATTTCCAAAGAATGTGCACATAATGAAGAATTACAATAATCAAATCCTGGGAAGGAAGCAAGAGCCTATGAGCAAAATATTGACAGTGATTAAAGGTAATGCCATTGGGGGAAATAAGCAGCTTTAATTGTCAAGAGAGGATGATTTCTAGCCTCCTAAGACAAACTTTACAAAGCCACTCACACATAGCCCTTCCCATTCAAATATATACCTCTGCCATTTCTCCTGGAGCTTGGGTTCTAAAATGGGTCCTCAGACCTCTATGAATGAGCTTCAGCAAGTTGGGGAAACTCCAAATCAAACTCCAAAGAATTTCTGGGTAGAGGTTTGCAGATTTAATTGATTTGTAAAGGGTTCCAAGACCCAGAAACGTTGAACTCACAGACTAAATATCCTTCTTGGGAGGGTGCCTGGGTGGCTCAGTTGGTTAGGCGTCTGCCTTCAGTTCAGGTCATGATCCCGGGGTCCTGGGATAGAGCCCATGTTGGGCTCCCTGCTCAGTGGGGAGTCTGTTTCTCCCTCCACCCCTACCTCTGCCCCTCTCCCTGCTTGTGCTCTAATAAATAAATCTTTTAAAAAATAAAAGATAAGGGGGCGCCTGAGTGGCTCAGTGGGTTGAAGCCTCTGCCTTTGGCTCAGGTCATGGACCCAGGGTCCCAGGGTCCTGGGATCGAGCCCCATATCAGGCTCTCTGCTCAGCGGGGAGCCTGCTTCCTCCTCTCTGCCTGCCACTCTGCCTGCTTGTGATCTCTGTCTGTCAAAAAAATAAAATCTTTAAAAAAAAATTAAAAAAATAAAAGATAAGGGACTCCTGGGTGGCTCAGTGGGTTGAGCCTCTGCCTTCGTCTCAGGTCATGCTCTCAGGGTCCTGGGATTGAGCCCTGCATCAGGCTTTCTGCTCAGTGGGGAGCCTGCTTCCCCCTCTCCCTCTGCCTGCCTCTCTGCCTACTTGTGATCTCTCTCTCTCTCTCTCTAATAAATAAAATCCTAAAAATAAAAAATTAATTAAATAAATAAATTTGCTTCTTGGATATCATATATTGACAGGTCAACCCCTAATCAAACATATCCAAGACTTCCTTAGAAGGGCTACTAGTTCCATCACAGCCACTCATAACTTACCCCTCTTCTTTATGAATGAATTAGTTAAGCTATCACACTACATACCTTCCTTTCATTTTTCTTATTCCATGCCTATTAGAAATATTACATGGCCTAAAGAAAATTTAAAATAAAGCCTAAGCCTCCCAAATAGTATCTTCATAATCTTCAGAACCATTGGGTAATAGCAAAATAGCTGTCAAAAATGAAAAAAATATAGGGACGCCCGGGTGACTCAGTGGGTTAAGCCTCTGCCTTCGGCTCAGGTCATGATCTCAGGGTCCTGGGATTAAGCCCTACATCGGGCTCTCTGCTCAGAGGGGAACCTGCTTCACCCTCTCTCTGTCTGCCTGTGTCTCTGTACTTGTGATCTCTATCTCTGTCAAGTAAATAAGTAAAATCTTAAAAAAAAAATTAAAAAGTATAAACAGAACATGGTAACCACCTGCTTCACTCTATTAAGGCCTGGAAAATAGAAAGTAGTAAGTGCCCTTGACCTTCTTAGGTAAACAAATGCATTCCATATTAAGGACAATACATTTCATGGAAAGACTGGGGTCTGACCCTCCAGTGAAGTTTCTGGGATCTAGTGCTCTGGGGTATGTTAAGATATCCAAGTGGCAGAAACTTGCTACCACTTGAACCTCCTACCATTAAGAAAAAGTCGCAATGCTTGGTTGCCTTCTTAGGTTTTACAGGTAACATACACCACACTTTGGTGTACTTCTCTACCCCATTCCTGTTGATTCCAAAGGCTGTCAACTTAACCAAGGCTAAGGGCAAGTGGAGATTCTCCATCAGGTCCAAGCTGCTTATAAGCAGCCATAACACTTGACTCAACAAATCTGATTAAGACTTGATGGGCTTACAGCAGAATATAACACTCTATGGAGCATTCCATAAGATGTGAATGGCAACCTCTTGGTTTGAGGGTAAAACATGCTATTTTCAAGCTATTATCCTTTTGAAAAGCAGCTCTTGGTTTACTACTGGGGAAAATGAAGACCCAACACCTAACCATGGGATGCCAACTGACCCTGTAAAATCTCCTTGTAAACATCATGTATTAAGTATTATTTAATTAGTGGCAACACCATAAACTCAGGCACAGTCAACAAAACCATAATTGTATAATTGATATACATTGATATATTTAGTATATTAAAGGTAGATAAATAGAATTATATAGCGAAAAAGAGACAGAGACAGAGAGAAAGAGAGAGAGATAAAGAACTAGGACACATCTTAAAAGGCACAAGTGAAGTGCCCATGTAAGTAGTTTACCTTCCTGAATATTCATTCATGTCTTCTGCCACCTCTCCCTCAGCCCTCATTTATGGCCTCCTGAGGAGTTTTCTCTGACCAGTGATCTGAGAAAAGAAAGATATAAGTTTAGCTTACAGACAGTTCAGAATACAGTGCCATCACCAACCAGAAGGTGACTGTGGACAGCCTGATAACCCTCCTAATGGGTAGCCATGAAAGACGGTAAAGAGAAGTTTTCCCCATGGGTAGAAGACTGAAATAGGATATTAGCTATCTTTTGCTCAGTAAGTTGTGGTTCAAATAATCCCAAAACATGAGTGCTTATAATAAAGGTTGTTTGTCACTCATTATCATGTTGGCTTTGGATGAGCTATAGCTTTGTTCCACATGCTTTCTCAGTCCTATATCCAGAATGAAAGAGCGCCCCCTATCTATGGCACTGCATTCTTCTGTCAGAGTGAAAAGAGCCAACATAAAATCTCATAATGGTATTCTGATGTTTTATCTGAAGATGCCAGTCGTTATGTTTTGTTGTTGCTGTTGCTTGTTTGTTTGTTTGAAAATTTTATTTATTCATTTGAGAGAGAGCACAGAGGGAGAGGGAAAAGCAGACACCCCACTGAGCAGGGAACCCTACATGGGGCTCGATCCCAGGACACTGGGATCACGACATGAACTGAAGGCAGACATTTAACCCACTGAGTCACCCAGCCACCCCGCCAGATGTTCTTTCTGGTCACATTCCATTGGTCATGTCACATGGCAAAGCCTAATCAACTGTCTCTACAGGAAGAACAATCAATCACATGACAATGAATAGGCTCTGTAATCCTTTCATAGGAAGGGGTGTGAATAATTAGGAAAACAGTATAATCTACCACAAGCAGTACATATCATTATTCGCTTTTACTGGAAATAGAAACTTTTCAAGATACGATTCAAGACTTATTCAAAGGGGGTGGCTGATAGTTTAGCCAATCAGAGAGAGTCCCATTGCAGAGGGAACTCTTAGTGATCAGATGATTTCTAGTGAATGTCAGTCAGCTTCTGTCTTTAGCCCGTGAGCTCCTGAACTAAGTGGCTATGCCAACAGGCACAGAGAAATCTCCCCGTAAAAGTCAACAGGCTGTGACCACCAGTGAGTTTGCCAATTGCCAGTAGCAGCAACCAATCCTACACTCTGATTATAAACACATGTCCTTGGAGTGAGGGCAAAACAACCTATGCTATCTTGTAATAGGTCAATTGCATTAGACTCCTTTCATCAAGGTGAGGACATTGATTTTTCCCCCACTGGAATAATCACTATTTCTGCATTTGGGTAGTGACAAGGTGTCCTTAAAAATTAGTCCTGCAGTCTCTCAATCATTTTGAAACCTGGCTTTCCAGCCTTCCCATTCTGGGGGTTACACAATTTCCTCCCAATAAATCCCTTTTCAGCTCAGAGTTAGTTTCTACTACTTGCAACTAAGACTCTAGACTGAAAAACAAAGTCTTTGGGATTTCTACACAGCCACTTTCCTTCTGAAATAAAGCCCTAAATTCCCAACCTCTCAAAATCCTACCTTTTACAAAAAAAAAACCATGGATGAAACTTGAGGGCATTATGCTAAGTAAAATAAGTCAGACAGAGAAAGACAAATGTTATATGATCTCACTTACATGTGAAACATAAGGAAAAAAAAAAGGACTCATAGAAAAAGAGAGCAGATTTGTGGTTGCCAGGGTAGGGGGTTGGGGAGTGAGCGAAATGGATGAAAATAGTCAAACTTCCAGTTATATAAAATGAATACGTTCTGGGGATGTAATGTACAGCATGGTATTGGTATATATAATTAACAATATTGTGTATTTGAAAGTTGTTAAGAGAGTAGATTTGAAAAGTTCTCACTATGAAAAGAAAGTATAACTGTATGAAGTAATAGATGTTAACTGACCTTATTTTGGTGACCAATTTCCAATATATACATAGACCAGATCATTGCATTGTACACCTTAAACCTACACAATGTTATATGTCAATTTTTTCTCAGATAAAAAAAAATTCTCAACATCTCCATAAATGAAGCAGGATTTTCCTGTTTCTTAGATTTATAGGCCTGACACCCAAGCTATAATCAAATCAATCCAAGAGGAATTTCTTAGAGATTCACGTTTAGACTGCCTAGGCAAAACAAGGGCTAAATTGAGCAGTTCTCCACTGAATTTGCTAAGTGCAGGCAGCAAAGCTGTCATTCACTTTATAAAATGCTTCTTTTTCTTTAAACTATTGTATATTTCCTTGGATATTCCGACATCCTTTCTATATACTTCATTTTCTCTGCATAAAATAAGTCAAATTAGGCAGTTCTGTGGAAAATATAGCAGTAATTGCTACCATGTCTGTAAGTTTCCCCCAGGCATCTTGGCAAAGATGTGCATCTAGCAGCTTCCTAGTGACCAAAGAGAATTTAAAAAGAATTCAGGTAATTCCAAAACAATCTCTTAGCACTTGTCTGGATCTGCTGGATTGTGTGCGTGTGTGTGTCTTTATGCTACACACTCATGCCTGCGTCAAACTTCCACTAGCCTTGGTGTTACATCTTAATTCAGATAGACAAAACTGGCATTTTAGGGACTTTACACAGCAAAGTTTCATTTCATTTCTATTTCATTTATCTAATGTATGATAAAAAGCTGCTTTTCTCCATGCAATGGCATAAAAATCCAAGATGCTCACATGTGTTGTTCCACAATCTCAGTATAGAACTTCTAGAGCCCTTTGGGCAGAACTAGTCACATATCCACAGCCTACTGGCTGGGGAGACCGCACAATGCAGGAGAAACACCAACTATCTCTGCTGCAGATGAAAAAAGAACCAGGTGTTACTCATTCACTTTAGCATCCAAAAAGCATTCTTTTCTTTAGTAGCTGATGTAGGTCTGACACTTTGTATGCACCATAACTATGAACTGGAGCTACACATGGGTGTTTCCTCGAGATTATAATTTAGGGAAATGGGGAGATGTGAGAAATAAATCAAAGGGTTTACAACATCATGTAATAAGCACAGTACATAAGTTACTGGTAAAGCACAGAGAAAAGAAATCAGGGTAGGTTTTTAGAGGAGGAGATTTTTGAGCTGAGTTTTAAAGAATCTAGTTTAATTTTTTTTCTTTTGAGAGAGAGCACATATGCAGTGGGAAAGGAGAAAGGAGGAGAGGACAGAATCTCAAGAGCATGGAGCCCCACTGAGCATGGAGCCTGACATGGGGCTCTATCCCAGGACCCTGAGATCATGACCTAAGTGGAAATCAAGAGTCAGACACTTAACTGATGGGGCCACGCAGGTACCCCAAGGATCTAGTTTAAATTAAGAAGATTATGGAAGGGAGAAAAACATTCCAGGCAGAAAAGCCAGGATGTGAAGACACTTAGAAAACAGTAAGAGCATGATGATTTCAGAGACAAGGTGGATTAAGCAATAGAAGATACACAATCACGGAAGTGAAGTTGAGTCCAGTATTCATGAGAGTTATGAGTCTCCTGAAATACTGTGTGATGAAGGGACTCAATACTTAAATGTATAAAATGTCTGGGCAATAGAGCAGATTATATGCACATTTTAGCATCCTGAAAGTTCTGAGCAACCTTATGGTATCCAAAGCAACTTGGCCTTTTTTGACTAGTATTTACCAAACTCAATGTTAAATCTTATTAAAAGTACATAAAATGGGTAATCTAGGGAATGAAGAAAATCTGGGACTAGATGGGTATTGGATCAAAAAGGGTATAATCTAAGGAACTAGAATTTTATCCTGAATGTTATAGGTACAGTAAAGCTTTCTAAATAAAGTAAAAATTTGAAGATGCTATGGAATATGGTAATCCAGCCATGGGGTTATTAGGGACTGAATATTTTTTTTAATTCTTATTTTTCATATGGCTGAATTCAGGTCTGAATCAGACCATTTGTTCAAAGTCAGAGTTCATAGTTTCTTCACATATGCATGCATGCATTCCAAACCCAGGACTCTACACACAGCAGAATTTCCACAAGTTGAAGAGTGATTGGACACTTTAGACACTTCTGAAATGATTCACAGCAACCCCTGCTCTTTTGGCCTCCATGGCCTTTCTCTAATCCCCTCCACTTGAGTTGTGTCAGACCTAGTGACTTCCTTCTAACAAACAGAATACAACATTGGATGCCACTTCTGTGTTTAGGTGGCCGAAGACTGTGACTCCCATCTTACTTTCCACTCTCTCTTGCTGGAATTCACTCTTGCACTCTTGCTGGCAAAATGTTCTAATATGTTCTACCAAAAGGCTGTCATGGCAGGGAGCTAAGAGAGACCTCCGGCCACCAACTCATGGGGAACTGAAACCTCAGTTTAAGACTGCAGAAATGAAATCCTATCAACAACCATGGAAACGGAGTCTTCTCAGTTAAGTCAAACCTTGATATGACCATAGACTTATAAGAGATCCAGAGCCAGGGGACCCAGCCAAGTGTGATTCCTAATTACAGAAACTGTGAGATAACAAAATGTGTTTTTTTGTTTATTTGTTTTGTTTTTTTCAGCTGCTAAGTTTTGGGTTAATTGGCTATGCAGCAATAGATTACTGGTACAATAAATAATAGATGAATCAATCAATACATGGCGTTTTTTCTCTATTATGGCCTTGATACTTATCAAGTCTTTGTCCTTCCTCTTTTATACTTGAATGACAAAAGAATGGTGCATTTGATAATATTATTATTCCAAAATTTTCACCTTTTTCTATTTTCTTACCCTTTCCCATGTGACTGCCATTTTTCACATTAAAGAAGTGAAATATATTTTCCTATCTTTTGACATTGGTTTTAGCTATATAACTTGTTTTAGCTAGCAGAGGAAGGCAGAAGACACAGAGTATCAGCTATGAGTCTAAGTTTAAGAGACCTTGAATGTTTTCATTCCAATTTTCTTACAATTCTTCTGTTGTTACAAGAAGAATGCACTCCTACTAGTCCGTGTATCCCATAAGGAAGATGAGCAGAATGTGGAACTGCGCCACATGGTTGAGCCTGGTACAGGTCAGCTGACTCCCAGACCATCCACTGAATCATGAGCTGGATAGATGCTTGGCTGTATGTGCTATTGAGATTTATGATTTTGTTGTGGTGGTGGTTACACTATTATGCCCCTAGTTGACCTGTACATACTGTGCTCAGAAAAGAGGGATGAGAAATCTCCTGCTGAAGAACTGGTCAGATTAAGTAAACCTGGAATCTAAACATGGGATCAAATAAAAAGAAAAGAAGGATACATAGCTAAACTTTCAGATAATAGGAAGTAATTTAAGCAATTTCTGAAACTTCTAGATCCTATTATTATTTGTGGCTTGCAAACACTCTCAGCAAGTTGTGGAAGAAAAAGTGGATTCAAGTTTATCACTTATCTTAATGAGTTACAGAAATATATGAAACTATTTAAAAGAAAATCCTTGGGTGCCCGGATGGCTCAGTTGGTTAATCAGCTGTCTTTAGCTCAGGTCATGATCCCAGGGTCTTAAGATTGAGCCCCATATCAGGCTCCCTGCTCTGCGGAGAACCTGCTTCTCCCTCTCCCTCTGCCTGCTACTCTGCCTACTTGTGCTCTCTCTCTAATAAATAAATAAAGTCTTTAAAAGAAAAGAAAAGAAAATCCACTTCTCTTACATAAAATTACTTTTACTAGGGTTTCCACTGTTCTGGTTAGTATAATAAGGTCAATAGGAAAAACACTTTACTTAATTCTCACTTTTACATTACCATGATTCATAAATCTGACTCTTTTGAAGAACTCATTAGCTCTTTGGGATCATACCTAGCTGGAGGCCATAAGAATGTAGAGTGAATTTCATTTTTCACAGTTTTTTTTTCCATTAAAATTGTGAACATAGGGAAGAAAAAGTGGTCAGTTGAAGGGAAATTTAGTCCATGAGTGTTTTACATGTTGTTTAAGAAAATTCAACCTTTGGTGGACTGAATTGTATCGGAACCAGACTCCCATTCGAACTTAATTATCTTTAAGTTACTTGAAAGAAATTACTATGGTTTGCATGTTCTATTTTTTTTTCCAATTTTTATCCCATTACACATATTTAGTTTGAAAGCATTTCTTATTTCTGTGCTCAAATTGCCAAATCTCCTTCCTAAGATAGCTGAATCATTCCATAACATCTTATATAGTAAACTAGAGCCTTTCTGGTTGGTTGTACTCTGGCTGAATGAATTATCATAAGCTATACATTTTCCAGATTTCTGTAGCACTGACAGTAGAATGTTTTGAAATTCACAATATTGGAAAAAAGTGTTTACCACTCAAATCACATGGCAAATTGAACCAATTTTAACAATGATGTGGAAATACTGTTTCTTTGAAATACTAGTCTAGGCTTTAATTGCTGTAATTATCCCTCAGCAGGGAAATGGTATAGATGTCCCAGCTGCACCAGCTGCATGGCATGCTGGGACTAAGAGGAGGGAAAAACTGAAGGGATCATGGAGTTTCTGGAATAAACAAAAATGCAGCTCCAAGAAGGAGATGATCCAAAAAAAATCCAAATTTGAACAGAGACATAGCAAAATCAAACTAGATTTATCATTGAGGATCAGTAGGAATGGAATATGCCATTTGGGAATGCAGAGTAGAGATCTTTTCATAGCCAATTGTTGGGTTGGGTCTTTCCAAGAGTTCCATTAAAACAGAACACAGAAAAGCCTGTGTCCTGAAAACAGGACACAGTTTTACTCCCCTTAGTAGTAACCTTACCATCCCCTTCTCATGTCCCAGGAATAATAAGTTCTCAAATTAGGTCGGTTAACAGTATACATAATGCTTTCTCTTCAAATATTTAAAAGCCAATGCAAGACCAAAATGAATATATAGTAGATATGTAATCAAACAGAATGGATCCTTGCTCCCCAAGTACTTGAGTAGGGGACAACCAAGAAGAGGGAGGAGAAGGAGAATAGGAGGAAGAAGGAGGAAGAAGGAGGGGGCGGATGAGGAGGAGGAGGAAAAGGGGAAGAGGAAGGAGAAGGAGAAGCAGAAGGAGAAACACAGGGGTGCCTGGGTGGCTCAGTTGGTTAAGCAACTGCCTTCGGCTCAGGTCATGATCCTGAAGTCCCAGGATCAAGTCCAGTATCAGGCTCCCAGCTCAGCAGGGTGTCTGCTTCTTCCTCTGCTTCTCCCTCTGACTCTCCCCACTCTCATGCACTCTCTCTCATTCTCTCTCTCTCTCTCTCAAATAAATAAATAAAATCTTAAAAAAGAAGAAGAAGAAAAAACAGAAGAAGGAGAAGAAGTTCAGATGGTGGTCCATCTCTGCACCATAGCTGCTGCTATTCCCAAGTCCTAGAGTTGGTAGAAATGAGAAGTGATGGAGTCTTCAGATAGATTTGAGGAAAACCAAAGCAAGAAACCTGTGCTTCTTATGTCTTTCCTGAAATATGGTAAGTTGGCTGCCTTGCTGATATCCCTCATGAAACAATGGCATAAGATTAACACAGCAGGGATAGTTGGGAAGGGTGTCCATGTCAGGGTGGGAACCCAGGCTTTTTCATGGGTGCCCACACAGGAAAATGGTTGGAATTTCCTTATGCTCTTGAAAATAGCAAATCAGAGCCAAGCAAGGTCTAATAGAACATGCCCTCTTTCTTCCCCAACCTGCAAAACAAAACAATACTGACCTAAACAAACCTTGGTGTTTGGAATAAGAAGGAAGCCAGGTAGCCTATGTTGACCTGATGACTAGAGACCATGGAAAACTAGACACTTAAATCCTCTATGAGATTATTTCTCTGTCTTACTGACACCTTGTAAAAGAAGGTCGGCCTGGAGACCTTCTTTAGAGCCCAGACTGGATGGGCTCTAAATAGAGCAGGAAGCCAGCAAAAGAATGAAAGAGATGGAGACAAAGGAAGAAAGAGATATTTCCACCAATGGCTCAGTGGCCTTTTAAACCTCAGGGAGATACAGTCAAAGTCCAGATCATTAAGATCTGGTTAGAGTTTTCACTTAGCTTATGTGCAATGAAAAGCTTTTGAACATATAATTTTTTCTACAAGTGACAAAACTTCAACTAATATTAGCATAAACAGACAGATGTCTCTTATTCTCAATATCCAGAAGTCTGGAGGAAGATGATTCTGGGCTGGTGCAGCAACTCAAACATGTCATCGAACACTCAGGATTTTTCAATCTTCCTGCCATGCTCTCCTTAGTATGTGGCTTTCATCCTCATGAGTAAAGATCCTTGCAATACGTCCAGTAATCAAGCCTGCATTCCAGCCACAAAGAAGGTAGAAGGCCAAAGGGTAGAAGACAAAAGAGTTTTATCCTGGTAAAATGTTTTATTTTGTTTTATTTTTACTGTCATTACAATCATGGTGTATTTTCTTATACCCTTCTACTGAAGAATTGGAGAAATGTCTTAACTATTTCATTTTTCTTTTATTATTTTTGACAGTTTTACTGGGATACTAGTTATACACAATTACATTTACCTCTTTTGGTGTATGATTCAATAAGTTTTAGAAACTTCACAGAATTGTGCAACTGTCACTACAATCCAATTTTGGACCATTTCCATCACCCCAAAAAGATTCTTTATGCCTATCTGAAGTCACTGTCAATTCCCATCTCCAGCCACAGGCAACTACTTTCTGTCTCTGTAGATTTGCCTTTCCTGGACATTTCATATAAATGAAATTATATAATACATGGCATTTTGTGTTTGGGATTCATCCATATATACATGTGTTACTAGCCCATTCCTTTTTATTGGTGATTGGTATTCTATTCTTTGGAAATATCATATTTTAGTTATCTATTCATCAGGTGGTGGGCATTTGGATTTTTCAGTATTGAGCTATTATGAATAATACTGCTATGAACATTTATGTACAAGTCATTGGTAGGCATGTTTTAATTTCTTATAGGTAGATTACAAGGAATGAAATAGTTGGGCCATATGATTAATTTATGATAAACAGTTTCATTTTTAAGAAATTGCCTAAATAAAGGTTAAAGAAAAAAAGAATTAAAAATAACTATAGCTGAGGCTGGTAATATGGTCAAGTAGGAGAACTCTAAACTCACCTCTTTGCAAGGATACAGCAAGATAATACTCACATCAGTGTATATAGCTCACAGATTGGTACAACAAACTCAGCAAGCAAAGATAGAGAAAAAGGAACATCAGGGAGGGTAGGAAGGGTAGAGACTCAGTGGAGAGCTGTGGCTATCCTGAGTGGAGGGAGAAGGAGAGAACCATGGCCTGGACAAGGGCAAGAAACAGACTATTGTACTAGGGAGCACCCCAGGAAAATGAATCTCCATAATATTTGGCTTTGAAAGTGGGAAAATCTGAATTTTGTGGGTTCCAACAATGGGTGGGACTTAAAGCCTGGAATTTTAAAGATCAGCATGATTGGCTCTGGGAAACCCCAGAGGGCAAGAAGAATCTGAGTCCCCACCCTTAAAAAGATAACATGATAAACAGCCTGCTGAAATATGGCATAGAAACAGCAATTTAAAAAATGTCTGGGACATATGAGAAGGAGATTAGTTTACTCATTTTGGAGCAGGTCCTAGAAGGACAGGGATCACTGAAAGACTCCTCCAGGAACAAAGGAGCCAGCAGACACCATCTCCCTCCCCTGCTCCTCATCATAAAGACAGGGTCTCCTGCAAATTTACACCAAGGCCTGCCTCCACACGCTTCCTCAGATCCACCTTCTCAGTCAGTCCCAGCACTGCAGGTCCCCACCCCCAGAAGGCTGGTACAAACCTTGCCCACACCTCTCCGAACCCACACATTTTCCTGACAGCAGTGCCTGAGGATCCAGTGGGCCCTGTGGAAGACTGATTTTACCTTATTAAAATTGTGGGCTCCACCCACTTTGCAAGCTTTGTGGATCCCCTAGGGTACTCTCCCTGGCGGGGAGGGGGATCTATCCCAGTGGCTGAAGCAGCAGTTTCACTTCAAAAGCAGACCAATATGCATCTTGTTAAAACTGCATGCTCCCTCCTGGCCAGGGAACAAACACAGCTCACAGCAGGCAGAGTCTCTGAAAATGACTAGATCAGAGGAAAAAGTGGCCAGGATACAACAGCAGGGTGCATACACACATAGGAGACAGCCCTTAAAGCTCTGGGTTCTGGTGAACAGGGGATACTGCACTGCAGGGCACTAGAAGACCTCCTCTTCATAATGCCATTGCTTTTGACAGCAAGAGACCTAGCTGACTTTCCAGACATGCGGAGTTAAGTAAAATGAGGAGACAGAGGAATGTGTTACAAATGAAAGAACAGGACAAAACCACAGCAAGAGACCTAAGTGAAATGGATATGACTAATAGGCCTGATTGAGAATTTAAAGTAATGGTCATAAAGATATTTACTGGACTTGAGAAAAGAGTAAAAAACATCAGTGAGATCCTTAACAAAGAGATGGAAAATATAAAAAATAACCAATCACAGACAAAAACCAAATAAATGAAATTTAAAATACACTAGATGGAATAAGTAGCAAGCTAGAAGAAGCTGAGGAATGAATTAAAGACCTGGAGGACAGAATAATGGAAAGTAATCAAACTAAGCAAGTGAGAGGAAAAAAAATACACAAAAATGAGAATAAAATGAGAAAAAACTCAGCAACCCCATCAAGCATAACAACACTCACATTATAGGAATCTTCAAAGAATAGAGAGAAAGGGGGGAAGAAAATCTGTTTGAAGAAATAATAGCTGAAAATTTCGCTAACCTAGGGAAAAAAACATATCTAAATCCAGGAAGCCGAGATACCCAAAATAAAAGCCCAAGAAGCTCCACACCAACACACATGGTAAGTAAAATGGCAAAAAGTAGTGATAAAGAGATAATTTTAAAAGCAGCGAAAGAAACCCTGTAAGGCTATGGGGGAAATCCATAAGGCAATAGTGGATTTTTCAGCAGAAACTTTTCAGGCCAGAAGAGTGTGGCATGATACATTCAAACTGCTGAAAGGGTAAAAAAAAATCTGCAACCAAGAATAGTCTACCCGGCAAGTCTATCATTCAGAATAGAAGGAGAAATAAAGAGTTACTCAGATAAACTAAAGCTAAAGGAGTTCATGACCACTAAACTAGCCCTATAAGAAATGTTAAAGGGGATTTTTTGAATGGATATGTAAGAACATAAGTAAGAAAAGTAGGAAACACAAAGGTAGTGAAAATATGTATATCTGTGAAAATACCTGTAAAATATCTGTAAAAAAAAAGGATGTAAAATATGATACCATATACCTAAAACATGGGATAGAGGGAGTAAAGAATGAGTTCAAATTTAAGTGATCATCAACTTAATATAACTGTTATATGCGGAAGATGTTATATACAAACTAATGGTAACCACAAATCAAAAATCAGTAATAGATATGCAAAACATAAAGAGAAAGGAATCCAAGTATATCACTAAAGAAAGCCAGCAAACCGTGAAAGAGAGCAAGAGAAGAAAGGATCAGAGAAGAACCATAAAAATAACCAAAGAACAATTACCAAATATCAATAAATATAATCTAGCAATAATTACTTTGAATGTAAATGGACTAAATGCTCTAATCAAAAGACCCAGGGTGACAAAATGAGTAAAAAATATGCTGCCTACAAGAGACTCATTTTAGACCTAAATACACATTTAGATTGAAAGAGGATGGAGAGGTGTACCTGGGTGACTCAGTCAATTAAATGTTTGACTCCTGATTTCAGCTCAGATTAGGATCTCAGGGTTGTGAAATTGAGCCCCATGTCAGGCTCCATGCTGGGTATGGAGCCTGCTTGGAATTCTCTTTCTCCCTCTGCCTTTCCCCTTCTCTCTCTCTTTCTCCCTCTCCTAAAGTGAAAAAATAAAAGAAAGGGAATGGAGAAACATGCAAATGGATGTCAAAAGAAAACTGGGATAGAAGTACTTACATCAAACAAATAGACTTCAAAGCAATAGACTTCAAAGCAAATAGACTTCAAAGCAAAACTATAACAAGAAACAAAGAAAGACATTATATAATGATAAAAGGAACAATCCAACAAGAAGACATAACAAATGAAAATATGCAAATCAAAATTATAATGAGATATCATGTCACACCTGTCAGAGTGGCTGAAATAAAAAACTTAAGAAACAACAAGTATTGGTGAGGATGTGGGAAAAAAGGAACCCTCTTGCACTGTTTGTAAGAATGCAAACTTGTGCAGCCACAGTGGAAGACAGTATGGAAGTTCCTTAAAAAATTAAAAATAGAACTGCCTTATGATTGTGCCACTGGGTATTTACTCAAAAAACACAAAAACAGTAATTTGAAAGGATAAACATGCACACTTACATTTACTGCAGCATTATTTACACAAGCTAAATTATGAAAGCAGCCCAAGTGTCCATCAGTAGATGAATGGATAAAGAAGATGTGGTATTTATATACAACAGAATATTATTGCACCATAAAGAATAAAATTTTGCCATTTGCAACAACATGGGTGGGGCTAGAGAGTAAATACTAAGTGAAGTAAGTCAGTCAGAGAGAGACAAATACCACATGATTTCAGTCATATGTGGAATTTAAGAAACAAAACAAGTGAGCAAAGGAAAGAAAAAGATAGACAAACCAAGAAATATTCTTAATTATAGAGAAGAAATTGATGATTACCAGAGGGGACATTGTAGGGTTATTAGTGAAATATGTGATGAGGATTAAGAATATACTATACCTGATGAGCACTGAGTAATGTACAGAATTCTTTAATCATTATATTGTACACCTGAAATTAATCTAACACTGTATGTTAACAACAACAAAAAGAATTAATACTAATTCTTCTCAAACTCTTTACCCAAAAAGGAAGGAACACTCCCAAATTCATTTTGTAAGGCCAGTATTAATTACACTTTCCCAAAACCAGATAGGGAAACTATAAGAAAATAAAACTATAGGCCAATACCCTTGATCTGTATACAGGCAAAAATTCTCATAATACTAGCAAACTAAATTGAACTGCACATTAAAAGGATCATAGAACATGATCAAATGAGATTTATCCCTGACATGCAAAGAGGGTTAACCTATGCAAATCAATAAATGTGATAACAACATTAATAGAATGAATGATAAAAATCATACGACCATCTCAATAGATGAATGAAAAACATTTGACAATATACAACATGATTTCATGATTAAAACTCAAAAAACTGAATATAGAAGGAACACACTTCAACATGATAAAGGTCATATGTGACAAGCCCACAGCTAACATCATACTGAACAATGAAAGATTAAAAGTTTTTCCATTAAGATCAGGAACAAGACAAGGACCCACTCTCCCCACCACTCTTATTCAATATAATATTAGAAATCTTGGAGCAATTAAGCAAGAAAAATAAATAAAAATCATTCAAAGCAGAAAGGAAGAAGTAACATTGTCTCTGTTTGCAGATGGCATGATATTAAATATTAAAAACTCTTTCACCAAAAATTGTTAGAACTGTTCAGTGAATTTAATAAAGTTCCAGGATATAAAATCAATGTGCAGAAATCAGTTGAATTTCTATATCTCTGAAAAAGAAATAAAGAAAGCAATTTCATTTACAATAGCATCAAAAACAATAAGCACAATACTTAAAAAACAATAAACACATAAATACAATAAACAATAAAATACTTAAATATAAATTTAACCAAGGAGGTGACAGATCATCCATTTTGAGTTTATCTTTGTGTATGGTGTAAGAAAATGGTCAAAATAGTTGAAAGACCTAAATGTGAGACAGGAATCCATCAGGAGGGGGAGACAAACCACGAGACTGTGGACTCTGAAAAACAAACTGAGGGTTTTGGAGGGGGTTTGGGTGAGCCTGATGGTGGGTATTAAGGAGGGCACATATTGCATGGAGCACTGGGTGTGGTGCAAAAACAATGAATCTTGGAACACTGAAAAGAAATAAAATAAAATAAAATAAGAAAAAAATCCTAGAGGACAGCAAAGGCAGCAACTTCTTCAACCTCAGCTACAGCAACTTCTTGCCAGACACATCTCCAAAGACAAGGGAAACAAAAGCAAAAATGAACTATTGGGATTTCATCAAGATATAAGGCTTCTGCACAACAAAGGAAACAGTCAATAATACTAAAAGGCAACCTCTGGAATGGGAGAAGACATTTGTAAATGACATATCAGATAAAGGGCTAGAATCCAAGATCTATAAAGAGTATATCAAACTCAACACCCCCCCCAAAAAAATAATAATAAATCAGTCAAGAAATGGGCAGAAGACATAAACAGACATTTCTCCAAAAAAACATACAAAAGACCAATAGACACATGAAAAAGTGCTCCACATCCCTTGGCATCAGGGAAATACAAATCAAAGATGAGAATCAGCTCACACCAGTCAGAATGGCTAAAATTAAAATGAGAGGAAACATCAAATGTTGGCGAGGACGCAGAGAACAGGGAACCCTCTCACACCATTGCTAAGGCAGTAGATCTTAAACATTTTCAACACACAGACACAAGGTAATTAATTACGTGAAGAAATGGAGGTGTTAACTAACCATATTGTTGTAGACATTTTGCAATAGACATGAATATCAGATCATCATGTGTACATCTTAAACTTACACAATGTTATCTGTCAACTATATGTCAATAAAGCTAGAAAACAAATCTTTTTTTTTTTTAAAGGAACTTCCAAACTCTTCCAAAGTGGCTGCACTATTTTACACTTCACCTGTGATATAAGGATTCCAAAATCTCTACTTCCTTGGCAACACTTTTTATTTTTTGGTCTTAGTGATAACCATTCTAGTGGGGATAAAGTGGTATCTCATTACAGTTTGAGTTCACATCTTCCTAATCACTAATGATGTAGAGCATCTTTTCACAGGCTTATTGGGTATTTATATATCTTCTTGGTGAAGTGCCTATTCAGACCTTCTGCCCATTTTTTTAAATTGGGTTATTTGTTTTGCTTTTAAGCTTTAAAAGCTCTTTATTTTATTCTGGATAGACGTCCCTTACCAGATATGTGATTTAAAAAATATTTTCCCTGGGCCTGTGGCTTATCTTTTCATTTTTTTAATGATGTCTCTTGAAGCACAACATTTTAAACCTTTAATGAAGTTCAATTTACCTCTTCCCTCTTTCATGGATCTTTCTAGTGAAGTTTTACCTTTTTATTTAAGAAGAAAGTTCCTCCCTAGTGATTTCTGCCCAGACATCACTGACCAAAACCAAACCACATAACCAATCTTAGTGGTAAGGGAGTTTGACTCTAACAAAATTTGCCCTCAGTGTAATCAGGTTCTGTTACAAAAAGGACAAAAAATGACAGAACAACCATTTGGAAGGCAGTTAGTGTTGTCATAGACCCTTAAGCAAGATGATCAGATTCTACTTTAAGAAAGTCTGTTGGTTTTTCTATCACCACCATAATGCTTCATAATAACAAGCAAAAAACCCTTGTAGCATATACAATGAATGAATGTTTATTGCCCATGAGCCCAGAGTCAGCTGAGCTTTGGCTGGGCAGCTCTGCTAATCTTGGCTGGCTCTCTGTCTCTCTGTCTCACATGCTGAAGAGTGGGCTGGCTTGATGGATCTGGGCTGGTTTCCGTGGGCTTACTGTGATAACTCAGCTCTACCCAATGTGTCCCTCATCCTCCAGCAGGCTAGCCTGGCTTTGCTCACCTGGTGATGGCAGAGGTATAAGAGAGCAAGGTAAACAAGGCCTCTTAAAGCTTAGGCTAGGAGATGACATTCTTCCAATTCTGCCACACTCTGTGGTCCAATGCAAGTCATGAAGCCAGACTGGACTCAAGAAGTCAAGAATTAGATTGATTCCTCTCTTTAATGAGAATTGCAATCTCATGTCAGCTATGTGTATACAGGCAGGCATGAAGCTTTGGAGACTGGAAAGCAGTCAGTCTAACATACAACACAATCACCATCAGACTAGGGAAGTGGGGTAAGTGAATGAGCTAGACTTAAGTAAAAACAAGTGAGACTATTTCAGTAACCCAAGGGAGAAAATGGTAACCAGAGCTGAGAGAGCCAGACCAACTTCAGAGACATCTAGGGGTGAGGGAAGAAGACTTGGGGTTGATTAAATCACAGGGAGAGAACAGGTAAGGGGCAAGGAGCAGCCAAGTACTCGATGTAATATGTCCTCTTTTTGCTCTTCAGCAGGACTCTAAGTCATCAGTTATTTTTGTTATCAAAGAGAATGACAAGAGAGAAAATAGCATAGGTAAGGAACACTATGACATACATTTGAATTATACTTATTGCCAAAACTGACCCACTTCTATTATGGCTTCAGTATGTTTCCCACTGATCCCTTGGGAGTGTTGCAAAGTACAATAACTTGTGACACATGTCTATCACTATGATCTAGCTTAATGAGGCATTTTATTCCAAACGATATACCGTGGGTGAGGTGAGAATAAAAGTGTTTTCCTGGAGCCATACGGATATGGCGTTTGGTTGATTAGCCCTGAAAATTGTCCAAAACAAATTAGTACTTAATGTCAGCCAGAAAGCCAGATGCCGGTTTTAATGGGGAGTCAAAAAGTAGCATGACATCAGCGACACATAAGAGCTGAGGGGGTCTGTGAATCAAACATTGCATTTGCTGATCCAAGATTCATGCATTGTCAGCAGGGCTATAGACACCTGCTTTATTGAGAGTGAAAATTTCCAAGGCTTATTGGCAGGGAATATGGTATTCCAGAGGGTTCATTCAGCCTTCAAATGCAGACGTTCCAGCTTGAAAACCAAAGCTGGAAGTAGCTCTTTTGCTGGGTTTTGAGGATTGCATTCTCCAGTGGAAATTTCAAAATGCATTCTAAAAGAAAAGGATGCCAGTTTCCCATGCCCTTAACCAAACCCTGCTAATTTCAAGAATAGGAAAATAAGAAATGACAGCCTGACCTGGAAAACCACAGGGGAAGCATAATCGATACATTGGAGGAGGCGCTGTTCTAGGATACCTGGAAGGAGATAGGAAGAAGGGTAAGATTCCCTCTCCAGAGAAAACCATACACTCCATCACTGGTCTCCCTCCAAAATAAAGCAGCAGAAGCAGAACTGTATTATATCAGTCCTCATGACAAGGTCTCTAGTGGACACCACCATTTGCTTTCTCACTTGCTCTTTCATCCAATGAGCTGTTATCCAACACTTAACTAATATCACTGACATGGATAGTGAGTTCTTCTGAGTGATCTGAAAATACAAAGAGGAATAGGATGGACTCTGCCCTTCCTGTGTTGAGGTACGAATGGCAGCAGTCTTCACCGAGATCTATGTAGCAGGCGTTTTGCATATTTATCTTTTTTTTAAGATTTTTTTTAAAGATTTTATTTATTTATTTCACAGACAGAGATCACAAGTAGGCAGAGAGGCAGGCAGGGAGAGAGAAAGAGGATATCAGGCTCCCCGCCAAGTAGAGAGCCTGATGTGGGACTCGATCCCAGGACCCTGAGATCATGACCTGAGCTGAAGGCAGAGGCTTTAACCCACTGAGCCACCCAGGCACCCCTCGCATATTTGTCTTATTTATCCCTCTGAAAACACCAAAATGTACACATTTGCTATCATTATTTAAATGATAAGGAGATAAATAAAAAATAAATAAATAAATAAATGATAAAGAGAATGCGATTTAGAATGGTCAAGAAATATGCATCCAAGCTGATGCATCTAGAAAATTTATTCAACCAGGATTTGATTTCCTTCTATTCTGTTCCCAAATCCCTTGCCCTTAGCCATGCCTACCTCAGAGTCTAAAGGGGGAGAGAAAACATGGATAAAAGCAGAAAATCAGGGTAGATAAAATGATCCTTATGCTTTCTACATGCCCAACATTTTTCTAAGCACTTACATGTTTTAATTCACTTAATCACCATACCGGTAGTATTATCTCCATTTTAAGAATAGGAAAACTGAGGCACAGAGAGATTTGCCAAAAATTCACGCAACCAATAAATGACCATGCTGGGATTTGAACACAGGGAGACGGGGAGATTCACCTCCAAGAATCCATGCTATCAACACCTTCCTGGGCTGTCATTCTCAAAGGAAAAACACAGATTCAAAGCTAGAGGGGGGAGTGATTTTCTTGAGGCTGTAAAGTAGAAGATTATGTGGGAAAAAATTAAGTTTTGGGGGAAGATAAAACTTTTGAACTGGTTTTTGGAAATCAGATGGACGTGTGAAAGGAGGGTGAGGCTTAAGTAAAAAACATTCTACCCTCTCCCCACCATACTGCCTTTATTCTATATCTTTGGCATTATTTCCTTCACATCAGTTTGTGGTCTATAATTATTCCCCTGTGTATTTCCTTACTTCCTTATAAAAAGACCATGAAGGCAGGGATCTGAAGGCAGATTCTCTTCATCATTGCATGCCCAGTGTCAGGCACACAGAAGACAACCAGTCATCACCAATGAACCAGAGAAAGGAAAAGACAGGAAATTGGAAAAGTTAGGAAATGAGTAAGGAGTTGATAAATTCTGCAGGAATTCAAGAAACCTGTCTAAGACTGGTCAAGGAGAGCTCCGTATGGTCAGTAGAATCTGAGCCAAGCAACAATGTTTAATTATATTATATTGCATCAATTCTAAGATTTACATATTTTCCATGTGAAATGAGTGACACTGAAATTAGAACCCACTTTTAATCAATGGTATGTTCAGCTTAATTGGCATCATTTTTCCTACCTTAAGTGATAAATTAAAATGATAGTCCATTTTATAACTGATGACATCTTAGATCAATGAAATAAAGTATTGATGTAAAAATGGATTGTCTGCCACCTATAGACAATGGCTGTTAGGAAATGAATGTGGAGGGCAAAAACACACCATGGAGTGTCCTGGCAGCCAGTCTTATTGGAAGCTTGTTATGAAAAATAATAGGAAACCACAGTGACTTTCTGGGCAGAGGAGTAACATCACTGAAACAGAGTTTAAGAAAGAAGTGACTAGGGGCACCTGGGTGGCTCAGTGGGTTAAAGCCTCTGCCTTCGGCTCAGGTCATGGTCCCAGTATCCTGGGATCGAGCCCCACATCGGGCTCTGTGCTCTGCAGGGAGCCTGCTTCTGCCTCTCTCTCTATCTGTCTGCCTCTCTGCCTACTTGTGATCTCTGTCTGTCAAATAAATGGATAAAATCTTTAAAAAAAAAAAAAAAGAAAGAAAGAAGTGACTAGACTCCACATGAAGAAAAGCCTGGAGATGGAAGAAATGGCATCGCTAAGGCAGCCTAGAAGAAAGAAGGTGTACGGAGTCATGTCCCAAAGTCAAGGGTGTTCCAAAGTCAACTGTGTCACTAATGCTGTGGGCTGCCATGCATCATTTTGCCCTTCTGGTTTTGGTGTCTTCATTAATAAGATGGAAGGGTAACACAGAGCAGTTTTCAGGCGTCCATGAATTCTAAACCATGATGTTTATTCCAGGTCAGAGACAATGGGGACCCTGTTGTAGTCTGCAGATAGCAATATAAACCATGAATACTCCAGGAGCAGTATTTTGAAGGAAGAATTGTGTGTGCAAAAGCCTGGAGGTTGGAGAAGAGATGGAAGTGAATGCAACACGGTGTGGCTAAAGGTCAGTGATGCAGACAGGCAGAGAGGACAAGGCTGGGTAGAGCCTTTTGAAGGCCATGTTGGACCTTATTCTGGGAATGACAGGGAACCATTGAAAACCTCATAAGCAAGCACAGTGATCAAGCAGATCAAGCAGAACTCTCATAGTCAAATACACACTTCAGTGAGATGGTCTGATTTACTAAGGGAGAATCTGGTAGGGACAAGCTCAGAGCCCATCTACTGCAAAGAAGCAACGTTGGAAAAAAACATGGAAGAGGCTGACTCCAGAGAAAAAGAACTAGACAGGTTTCAAGATACTTAGAAGCAATAACTGGCAGGATTTACTAAGAAATTTAATAGTGAGGGAGAAATAAAAATGGGAGCAGTGGTTATATTAGTTTGCTAGGACTGCCATAAGAAAATAACACCACGGGGTGGCTTAAATGAGAGAGATTTATTTCCTCATAGTTCTGGATGCTAGAGGTCCAGAAGACAGGGGTCAGCAGGCTTGGGAGCCTCTGAAGTGTCTCTCCTTGGCTTTTAGATGACTGCCTTCTCACTGTGTCTTCACATGGTTGTATCTGTGTGTGTGCTTTCCTAGTATCTCTATGGGCCCTAATCTCTTTTTGTAAGGACTCCAGCCAGACTGAATTACGACCCAAGCTAACAGCTTCATTTTACTTGAATTTCAGCTTCAAAGGCCCTAACTCCAAAAACAGTCATACTGTGAGTGCTAAAGGTTAGGGCTTCAACATAATAATTTGGGGGATGCACAATTCAGCCCATAATGTAGTAATAATAATAGTAATAGCTAATACCTAGAGTGCCTACTGGTTCTATTATTTCGCTTTTCACCCTTCTGGACTACCTTTGTTTCTTCTTCCACCTCCCCTCTCTACCCTCAGCTATCCATCTGCTAGCCCATCTGCCCTCCTACTCACATCCTGGGGCTCTGAATTCACCACCAACATACTGGACACCAAATCACTCCTCAGTGGCTCCCCTCCCTAGCTCTCCAGCCATTCATTAAACCTCTTAGTTCCCATTGCCCTCATGTGATCTCACCTCCCCTGATCAAGGGAAACAAAGAAATAACCACCACATTCCCACTTCTTCAGCAGACATCATGTACCCTGTCCTCACCATTCAACAACACGGCACACACATATAGCCTCCCACTGAAATCCCCTGGGACTCTGCCTGAGTGGCAGGGAATGAAAGCCCACCCCTGGCTAGGTTCTCCAGGAAGCACTATGAGATGGACTTTAGTGTGCAGGATGTTTGTTCAAGAGTTCTCTTGGGATTAACATCCACAGAGATAGGTAAATGAATAGGAGTGGGCAGAAGGAAAATTCAAATTGGCCCCGTGCACAGTCCCACCAACAGCCTCAGCCAACCTTGTGGGGAGTTCTGGAAGCAAATTAGAATTGTCCCAAGTTGAGTTTAGATGGCCAGGCTTTTTAATCAGTCATTGGATATGGGCCACCGTGGAAGGATGAGACCTTGGCAAGGTCACTTCCTGCACCTAAGGCAATTACTGAATGGGTGGATAGTGGAAGGTTGTCCATTGACAGCACCCCCTGAAGCTGGGCAACAAGTCCTTCCCTAAAGGAGAATCTGGGTGGCACCTCATGATGGTCCTCACAAAGTCCCCCAGCAAGTAGCTCTCAGCCAGTGACTGACAAGGGTTGGAGAATAAGTACCCCCACTTCCTCATCTCTCGGGATTGGGACCAACTTCATCTCTCAGGGTTGGGACACATGCCACACTGTCTCCAGAATTTCCCCCCAGTTGAGTTGAGCCCTAGTTACCCAAAGTGATAACCGGTTTGATAGCACACCATTGACTGGATTTCTTCCCTTCTCCATCTCACTTCCCCACTCTTCACCTATGCTTCCTAAATAAACTATGTGCATTTAAATCCTTATCTCAGGGATGCTTTGTGGATAAACCAACCAAAAACATCTCCAAAAAGCTTCTTTAATCATTTTCTCTTCATGAAAGAAATAGACATTTTTTAAAAGGAATGACCTATATCCCTAGGCTAAATTGCCCCCCCTTCCTTTGCAATTTACACTTTTTTTTTCCCTAACTGAACCAGTTGTTTGAAATAGTCATGCATGACCTTGGCATATGCTAATGCCTGTAAGGTGCAAACTGTTTGCAGAAAGTGCTGGTTTCTCCAGTGGGATGTTTATTGTTTATCAGAAGGGCCGGTGCACTCAACAAGAAAACATCTTTAGCACTTCTCTGTGATTTAATCAAAAGCTGGTCGGTGAAGCATATTCCTCAGTCATAAACCTAGCAGACAATAAAATCAATCTTCTCTGAGTTCTTATGTCTGGCACCCGCTTATAGCAACCTGTTGGAGGTTGGAGTACCCACATCTGTATTCAGCAGCAGCTGTCCAGGGAAATGGTTTCCCTATTCCTCGGGAATACCAGCTGTTGGCCTATTTGCATAGGCAGATACAACCGGAGAATTGCGCCTCATGGCAAGGGATGACAGATGGGCTAAAGACCTCCAGACGGTTCCGTTGCTATGCCAGGAATGGCAATCCCAGGTTGTAGATGACTACACAAACACTTTTAACCATGAACAGCTTTCCTTTGTGCAGGAAGGTTGTCTTAGTGGACAGATATACATGGTAAGGGGAATGTTTGTTTTTGGTCTTCTTTTCTTCCTTTTAACCTGTGGCCCTTGACCATTTGGAGCAATTTGAATTGTCTAGAGAGAAAAGAGCAGAAAAATGGAACATCTTTGATTTTTAAGTTGAAAAGCCACAGTCTACCTGTCACAGGAAATGTTCAAAGAATACACACCAAGAGAATTTTGTCCCACCCATCTAAGAAATTTTTCTTTGCCTGAGACAATGACTTGGGTGTGGGTAGTTTCTTTGGGAGGTGGTTTCAGGATACACAAGTGAGATGCGAGACAGAGAAAGGAGGACAGTAAATAAATGGTGTGTTGATGAGTTGGTTTGCAAGTGTGGGCAGTTGGAGCTAAAACTGCTTAGGGACCCTCTGAGAAATTGTGGAAAGCACCCCCTCAGCATCTTGCCACTGAAAGACAAGCAGATTGAGGTCTTTATCTCCCAAATCCCCTCACCTGCTGGCCAAGAGCTGCCCACAGAGATGTCAGTACTGTATAATTCTGAGCTGTACCTGCTCAGGCGAGCAAGCTCCCATGATAGCTGAGAAAGCTCTCAAGCAGAGAAAATAGAAAGAGACAGGTGAAGGAACTTTGAGTGGGAAACTCACAGGGTGTTAGAAGGTCTATAGCTACAGCTTAGGTGAGGGAGGAAATAAGAGCAAATGGGGCAAGGCATCAACAGTGTCTGCTTTACTGTGCTTGAGGGTTGAAGAGAAGTCAATAAGAGACAGAGGTGGGGAGAAGTAAGGCCATGAGATACCATGGACTCTTTGAGAGGGGCTCTGTCCCTTCTGTCCCTCATGCTCCGCTGATCAAATCCAGTGTGGGGAAGACTGATTGAACCCCCACAAAAGTTTTAGAGTCTAAAGGCAATAAGAACCTGAGTTCAAGTTCCTGGAAGGGCCCTTGAAAGAAAGCAAGGTCTTTGGGGTCCCCCACACCGCACTAGCTTAGAACAGCAACAGAGTACAAATGATGTCACCGAGGGTAATCTCAGAAAGCACAGAAATAGAAGAAGGTGAGAGAAGTCGATCATAAAAGGCTCTAAGTCATGAAAAAGAAACAGAATTCATGAGCTAATAAGCAAGGTCAAGGGGAACACGAATGTTTCAGCAAAGGCAGGGTGATGGGTAGTGATGGTTAAGAATGAGCTGAGACCATTGTAGCAGAGGGAGCAAAAAACCAGAGACCAAAAACATTCCAGATTCCTCCCTCCAAAACCATGACACTTTATAAATTCCCTGAAATCTTAGATGCTGTTTCAGGGAGGAAGTGGGAAGGGAAAATGTCCAAATTGGCAGAGGTTAAATATAAAATGACTCTATGTCTTGGTTTGGGTTTCCCTAAAAGAAGAGCCTGAATCTGAG
The DNA here is from genome assembly GCF_002288905.1 of Enhydra lutris kenyoni. NCBI lineage: Eukaryota > Metazoa > Chordata > Mammalia > Carnivora > Mustelidae > Enhydra > Enhydra lutris. The sequence goes on from NW_019154123.1 coordinate 3,485,093, forward strand.
TGTAGGTGCCTTTTTTAGGGTGATTCCAGAGAACAAGAATGAGGGACTGAAAGAGGAAAACTGGGAAAACAGCAAAGCCAGTGTAAGGGAGTGTTATTGAGGAAGACCTTGTGAGCAATGGGAACTCATTTCCTGTGGGACTTCCTGAGAATCATAGAGAGAACTGTCCACCTGAAGGATGGGAGGCTGAAGCATTTATCCAGTTATCACCCATTCGCAAATGATCAAGGGATGCTATTCATACTACTCTGGTTCTCCAGAAAAACAGAAACAGTAGGGTGTGTGTGTGTGTGTGTGTGTGTGTGTGTGTGTGTGTGTGTAGAAATGTACTATAAGGAACTGACTCACATGATCATAGAAACTGACAAGTCACAAGATCTGCAGAGTGAGTTGGCAAACTGGAGACCTAGGAATGCTGACTATTTAGTTCCAGTCAGAAGGGCAGGCTCAAGGCTCAGGAAAAGCCATTGTTTCAGTTTGAGTCTGAAAGCAGGAAAAAGACAATGTTCCAGTCCACCGGCCATCAGGCAGGAAGAATTTTCTCTTACTTGAGGGATAGTCAGCCATTTTGTTCTATTTAGGCCTTCAACTGATTGGATGGGGCCCACCCACAGTGTCCCAGGCAGGTAGATACCAATTTAAACATTAATCTCATCCAAAGACTCCCTCATGGAAACACTCAGAACAATGTTTAATATCTGGGGCACCCTGCCTCCCGGTCAAGTTGGCACATAAAATTAACCATCACACTCTCAGAAGTGTTCATTCTTCCATACTTCCAAGTTGCCTGAACACTGCAAGCCAAGCTAGCGGCTGCCAACATTTGTGAGACTGAACAAACCCATGAGCACAAAAAGCAGAGACTCAGCAGATACACTTCAGCCTGGAGGCTGACAGTTGGATATAAGTCAAAGCCCATACAGGATTGTGCACCCAGCTAAGACTTAAATCAGAAGTCTGGCCAAGATGATGTGCTTGGGGGCATAAGAGCATCTTATCTGTTAGGTTTTTCAGAATTTATTAAGATTATTATTTTTCTGCAATCGATAGAATAGGGATTTGAAAAAGAGATTAGACTGGGTTACAGAAAGATTTAGAAAGCTACACTTCCTGCCCAGCTGCTTTCTGTGGTCTGGGATATCCTCACCCACTTCACATACATAAGAAACATTAACAAGCTAGATCTGATTAATCAAATCTTAGCAATCAATGAATTGCTGCCCAGTCACCTCATATCTAATGCGCCTGCAATGTATTTTTCCACATTAATTCATCCATCCTACACATTATTGAGTAGAGAAGCCATTAAGCCCGTTGGGAGCACAAAAGGTGGAAAAGATAAATTTTCTGCTGATAGTTTCCCTTCTACTTGCTTCCAAAGACAAAAGGTTGATTTTGTGAATACTGGCAGCTGTAGCAGATTATAACGTCAGGCATTCTTTACGCCCCATGTCTCTGAATGGAGATTGGGAGGAAAACCAGATGTTTACCCAAGCATTGGAGGTCGCAGAAGTTCACATTTGAGTCATTTCCACTCCAAAGCAAATTGTCTGACCTCAAACATCTAGGCATGCGTACATCTAAATTTATTAAGATAAAAAAATTCAATTCATACCACCACCACTCTGTTTCTTTTTATTCTTCAGCAACAAAGGAGTCAAACCAAACATCTAATTTCTTTTTATCTTTCTTGCACACAAAAAAATAGACGGGTGTGTCTCCAACATGCTCCTCCCATATTTCCTTCTTTTTTTCCTTCTTATTACCTTTTCCCTTTCTTTAGTTTTTTCTTCTCCCATTCTTTCCCAAAAGTCCAGACTAGAAGAGTAGAAAGCCAGTGTGGAAGGAGAGAGCAGGAAAAAATGATCAATATTTAAGAAAGTGATTTCAGCAATATTTTTCCCCTTTTAAGGGGAAAACTTTAAACAAAGTTTTAAGTTTGTTTAAACTTAAGCCCCAAACAAAAGTGAACTCTAATAATTTCCCCAGTCTATTCACTTGAACAGAGGAAATCCACAGTGTGGATCCACATGCAATCAGTGAGCTAGAGATTTCCCTGAGAGACCCCCAAATGATCACATCTACAAGTTCTGTGCTTGTTACAGTTGGGTGATGCACTATAGGGTGTGTATTCCACAGAACTTATTATTTTCATCATATTCTAGCAATAGGTTAATAATAGAACTAATAATAGCTAGCCTTTGTTGAGGATTTATAAATGTGCCAGGTATTCTCAGAAATGCTCTCTTTACATGGATTTACTCATTTATTCTTCATGCCAAACCTAAGGGATAGATTCTTTGTCATCCCTATTTACAGGCAGCAAAACAGAAGCCCACAGAGAGTACAATTCATTGCCCAAGATCACAGAGTCATTTAGCCAGTGGAACCAGTCTGAACCCAGGCATTCTGGCTAGAAAGCTGTGCTACCGTTTTGTGTGAGCTACGGAGCACTATTGAAATTTGTCATTTACAAACTAAAGTTAGCTGTTTACTAGTGCTTACTAAGGACTCTCATTCAGTATTTTTTTATTAACATATAATGTATTATTTGCCTCAGGGGTACAGGTCTGTGAATCGTCAGGCTTACACACTTCACAGCACTCACCATATCACATACCATCCCCAGTGTCTATAACCTCTCATTCAGTATTTTAATAGGCTTGTTATCTAAGATGTAACATAGCAAATCTCCTATCAAGCATAAGCATAAGCAGTACTTGATTCTAAATTGCTAAGTTCAATGGTTAATTCTCAGTCCTGACTGTACCTGATCTATCGGTGGCATCTGACTCAGGCTCCCTGCTCTACGGTGTGCTTTCTCTTCTCTTCTTCCAGAGTACCAGTCTCTCTTAAAAGGGGCATCTTTGGCCATTGCTTCTTGGTCTTCTTGGCTACTTTCTCCTTTCACAGACCTGATAGTGCTGGATGGCACCAGAGCACAGTCTTTCATCCTGCTTTCCCGCATGTAATCGCACATACCGTTTTTGGCTAAACAATCCATTCTCACAACCTAAATACCATCTATTTCCACACCAAAAACTCCTAAATGTATAACCCCAGCCCAGGCTTCTTTCTCCTTCCTGAACTCCAAACTCTTTACCAAGTGCCTACTTTAATGTCTTCACTTAGATAGCTAATAAACACTGCACCTTCATATGACTTGAGCAGAACTCCTGATCTTTTCCCCAAAACTTGCTCCTCCTACAGCCTTCTCCATCTTCAAATGATGGCAACTTCAACCATCTACTTCTCCAAGGCAAAATACCTTGGAGTCACTCTTAACTTTTCTCTTATTTTTACATGCTGCATAAAGTTCATATAGGCTCTACTCTAAAACCTAGTCACATTACAGCCGCTTCTCAACACTTTAGGACCCCCACATGAGCCAGCATCAACTTTGACCAGGATGACTGCAACAGACTCCTAACTGGGGTCCTTGCTTACATTCTCACCTTCCTCCAATCTATTCTCAACAGAGCAGCCTAATAGATTATAAGCTATATTATATTGCTCTGCACAAAACGCTTCAACAGCTTCCCATCTCACTCGGACATGAAGAATGCCTCCCAGCACCCTTACTCGTCTGATATCATCTTTCCCCTTGCTCACCCCACTCCAGCCACAGTGGCGGTCTTTTCCCCCATGGACACTCCCCTGCCTAAGAGCCTGTATATTGGATGTGCCCTCTCCCTAGATATCCTTCTATTAGAAATCCATTTGGCAAATGCCCTCACCTGAAGTCTGTTCTTAAATGTCTCCTCCTTGATGACTCTTGCTCTTATCTCCCTGTAGTTAAATTTTAACTAATCTCCTATACTTAACACTCCCAATCTCTTTACTTGGCTCTCCATTTTTCTTCTTAGATAGTAACTGTCAACTACTGGCAGGGGATACAATGTACTTATTTTATTTTTTAAATATTCTTTTTTCAATTTTTTAAAAGTTTTTTTTATTTATTTGTTTTAGAGATATCGAGAGGGGCGGGGCAGGGAGGAGCAAAGGGAGAGGGACAAGTAGACCCCACGCTGAGTGCTGGCTGGATCTGGGACTCAATATAGGGCTGGATCCCACACCCCTGAGATCATGACCCAAGCCAAAATAAAGAGACGCTTACCCAAACAATCCACCCAGGCACCCCAATTATTTAGTCTTTATTATCTGAATCTCCCACTAGAATGTAAGCACTAAAAGGAAAGCCTTTTTTCTTTTTTATTCATATTTTCCAATATCTTTTTCTACAAAAACTGGCAAATAATAGGCTCTCAATAAGTACTCTTCTAAAAAATATTTTATTTATTGAGAGAAAGAGAACACGTGAGCAGGGAAGTGGTAGAAGGATAGGGAGAGAGAGAATCTCAAGACTACAAGCTAAGCGTGGAGCCCCCAAATTTCCATCTCACAACCATGATCTCAGAGCTCATGACCTGAGCTAAAATCCAAGGTCAGACCTTAACTAGCTGAGCCACCCAGGAGGCCTCTCAATAAGTACTTTTGCCTAATTAATTAATACTCCAGTATTCAGAAAGTCCTCTTTCATAAAATATATGTGTTGCCTTGAATTGGTCATAGTCTTCAATTATGACTCTTGCTTTTTATTTATCATTACAGTCAGTTTAGCTACATCATCATTGTTTAACTTTTTTTATTTGATTAACTGACACGTCTTGCAAAAACTATATTTAGCAACATTTTTTTGATCCATAATCTCTCAGTAAATACACTTTAAGGGCTTTGCATCAAGTTGCAAGTATGAGTTGGCCATAGCTTATGGCTGAAGCAGATACATACAAAATCCCCACAATTTTGCTTTTATGGTAGGAGATATTTTATTAGGTGATACACTGCCTATAAATTTGGGTTGTTTGCTTATTACTCATTTATTTATTTTAAAGATTTATTTATTTATTTTTAGAGGGTATGGGGAGCAGAAGAAGAGGGAGACAAATCTCAAGCAGACTCCCCACTGAGCAGGGAGCCCGATGCCAGGCTCAATCTCAGGACCCTGAGATCATGACCTGAGCCGAAATCAAGAGTCAAGACCTTAACCAACTGAGCCACCCAAGTGTCCCTGGGTCATCTGAATAACATATTTCAAGGTAAATGTAAAATTACCAAAATGTAAAAATACCAAGTTGTATTTCAGTTTACAAGGTACTGATATATAATTTAAAAATCATATATATAGGTTTAAATTTCTCTCATAGATGACACATTACTGTAATAGCAAGTAAGCCACTATTTTTTAATTTCTGTTTCTCTCTAATTCTTTATTATAAAGACTTTTTCAACAGAAAAGTAGGTCTAATGATTCAGCCTCTATAGTTTCTCCCAGCCTATATGAACCACATCCAAAACTAGATGAGATTCACTGATCATAAGGTCACTGACTGTGTTTGGAGAATGTATTATCAGATGATAAAACAGTCAGTCTCCAGGTATGCCTAGCTGGCTCAGTCAGAGGAGTGTGTGACTCTTGATTGTGAGTTGGAACCCCATGTCGGGTGTAGAGATTACCTAAATAAACAAAACGTTAAAAAAAAAACCTCAGTCCCCAGAATCAGTCACACTTAGGTATGAATTCCCAAATCACTGTCATATAAACTTGGGCAAATGATGTAACCTCTCAACATCTCCACTTCCCCACCTGGAAAATGAAGATAATATTAGTACCTACTTTATATAGCTACTGAGAAGATTAATTGAGACACTGCACTTATCTGTGCAACTAGCACAGTACCTGGAACATACTTTGTATTCAACAAATATTAGTTATCATTAAATTATTATGTTTAACAAAATATACCCAACAAAATCATATCACCAAGAAAGATTTTATACAGCTACAGAATCCAGGTTATGCCCATAGGGGAAAACATACACCAAATATTGGTTTCTTAGATTTTAAATGGGAAGATTTTTCAAAAAGCAAAAGTTCATTTTAACATGTTTTCCCAAGGTCAAAAATTAATTTTGCTTTGGGCTTTGCAAATCCCTCCTTTAATTGTCTAAACATCTGCAATTGAGAGAACTGTGTATGTAAGTTTATTTCCTCCAAAGACACACACACACACACACAAAAAATGAGGGTACCAAAATCATTTGCTAGTGCATAATATAAAGACCTAAATGAGGAAAATAAATCTTCAAAGACTTTATATGCAATCCCTTCACTAGCCGTGATGGCCTTAAGATATATATTAATTTCCTAAACTAGTAAAAAATGGTATCTCATCCATTCTACCTTTGATTTTTTTTCTTACCTTTTGAAGTTGTAATTTTAAAAAGACCACAACAATCAATGAACAGTGTACATATAATGCAGACAAGTATTTCAAATTTAGTATTTCTTGATATAATGAGTACATAAGTTTTAAGAACTAATTTTAGGCTAACACCTTCCACTTATTCTATTACAACCAAGTTATGCTGGTGAAAACAACTTCCAGCTGAGGAGACATTAATATATGCTATAGGCAAAGGAAAGCCACAAGGGCTTTGACATTCTTCCCATTAAGAGGTGGAGCCTACATCCCCACCCTTTGAAAATGGGTGAGCTCTTAAATATACATTTTCCAAAGAAGACACACAGATGACCAATACACACATGAAAAGATGCTCAACATCCCTAAGCATCAGAGAAATGTGAATCAAAACAAAATGAGTTATCGCCTCACACCAGTCAGATTGCTAGTATCGAAAAGACAAGAAGAAATCACAAGTGTTGGCAAGGATGTAGAGAAAAGGGAACACTCAAACACTGCTGGTGGGAAGGTAAACTGGTGCAGTCACTGTGGAAACCAGTATGGAGGTTAATTTAAAAAAAAAAAATTTTAAGGATTTTATTTACCCATTTGACAGATCACAAGCAGGCAGAGAGGCAGGCACGGGGTGGGGGGAAGCAGGCTCCCCGCCTAGCAGAGAGCCCGACATGTGGTCCAATCTCAGGACCCTGAGATCATGACCTGAGCCGAAGGCAGAGGCTTAACCCACTGAGCCACCCGGGCGCCCCACAAAATTTTTTAAAAGGCTATCATATCTAGTAATTCCTTCTGAACTTGTAGCCAAAGGAAATGAAAATATGATTTTGAAAAGTTATACCCCTATATTTATTGCAGCATTATTTACAATGACCAAGACATGGAAACAACCTTAGTGTCCATTGATAAGTGGATGAAGAAGATATGGTATATATACACAATGGGATACTAATCAACCATTAAAAAGTGAGATCTTGGGTGGCTTAGTTGGTGAAGTGTCTGCCTTCGTCTCAGGTCATGATCTCAAGGACCCGGAATCAAGCCCCATGTCACGCTCCCTGCTCAACAGGGAGTCTGCTTCTCCCTCTCACTCCCCCTCCATGTGTGCTCTCTCTCTCTCTCAAATAAATAAATGAAATCTTAAAAAAAAAGTGAGATTTTGCCATTTGCAACATCATGAATGGACCTAGAGGGCATTATGCTAAGTGAAGAAAGTAAGGCAGAGAAAAGCAATTACTATATAATTTCAGTTATATGTGGAATCTGAAAAAAAACAAAAAATAAAAATGGGCTCATAAATACAGAAAACAAACTGGTATTTGCTAGAGAAAAGAGGCATGGGGAAATGGGGGAAATGTATATTTAAGAGTTCACCCACTTTCAAAGGGCAGGGATATAGGCTCCACCTCTTAATGGGAAAAATGTCAAAGCCCTTGTGGCTTTCCTTTGCCTATAGCATATGTTAATGTCTCCTCAGCTGGAAAAGAGGTTAAAAGGTACAAGCTTCCAGTTATAAAATAAATAAGTCACAAGAATGAAAAGTACAGCATAGGAAATATAGTCAATAAGATTGCAATAATTTTCTGTGGTCACAGATGGTGACTATGCTTATCAAGGTGAGAATTTCATAATGTGCATAATTGTTAAATCACTATGTTCTATTCCTGGAACTAATATGACATTGTATGTCAACTATATTTCAATTAAAATATTAAAAATTTCCCAAACTATCTCCCCTTCATATACCGTAGTCAACAGTCAACTCTAGGGTTTGGGTTTGACTGCTGGTGAATAGTTTCAGTATCCTTTACAGATTAATAAATCCTTTAATCTCCCTGGTTTCGAAGAATTCTTCAGTGACACTTGAGAGGAGACAATATGATATAAAGAAACCATACCAGACAGTCTAACAACAATTTAATTGCAGTTCAGGGAAAATGGCCTATAATCCTACTGCTAGCCTACACTGATATCAGTTAGCCACTACGTACTTTGGTGTGTATCTAAAAGGACATGTGCTGTCCTAAACCTAATTGCATTTATTTATCAATAAATGCCAGTAAACAGAAATTCTATTACACCTGACTATTTTCCAAAGGAAAGAACAGAGTAGTCTATAAAAGCTAGCCACCTGTGTAATCCTAGTCATGGGCGTTGAATATGTATGTGTTGCCTAACCCGGCTCAAGCTACCTGTTCTTCCAACTAAACCTTTTTAATTCACGCTACCTCATTCATTTATTTGACATATATATTAGGTCCATTGGAACTCTTCTTGGTGTTGACACATAGCACAACTGTTTCTTGGTCTTCTTATCAACACTAATGCCTTTTAATTCCATCAGCATTTCCTACTGGAAAACACATTTGTTCCAAGAAAACATTAGGCATTCCTGAATAATAATTTCCAAATGTCTTTAACCCAAAGAAAAAGACTTAAAGCTCATTTTCTTTTTTTTAAGGTTGTGTAATGTTCTTTTTAAAAATTTTTTTATTTTTTTTTTCTTTTCAGTGTTCCAGAATTCATTATTAAAGCTCATTTTCTTTTCTGATAGACTCATGAATAAAAATGATGTGCATGCTTTAGAAATATATTACTTAAACCTCCATTGGTCTATTTATGTTTAAGAATGTTTTTTAAAGCACTTACCTTGCTTTCTTTAATATTTATTTATTTAAGGAATCTCTATACCCCATGTGGGGCTCAAACTCACAACCCTGAGATTCAGGATCACATGCTCTTCTGACTGAGCTGGCCAGGCACCCCAGTACATATCTTGTTTTAAAAGACGCACAAACTTAAGGCATTAATAAAATTTAAAAGTAACAAAAATAAAATAAAATCCAAGAAAGAAAGAAGAAAGGAAGGAAGGAAGGAAGAAGGAGGAAGAAGGAGGAGGGAGGAAGGAAAGAAGGAAGGAAGGAAGGAAGGAAGGAAGGAAGGAAGGAAGGAAGGAAGGAAGAAAGAGGAAGGAAGGAAGGAAGGAAGAGAGGAAGGAAGGAATGAAGGAAGGAAGGAAGGAAGGAAGGAAGAGGGTATACTCCATGACAGTTTCAGACAGAGAACATGGCAGAAGAGACACTGTTTCCAACGTCTGAGCCCAGGAAGTAAGAGACTGGCAGCCTCCAACTCCTTTCTCTTGGAACACTGTCTCCAGCAGAATCTGCTGGTTTGCAAACTCAAGAGCTTCCTGGGTGAAATATGGAACTGTCCCCTGTACGTGGAGGACAAAAAGAAGCTGAAGGAAGAAGCAGGCCCCTCCTGGTCAGTAGGCGGCAGTATTAATAAGCAGGTTTTAATAATAAGTAATAATAAGTAAGTTTTTACTTACAAGGCTTATCTTGCGTTGCCACAAGATGAGTAGATCTCTCACTCATCCACTCACCCACCAGAATCTTAAATGTTTATATAGAGGTCTTATCTGAGTTCAGAAACATACTCAGTTCAGAAAATCTTAGTAGCACCTTACTCTCCCAAGGCTGCATCCTTGAAAATGACTCCCACTATGGGAACAGTGGGTAGAATCTACATTCCAAGGTTGGGGGAGAGAGTCAGGAGCTTCTGATGCCCAGGTCCAGCTTGCTGGTCAACAAGAGGTCACATCCTCTTGATGAACTCCCCCAACAGAAGCCAGGCTCCGTATAAGAGTTCCAGCTCCCCCTGAGACTACCATACAGTGAATAAATCCAAATTAGCCACAAGGATAGTTCACAAGGGGACAGATACACACAACAAACCAGCCTGCAGCTATTCCAGGCATGAAGTATATGGATAACAAGCCTTTAAGTGACTCCAGACTGAGCCACCATCTGACTGAAACCATATGAGGAAACCTAAGCAAGAATCACCCATCTGAATCCCTCCACGTCCAGATCGTCAAGAATTTATTATTACACTCTGGATAATCTGAATAGTATAATCTTTCATTTATTGATAGTTGTTAACTGGAAGATAGGCTTTCTTTCTACTCCTATTTTATGTATTATATAATGATGGACCTAGAATGAGGATTCCAATTCGACAGCTTTATTTCAGATTCTCAATCCAATGTTTCCCAATTAGAAATCGGTTCTCTTACTTTTTTTTTTTTTTTTTAAGATTTCATTTATTTATTTGACAGAGCTTGAGAGCACAAGCAGGGTGAATGGCAAGGGGAGAAGGAGAAGCAAACTCTGCACCGAGCAGGGAGCTTGCTGCTGGGCTCAATCCCAGAACCCTAGGATCAGGACCTGAGCCGAAGGCAGATGCTTAACTAACTGAGCCACCAAGGTGCCCTGGTTCTCTTTTTTTTTTCTTTTGACTATTTTTTCGGTATTCCAAGATTCATTGTTTATGCACCACACCCAGTGCTCCATGTAATACCTGCCCTCCTTAATACCCACCACCAGTCTCACCTATCCCTCTACCCACCTCTCCTCCAAAATCCTCAGTTTGTTTCTCGGAGTCCACAGTCTCTCATGCTTGTCTCCCCCTCCAATTTCCCCCAATTCAGTTTTCCTTTCCTTCTTCCAATGTCTTCCATGTTATTCCTTATGCTCCACAAGTAAGTGAAACCATATGATAATTGACTCTCTCTGCTTGGCTTACTTCACTCAGCATAATCTCCTCCAAACCTGTCCATGTTGATACAAAAGTTGGGTATTCATCCTTTCTGATGGAGGCATAATACTCCATTGTATACATAGACCATATCTTCTTTATTCATTCATCTGTTGAAGGACATCTTGGCTCTTTCCACGGTTTGGTGACTGTGGCCATTGCTGTTATGAACACTGGGGTACAGATGGCCCTTCTTATCACTACATCTGTATCTTTGGGGTAAATACCCAGTAGTGTAATTGCAGGGTCATAGGGTAGCTCTATTTTTCATTTCTTAAAAAGTCCCCACATTGTTTTCCAAAGTGGCTGCACCAACTTGGGTTCCCACCAACAGTGTAAGAAGGGTTCCCCTTTCTTCACTTCCTCTCCAACATATGCTGTTTACTGTCTTCTTGATTTTGGCCATTCTAACTGGTGTAAGTAAGGTGGTATCTCAATGTGATTTTGATTTGAATCTCCCTGATGGCTAATGATGATGAACATTTTTTCATGTGTCTGTTAGCCATTTGTAAGTCCTCTTTGGAAAATTGTCTGTTCAGTCTTCTGCCCATTTTTCTGACATGATTATCTGTTTTGTGTGTGTTGAGTTTGAGGAGTTCTTTATAGATCTTGGATATCAGCCCTTTGTGTGTACTGTCCTTTGCGACTATCTCCTCCCATTCTGTGGGTTGCCTGTTTTGTTGACTGTTTCCTTTGCTGTGCAGAAGCTTTTATCTTGATGAAATCCCAAAAGTTCATTTTTGCTTTTGTTTCCTTTGCCTTTGGAGACATGTCTTGAAAGAAGTTGCTGTGGCCGATGTCAGAGAGGTTACTGCCTATGTTCTTCTCTAGGATTTTGGCAGATTCCAGCTTCACATTGTTGCTTTTATCCATTTTGAGTTTATCTTTGTGTATGGTGTAAGAGAATTAAGAGAATGGTCGAGTTTCATTCTTCTATACATAGCTGTCTAATTTTCCCAGCACATTTATTGAAGAGACTGTCTTTTTTCCACTGGATATTTTTTCCTGCTTTGTCAAAGATTATTTTTTTTTAATTTTTTTTTTTAATTTGACAGACAGAGATCACAAGTAGGCAGAGAGGCAGGCAGAGAGAGAGGAGGAAGCAGGCTCCCCGCAGAGCAGAGAGCCCGATGCAGGGCCCGTCCTGCAGGCGATGCAGGACCCTGGGATCATGACCCAAGCCGAAGGCAGAGGCTTTAACCCACTGAGCCACCCAGGCGCCCCTCAAAGATTATTTGACCATAGATTTGTGGGTCCATATCTGATTCTCTTACTTTTAAAAAAATAATCACAGTGATCTACACTTTTACTATCCCCCAATTTTCTTCATGCAGAAATAGCTAAATTTTCCTAGAACAGTTATATCTACTTATTAGTCCTTAAAAGCATAGTTAAAATATGCTTTAATATTATTATTAAGGAGCAATGGAGCACATCAAGCACTTTCTAAATTACAGGCTTTCAACTTTGTATTTTCATATGCAAAATTCTAGAGGAGGAAAACAAACATTGTCTAGAAGGCTGAGTTGACAGTGTATTGAGATGAGGATTGGATATCAGTGAAATGCTGATCCTTATTTAAAAAAAAAAAAAAAGCAAAAAATCATGAAGTTTTCCAGGTTAACCAGTTTCCCAGCTCAGTTCAGCCATGACTCATTAAAGATACACATTTTTAACAGCTTTAATTAAACTTGTTCACAACTAAAGTATAGAAGGACAATAGCTTCTACAATCTATTCTTACTTTCTAAGTGAAGTGTTACGAATGAGTTGTCCATTTTTCTCATTCATTTCACAAATGAGGAATTTAATCTTTTCTCAAGCAGTAGCTCACTGATTGGTTGATTCATTCATTCATTCAACAAATTGGGTGCTATATTATTTATTAGGCACTGTGTTAGGTCCTAGCAATACCATGGTAAACAAGACCTACTTGGTCACTACCATGGAGTTCATATTCTAGCGAAGAAGCACACATTCAACCAATAGTAGGTATGTTAAGAGCTAAATGGAGAAAATACAAGAACTATGCAAGCACATAGGAGTGGAATTTAATACAGTGTAAAAGGTCTGAGAAGGCTGACCATATATCGTACAACTTGATCCCAATAAACAGCACCATAACGTCCCAGCCTTTGTACAAATTAAGGTATAAAGCAATGAAGTGGCAGAAGAGGCCAAAATAATCATCGTTTTATTGCTATGTCCTTAATTAAAGGACATAACTTAGCATGAAAGCCAAAGAGACCTGAATTAAACATATTTATGCACCCACCCAGACCAGGTTGTGCTGGACCCAATTAAGTAAGAAAGGCAGAGTTGGTCTATGCATGCCCAGTTATTATTTTCAATTTTACCAACCAAGCAAAGCAAACCACTCATGAACAACAACAACATCAAAAAGCAGAGAAAGATCAGAAGTGTTGCATCAACAGAATTTCTTCCACTTGGAAGAAATCATAATGAATGGTAAGACAAAGGGAGCTTATTTACAAAAGAAAAAGCCATTACTTCCTTCTCTAACTAATTTTTTTCTTAACCTGCTGTTCTCCTTAACAACAAAAGAAAAATTGTTCTGAGAGTCATCTCCCAACTTCCTGATGGTTTCTATTAACAGCAAAAACCCATTGCACAAACAATTCAAAATTTAATAAATGCCTTTGATGTATAAAATGATCTTTTTGCTGATTCATCAATAATAGTGAAAACCAGTTTGACCAGATTGGACACTTAAAATGCTTTCTGTTATTACCGTATGCTTTCCAAAAGCAAAGCTGAGTGTCTCAGCAATTCCGCTTAAAATACAGTAGATCAGGGTAATAAATGCCAGTTGGAAAGCTGCCAGCAAAGTTTCATGCTAATTTTCTCTGTTCTACCTTCTGAAGAAGAGAATATTTTTTAAAAACTCAAGAAAAAAAGGGATTAATAAAAATCAAGTATAAGTATTTTCAGATAGCTCCCCTGCTCTTATACAAAACTCAATAATTCATTTTGTCCATCCTTCAGATACGTAAATTTTTAGGTACCAAAATATTCAAGAAACCAGGTAATTGGCAAAGTGGAGGAGCGAAATCATGAATGTGGAAGCATCAGTAAATGTAAAAAGATTTGTTGCCGTCTTGTGAAGGTGATAGGATTCCTTTAATAAACTGATGAGCAGATACATATTTCAAAGAAAATCATAAAAATGTAAAATAGGGATTATTTTAATATAATTCATTTTCAGAAGATTTCTGGATACCTGCAGTAGTTATTAAAAAACAAAACAAAACTAGGTAACCACAGTGGGCTAAGTGCAGAGAGGGCCCCAAATCTTGTGCTCCAAGTAATACTGTCTCTTCCCAGCTTCTACCCACCAACAGCATGAGTGAAAAGGAGGAGGATGAACTGGGTTCCTGGGAAGGCCTCTACCCTACCCTGGACACCATCATTCAACACTCACAACTTCACCACTCCTATCTGTCTTGGAGACCATCAGCACTAGCTCTATATGCCTCTGAATCACAAAGTCCCAAATCTCAGACCATCTCTCATCTCCATATGTGCTCTGTCCATATAGCTCTGACCTATCTACCCTCCCCTACCCCAAAATCCTTCCATTAATCTCTTTGGAGCTCATGATATAACATCAATAAAATGTTATTCTCCAAGAGCTTGCTGCTAGGTGATACAGCACAGTGATTTTGTATGCCGAAATTCTGAGGTGGCCCATGTGAGCTCAAGTCCCAGCTCTGTCACTTACTACTATTGATCATGAGTAATTTACTTAACCTGTCTATGCTCTAATTTCCCCATCTATAAAACAGGGCTAAAAATAATACCTTCCCCAGAGACCTTGTTTTGAGGATTAAATAATTAACATATAAAAGTCATAGAAGATTTTCTGGCATATAGTAAGTACTTTTTAGGTCTTTTCTTTCTCTTTCCCTTCCTTTCTCCCTTTTCTTCCTTCCTCTCTCTTTCTCCCTCTCTCTCTCTTTCTTTCACCTTTATGCTCCCAAGAGCCCTGTCTGTCCCCTGAGATTCTGCTTTCCCTAAAGCTCTACCAAGTGGTATCTGTTTTCTTCCCCGGATCCCTCATATTAAGGTGACTGAGGGTTGAATAGAAGTCTTTCTTGCCTCCCATTTCCCCTTTCAGACAATTATCTTTCTCTCCTTCCAATGGTCCTCTCCAACACTGAAGTTCGTGCACCAAACACTACCCAGCGTTACTTCTTGTAGCATCTTTTATGGAGTGGCAAATCACCTCTCTCATTCCATGAGGATCTCAACTCCTGCATCCTTGCTAGTCCAGCTTTACTGTTGTCATGCTTTCACTGCCAATGGGATGATCCTTTCAACTCCCTCATTTTCTACCTTCCTCATTACTTCAACTCCCATGATTTTCTCCTTAACTTGAACAACTCACTCCCCTGGTTATACCCTACATAGACCTTGCCATTGTCAATAAATCACTTTCATTCCCTGACCATTGTCTCTTATCTTTTACCTCATTTCCTTTGCCACTCCTGATTCCAACAATGATTTGCCTTCCCTGTTCTCTTGGCACACTGATTCTACCACCTATTCACTCATGTCCAGATTTCCCTACATATTATTAAACTTTTAGTGCACAGTTTGTTATCACAGTCCCTTCTTTTCATACATCCTCAACTCCCTTGTGCCATTACCCTTCATTAGACTCACCTGAAAAACCCAACCCTGGTTAAATCCAACTCTTGACAGCTCTGTACTTTATCCCACGGAGCCTAATATGGCTAGAGAAGATTTCAAAATCATGCTGACTTATCTCACTTTACAGTCATAATCACTAACCTAAGAAAGCTCATTTGGGCCCATTAAGCATCTTTTTCTCTACTCCATTAACTCTCCTATGTTATTCATTAGCTGTTGAATACATCTTCTCTCTCCTCAACTTCCAAAGTGTCCCCTATAATCCCTATTTTCAACTGGGAATGATCCCTCCTATTTCATGAGAAAATAGAAGGGGATAATATTTCACCACCATCCTGCTGGATGTTTTCCATTTTTCCCTTCAGATGAACACTCCACTTTTCTCCAGGCTGCTCTGCACCTGAGAGGGTGACCTCTATGGATTGCATCAGCTTTGTTACCCTCTGGATACCAGCTGGTTCAGCCAATGAGAGGATCAGAGAATTGAAGGCAAGAGGAGAGTGAAATCCAGGGCTTTATTTCCTTGCTCTCTCCCTTCTAGTCTATGGATTGACAGTTGCCACATTTCTTTTATTAAAGTCCCCAGCTCCTGTCATGTGACCCTGTCCTCTAGTTTATAGGTATGCCTAGAGCTCCACCAGATTCCAGTAACAGTCCTTCCACTTGACTCTTCAGGCCTGTGGCAGTGATAGCTTTGTTCACATAAGATGCTTCACCAGCTCTTATTAGATGCCCCAAAGTGGTCCATTTCTTTGCAAGTAGTTAATTTATTAACCTCTCATCCATTGCCACATTCAAATATGCTCTCAACTCCTTGTCATGGTCCTTCTGACATATTCCCATCTACCTCCATTTGTGCCTTGCTCTCTGCCAGCCCTCTTGTTATAAGGATGAACTGTCTGGCTCTTCTCTGAGGTGAACCCTTACACTTGTCCCCAGACTCTCTCACTGATGAAAGGATAGTCCTCTAGCAATGAATCACTTTTGCTCCTGCTTCATCCTACTTTTTCCTCTTTACTGGATCATACCAGTCAGAATGCAAACATGCTGAAAGAGCCCACATCCTCCCACTTCCTCATATCTCCTTCCAGCAGCTGCCTCATTTCTTTGCTCCACTTTAAAGCAAAACCTTCCAATGTGTGGTCTATTCTATCTCCCATGCCTCCCTCACATTCTCCACAGATCTCACTCCAAACAAGCTTCTTTCTCTAATACTTAACAAAAACAACCGTCATCTAGTTACCAATGACCTCCCCATTGGTAAGTCCAATGGCTACTAATCAGTCATCACCTTCAAGGACCCATCAACAGTATTTGACACATGTAATCACTCCCTCCTTCTTGAACCACCTTCTTCCCTTGGCTCCATGACAACACTTTCTCTTGGTTATTTGCTACCTCACTGCCCACTCCTTTCCAGTAGATTTTACTGGTTGCCCCCACCCATCTAATGTTGGAATCCCCTGAGACTCAGTTCACAGGCTTCCTCATTTGTTGATTTAAGCAACTTCATCCCACCTCCTGTCTTTAAATTCCATTTTTCTCTACCCAAACCTCTCCTGCAAGCTATAAGGTGTCTAATATACCTGTCTAGTCAACAAATTTTAAGGCATACAGACTCCTCAAATTTAGCATTTCCAAAATCAAACTACTAAACCCTCCCCACCCACCTCTCAAACTATTTTCCCTAAACGTTTCCATCTCAGAATGTGGCAACTCCATTCTTCCAGCTCCTGAGCCATCTTGGACTCTTGTCTCTTTGCACCTCCTATACCTTATCCATCAGCCAATCCTGTTGGCGGCACCTTCAGCATCTAATCAAAATCTCACCTTTTCTCACCATCTCCACATTACTCTCCTCATCTAAACCAGCATCTCTCTTGACTTATTATAGTTTTTCAACCACATAAGTTGTCCCCCAACTCAGTGGAGACGTCGCCTGTCATCCAATATAATAGAGGGATTTTCCTATTCCCTTTCCTCAGCTGTTTTGTCACATAGCACTTATCACCATCTGACATAATCCATATTCATGTATTTATTTTCTATCACCTCTTAAATTCTATGAGAGTAAGGATCTGTTTTCATTTATTGCTATATTCCCAGTGCCTGACAGAGCATGTAACCCACAGCAGTCACTCCATACATATATTTCAAATGAATGGTTGAATAAGTATTGGAATAAACCATAATTGTTATCATGATCTACATTCATATCACTAGAAGAATGGGAGACCCTGAAGACCTGTTTGACTTGGTTATCATAGCATGCACAGCCATCATTAAATACTCATGTACTACATGGTCAACTTTAAACTCTTGTAAAATCAGCCAGTGGAGAGCTTTATCTTGCTTCTTCTTAAGTTAATATGTAACACATTACTCCATAACAAGCTTGGAAAACCAGTTCTTAAAGTATACAATGTTCCTTAAGGAAGAAAAAAGACAATCTGTTCCAGCTGGGGTGAATAAAAAGTGAGGGAGAAAACTATGGCAGAAGGTATAGGCTCTGATGGACTGTTTGGGAAACAGGGCCATGTTGGAAGGTAAACTCAGATACAGGGGAACTAACTGTGAAATAATATTCATCAAACATTTATTAAATGCTTACTCCATGCAAGGTACTGTGCTAGGTGCCAAGACTGAGGCACATTTAAACATGAGTGAGACAGGTTCCTGTCTCCAGGTGTTCATAATCAAATATAGCAAATAAAACATATGCTTAAATAGCTCTAATACAAGGTATAGTGTGAGGTGTTGGAAAGGAAAAAAAAGTGAGAAGAAAATGGCTATGGGGTGGTAACGATGACTGCTAGTGGAAATGAAGCAGCAGGTGCAATCAAATATGATTCTAAAACTTTAAGCCTAAAGCTCTAGAAGGATTGTAAGTACAGGCCCAGAAATGAGGAGAATCGGTCTGGCAAAGTTACAGGATCAGTTTGAAGGAACAGTGGACCACTGGGTGAGCCATGGTCCAGGAGCTCCAAACCAGGTTGTTCTTGGGATTGAACTGCCTGAGGAATTCTAAAAAAAAAAAAAAATACTAACTCTTAAGTCCCAGTAAACAACTACTTTATAGGAATCTCTAAGAGTAGTGCAGATTGGTACATGTGTATTTTGCATATATGCTTGTGGGCATTGATGTGATATATGCACGATTGTGTGTGTGCATTTTTTTAGGAGAATAATTTCATGATGATAGAGCTCTAGAATTTCTTTAAACACAATATTTCAAGTTACTGTATTTTTGCCTGAAGTACGGATCAGAAGTGGTACAAATTGTGCCCAAACCCTGAAACATGAATTTAGCAAATAAAATGAAAACCAAAAAAATTCCCTTGATCTTACGTAGCTCTTTTACAGTCAATCCACGGACCATCATTTGGAATCACTGTTATTGACAGCTGAAAATACAGAACTAAAAAGAAGATGAGGAGTAATTGTTGGGGAAGTTATAATTCTTTAAACCAATGACCTAATTCATATATGGGGAATTGGCACCTCTAAGAATGGAAGAAAATCTGGATGATTTACAGCTTTACTAGAGGAGAATTAGATTGGCATTTGAGGGACAAAAAGAAGGTCCAAATACACATTCTGAAAACATTCCTCCTCTTCCTGGGAGGAAAAATAATGAATTGCACCAACTCAATAAGCAAGTATTTTTTATGTATAATAAAATATGGAGTAATTTCTCAGGTATATCCATGCTCCACATGCATATTTTCCTTTTATATATATATTTTGTGTGTTGAAGCTTAGTGATATAGAATAGCAGAGTAATTATTCATTTCCTTCTCCAAATATTTTTGAAAAAGAGAATTGCTGTCTTAAAATAATGAATACTGAACTGAATGTTGCAGAACAGATGCAGTGCCCAAAAAGACAGGTCTTGCTAATTAACTCAGTACTCATTAAAGATGAGCAGCTCATGAGGCTAAAACATAATTGTGTTCTGGTTTAAGATGTATAATTAATATGAAAGAAAATGTATTATTAAAATAAAATAATGTGTTAATGCAATGGTTAATCTGTGGCCTACTTGGAAAAGTATAGTCTTAACTTTAACTAAGACCAACCTAATTTTTTATTCGAGTATGTAACCAACAGTTATGTTAAGTATCAGGCACCCTTCTAAACACATTACAAATTTTTTTTTTTATTTTTATTTATTTATTTGACAGAGAGAAATCACAAGTAGGCAGAGAGGCAGGCAGAGAGAGAGGAGGAAGCAGGCTCCCTGCTGAGCAGAAAGCCCGATGTGGGGCTTGAACCCAGGACCTGGGATCATGACCTGAGCCGAAGGCAGCGGCTTAACCCACTGAGCCACCCAGGCGCCCCACACATTACAAATTTTAATTCATTTAGGAATCTTATCAAATGCTATGGTCTATACCATCTATTTCTGAGGAGAAACAGAGGCATCGTGAGGCTATGGACCTTGCCCCGGGAGCACAGCTAGAAAAGATTCAAACCCAAGCCATCTATCCCCGGATCCATGTTAAGGCAAATTAGTTGCCATAACATTGGAAATACTTTCAATAACTTTAATTTTTATCTGAAAACAGATAACTGAAGTCAGTTTGTGGCATTTCACCATTATGGCTAATGAACATATTAAAAGAAACATATATGGAAGACGAGATGACAGAAGTAACCAGAGTTGCCTATATGTCTGATGTTTGAGTGTCTCTTATCTTAAGATGTCTTCCCCCAGGGGCACCTGGGTGGCTCAGCTGGTTAAGATGGCTTCCCCCAGCGGCTCCTGGGTGGCTCAGTGGGTTATAGCCTCTGCCTTCCGCTCAGGTAATGATCCTGGGATTGAGCCCTGCATCAGGCTCTCTGCTCAGTGGGGAGCCTGCTTCCCCCTCTCTCTGCCTGCCTCTCTGCCTATTTGTGATCTCTGTCTGTCAAATAAATAAAATATTTAAAAAAAAAAAAAAAAGATGGCTCCCCCCAGAAGTAGATACTGAGGCAAGGATGTGAGAGGAAACCATTTGGGAGTGATCCCAGGAAGCACTGGAAGGGATGCAGGTACATGCAACATGAAAGAGAGAGAAGCTAAAGACAGTGCATTTTTGAACACGTGACTCCAATGGGAAATTGTGGCTGAATCTCACCAAGGAAATCTGGGTAGCCATGTGCAGCATGCCTCCCCAGGGCATGAGGGAGCTGGGATATTTATCTTCCAACTCTGGTCATTGGTGGAGGGCTACTTCTGGGGACTGTTATTACCTTTTGTTTTGTTTTTCATTTTATTTTATTTCTTCTCAGTGTTCCAGAATTCGTTGTTTATGCGCCACACCCAGTGCTCCATGCAATACGTGCCCTCCTTAATACCCACCACCAGGCTCACCCAACCCCACACACCCCACTCCTCCAAAACCCTCATTTTCTTTCTTAGGGTCCACAGTCTCTCATGGTTTGTCTTTTATTACCTTCTAATACCTGACACTTCTCTGGCAGTCAGAGAGAACCCTTGGGCAAAGAGTAGCACATGCTTACAGTTGGGGACCCTGGGGTCAGTAGTCACACAAATACTGAGAACTCAGAGAGTGTGGGCAAGGCATCAGAAGTATCCTTATACATCTTGAGGTGTCTGGCTCTCACTTCCATGGATAAATGGTTTCCCACAAAGACAGCTATAATTATATAGAACTGTAATTCTATAAACTTAATACTACTTTACCACTTGTTTAAATCATACAACCTCAGTATCAAAGCTCTCTAGAAAATATATCACATAGTCAAATACAAAGTATTCTGGACGTTATATTGCATTAGTAAAATTTTGCCAGGGTTATAGTAAAGATAGCAGTAAAGTGAACTTCCATAAAATTATTCAATGCATGAACAGTTTTACACAGAAGAAAAAATACGAGTGACATTTTAAAACCAGTTCTATTGAGCTATATGATCGAGGACAATTAGCTTAACCTCTCTCCCCCTGTTCCATTATGTAGAAAATAGAAATGATGACATTTGCCTCATGGATTGGCAATAGAGACATATTCTTAATCTTTGAAGTATTTCTTTCTTTGAGAAATTAGCCCTTCTTCACTCTATGTGTCCATAGGGTAACTATCTACCATAACGGTTGGTCAGCCCCCAACAGGGGTGAGCAGGTGACTTCAGAAGTGCCAACTAGAATTTCTCCTGAGGTTAAAATAATGAGTCTGGAAAAGGAAATTTCTCATCTACTGCTTTGCTAGAATGACAGGATGAAGTTATGCACAGGCCAGCTGCATCTTAGCAGACACATGGGGACAGCCTACCTGCAAAGAAACCAAGCTGACACAGAAGAGAGAACCAGAGCCCTGGCACCATTTTTTGAGTGCCTTGTCGCTTCCTGGCTAAAGTGCACTTTATCTCAGAAAATTCCTATTAAATTACCTTTTACTTAAGCTGGTTTGAGTTTAGTCCAATACTAAAGAAGTCCCACCCCAGGTATATTAAAATCTTACAACACAGTATTTAATACATAATAGGTGTTTGACAAATACCAGTTCATCCCTAACACCAGCACTGCTAGTGGTTTCCTAATTCCTGCCCCTTACTTGAAATTTTGATCCTAATATTACCCTTCTGATAATAATTCCTCACTTACATTGACATCACATGACTCCACAATGATATCCTCTAAAGGCGGCTGCATATCCCCCAATTAGGTAGATTAAATTCTATATTTAATGTTGTTATAGTAATATGTTTCATAATGTTATATATTCCTTATCACAGTTTAAAATTTAAATTCTGAAGAATTGATGTGTCTAATTTTTACCACTTTTGTTAGGAATTAACAAAATAAAAGTGTGCATGGGCATGGTGGAGTGGGAGAAGGAAAAAGAACTAAATTCTCACCTTCTGAAATAAGGTTATGGGTGTTGTCCAAACAAAGAAAATAAAATAAAAGCAATAAAAGTAAAATATTTATTGCTACTGAGGTAAAAACACACATATACATATACAGAATTTTATACATCTCAGTTAAAAGAGATGAAAGTGGTTGTTTCTGGAAAACCAGAAATGGGGAAATGAGCATAAGAAAAACTGTCTTAACAAACTGACTCTTTAATTTATGCACATTTATAACTTTGATTAAAAATGAAAACTTATAATAAAATATAAAATAAAATTTAATGGGCTACCAGTAGATGTGCTTTCAAGCTATTTTAATACTTTGCTATTGCTTTCACTCACGCTGCCAAGAAAACACCATATCTCACTGTTTTCCTATTATTTTCACCAATGATGTCACTTCAACACATGTCTATAACTGAAGTACAATGTGATAGTTCCAGAACCACATGCAACTTTGTACCCCACAGAATTGAACTGGGCTTCCAGAGCTAACCACCCATTAGAGTTAACAAACATCATTACAAGTCTATAAGAGAAAAAAAGAATCACAAAATATATCAAACCTCGAAAACAATAAATGTGTTTAACCATATTTTCACTGACATATTTTTGGTTATGTTTGTCACCATATGGTAGTACATCACTGGTTTCTTTTTAATTAACATATAATGTATTATTAGCCCCAGGGGTACAGGTCTGTGAATCGCCAGGTTTATATACTTCACAGCACTCACCACAGCATATACCCTCCCCAATGTTCACAACCCCACCATCCTCTCCCTACCCCTCTTCCCCTGGCAATCCTCAGTTTGTTTTGTGAGATTAAGAGTCTCCTATGGTTTGTCTCCCTCCTGATCCCATCTTGGTTTTGATGTAGTGTCCCACGATTCATTGTTTGTATATAACACTCAGTGCTCCATGCAATCCATGCCCTCCTTAATACCCATCACTGGGCTAACCCATCCCCCTACCCCTCTCCCTCTAAAACCCTCAGTTTATTTCTGGAGTCCATGGTCTCTCATGGTTCATCTTCCCCTCTGACTCCCACTTTCATTTTTCTCTTCCTTCTCCTACATGGAGGACATTCTTTATGCTCCATTTTCTTTATGCTCCACATATAAGTGAAACCATATGATAATTGACTCTCTCTGCTTGACTTATTTCACTCAGCATAATACCCTCCAGTTCCATCCACATCAACACAAATGGTGGGTATTCATCCTTTCTGATGGCTGAGTAATATTCCATTGTATATATGGACCACATCTTCTTTATCCATTCATCTGTCGAAGGGCATCTCAGCTCCCTCCTCAGTTTGGCTATGGTGGACATTGCTGCTATGAACATTGGGGTGCATATGCCCCTTCTTTTTACTACATCTTTGGGGTAAATACCCAGTGGCGCAACTCCTGGGTCACAGGGTTGCTCTATTTTTAACTTTTTGAGGAACCTCCACAGTTTCCAAAGTAGCTGTACCAGTTTGCATTCCCATCAATAGTGTAAGAGGGTTCCCCTTTTTCTGCATCTTCTCCAACATTTGTTGTTTCTTGTCTTGTCAATTTTTGCCATTCTAACTGGTATAAGGTGGTATCTTATTATGGTTTTGATTTGAATTTCCTTGATGGCTAATGATGTTGAACATTTTTCATGTGTGTGTTAGCCATTTGTATGTCTTCTTTGGAGAAGTGTCTGTTCATGTCTTCTGCCCATTTTCTAAGAGAAGATATTTGCAAATGACACTACAGATAAAGGGCTGGTATCCAAGATCTATAAAGAACTTCTCAAACTCAACAGCCAAAAAAAGAGATAATCAAATCTTATGTAGTTTTCATTTAACATGTGTTACAAATAAACATTACTACATTTTATTCTATATATTTGATATTTGAGTTTAATTTGATATTGAGTTTGCTAAATGGTGCTATTTTAAAAGTTTCAACAATGGTTTTACATACAAATATCAGAATCACTGAATAGCTATGTAACGTTTGAAAAGCCACATAAATATTCTAGGACTTAATTAGCTGGTATTTAAAAAGGAGGAGATGGGCACCTAGGTGGCTCAGTCAGTTGGGCAACTGCCTTTGGCTCAGGTCATGATCCTGGAGTCCTGGGATCGAGCCCCACATCAGGCTCCCTGCTCAGTGGAGAGCCTGCTTCCCCCTCTCTCTCTGCCTGCTGCTCTGCCTACTTGAGCTTTCTTTCTGTGTGTGTCTCTGTCAATAAAAATAAAAATTTAAAAAGGAGGAGATGCATGGATAGACTAAATAAATTCTTGATTTCCCTTCCAGCAAGACCATTATAAAATTACTTAAAAATTAGTTGCTCCATTTCAAAGAAAGAAATTCTGCTTTCTGGTAACAAAAATATAAATGTTAGTATTCTAACAATGAAATTAATATT
The DNA here is from genome assembly GCF_002288905.1 of Enhydra lutris kenyoni. Classification (NCBI taxonomy): domain Eukaryota; kingdom Metazoa; phylum Chordata; class Mammalia; order Carnivora; family Mustelidae; genus Enhydra; species Enhydra lutris. Next base: position 3,509,889 of record NW_019154123.1, read on the forward strand.
GTCCAGATGTCATAACTCTGCAAAATAGAAACTGGCTTCCAGAGGAGTTCAAAGCTTCTCAATACTATTCTACCACCACTTCCCACCCCATCACTATATCAAAGGTCAGAGTCAAAGCAAGAAATGATGTCCCACCAAAGAGGAAGACTGGTCTTAGTTGTCTGGATTCTGAGGCATCCACTGCTATATTTTCTAAGTAGTTCAAATGGAAGTACAGGTTGCTACATGAGATCATAAATCTTTCCTCTTTTCTTCTTCCTCTTCTTAGCCTTGTACCCGTACAGCTGAAGCAGTCAGCAAACTCAGACTCCCTTGGAGCTGGTCATACCAGGATCTGGGACTGAAAACATAGAAATCTTGACTCGAGGCACTGGAAGTAGTTGTGCTCTTTCTAACCAACTTCCTTATTCCATTTCCTCTGCTATTGGCCATTATGGGTTTTTGTCCTAAAGCAGCAGTAAAAACTGGCATTGGCTGTTAAAAGAGAATGAAATACTGGGACTTCAGGATACAAAGCTAGTAAAAGGCAGTTCCTGGATCCAAACTCACAATTCTTGACTCAAGAGTCTTGTTCCTCCCATTATAGCCCAAGAGCTGCACAGGTGATACAGAGAAAATAGATGTAATAATCTGGTCCTCTTACAATTAAATAAAGTTAGTAAAGTCTCATGGATCATCTACTCTGGATATCTAACACAGTTTTCATAAGGAATTCAATAATAAATGCGGTGTCTCAGTTGGAAGCAGCAGCAATAATCTTTCAATAATTCATTGAGGAAAAAATAGGCAGGAAGAAAATAAATTTGGTTTTAACACATTTAATAATGACTTAAAATGGAAAAATTATAAAAGAAGCATGAAAAATAGATGTGCTGCTATTCAAATGACTAATACTTTTGAGAGTGAAAAATCTTTATATAAGAATAAAGAGGCTTTTGTTTGGTTTAGGATGGGATTTTTGTTCTTGCCAAATAACTTCTAAATAGTACATAGAAATAAAATATGATAAAGATGTTTATATACATACCATGTAATATTTTATACAGCACCAGTAAGTGCTATGGAAATAGGTGTTGATATGAATAATTCAGAAGGAAGTTACATATTACTTCAGTAACACTCATCTACAATTATTTTCAACCTTACTCAGGTGCTAAAGCTCTTCAAAATGAACGCAGGGTGACAAGTATGGCAGCAGCAGAAGCATGACCAATAATATAGGGATCAAAGAGAAGATAAAGAATCTTGTTTTGTCCTAAGAAACACATAATTATTTCAGGGCGACATACAGCTTTGTTAAAATTATTCAAGCCTGCCTCAGCTACACACAAGTAACTATCACTTAAATGAATGGTGATCACTGTGAGCATAACCCAAACCACCATAACCCAACTAAATGACAGACATAGAGTATTCAGCCATAGAAAAATCTGCCTGTCAAGTCAACAACAAAGCCAGAGAAATTCACAGACTTTAGCTGCCATTAGCATCATTCATGCTGCATGAAGATGGGGCAATTACTATGAGATGTTTTATCAGTGCTCAAACTTTATGCCATCAAATTCAGGATATGTGGCACCAAGACTAGAATTTTAATCTCTCTTTAAAAATAAAGATAGGCCTATAGCTAATTTAATACATGCTAAATAATCAGCAACCAACAATCCACTCTAATAGTGATAAAGTAGGAAGAGCTGAAAATGACTACTGCAATTTCATTCAAATCTCTCCTAAGCAGTGGCAACGGTTAGTCCATTTTTTAAAGTCATGCCCTAAAATAGTATTGTGGTGGTACGGTGTCTCTTGATTTTACACCTACACTTGCATGGCATAATGAATCCAGTCAAGAAGAGTAAATCTGAGGGCAAAGAAATTGATCAAAACATCCTTTTCAATACCTGTCCCAGGTGGGTTTTCAGCATCATAAATTGACAAGGCACTCTGAATTGAATGTCTGACTTCATACAGCATTAATTTCATGGTTAGGTTCTTTCTGAGAGCTGATTTATTAACTCATTGCCACACCTACCTAATTCTCCCTTAATTTATAAATTAGATGGAACAGAATTATTTCCTGTATCTTGAAGTCACTTTACCCTTGAATTGCCAAGAACTTGCCATACTGTTGGTATAAATGTGGTTCACAGTAACAATAAGGAAATTAATTTGCTAGGGTCTTTCTCCCACCCACCTAATGCAGTATTGCACACTCCTGCAGAACTCCCCGTAAGAGTGTCATTTGGTTTCCAAGAGGTATCTCACAAAGGCTTACCACCGATCTATGTCCTTCTTCTCTGGACTCCTTTATTAATGGTGACTGTCCATAAAGCCAACTAACCAGTGACACTTGACTATTTTCATCCATATTCTGGGGGGTTATTCTATTAACACCCCCAGCACTGAAAAGCTGAATAGTCCTGAATCAACTGGCAGAGAAGGGGGTGACTCTATGGTTGATTCCAATTACTAAGGTGAAGTTAGGTTGTCACTACATAATGAAGCAAAGGTGATTATGTTTGGAACCCAGGTGATTCCTGAGGGGGCCCCTTAGTATTCTCTTGACCAATGTTTCTTCTCAATAGAAAACTTTAACAACCAAATAAAAAGAGAAGCACCGGGGACTCAAATTCTTTGGGAATAAAAGCTAGATCACCCCCCAGGAAAGAACAGAGACTAGCCAAGATACTGGCAGAGGATTAAGAGAACAAGAAAGGGGTTATAGGAAATGAAATCTATGATCACCAAATTACACCTCATGACCAGGTCCAGGAGATTTGGCAGCAGTGTTTATGTTCTTTCCCTGCTACCTTATGTAAATATTTTTAATGGCTAGTATTTTAGATTTTAGGTGGAAATGCAGCTGACTTGGTATTATCTTGTGATAATAGGTATTTGATAGCACTTTGTGTGCCCCCATGTAAGAAATACATTTTTTTTAACTCAAAGAATAGTGGTAGATGATTAGGGTCAAAAACTAGATACTTACCTACTCTGTGTCCTCTCAAATCTACTCTTTACTCTTCCCCACCCTATCCTGTACTGCAGGAGAGACATCTATTATTACAGCCTTAATGGGATCACTTGTCCTCTGCCTTCCCATTAAGTTTGACCAACAGGAGACAGTGGCAGAAAAATTAGAAGGGAAGAAGAGTCAAGTCAAGTCAAGTGTTTATTCTTCCAGCATTTATCCGGCAACTTCGCTACATTTATCAAAAGCCATGGCCCCTGTATGCAGCCCTTGCTTACATTATAGCTCTCACTCTAGATTCCAGTAATTGCTTCCATTCCTTACCTCTTCAAGTACATGACTCTTAACATGTTAACTGTTGTTAGTTCTAGGAGGCTATACTATCTTTCATTGGTTTCTCTTTACCCTGTCCACATCTTTATAAATTCTTCTTTATGCACTCCACCCATATGGAGAATGTACCTTTTTCTTGTCAGAACTGGAACTGGTACACAACACAAAAACAAAAAAAGAGCAAAACACATCAACAAGACTATATGGAATAATCTCCATATCTGTCATTTAAAAAGTCTTAATAAATTTCAAGGAATTGAAATTTCAAAGGATTGAAATTTTATTATGGTGTCCTCTCACCATAACAGGATTAATTTAAAAGTCTATAATGTAAAGAAATCTAGGAAAATCTAAAATGTTTGGAAATTAAACAAAATTCTTCTAGATAATTCATGAGCTCCCAAAAATGTAAAATACCCTAGAAATAAAATAATGAATGAAAATAAGAACCCAAAAAATGTAAAATACCCCAGAAATAAAATAATGAATGAAAATAAGAACTAAATTTATAGAATGCAGCTAATGTAGTGTTTTGAGGGAAATTTATATCTTAACGTACTTATCAAAGAAAAAGATCTCAATTTAATAACCTAACAGTCCACTTTAATAAACTAGAAACAGAACAGTCAGCCAAACTAATGCAAGTAAGCAAAGGATCTAGTAATGATTAGAGTGGAAAACAATAACAAAGAAAGCAAAATAATAGAAAACATCAATAAAACCGAGAATTTGTTCTTTGAAAAAGATTGACAAACATTTTTCTAAACTAACCAAGAAAATAGGAGAGGAAATACAACCTATAAAATTAAGAATGATCCTTATACTACAGAAATTATAAGATTACAATTAGAAACAAATTAGACAACTTTGATGAAATGGAAATACTCCTAAGAAGCCACCAAAAAACAAAATTGATTGAAGAAGAAATAGAAAATCTTAATTGATTTGTAAGTAAAGGAATTGAACTGACGTTTTCAAATATTACCACAAAGAAAAGATCAGAGTCAGATGGTTTCACTTGTGAATTCTATCAACTATGTAAGAAATCAATAATACCAATATTTCATAAACTCAGAAAACAGAGGAGGAAACACTTCTCAGCTCATTCTATGAGGTGAACACCAGCCAAGGTATTATGAGAATAAACCATAAATCAGTAGTTCTCATGAACATAAACACAAATATCATTAGTAAAATAATAGCAAGTCAAATTCAGCAATATATAAAAATGACTATAGGGGTACTTGGATGGCTCAGTCAGTTGGGCATCTGACTCTTCTCAGGTCATGATCTCGGAGTCCTGGAATTGAGCTCTACATTGGGCTCCATGCTCACCAGGGAGTCTGCTTAAGATTCCAAAAAATAAAAATTAAAATTAAAAAGTTCCATTTAAGGCTCCAAAAAATAATAATAAATAATAAAATTTTTTAAAAAGATTCTCATTCTCCCTTTCCCTCTCCCTCTGTCCAGCCTCCTGCTCACTTTCTCTCTCTAAAATAAATAAATGAAATCTTTAAAAAAATGATTATAGACCACAACCAAATAAGATTCATTCTGGGACTGTAAGGTTAACATCTAAAAATTAGAGTAACACGCACTATTAATGTGGTAAAGACTAAAAACTCTATGATCATCTTAAAACTGAAGTCAATGCCATTCCTGATTTTTAAAAATTTCAACACACTGGGACCAAGAGAATACTGCTTGAACTTCATAAAGGTCATTTAAGAAAAACCTAGAAATACCATCATATTTAATGGTGAAAAACTGAGTAGTTTCCCTCTAAGATTGAGAACAAGGCAAGGAAAATAATACAGGTTTTTTAAGTCAAGATAGATAAATTGAACTTCGTAATTCTTTTTTTTTTTCTTTAAAGGACATCAACTAAAAGGTGTAAAGTCAAGAGAATAGGAGAAAACATTTTCAAATAATACACCTGAAAAAATGATATGTACCCAAAATATATTTTTTAAAAAATGTACAGAAGATTCAAATAGATATTTCACCAAAAGACATATGAATGCAAATGAGCAATGTATAAATGATTCATGCAAATTGATCATGAGAGAAATGCAAATTAAAATCACAGTGTGATACCACCACACACCTACTAGGATGACTATAATCAAAAAGAAACAATCTGAATTATTGGCAAGAAAGTGGAACTGAAACCCTCATTCATCGCTGATGAAAAGATAAAATGATGCAGTCTCTGTGGCATACAGTCTAGCAGTTTCTTATGAAGTTAAACATAAATGTACCATATAATTCAGCAATCCCACTTCTAAAAACCCACCCAAATTAAGTGAAAAACTGTAGCCACATGAAGATTTATAAGGGAACATTGATAGCAATATTAAAATTGGAAACCACCCAAATGTCCATTAACTAATGAATGGGTAAATAAAATGTAACATATTCATATATTGGAATATTATTCATCAAAAAAATGTACTGATCCAAAAAAAATGTACTGACCCATGCTGCAAGATAGATATATCTTAAAAACAATATGCTTCAAGGAGACATACAGCCAACATATACACAAAAAGATGCTCAACATTTCTGAATCATCAGGGAAATGCAATCAAAATCACAATGACATAGCACTTCACGCCTGTTAGGATGACTTATCAAAAAGATGAGAGGGGCGCCTGGGGGGCTCAGTCAGTTTAGTGTCTGCCTTCAGCTCAGGTCATGATCTCAGGGTCCTGGGATAGAGCCCCACATTGGCTCCCTGATCAATGGGGAGTCTGCTTCTCCCTCTGCCTCTCCCTCCCCCTGCTTTGGCTTGCACTCTCTCTCTCTCTCAAATAAATAGAACCTCAAAAAAAAATAAAAAGACTGGTCTATGTGTCTGTTTTTGTGCCAGTACCATGCTGCCTTGGTGATCACAGCTTTGTAGTAAAGCTTGAAATCAGGCAATGTGATGCCCCCAGTTTTCTTCTTCTTTTTCAACATTTCCTTAGCGATTTGGGGTCTCTTCTGGTTCTGTACAAATTTTAGGATTGTTTGTTCCAGCTCCTTGAAAAATGCCAGTGGAATTTTGATTGGGATGGCACCAAAAGTATAGATTGCTCTAAGCAGTATAGACATTTTAACAAAGTTTATTCTTCCAATCCATGAGCATGGAATGCTCTTTCATCTTTTTGTGTCTTCTTCAGTTTCTTTCATGAGTGTTCTGTAGTTCCTTGAGTACAGATCCTTTACCTCTTTGGTTAGGTTTATTCCCAGATATCTTATGGTTCTTGGTGCTATAGTAAATGGAATCAATTCTCTAATTTCCCTTTTTATATTTTCATTGTTAATGTATAAGAAAACAACTGACTTCTCTACAGAGTGGAGAGCCCTGATGTGGACCCTCAATGCTATGGTCAAATAATCTTTGATAAAGCAGGATAAAATATTCAGTGGAAAAAAGACAGTTTCTTCAATAAATGGTGCTGGGAACATTAGACAGCTATGTATAGAAAAATGAAACTCAGCCATTCTCTTACACCATAAACAAAGATAAAACTTGAAATGGATAAAAGACCTCAATGTGAGGCAGGAATCTATCAAAATCCTAGAGAACATAGGCAGTAACCTCTTCGACATCAGCCACAGCAACTTCTTTCAAGTCATGTCTCCAAAGGCAAAGGAAACAAAAGCAAAAATGAACTTCTGGGACTTCATCAAAATCAAAAGTTTCTGTACAGCAAAGGAAACAGTCAACAAAACAAAGAGGCAACCCATGGAATGGGAGAAGATATTTGCAAATGACACTACAGACAAAGCGCTGATATCCAAGATCTATAAAGAACTCCTCAAACTCAACCCCCATAAAACAGATAATCACATCCAAAAATGGGCAGAAGACATGAACAGATACTTCTCCAAAGAAGATATACAAATGACTAATAGACACATGAAAAAATGTTCATCATCATTAGCCATCAGGGAGATTCAAATCAAAACCACATTGAGATACCACCTTACACCACTTAGAATAGCCAAAATTAACAAGACAGTAAACAACAATGTGTTGGAGAGGATGTGGAGAAAGGGGAACCCTCTGACACTCTTGGTGGGAATGCAAGTTCGTGCAGCCACACTGGAAAACAGTGTGAAGATTCTTTAAGAAATGAAAAATAGAGCTACCTTATGACCCTGCAATTGCACTACTGAGTATTTACCCCAAAGATACAGATGTCATGGAAAGAAGGGCCATCTGTACCCCAATGTTCATAGCAGCAATTACCACAGTTGCCAAACTGTGGAAAGAACCAAGATGCCCTTCAACAGATGAAGGGATAAGGAAGATATGATCATATATACGATGGATAATTATGCCTCCATCAGAAAGGATGAATACCCAACTTCTGTATCAACATGGACAGGACTGGAAGAGATTATGCTGAGTGAACTAAGTCAAGCAGAAAGAGTCAATTATCATATGGTTTCACTTACTTGTGGAACATAAGGAATAACATGAAGGACATTGGGATGAAAGGAGAAGTGATTTGGGGGAAATTGGAGGGGGAGACAAAACATGAGAGACCAAGGACTCTGAGAAACAAACTGAGGGTTTGGAGGGGAGGGGGGAGGGGGTTGGGTGAGCCTGGTGGCGGGTATTAAGGAGGGCATGTATTGCATGGAGCACTGGGTGTGGTGCATAAACAATGAATTTTAGAGCACTGGAAAAATAAAATAAAATTTAATTTAATTTAAGAGATAAAAAATAAAGATAAGAGATAAGTATTGGTGAGGATATGGAAAAATGAGAACTCTTGTGTAATGTCAGAGGGAATGTAAGTTGTTGCAGCCACTATAGAAAACAATATGAAGGTTCTTTAGAAGAGTAAAAATAGAACTACCACATGATCCAAAAATCCTACTTCTGGTGTATATATCCAAAAGAAATAAAATCATTATCTCAAAGAGATAATGTACTCCCATGTTGTTGTTTTTTAAAACATATTTTCTTTTTTTTAAGATTTTATTTATTTATTTATTTGACAGAGATCACAAGTAGGCAGAGAGGCAGGCAGAGAGAGAGGGGAGGAAGCAGGCTCCCTGCCGAGCGGAGAGCCCGATGTAAGGCTCGATCCCAGGACCCTGAGACCATGACCTGAGCCAAAGGCAGAGGCTTTAACCCACTGAGCCACCCAGGCGTCCCTGTACTCCCATGTTTATTTCAGCATTATTCACAGCATATGGAAACAATCTAAGTGTCCATCCATAGATAAATCAATAAAAAAATATAGTGAATATAGTTAATAATGTATTACATACTTAAACTTTGCTAAGAGAATAGATCTCAAGTGTTCTCACCACACACACACACACACACACACACACACACACACACGCAAATAGTAACTATGCAAAGTACCCGATGTATTAATTAGTTTAATTGCAGCAATCATTTCACAATGTATACATATATCAAAACATCACACTGTATACCCTAAATATAAACAATTCTATCAATCATACCTCACTGAAACTAAAAAAATGAAAAAGATCAAAAGCAAATTCTAATACATTAGAAAATAAAAGAAAAAAACAGAAACAATATGCTAAGTGAAAGAAGCCAATGCAAAAAACTACATATTGTATATGATTCCTTTTTTATATATGACTATAGTTGACACACAATGTTACATTAGTTTTAGATGTACAACATAGTGATTCAACATCATGGACTCACCACAAGTGCAGCTACCATCTGTCACCACACAATAGTGTTACAAAACCATTGACTATATTCCCTGTGCTGTACCTTTTATTCCTGTGATTAATTCATTTCATAATTGGAAACCTGTATCTCTCATTCCCCTTCACCCATTCTGCTCATCCCTCTCCCCCTGGCAACCATCAGTTTGTTCTGTGCTTTTATAGGTCTGATTCAGCTTTATGTTTGCATGTTTATTCACTTGTTTTGTTTGTTAGAATCACATGTAAATGAAATTATATGGTATCAGCCATAGCAACACTTTTCTAGATAGGTCTTCTAAGGCAAGGGCAACAAAAGCAAAAATAAATTGTTAGGATTACATCAAAATAGAAAACTTTGAATACCAAAGGAAATAGTCAATTCTTAAAAAGGCAACCTATTGTATGAGAGAAGCTGCTTACAAATGATATATCAAATAAGGAGTTAGTATCCAAAATATATACAGAACTTTATATAACTCAACACCAAAAAAAGCAAATAACCCAATTAAAAAATGGTCAGAGGAACCAAATAGACAATTTGCCAAGGAAGACACACAGACTGCCAACACACATGAAAAGATTCTCAGCATAACTAGTCATCAGAGAAATACAAATCAAAACCACAATAAGATATCACCTTATACCAGCCAGAATATCTAGTATCAAAAATACAAGAAATAACAAGTGTTGGTGAGGATATGGAGAATAAGAAACCCCCATGCATCTGTGGGAATGTAAATTGGTGTAGCCATTGTGGAAAACAGTATGGAGTTTCCTTGAATAATTAAAAATAGAAATGTCATATGGTTCAGTAATTCCACCACTGGGTATTTATCCAGAGAAAGTAAAAACACTAATTCCAAAAGTTATATACACCCATGTTTATTGGATCATTATTTGTAATAGCCAAGATATGAAAATAACCTAAGTGTCTATCAATACTTGAATGGATAAAGATGACAGATGACAGATAGATGGATAGATAGATTAGGGGCGCTTGGGTGGCTCAGTGGGTTAAAGCCTATGCCTTCAGCTCTGGTCATGATCTCAGGGTCCTGGGATTGAGCCCCACATCAGGCTCTCTGCTCAGCGGGGAGCCTGCTTCTCCCTCTCTGCCTGTTTCTCTGCCTACTTGTCATCTTTGTCAAATAAATAAATAAAATCTTTTTTAAAAAAAAGATAGATTAGATAGGTAGATATAAAATTCCATATATATGCATATATATATATAGAAAATTATTACACAGCCATAAAAAAGAATGATACCCTGCCATTTATAAAATCATGGATGACTCTAAAGGGTATTATGCTAAGTGAAGTAAGTAAGAGAAAGATATATGATTCCATTTTTAAGAAATGTTCAGAAAATACAAATTTATAGAGACAAGAAGCAGATTGGTAGTTGCCTAGAGCTAGGAGTGGTCACAAAGATTGACTACAAATGAGCTTAACAGAATTTCCTGGAGTGATGGAAATGTTCCAAATTGGTACTATAATGATGATTGTGTAATTCTATAAATTTACTAAAAAAAAATTCAGTTGTACACTTATAAATGCTGGCTTTTATTGTATATAAATATGTTTTGTGAAAAATAGGGAGAAAATCATGTGACTCCAGATCAGTCTTTTTCTTAAAGATTGACTGTGAAGGATGTGGAATTTGTTCATATCCACCGACAAAATTAATTGAATTGATCAGGAGCATGTCTTCAATATACTGGAAAAGTGATTAGCCACTGTAGTAAGGCAGCATGCTGGTAAAACTCTGCTCACTATGCTGATATTGGCACATAAGCTAGGTTGCCCACCCTTATCATAATGTCTTTGGACAAACCAGGTATAACACTTGTCCACTTATTCCAAACAATGTTTATTTTTCTTCTTCTTACCAGTAGAATAAGGCAAATTAGCATTCTTTCCTGAGGTCACCCTCTTACAAAGGTCACATTCAGTGATATCACTGTAATATATCATATATGGTAACTTGCTGAAAATTACCGAGTTTTCTAAGTAATTTTGGGACTTGCACTCAAGACTAGGATAACTGCACAAGTTCTTTCCCTTGAAACCCCAGAGCAATTTCTCACATATTCCTGCTCCAGAATTATTAGAACATTTCCTTTTTGTTGTACTCAGATGAGCTCTTTCTTCATGAAATATACTACAGATTATTTTGAAATGCATAGTGAAGGATGCCTCCCCACCTCTTCCTATACCCTCCTCCTTCCTGTTTCTTCCCCCCTGCTCCTATGGAACGATGCAAGACCTATTAGGACTATTTTTTCTCCTCGAATTCTTCAACCACTTTTTAAAAACAATCCTTAAAAAATTTCATTTTCTATTCTGGTTTTCTTTTCAGGATCCATTTATCAAGAGTTTAATAATGAGGTATGCCCACTCTGTACTTTTACCCTAACGTCACATGTACTGCACACTCAGAGGTAAGTCTGTGGGGCCAGCAAAATGGGAAGCCCTGAAGACTGACTCAGGAGTCATCCGGCTCAGCTCCAGCTCTGAATGTCATCATGATCGCACTGGGAAAACAAGATGCACATCTAAGAAACCACAGAGAATCCAGTTACTCAACTGATTTGCCAGAGAACAGAAAATGATCAGTGTCTTAAATGGTTTCTTGGAAAATAGAACTGGAGACAAAGTTTTGAGTGCAGGGAGTTTATCTGAACAGCAATCCCAGGAAGTACCCGACATAAATCAGGAAGTATGAGTAATGGAAAGGCGCTATCAAAGCTGACCACTGAGGGCAACTGACATGCTCTCTCCTGCTTGAGAACTCAGGAAGACATCACAAAACATACCCAGCTGTCTTACTCAGCACCTATCCATCTTTGGCTGAGGAAGGGAGGAGGTGTTAATTCCCCAGCACTTTCAGCCTACCTTGCACAGGGGTGGGAAGAAGCCCCCAGGTCGAGGACTGCCTGTGATTGCGGTAGGATGCCATCTGCAGGACTGGAAAGGTGAATGTCAGGGAGATACAAGCAGAGCCAACACTGCTACAGTCGGTAAAGACTTTGTGAGGGATGGCATTTCAGATTCCTTAAACAATGCACTGTGAACTGGTGGAGAAAAATAGCCTGAGTGAGAAGAGGGAAAAGGGAACGGGAAAAGGGTGACAGCAAGAATCCCAGGCAACTGCCTTTTACAAATAGTCTGTTATTTAAATGGGGGTTGGAGGGGGGGTGGACAGCACTTTTATCTTTGAATCTTTGTATTTGAAAGAATTAGTCATCTCCTAGTACACAGATCAGATGAAACTCACACCAGAAAATGAACAGTTCTTGGTTCAGAAAGAAAGCAACTTGGGAAAGAAAAATCCTAAATAAAATTCATGCATTAGGAAGTAAACACTTGAGCAAAGCCCAATACTTAAAATTTTTATTACATAACAAAGGAATGGACAATATTAGCCTTTAAGTCAAGTCAAAGGCCTATGAAGTTACAGATGTTCCTCAGCTTACAATGGGGTTACATCTCAATAAACACATAAGTTGAAAATACCACAAGTTGAAAATACAGGTAACACACCTGACCTCCAGAACATCAGAGTTTAGCCTAACCTGGCTCAAACATGCTCAGAAGACTCAACTAAGCCCACAGTTGGGCAAAAACATCCAACACAAAGTCTATTTGACAATAATGTGTCAAATAGCTCATGTAATTGGTTGAAGACTGTACTGAAAGTGAAAACCAAAATGGCTGCATGGGCACAGAGTGCTTGTTGGTGTCTTGGTTATTTCTCCTCCTGACTGTAGGCTGACCGGCCACTGTGACTGACATTGCCCAGGAGCACAAGAGAGGACAAATTATATCAAGTCAGCCCGGGAAAAGATCAAAATTCAAAATTCGAAGTACGGTTTCTACTAAAAGCCTATTCCTTTCACACCGTCGTAAAGTTGAAAAATCATAACTCAGGGACCATCTGTACAAAGTAGATAAAGCTTAATCCAAGATTACATTTTCAGAATGTCTCAGACAGTGTCCTTCAAAGGGGCTTGTATATAACATGTCTTCATAACCACATGTCTTCAAAACCACAGATGCCTGAGCCAAATACCTAAATATTTTGATTTAGAATCTCTTGGGGGCAAATCTCCACTACCTGCATTTTTACGTTCCATGGATATAAGCCTAATAAGCACCCCAGGCCATGAACCACTGGTGGAGAATAGAATGAACTATGAGTCCTGTATTTATGAAATTGGACTGTGGGGGATGCTTGGGGGGAATGGGAGAGACTGGGAGAGCAACGAGAAATTACCTCTGGCCTGTAAATAAAATGGTATAGAAGGAAAAAGAAAAGAATATAACAATACTAAAGGAAAAGAAGGCACTGACCCCACCTGTATGATGCAGTTAGCATGCATCCTTCTAGTTCTGTAGAGCAGGTCTAGCTCCCATGAGCCTAAATAATCAGGTGAGAAATGCGCCATAGAGTCTAAGGAAGTGGGATCCATTCAGGGTGTTTAAAAAAAAAAAAAAGGCAGGTCAAAGTTAAGGAAGACTTAATGGAAAAACTTTCCATTTCTTTAACCACCCTAAGTAAAGCAAATATAATCAGAAAGCAACAGTTTTGTGGCATGCAGGAAGGAGAAAGAGAATTTATCAGTTTCATGCTCCAACCACTGACTGAGTGTGGAATATTGAAAGCTTTTTGATTAAATTTATTAATATAATTCTGTGCCAGTAGTACTCATAAGAAACATGTTTAGGGAAAGAGCAGCACTTGATTTAGTGGGTTCCAGCTATAAAGCATACTAAATAAAGAGGATTTATAAAAATCCTAATCCTTCAGACGGACATGCTATGCAGTGGCAATATTTATGTGCTCCAGGTATATACACAGTATTTGTACGGGAAAGCATAATCTAGATGCTTCCTGCTCCAGCCTAAAAAACATCAGAATACAAGAAACATCTTGTAATGAAAGTGTAAAATGATTTTAGTTTAGTTGCACACAAGTTCCAAGGTATTAAACACCAAAATGGATGAAACTGTATATTGTGCTCACTGGGCTCAGACCTAGCTCACGGCGACAAGACTAACCACACCAAGAAGATCAGAATTGTGGGTAAATATGGAACCCATTATGGTGCCTCCCTCAGGAAAATGGTGAAGAAGATTGACATAAGCCTATACACCAAGTACACTTGCTCCTCCTGTGACAAAACCAAGATGGAAAAGATGAACGGTGGAGATCAGGCATTGTGGTTCCTGCATAAAAACTGTAGCTGTTGGACAGACAAGACCACTTCTGCCATCCCAGTAAAGTTGGTCATCAGAAGACTGAAGGAGTTGAAAGACCAGTAGAAGCTCCACCATTTGAAACATTGCTAACCTATAGTAAATGGGTTAATTAGGCAACAACAACCAAAAAAGGTATATTATGGAAAGCCCTACAATTGTCTCTCTAGGATCTTGCAAGCAGATGGTGGATATTTCCCAGCCTTATGAATCTCTATATGTTGAGTAATAAAAAGTAGAAAAGGGTTTCCAATCATATGCAAGTATTTAATGAGCCTAAATGTTAGCATTGTACTAGGTGTTTGGGGGAATATAAAAATAACAAAACACTTGACCCTTGTCCTCAAGATCTTATATTCTAGTAAACAAGATGAGAGTAATACATCCCATCCAACAGCAGCAAGTGAAAACAAATTGTGTTGTGTTTCTTCCATTCTAATATATCGCTAATTATAGCTCACATCCATTTCTTGGATAACAGATTCTTAGAGAAACAAAGAAATATGTTTATGTCTACAATAATTGTGAGCTATATCTTAATTCCAAAAACATTAAATTGTGAAAAACATGTATGTTTTATAATGATGGAAATATGACAGAAATATTATAATTAAGAAATACATCATGTAATACAGACTATGATTTTAGCATAAAGAAAAATCAAAATGAGGGAAAAGGTCATGTGCCTTTCTGTATCTTGTTCACATTTAATACTGTCCACCTCTGCACTGTTTGTTCTGTGGAACTTTACTTATCTTTTTATGAAACACTGTCTCCTCAGACTATAAGCCTCCAAGGACTGTCTTGGTGTTTCATACTAGTGTTTTTCAAACTTTGCTGCAAATTAGACTCACCTGCAAAGATTCTAAAATCAAAATGCACAGGACACATTCTTTTTTTTTTTTAAGATTTTATTTATTTGACAGAGATCACAAGTAGGCAGAGAGGCAGGCAGAGAGAGAGGAGGAAGCAGGCTCCCCACTGAGCAGAGATCCTGATGTGGGGCTCAATCCCAGGACCCTGGGATCACGACCTGAGCCGAAGGCAGAGGCTTTAACCCACTGAGCCACCCAGGTGCCCCCACAGGACACATTCTAACTAAACCAGATTGCAGGGGCTTGGGACAGGGGCATGGGCCTCCAAATTGTATAAGCTTCCTGGACCATTCAAAGATGAAGTCAAGGTTGACACCCATCATTTTATACCTTTTTTTTTTTTTTATCACCAATCTCCAACAACATTTTTTTTCAGGTAATGTTTATTATCAGTTATATTTTTTGAAGGAACTGGATGGAGTTTTAATCATCTTGTCTCTCAACCATAAACACAAACATGCAACAACATGCATGAATTTCATAACACTGTTGAATGGGAAAACTTCAGAAACAAAAGAAAATATGAAGTATGATTCTATTCCTATAAAGTTCAAAATAGGCTAAAGAAACCAATGATGTTATAAGTCAGTTCTCTTGAAAATGGGTACTGACTAGAGAGGCCATGAAATTTGGGAGTGCTCCAACATCTTGCTTCTTGATCTGATAAATGTGTTCATGTTGTCAAAATTCATTGGGCCATTCAATTATGAGCTTCCAAATGTATGTTACACTTCGGTTTAAAAATTTCATTAAAATATCAAATGAAGCCAGTTTAGAAGCTGGCTTTGAACTTCTCAGTAAAGATGATGACCTGATCTAAATCACTTGGGCTCCATCTCTAATATGAACAAGATGAACAACAAACAATAGAACCTGGCCTCCCTCAAAAAATTCATCAGCAGAAATCAATTAGAAAACGCCATGATGGAATGGCACAAAATTCAAAAGTAGAAATAGCTGCAAGCTGAATTTGGAGAATGATTGGTATAGGCATCCCCAAGGAGTGGTTTGTATATTTAATAGAACTACCAGGAGAACAAAGCCTAGTTTTCCAATAAATTGTTCTTCCCATCTCCCAACCCCCAAAATCTCAAGCCATAAAAAAGTGGTTGAGACACGATATAAGAGTCTAAAAATCTAGTTCAAGAAAAATAAGTGTGTGTGATCCAAAAAACAAAAGTCAACAAGAATTCATAACTAAATAAAGAGTAATTCTGGTTATGGTTGCACACACTAAATAGGAGATAGATGAATCATCATGAAAAGCTTATTAACAGACTTGAGATAAATAAAAGTCAGAGGAAAGAAAGTACAAAGAAATAGGGAGAATGAGTAGTTGGAAAGAGAGAGGAAGGAAAAGGGAATGGGATCAAGAGGAAGTAAATGGAAGGAAGGAGAGAAGTAGGAAGGGAAGGGAAGAGAGAAGAAAGAGGAGAAAAGGAGGGACAGAGGAAAGAAAGGTATCAACTCCAAGTCCAGAGTCTCTGGTTGATGCATGATTTCCAGATGTGGCACCGCTTCTTGATCCAGAGCCCCAGGTAGTAAAAGGACAAGTTATCCACACTACCACACATCTAACAGACAGAAATTAAACATTAATGACCAAACTGCAATAAATAGTTCATTCAGAAATAAACCCTTTCATTTACAAAGAGGAAGAATGGGAGCACACAGTAGTCCCTGGTCCATTGTAAGCCTGAAATCCAGCCAGGAAGATGCTGTGAGGGGCCAAGACTCGGGAGTGGGGAATATTCCTTCATCTGTCTCTGATTTTGTAACCTCTGAAGAGCTCACCTGTGTACTGTTCTCCAAGGATCTTGCCTCTAGCCTCGAAAAGCATCATCCTTTTCAACTAAACTTGTTACATCTGAAGAAGGCTTCAAAACAACAACAGAGGTGGGGCACCTGGGTGGCTCAGTGGGTTAAGCCTCTGCCTTCGGCTCAGGGATCATGACCTGATCAGGGAACCTGCTTCTCTCTCTCTCTCTCTCTGCCTGCTGCTCTGCCTATTTGTGATCTCTCTCTGTCAAATTAATAAATAAAATCTTAAAAAAAAAAAAACTGAGGCAAAAGAGTCAAGGCATTTGAGCAGTAAACCAAATAGGTTGGGCAACCTCTACAAAATAGACATAGACACAGCTTAGTCAAATATCCTTAAGAAGATTCATTTAGCCGAAGTAGAAAGTTGGTGCAGAGTAATGCAAAAGAAGGATTTAAGAAATCCTTTGATTTGTCTCCCAGTGTCTACAGAATGAAGTCCTAACTCTTAGCCTAATAGCTAAGACCCTTCATAAACCAGCACCAACGTGGTTTTCCAGTCTTATTTTCCTTGATTTATTTTTGATGCTACAGAATCAAAATAATAACATGGTAAATTATTCAGAATTAGTAAGCTATTAAGAATGTCCTCTCCAAATTAAGCATGCCTATTTCCTGAGACCTCAGTAACAATACTAAATAATAGAGAGTCCTTAGAACATTTTTGCACTCTGGGAATTTCTGCATATAGATGACATTAAGAATCTGATGAAAAACCGTGGAGGGTTTTGTGCTCCAGACTCTGCCAGGTAATGTTCCATGTCCGGAGTCTCTGAGAAGGATGAACTGTTTCATAGCTCTTTAGCAGTGGTTCTCAAAATGGGTAATGTTGCCCCTTAGAGAAATTTATTCATGTCTGGAGACATTTTCTGTTGTCCCAAATCAGAGGAGGGGAGAGAGAAGGAAAAGGGGCTACTCATCTAATGGACAGAGGCCAGAGATCCTGCTAAACATGCTACAGTGCACAGAACAATCCCCTACCCCCTTGATAAAGAATTATCTGATCCAAAATGTCCACAGTGCCGCTGCTGATAAATCTTGCACCATAATTTGACATATAAGCCCAAGAATGAGCCCCAAAGAGAAATGGAAATAGAGAGTTAGGGAAAAACAGTCCTCATCACTAAAGGGGAAGAGGGGTGTGCTTTTGGCAGAGACCCCAAGAGAATAACTACACCCGCCTCCATTTCTTCAGCCCCCACACTCTACCCACGCTCTTCCCCATATGTCCCCAAAGGCTCTCCGGATCCTGAAGGGAGCAGCACGCAGAAGCCAGATGGCCTTGCCTCTCACCCTCTGCTTGTCCACTCCTCTCTGGACTTGTTGACTCGACACAAATAATCCTAATTAACATTGCTATTTTCATCTCAAAGATATATTTCTTAAATGAGCAGGATAAGAAAGAAAGAAAGAAAGAAAGAACGAAAGAAAGAAAGAAAGAAAGAAAGAAAGAAAGAAAGAAAGAAAACGAACTTGAAAAACCCCCGAACTTTAAGTCCCTGGCATTGAGTGCTTCAATTTCATGTCAGGGAGTCTGGACTTGGCCTGAAGGGAAAATGCAACAGAGCATGCCATCAAAATAACTAGGTCAATTTTCAGCTTCTTCTTGGAAGGCTTTCTGCTCCTTCTCTGCCCTCCCTGCTGGGCCCTTAGCCTGCCTGTGCCAACCACTTGATTTCAGATAACTGGCTCTCTCAGGCTACATCTCAAAGTCCAAAGGCCTCTGGGATTGAACAAATTGCCCACCTATTTTGAATCAAAGAATACAGTCCTCTCCTTCAATTTGGGCATCTGGAATTAGTAACACCTACAGTGTGCAAGCACTAGACCACCTGGCGGAGAACGAAATAGTATGTGATGCCTGGGGGCATTCTGGGCTCCGTCCACTGGCTCCATCAGAGCATACCATTGGACTTTGGGAACTGCTAAGTTTCATGCTGTACCTAGGGACATAGTTTCAAGCTCATGTCAGGGGAAAATACATGATTTATCAGGCCTATTAAAAAAAAATAAAATCAAAAATAAGCCCAAAGTATCAGGTTGAAGGAATGAATGAAGCCAGGAAGAAAGGAAGGAAGGAAGGAAGGAAGGGAGGCAAGAAAGAAAAGGAAAGGAGAGAGAGGAAGAGAAGGAAGGAGGGAAAACAAACGCATGGATGTCAGGAAGGATTCTTTTCAATCAAATCTTCCCAGAACATCGCATCAAGCTTTTAGATGAGAATATGGTATAAATAAAGAGATGGACTATAGAAGTGCTCATAGTTCTTCAACTGTTTCTGTACACATCTCTTTCTATCTCTAAATAACCAGTGCATCTAAGAGATGGAACTTAATTTTTGTCTTATATACTCAACATGCAACAGAATGCCTGACTCATACTAGGTACTTAATAAATTGATGAATTTCTCTACCTTTCCTTGCATCCTTTTTTCAAAGACCACCCTCAAATATTTTCCAAGAACACCCGTCTCCCAGGGGTCAGCACTCTTTGACCCCATGACCTTAGCTACCATACCTATACCCAGTGCATGTTAAGAGTGGGCTCTTTCCCACCTGGAAACTGCTTCTTCTATATTAACTGGCTACACTTACAATCAGTTGACTGGTGTTACAAATCATGTGGAAATTGTGTCCTAATGAATAATTTTTTAAAGATTTTATTTATTTATTTGTCAGAGAGAGAGAGAGAGAGAGAGCGCACAAGCAGGGAGAGTGGAAGAGGGAAAAGCAGGCTTCCCACTGAGCAGAGAGCCCGATGCGGGACTTGAACCCAGGACCCTGTGATCATGACCTGAGCTGAAGGCAGTTGCTTAACCAAATGAGCTACCCAGGCATCCTCTAATGAGTAATTTAAAAAAAAAAAAAAAACCTCTGTTACTTTTAACTATGACTTTTTGAGGACAGTATCCATCCATACCGTATTACTTATTGGTTGACATGGCCGAATTCCACTTTTTCAACCATGGTGTCCTACAGAGAGTAGAGACAAGCACTTGCTGAACACTCACTCACTTCATTAAAGAGATACCCTCTCCTAACATCATAGGAGGGACTTATTAAATAAGTGTATCTTTGTGTTATACTTACATATCAAACAAGCATATGCTGATTCCTATACAACTTTTTCCCAGTGAGAAAAATAAATAGGGAAAAGAGATAAACCAAACTAAAAACCATAATGCCACCATCAGCAACAAACTCCAAAAACATGGCTGTTTCTGAACTATAGTAAAATAAAGAAGAATCTGTTCCCAGTTGAAAGGCCTAGGTGTAATTTTCTTATAATAGGACAAAAAAAGTTGGGGGGGAGTCCTAATTTGACACGCAGTCTGTCAGGGATGACTTCTTGAGTAAATGAGGTTTTAGAGTTTCTTTTTTAGAAGTCAAAGTTTGGTGAAGACTTAGGTATTTCAAAGACCTAGAGGATGAGAGAATGGTCTGGAATCAAGACAGCAAGGCACCCCAGCAACCGAACCACTGAAGACACTAGCATAGGCTGGACAGTGCAGTGAAGAGAAGGAGAGAACAAAAGCAATGTCAGAGACAAGGAAGTTAAGGCATCATGAATAATGCATTAAATTAAAAAATTTGGGTTCAGGTGATCTCTAATATCATCTGTCATTCCACAAACACGTGGACACGGTTGCTAGCTTCTGCTGTATACTCATCTGTCAGGACAACATAACCCCCTTTGTTTGCTCCGGAAACATCTGCCAGAAAGCCAAGCTCTATTAGAGTAGAATATGATCACAACTTAAACAATCCTTTTGAAGTAAACCTCAAGTTCTCAGAATGTAAGTTATTAGAAAATTCCTACTAGAAACTCACAGTGAAAGCTTTACAACCTACTTTTTTAAAGATATATGATTACAGTGAGAAAAATTATAGAAATGACAAAAACCATCATTTTGTTCAAGGCAGCTCAGCTCTAGCTAATGAAATTTTTTAAATGACTATATGTTGTCAAGAAAGAACAAAGGGAAATGGAAACAACACATATTGATTTGTAAGTTATTTTATACAATCAATGTCCAAATCATGACTAGCTTCTATCATGCCCTCACATGTTAGCAGGTATGTCTGGAGGAAACTACATGCCAGCCATTTCTCTGGATGCTTTATGAGAATATTTAATCTCCCAGAGAGAAATATTACCTTCACTAGTTCACAGTTGAAGAAAGGAAGACTCATAGATATTTTAAAATTTCTCAAAGTATGAGGCAGAATTCGAACTCTGATTCTTCTAAGCTCAAACTCTCATATCTAATACATCAGAGTAGATCCAGACTTTGAAATTTCATAGACCAGTAAAATTTCAAGAACTTTCAAAGATCAACATTAGACTGGCAATCTTCTATTTTTCCAAGTAAAAACATTAAACACACACACACACACACACACACACACACACCTGTCAGGATCAACAATGAATATTGTGACACCAAAAGAGTGAATAAACTTAGCTTTATAATTACTTGTTATATATCCTTATTTTTATTGCACTGCCTCAAATGGGGAAATTCTAATCAGGTGGTAAAAACCTCAGCTCAGCACTGAGCTTCTGCAGACTTGCCCTTGGAAACTGCTGTATGTCTCCAGAGAGCCTTTTCATGGTACAAGGGCAACAAAGCACACCCCACCAGAATTGGGTTGGATCCACTGCTAAAAACCTGAAAGCTCTCAGGGCCTACTTTGCTGACTTCCAGCCATTCACAGGGATCGGGGTGTCCAGAAGAACATGGAGAAGATGTAAATTTGGGGGCACCTGGATGGCTCAGTTTGTCAAGCATCTGCCTTCCTCTCACATCATGATCTCAGGGGTTGTGGAATCAAGGCTGGCCTTGGGCTCCCTGCTCAGCGGGGCATCTTCTTCCTCTCCCTCTGCCTCTGCCCTTTCCCCCAGCTCATGCTCTCCCTCTCTCTCTCTCTCTCTCAAATAAATAATCTTTAAAGAAAATATGAATTTGTACAGAGGAGGAGAACATATAGATAACTTCAAACCAACACATATAGGGTATCTACGGCCACATTCAAGAATAGATATTGCTATGTTCGCCACTGTTCTCTATAAACTGTTACTCTGATGAAAGACATCTCTCTACTGAACTTAAACACTTCCTGAAGCTGGGGACAAATGAGGAAGCTCAGGTGCCTTGCTTGGAATTAGCTGTCCACATTAAACAATGTAAATTTTGCCCAAAATTTGCACTACCCGAAGGGGGCATGAAATTTAGTAGAAAAGCCATACAGACATGCCTGGCCTGGGTTTTTTGCCTTGGTTTTGTTTGCTCGTTTGTTTAAGATTTTATTTATTTATTTGATAGAGAGAGAGAGATGACGAGAGAGGGAACACAAGCAAAGGGAGCAGGAGAGGGAGAAGAAGGCTTCCTGCTGAGCAGGGAGCCTAACATGGGGCTTGATCCCGGGGCCTTGGGATCATGACCTGAGCCAAAGGCAGATACTGAAAAACTGAGCCATCCAGGCGTCCCTCTACCTTGTCTTGAGTCACTTATTCTATGACTTCTAGCAAACCATTATATGTTTCTTGGTCTCACTTCCTCACCAGCAGAAGGAAAGTCTGAGAACATTGCTCTCCAACCTTCCTTTCAGTTTTAAACTCTACCTGACAACATCTGAGCTAATGGCTTATTTACAAAGAACTTGCTTTATTCTTACTACTTTTATTTTTCTCTTTCCAATTATATTAGCATTTCTGAGTACTGTAGAAAAACTCAAAAAATAAACACAAAATATGAAGAAAAATTAAATAATAATCCTACCACCCAGAAACAACAACGCTAACAATATTGTTAGTATTTTTCCAAGTATATTTTTACATGGCTTATAACATATTGCACATGAAATTTTTCATCGCTTTCTCTTGATTTTATATTAAGCATTTTTCAGGGCACCTCGCTGGCTCAGTCGGTTAAACGGCTGCCTTTCGGCTCAGGTCATGATGGTCAGGGACCTGGCATTGTGTCCCGGATCAGACTCCTTGATCAGCGGGGAGTCTGCCTCTCCCTCTGCCTGCTGCACCCCAGCTTGTGCTCTCTCTCTGACAAATAAATTAAATATTAAAAAAAAAAAAACCTGATGGCTCAGTCCCTGGCATTGTCCAAAGCATTCCATTTAATCCTCATGACAGTCCGATGTGATAAGTATTATTTTATCACTATTTTAGGATGAAAACTAAAGCTTGGAGAGGCCAATAACTTGCATCAGTTTGGTAAGATTAGTAAGTAACAGAGCTGGGATTAAATCTTATCGGACATCAGAATTCAGGCTGTGAACCTGGAGACTATGCCAATTCCTCAGGATTCCAGACAGTGAATAATATTTACTTATCTGTTTGCATAAAGACTCAGTCTTCTGAACAATGGAGGTCTTATTATCCCCACTTAGCAGATTGGATAACAGAAGCTTAATGGAGGTACAGAACAAAAGTCAGCAAGTGACAGAAACAGGAAGGAATGTGGTACTAGGGACCCAACATTTTTTTTTAAGATTTTATTTATTTATTTAAGATAGAGCGAGAGTGAGCATGAGAGCGAGAAAGCATAAGCAGGGGGAGAGACAGAAGAAAGGGTGAAGCAGGTTCTCCACTGAACAGGAAGCCCACTCAGGATTTGATCCCAGGACCCCAGGATCATGACCTGAGCCAAAAGCAGACGCTTAACTGACTGAGCCACCCAAGCATCCTGACCCAAGGTTTTTTAAATATTTCACAGAGATTTTAATATACTTTATTTATTGGTTTAACTAATTCTTTTAGTTTATTTAGTTAATGTGTTTTTAGCTTAATTTTTAAACCTTCCTGGTTTTTCTTGTTTTATCTGCTTTTCTTTCTATAGTACAGAAAAGGCTCATGTCCTACTTCTAATTTTGTTAATGGTTATCTTGCATTTTTTTCCAAAGTCATCCCTGGACCTACATTCTTCAACTTCTCAGAATCAAGAGTAAAAGATTGCTTTTTTTTTTTTCTTAAAGGTTTTATTTATTTATATGACAGAGAGATCACAGGTAGGCAGAGAGGCAGGCAGAGAGAGAGGGGGAAGTAGGCTCCCCACTCCACTTCTAGGTCCATCCGATTTGTAGACCCTTGTAGATCTCTCTCCTTCCTGGCTGGATGCTCACAGGACTATTTTTCCTTGTCTTTCAATTCAAAATTTATTATCTGGATAAGTTTGAATATGGATCTCTTTTCACTTATTTGTCCAGAATCATAAGGGAATCTTCATACACCTAAACCAGCCTCCTTAGCTCATTTATTATAATTACATTGTTTTTGTTGTTTTTATATTCCTCTTGTGAACACAAATTACCCATTTGTTGTAACTTTCTTCTGTTTTCTGCTTATTGAATCTTCTTTCTTATCAAATTTATCTTTCATTTCTACATTCCAGGAGAGTGTGTCTTTACTGATTTTTCTAGAATGCTAAATCATCTTCACTTTTTTGCCTCCAAGGTAACTCTAGTCCCACTATTTCATTTTTAATGTGCTTGCAATCATTTTTAATATTACTCTTCTCCCTTTTCATTTCACCCTCTTGTCTTTTCATCAGAGCCTTTTATCTCTTTATAATTTTTGGCTACAATTCCATAGAGTCCATGCCTCCTTGCATTCTATTGAGAATGCTTGTTTCTTCATAGCTTATTCTAAATCTACAGTAGGTCGGTTGTAGAGCTGTGATCTTCTTCAAAGACTTCATGAGTCTGTTTCTTCCCTTATTCTATGCAATTTTCCCATTAGCTCCATGTTGGTTGTGAGTTCAGTTCATGCTCTTTCTTCATTCTTGCTGAGAAAATACTGCTCATTGTAGGCCCAGCTCTTTGACCACTGAAGAGTCACCAAATGCCAGTCCAGTTGCTAGTTTCTTGCTACTTCTTACCTGGAACAGTGCTCTCTGTCCTACGGAGATAATGTTCCTTTTCTCACTATCTTGCTGGTTCTTTGGTTCTCCAAATCAAGGAAGACAAGTTACCATTTACAGAATGCAATGCCATGTGCTTTTACTTTTCTGCTACCTTTCGTACTTTCTTCCTGGAGACCCCATCTCCTAGGGTGCCATTGGCTACTACTGGATATCCTGAACTTCTTTGCCCCTAGTCTCTAAGAGTGGCTGCTTCTGAGCTCTCAAATAAAGTCGATGAGGGAAAGAGGAGGGGGAAAAATGCTCTACCTGCCTCAAAAATCAGCCCTGAGTCAGTAGACCAATGGCTCTGAAATTTTAGGTGCATCCCCAACCCTGAGTTTCTGATTCAGTGGATCTGTAACGAGGCTCGTGAATTTGCATTTCTATCAAGTTACCAAGTAACAATGATGCTGCAGATCTGAGGACCATGCACTGAGATCCACTGCAGGAGAGGGATGTATGCCCTTTTCTCTGATTAGTAAGACCCCGACTCCACCCCAAGTCAAAGCAGACAGCAGAAGTGGAGGATGTCTTTTTTTCCAGGTGGGTTCTATATCATGAAGCCAAGTTTGAACAGGTTTTCTCTCATTAGAAAAGAATAAAAACTTCTAGTGTTAACTTGTCTGTTGGTTTTGGCTTTCAGGACAGGTTATTATAGATATTTTATTGAGAAAGGTTGTTTTAAGGGCTTCTCGCCAGATACCATTTTAAACCAGAAGTTTGTAAACATCATTTTTTTTAAAACAGCATAATATTCTTTCCAACGGATGTTCCATAATTGCTTCATCGTTCTCCTAATGTTGTGCTCTTAGGCTATTATCAATTTTTCAGTATTAGTAGGTAAAGTCATATTGAACACCTTTATAAATGAAGTCATTTCTGAATTTTTTATATTATTTCCCCTGATAAATTATGAAAAAAATAATTACATGGCCCCTTTCAGATACAAATGTCCAAATTCTTTTCTCAAAAAATGTATTGTAGCAATCAACATTGGGTATTCTCACAGGAGGGAAATTTTGTTAATTTAATATAGGAAATTACCCAATACTAATTTAACATAGGAAAAAGAGTAGTATTCCGTTATTGTTTTAGTTTGCTTTTCATAGATTAGTTTTTTTGTTTTGTTTTGTTTTTGGTCAAGGAATAGTTCTTTCCATACCCTGCACACTCCAACCTTTCCTGGGTCAACCAGGGACACACCAAAACTAGCATTACAGAAGGGGTCTTTGGTAATAAAATTCTGGTAGGAAAAAAGGCCAGAACCTAGTGTACAGAAGAATATAGAAAACCTGAAAGACTCCACAAAAAAAAAAAAAAATTGCTAGAACTGATACAGGAATTCAGCAAAGTTGCTGGAGATAAAATCAATACACAGAAATCTGTTGCATTTCTATACACTAACAATGAAGCAGCAAAAAGAGAAATCAAGGAATCAATCCTGTTTACAATTGTACCCAAAACCATGATACCTAGGAATAAATCTAACCAAAGTACAAAGTACTTTGATTGAGGTAAGAAGATCTGTGATCTTTTGTATATCTTTGTAATAGAACTTGAAGTCCAGAATTGTGATACCTCCAGCTTTGGTTTTCTTTTTCAACATTACTTTGCCTATTTGGGGTCTTTTCTGGTTCCATACACATTTTAGAATTGTTTGTTCCAGCTCTGTGAAACATGCTGGTGATATTTTGATAGGGATTACATTGAATGTGTAGGATGCTTTGGGTAGCATAGACATTTTCACAATATTTGTTCTTCCAATCCATGAGCATGGAATGTTTTTCCATTTTTTTGTGCCTTTCTCAATTTTTTGAGAACACTTTGATAAGTGTTCTATAGTTTTCAGAGTACAGATCTTTTACCCCTTTCTGAGCCACCTGGGTGGCTCAGTGGATTAAAGCCTCTGCCTTCAGCTCAGGGCATGATCTCAGGGTACTGGAATTGAGCCCTGCATTGGACTCTCTTCTCAGTGGGGAGACAGATTCCTCCCTCTCTCTCTGCCTGCCTCTCTGTCTACTTGTGATCTCTGTCTGTCAAATAAATAAATAAAACCTTAAAAAAAAACTCACTACCTATTCTTAAAAAAAAAAAATGGGGTGCCTGGGTGGCTCAATGGGTTAAAGCCTCTGCCTTCAGCTCAGGTCATGATCCCGGGGTCCTGGGATCGAGCACCGCGTTGGGCTCTCTGCTCAAAGGGGAGCCTGCTTCCACCTCTCTCTCTCTCTCTCTCTGCCTGCTGCTCTGCCTACTTGTGATCTCTGCCTGTCAAATAAATAAATAAAATCTTAAAAAAAAAGAATCTTTGTACATTTATAAATGATTTAAAAAAAAAAGATACAAAAGATCTATTACAAAGCTATATTCATCAAGACAACAT
This sequence comes from Enhydra lutris kenyoni, assembly GCF_002288905.1. Taxonomy (NCBI): domain Eukaryota; kingdom Metazoa; phylum Chordata; class Mammalia; order Carnivora; family Mustelidae; genus Enhydra; species Enhydra lutris. Next base: position 3,537,137 of record NW_019154123.1, read on the forward strand.
AGTACAGACATATAGATGAATGGAACAGAATAGAGAGCCCAGAAATGGGCCCTCAACTCTATGGTCAACAAAGCAGGAAAGAATAGCCAATAGAAAAAACACAGTCTCTTCAACAAATGGTCTTGGGAAAGTTGGACAGCCATATGCAGAAGAATGAAACTCAACCACTTCCTGACACCATACACAAAAATAAATTCAAAATGGTTGAAATACCTAAATGTAAGACAGGAATCCATCAAAATCCTGGAGGAGAACACAGGCAGCAACCACTATAACCTTGGCAACAACAACTTTCTTGCTAGACATGTCTTCAGAGGCAAAGGAAACAAAAGCAAAAATGACCTATTGGGACCTCATCAGGATAAAAAGCTTTTGCACAGCAAAGGAAACAATCAACAAAACTAAAATGAAATGGGAGAAGATATTTGGAATTGACTTATCAGATAAAGAGTTAGTATCCAAAATCTGTAAAGAACTTACCAAACTCAACATCCAAAAAACAAAATTTTCTCTCAAGCAATGGGCAGAAGACATGAACAGACATCCCTCCAAAGAAGACATACAAATGGCCAACAGACACATGAGAAAATGCTAAACATCACTCAGCATCAGGGAAATACAAATCAAAACCACAATGAGATATCACCTCACACTGGTCAGAATGGCCAAAATTAATAACTTGGAAAAAACAGATGTTGGAGAGAATGCAGAGAAAAGGGAATACTCTTACACTGTTGGTGGGAATGCGAACTGGTGCAGCCACTCTGGAAAACAGTATGGATGTTCCTCAAAAAGTTAAAAATAGAGCTACCCTATCATCAAGCAATTACACTACTAGGGACTTTCCAAAGGATACAAACAGTGATTAAATGGAGCGTATGCACCAAATGTTTATAGCAGCAATGTCCACAACAGCCAAACTGTGGAAAGAGCCCAGATGTCTATCAACAGATGAATGGATAAAGAAGATGTGGTATATCTATATATCTATATGGGTATATAGATATATATAATGGAATACTATGCAGCCATCAAAAGAAATCTTGCCATTTGAGACGATGTGGATGGAACTAGAGGGTATTATGCTGAGTGAAATAAGTCAATTGGAGAAAGACAAATATCATATGATTTCCTTCATATGTGGAATTTAAGAAATAAAAGAGATGAACGTGGAGGAAGGGAAGGAAAAATAAAATAACATAAACACAGAGAGGAAAGCAAACCATTAAGAGACTCTTAACTCTATGGAACAAACCGAGGGTTGCTGAAGGGGAGGAGGGTACGGGAATGGGGCAATTGAATGAAGGGCATTAGGATGACATGTGATATAATGAGCACTGGGTGTTTATGCAACTGATGAATCACTTAATTTTACTGTTGAATGAGTAATACACTATATGTTAACTAAATTGAACTTAAAAATTTTTAAATAATAAAAATATGCAAAAGATGCATTGGTGGTAAGCTCATTTCAGCATGTGAATGGTCTTTTTTTTAGGCCTTAGGACTCTGTCCCAAGACTGAGTCATGCCGAGTCCTGATCTTCCCTACACACCTCCAATCCACCCACCTCCAGTAACCAAAGCCCTAGGACCCTTCCAGAGCAGAAATGGATGTGGAAATAATGACCCAAACGTTCAAACAGGCTAGACATAAGAAAAGGTATGTCCCTGGCACAGGAGATATAAAGAAGGGAAGAGGGAAAGGAAGCAATAAGATTTTAAAAGACCAAAAGCTGAGAGAAAAGGGGAAGAACCTAGAGAGAACCAGGAGTTGCAAGATCCTTAGCTGACTTTTCCTAAAAGCTCAGAATTAGAATCTACCCTTAGAGAGATGCAAGGGGAAAAACAAATAGCTTACAGGCTCTCTTTCTGAATTCTTTCCCAAAACACACAAAGCTACCATGCTGGATAGGGTGGAACAGCGCTTCTCACCATTGGCTGCAATTAGAATTGGGAAGAAAAAAAAAAAAAAAAACTCATTCCAGGGGCCACAATGGGGCATTACTCTTGTTTAGAAATTCTTCAGATGATTTTTAATGTGAAGCCACCAGTGATGAGAAGTTTGGGGGAAACCCCTCATCTCCAATGTCAAGAACTGATTACTCTTCTTACATGTTCAAGTCCTTGACCAGTTAATGGGAAGTTCATTTGGGAATGAACTGTGCCACTGCATTGCATAATAAAGACTGTAGTGTTAAGTGAGGAAGTAAATTTAGACACTACTCCATAAGCCATTCCTCAGTCTTTCAGATGGTAGGTTTATAGCTATAAATCAGGGTAGTGTCTACTATTTTCTGAGTCTACCAGCTCAGAGCTGATTGCTGATCATTTATAAAGTGTCTTGGAGCATAGCTTGTGGATGAGTTCTGAGCACAGTATTATTGTCTCTTGTTCTACCACATGCTGGAGTGTACATTTAATGGTGTGTGAACAGAGTCTCTGAAATGTAAACGTTAACTTACAGCAGCACAATTCCCTTTGTTTTCCTCCTCTGAACACTTAAACTTGCCGATCTAGAATAGCAACGCTTGTGATGATAGATTTGAAGCTAGATACTATACTAATAAAGCTATTTTGTTATTTTAAATTTTAAATAATTGAGGTTGTAGGATGCTAGAAGGAATCCCTAAAGGACCCTTTAAAAATATCCTAAAGCTATCAAGGGACATACAAGTAGGATATATAAATAAATTCTTCAAGTCAGTAAGACAAAAAGAGAACCCAAAGAGGAAAAAAAATGTGCAAGTGGTTTGAACATGCCCACATAACATGTGAATAGATACTCAACTTCACTAGTCAGCAGGGAAATTAAATTTCAAAACACAGTAAGATACCTATACACATCAACAAGAATGACCAAAGTTATTCCAAATAACCAAATAACCAAAGTTATTAATGTTATTAAAGTTATAAATTAATTAATAACCAAAGTTAAATATGCAGAGAATATCAAGTGTTGGTACCTGGATACTCATACACAGCTAGTGGGGGTATAAATTGATACAATCCCTTTGGAAGATGACTAGAAAGATGAACATATATACCCTCTGTGACCTAAAAACAGGCACTCTTTGTCACAACAATTTGTGATCCCTATAACCCAACAATATCACCCCTAAGTATTCCTCCAACAGAAATTTTTATTCAAGCATGAACAAGAATGTTCATAACAGCACTATTCATAACAGCAAAAATCTGGAAACAACCCAAATATCCATCAAGAGTAGGACAGATGCATGTATTATGTATATTCATACAATGGAAAACTGTCAACAGTGATAAAGAACTACTTACGACTTACTCACAACACAGGCAAGTCTTACAAACAGAATAATGAGTGAAAGAAGCCAGATACAAAATCATACATATGTATGACTTCAGTTATATGAAGTTCAAAAACAGGCAAAAACTTGCCTATAATATCACAAGTCAGGATAGTGCTTATCCTTGGGTAATAGTTCAGGAACATCGACCACAAGAGAAGAAAGAGGATTTCTGAGATACGGCGATGTTCCCTTTCTTGACATAGCGGTGGTTGTGTTAACGGACTCATTTTGGAAGAAATAAGCTGTAAGCAAATGATTAATGTACTTTATTCTACACATACAGAAAGAAAGTTCTTTTAAAAGTAAGCTGAAGGGACGCCTGGGTGGCTCAGTTGGTTAAGCAGCTGCCTTCGGCTCAGGTCATGATCCTAGCGTCCCGGGATCGAGTCCCACATCGGGCTCCTTGCTCGGCGGGGAGCCTGCTTCTCCCTCTGCCTATGCCTGCCATTCTGTCTGCCTGTGCTCGCTCGCTCTCTCCCTCTCTGACAAATAAATAAAATCTAAAAAAAAAAAAAAAAAGTAAGCTGAAGTTTAGGATAATCTCATTCCATAACCGTGAATTATAAGAAGCTAATTTATTTACAATCCTGAGAGCAGAGAGAAGAATTCTTGCTAGCAAGGTAGCTGTGGGGAAATTATTTCACGTCTCTGAGCCTCTGCTCCTTCAAGCTATACATTAATTCTAACAGCTACAGAAGCTAGAATTAAATGACATACAAATTAAGTGAAAATGCCCACCATGGTGTCCAATGTACAATAGGAGTTTCATAAACATTGGTGGAATTTCTATGTGTCATATTATTCCCATGTGAAATGAACAAAGAAAAATAAAACTGTAAGAAAAAGCCTTAATCTACTTTCTTAGGCAGCTCAGCAATGCGAAATGATTCAAATCTATCTGACTGCAATTCTTCAACCTTCATGTTTGGTTTCATATTCTCTAGGAGATGACAGCTCTAATGAACTATTTGTTTCTCCCACCCTTGCTAAAATTCATCCAACACTCTTACTAGAAAATTTAAGTTGCCATTGCCATGTTGGGAACCCTGAGTATCTCCAGCTATCTCACAGGCTATAATGGAATTTTCTAAACAAGTCTATTTCACTTTATTCTTTAATATGTAACTGCATGTCCTAAAAATAATTAGGAAGACACACGTATAAGGTAAGGAGGCAATATATGGTATCATGAAGCCAAATAAACAATGAAAGATCTTAAGAACTATTCATTTAAATTAGAAGTTGGCAAAATTTTTCTGTTAAAGGACCAGATAGCAAACTTTTTAGGCTTTGTAGCCACATCATCTTTGCTATAACTTCTCAGCTCTGCCACAGTGCAAAAGCAGCCATAGATAATATATAAATGAATGGACATAGCTGTGTTGTAATAAACCTTTATTTACAAAAACCTATAGTGGGTTACATTGGGCCCACAAGTTTTAGCTTGCTGACCCCTGATTTAAATGTGAAACCAAAAGTGATTTTTTTTTTTAATAATGACCAATCTCTCAACTCTTTCAGGCTTGTTTTAAAACAGCCTGAAGAAATATCCAGTCAACTGAATTCAAACCAACTTGGGACTCAGATGGACGGCCTTCCTTCCAGCCTTGAACTAATTAAGGACTTGTTTCTCTGTGACCTACACTCACTACAACTCCACAAGGATGAGGTACCGTATTTCTATTCATCTTCTAGCTTTATCACAGCTGTGCCATTCCTGTCAGCAAAACTCCGGGGCTGTCAGCATTTTCATTATAATGCTAGCATCTCAGGAGGTTATAAATCTGCTTAAGATAGCCTGAGCTAAAACTTGGCATGACAGCTTCTAGACCAAGAATTTTCTCAAGGATGAGCAAGCTGGCTCAACAAAAAGTAAGTTCATACTGAAAGCTAGGCCAGAAAAATTATCTTTTTAAAGTTCTGAACAAGTTTTGGTTGTGAAGATTCTCACACAATTCAATTTAACAAGCATTTATTGAGTTCCTACCATGGGTAGCATCTGTTACTTTATCTGCTTTACTTCCCCTGGGGAACTGCATCTCCCATAATTCATTGCAGCTTCTAATGGAGCTGTCCATCCAGGAGGCTTACCTCGCCATTGCCCAGAGAAATTCACATGACCCAAGTAAGCCAATTATTTTATTCCAAGTCCCAAGGCACGGTATGGATCCCAGGACAGTTTGGAACTGTTTCCTTTTTCAAAGCTGTTACACTTTCTTGAAAGAAGAGATCCTCTCTCCTTCTTTGCTTTTCTAAAGTGGCCCCATGACTCTGCTATTGGGAGGTATCTGAGGGACCCTGGAACATCCCTTTGGTGATATCCAGCAGGAGTTAGATCATAGTTGCAGCTATGGATTTGGGAGTCATTACTATGCTTCAAAAAACACTTTGAGGGGCACATGGGTGGCTCAGTCGGTTAAGCCTCTGCCTTTGGCTCAGGGTACGATCCCAGGGTCCTAGGATCAAGCACCACATGAGGCTTCCTGCACAGTGGGGAGCCTGCTTCTCCCTTTGCCTCTGCCCCTCCCACTCCCCCTTCTCCTTCTCTCTCTCTCAAATAAATAAATAAGTAATCTTTAAAAAAAAAAAAAACCAACACCTTGAAGAAACTTCTGGCATCCTTCAATTCTCTGAAACGTAGCTTTAAGAGTACTAAGAACACAGCTAGAAAACAAGAAGTAAAAATAACTACTCAACAAATGTACTCTGTTCCTACCACATGTTGCATTCCAGGCCAGGTGTTAGAGATATAAAGATGAATGAGAATGATGTAGAGTACTGATAAGGAGATACAAATTCAATGCACTTCTCAGCTGGGGATTCCTGGTCCCTTGAGATTTAGGTAATATGATATTCTGACCCTATGCTATGACCCATGAAAGTCCAAAGCCTTCCTGAAAGTTTCTGTGGCATCGACACTGTCTCCAGGTTCCCACTTCCACAGAATTTGTTTCCACCGAAAGCAGCCTAGATTAGAAATACATTTACGAACTGCAAGCATATATATCACCCACTCATTTGGCTTGCATTTGTAGCCTATTAATTCACTTTGCATTTGCGAATATCATAGCTCCTCAACTACCCTATGACAGTTATTGTAAACAGAGATTATATCATTATACCTCAGGCTATAGGTTAGAGGTTCAGTGTCTTTGTTGATTCAACTTAACTCCACTCCCTCTATCTATACCACCCTTCAGAGGCCTCACTCTTCTCTGCTTGTGTGAGTAATAGGGCAGTAGCCATCCCAATCACTAGTTACCCAAGGCAACCCAAGAAAGCAGCCATAGGATTTTCTCTGGTGATATGCCAATGGAAGAGACAGGCAAGGCTGTGTCAATTCAGAAACATTTGGCACATTAGTCAGGGTGCACTGAACTGCTGTCACAAATAGATCCAAAGAGGGGCGCCTGGGTGGCTTAGTCAGTTAAGTGTCTGCCTTCCTCTCAGGTCATGATCCCAGGGTCCTGGGATTGAGCCCCCATCAGGCTCCCTGCTCAGGGGGAGCCCGCTTCTCCCTCTCCTTCTTGCTTGTGCTCTCTCTATCTCTGCATTTCTCTCTCAAATAAATAAATAAAATCTTTTTTAAAAAGAGATCTAAAAATGTTAACTTGTACAAACAAAATGAAGTCTGTCTTATGGTCACAAAACAGTCCAAGGTAGGTGTTCCTCAATGGGTATGACACCATGTAATGATTTAGGGACCCAGGCTCCTTCTATCTTGTGGTTCTGGAATACCTGAGGCCTCATCGTCATCAATATCTGCTATCATAAAGAAAAAGACAGTGTAGAGGAGGCCCTGGCCCCAAGTAAGCAGGCATTAAAGGCATTTTGTCCCATGGACACATGTACTACCAAGACTGGGAAGTGTAACTCATTCACTGCACCCTCACAAATTCCAGTTGCTATGTAGGGAGACCATAGATAAAGGTAGTCAACCAGTGGACTCTACCATTCTTGGTTTATTTTGGTTAAGATCACCCCAGCAAATAAAGTAACAGGGCAGGGAGGGGGGTGGTGGGCATTCCCTTTTATCCTCTTTTCTCTATTACTCAGCTCTTTCTCTTACAGTCTCGGGTTTTTTCCCTCTATATACTCTCCTCCCAAACTGCCCCTAATTTCATCTCATCTCTTCTAACTACAGAAAGATAAGTATTCAGTAATACCTCCGTCGTGATCATGGCTTTATTTCTAAGTGGTGTACAGGCCAAGTTTTGAATGTCAAATTTATTCATTATCTCTAATGAAACATAACATGCAAAATAATCCCAACCTTGAAAAACCATGCCTAGAAACTCTTACAAGACAACTTTTCCAAATATATTCTTTATCCCAAAAGTTCTCCCTTTTTCTGAATATAGCAAACTCCCTTCCTGATGAGAATTGTCAGTCTCAGGGCACTTGGGTGGCTCAGTCAGTCAGTTAAGCGTCTGCCTTTGCTCAGGTCATGATCCTAAGGTCCTGGGATCCAGCCCCACATCAGGCTCCCTGCTCAGCAGAGAGACTGCTTCTCCCTCTCCCTCTGATGCTCCCCCTGCTTGTTCTCTCTTTGTCAAAAAATAAATAAAATGTTTTTTTAAAGTCAGTCTCATATAAACAATCTATATCACCAGAGTCTAGCACTGAAGATGCCACTTTATTAACTGAATTGTCTTTCATGAACCTTTATTCTAACCTGAAAATACATAGTACTTATTAAATGCCTACTATGAGCTTAGCCATGTGAGAGGCACAAAGAGATTTGAGGATGAAGAGAATATGCTCGCAAGTCCCCAAGGATTTAGTCGAGTATGGAAGACAGGTTATAAACAAGTATTTATAGGCCACTATAATAGAGCTCTGAACACATCTTCAAAGGATAAGAAAAAAGGAACCACTCAACTCTGCTTGAAGACGTCAGGTTAATGTTATCTACCAACCCTTACTGAGTCCCCAGTCTGTGCTCAGTGCTATGACGGGCAGTGTGAAGGCTACAAAAGAAATAAAATGTTCTGTCCTTGTCCTTGATGAGCATATCATCGCCATCCACAGAGCAATAATGTTCTCGGCAAGGCTGTATAAAGTATTGCAACTCAGTGCAAAGGGATATTAATGATGTCGAAGATGAGGTAAGCTTCCTGGGGAAGGTCAAGCCTCCCATTGGACCTTGAAATTTTGGTTTGATTTGGATAGGAGTTGCATGTACAACAACTGGCTTTCTGGGCAAAGGAAAGAAACAGAGTGAGAAAGAACAGGGGAAAGTATAGCCCCCACGGGCTGAAATAGTAAGGAAATTGACCTTCCTGAAGGGAAAGGATTCAGCAGACAATCAACAAGAGGGTGAGTGGGCTTGCTGGAGTCACACCTTATGAGTTGGGCAGATAAGATTTAATGCATTTGGTTTACTACTCGTGTAGTTAAAATTAAATATGATTAAACATTTTTAAAGGAAAAAAAAGATTTAATGCATATAAATTTTTAAATGAAATATGCCATGCAACAACATTGCTCAAAGGGAAACTTCTGTAATTCCAAGTTGGGATAAACTTAGATGTAAAACATCGACACTGAGTGAATATGCAGCACTTCCTCCGATGGCAGAGTATCAGAAATTCCTATTCATGGAAGATACAAATAGTTCAACACTCTTCCTCTTCCCCCCCATAAAGGCAGATTATTTGCATATGTTGGCAGACATTTTAAACAACTTTGGGAAATATTTTTACCTTTCCTCCAGAAACATTAAAGAAAATCAGAATCCTGGAATCCAAAAAGGTAAGTTGGGGATGAAATTTATTATTCTCTTATACACTTAAAATGACCAGCCCAAAGCCTGAAATCTTCAAATGGCCTTCTTTCTGCTAGTTGGCACCCCAAGGTTCGTGATTTTATATTGCACTGAATGCTGGTTTGTTTATATTGTAATTTTTGAAATACATTGTTCAGATGTTCCCTGAGTAATTAGGTTTAAAGAAGCTTTTTTTTTTTTAATTTACTAATATTTATTTATTTATTTATTTTAGAGAGAGAGCAGATGGAAAGGAAGAGGGAAAGAGACAGAGAGCCTTAAGCGGACTCCACATTGAGTCTGGAGCCCCATGCAGGGCTCAATCTCACAACCCTGAGATTATGACCTGAGCTGAAACCAAGTCACACACTTCACCAACTGAGCCACCCAGGTGCCCCAAGAAGCATTTTAAAATCAAATGTATTAAGTAAAATGTGATGTGATAGTAAAAATTTTAAAAAGATTTATTGCCTATAAATTAGAAGGCTATTGGAACCTTATGAGGAGAGTAATTATTTGATAGAAGCAGAGACCCACATGCTTACAGTGGCTTCATCTGTAAATACCTGGGAATTCTTAACCTATGCCCATTTTTCACATATCAAGAGCTAGGAAGTAATGGTGCTGCCATGTCATTCTGTATTGAATGGTACAGTTTTGATCGTCTGGGTTCATGAAGTCAAAATGAAACAAAGTAGATGAAAATCAGTTGGATACATCCTAAGAATAGTGCAAGTAAAATCTCCCCAACTTCATGGTGCTGCTTTCTGAATTATTTAAGGAGGTTTTCATGAGGGAATCCATTGCAGTCCGCCTGAAATCACCATATGTCATGTTTTCCCCTTACTGTTCTCATGTGAACAAGCTTGCTAACTCTTTTTTAAAGGAAATTTGATTGGGATTTATTTTGTTCCAAAAGCTGTGTTATTTTTACTCCAAATCTTATCTTCTAGTCTAGGTAGATGCAAATTGATTTCTCTCTCCTCTTTACCTTCTCCTACTGGACATGACAAGCTGACATTTTGAGTTAAATACATTACTTTCACATGATTTACACGCCATTATAAGATCTATTTAAAAACTAGATTTTTCTTCTTTATAAGCAAAACTTTACATATAGATCCAGGACCCCAAATCAAATCCCTCTGGGATTCTTCCTTCCCCTTAGTCCAACTGTTAAAGACAATTCAACTGAAATGACTACAGGAGTAAACCAGATAACATGAACAAATGAAAGATTCTACATATAGTAAAAACAACAAGGCAAACACAATGAGGAATGGCAAATAATGGAGTCTCAGTGGTGGGAAGGAAAAGGGGAACAATGAGGCCTTGGCAAAATCAGTTCTCATGCTCCAACCTGAGGGAGCGACTGCCACAGAGAGCTGGCTTATTGTTTCCATGCAAGCATCTCCAACATTTTCAGATTTTCTCACTTTTCAAATGATGTAATTCAGATTTTTACGTGAAATCTCTTGATCTTTTTAAAATTCTGCAACCACATCAGAGACCCAACTGTTGCTGCCCAATAGCCATTCCTGACCCACATAACCATCTCTCACTTCCCTTCTCAAAAGCCGAAAAACAAGGTACTCACTTCCACATACTCCTTATTTTTAGGAATGGCCATGTAACCCAGTTCTGGCCTTGGAGATGGCAAGAAATGTTTTCTGGAAAGAGTTGTTTTTTCCTTCTCTGCTAAAAGAAGAAAACAGGATGAGGAGATATCATATTCACTGTTCTGGCTATTCCCCAGCTTTGTGCCCTTAGTTAAAATCACTTATGGCTTGGGATGCCTACAAGTATGGCAACCATGATGAGGACAAAAGAACCACAGAGTTCTGTATCCGTCTGCTCAGGCTACCGTAACAAATACCAGACTGGGGGACTTAACAGAAATGTATCTCTCTGCTAGAGCCTGGAGAACCCAAGGCAAGATGCCCATAGGTAGATTTCATCCTGAAGCCTCTTCTCTTGGCTTGAAGGCAGCCATCTTCTTGCTGTGTGCTCACATGACCTCTTCTTTGTGTACATGCCAGCAGAGAAAACAAACTCTTTGGTATCATTTCTTATAAGAGCCCGAATTCCATCATGAGGGTCCCAGCCTCATGACCTCATCTAATCCTAATTACCTCCCAAAGGTTCCATCACCAAACACCATCCTATTGGAGGTCCTATGAATTTTGAGAAAACACAAACATTTAATTCATAACAAGTTCTGACATTGATAACCCACTGATAGAATTCTGGGAACATCTACCTCCACCCTTTATGTTATATGAGAGAATAAAATTGATTGATTATTTAAGCCACTATTAAGCAGGCAGTTGACGCACACAGTCAAGAAATATTCCTAACTGATCTTTTTTTTTTAGTTAAATGCTATATAGAATTTGTTTATAATGTATTTTCCTAACAACTCAGAATTAACTGGAATTGTTAAAGACTCAAAGTCTGATATCCTCCACAAAGTCCTACTACTTAGGATCAATACCGTTAGAACAGTTCTACTTAGAACTCTCTCGGTGATTGTGTTACGGGTGGTAATTATAAGCTGTTAAACAGTGAGTTCCTTCATGTCAATTTCTCTGGGAAGGACCATGAGTTATAGTGAGTGGAGAATCTTTAATCACAACATCTAGGTTAAGTGATGATGGTATAACTCTGAGGGAGAGAAGTGCATCCCTGGGAGAATCTAATGAGAGAATAGGAGTGTCTCCTGAGAAAAATACACTTATAGACTTTACATTGATGTCAGTATACTTCCATGAGTTTCATGGGTCCCCTGAATCATTCCTTGGATGTCCAAATTAAAAACCAATGACTTTAAAAAAAAAAAAAAAAAAAAAAAGAACCAGTGACTTTGAGACTGATTTAGAAGGCATATTAAAGTCAGAACTGGAAAAGAGTGATTGGGAACTGACAACAGAATCAGAAATGACCAGTCTGGGAATGGAAGATAACTATCCTCTGTAACCAGATAACCCCGTGGCCATTTGAGATGAACTCCATGCCAGGTGCTACTCGCTCAGAATCTGGGAGCAAAAGCTGCTCCATCAGGAGCTATTATGAGTCTCTGGACACAAACACAGCCTCCAAAAGGCAAACCTTACATTGTTTCACCTTCTCCATCTAGATTAGAATACATAGCACAACTGGGCAAAAATAAGGCACCATGAGATGGCATTCAGCAAGGATTGCTGATGCTTTTACCCAGTGTGGGCACAGACCCTTGACTTATAGTAATACTGGGCAGTGTGATTCTTTTTTTTTTTTTTTAAGATTTTATTTATTTATTTGACAGAGATCACAAGTAGGCAGAGAGGCAGGCAGAGAGAGAGGGAGAATCAGGCTCCCTGCTGAGCAGAGAGCCTGATGCGGGGCTCAATCCCAGGACCCTGGGATCATGACCTGAGCCGAAGGCAGAAGCTTTAACCCACTAAGCCACGCAGGTGCCCCTGGGCAGTGTGATTCTATGCCTCTATCCAGTAGGAGTCTTTAACATCGACTTCTAAGTAGTGTTCTAGTGTTGCCAATTTGTCAGAACTAGTTTTCTTTTGGATTCTCCAGGCCTAAAATGTACACTTCTATGTTGATTTGTGTCTTAAATAAATAGCAAAAATTTTACTGCAGCACTGGTACTGCTCAGTGAAGCCAAGGAATCTGATGGGCTAAGTTCCAAACTCATCTTGGCACAGCTGACCAGCCAAACAGTATGCAACTCTGTGAAAATTTGAACATTTTCCTTTTGAAAGTACATAATTCACAACAGTGTTTTTCTTTAGCTTTTACTGCTCTTGAATCTCAAATATCTTTTGTAAGTGAGGAATATTTTGCAGTCCTACTAAAAAGTGAGAAATCTGGTCATCTTAAATTTTAAAAGATTAATTTACATCAGTACTAAAATTTCCAGAAGGAAAAACATATAAATGCAGAAATGCCTTCTAATATCTGGAGACTACTTCTGCTTGAGTTTACCAAATTTTACTCTGAGTGTTTTGAGTTTGGCTAACAATGAGAAATTGCCTCTTTTAGATAAATCCAATAAAATCTGGATGTTGTTACCTAATGAAGAATAAGGAGCCTCGATTATGGCACTCATTTTCTGTGGAGAGAAAATAACTTGCTAAGTGAAAAAAGAAATTTCAGGAAAGAAATTACGACATCAAGTTTGTTTAAATTGTTTTTAGACTTTAGTGTTAAAGACCTTTTGGTCATGTGTGGCCAATGAGCACACGATTAAATGCTGAGTGAACAAGAACTAAACTATGCATTTTCATCTTTTACTCATGCCTTTCAGTTGTTTGGAAGCAAAAGATGACTTTTTGAAAAATAATTCATGAAAGTCACACAATTGAATGTGATGTATAAGATATAACACAGAATGTCTCCAATAAACTTGACTTTGACCTTGGCCATCCACAGCAGTGCCTTATGACTAGTTCAGTCCTCATCTGATGTGTCCCACATGCCCATCTTTCACAGCATCCCAGGATACACAGAATCCCTAAAAAAGGGAATAGAGTAGAGTAGAAGTTTCAAGTTTAAGACCTCCTCAGCTGAAACAGTATTTGAAGACATTCTGATTTTTTTTACTATGAAAGCCACTAAAGAACATGAATCCTCAAAGATTTACCAATCAATGGCCTCAGGTAAAGACAACATGGGAAAAAAACGTCATTGCATATTGGATGTTTGCCCTCTATCCTCATCTCTGCTCTGTTAATCATTATTATGCTTGCTTGTCATTATTCCTCTAGAACTGAAACAATCAATTTAACATAATTGTGTGTGGGGGGGTATAAAACCCCAGATCAGTTAGATTTGGTGTAAAACAAACCATCCCGAAATTTAGTGGTTTAGAACAACCCTTTATTATGACTCACGAGTCTATAGTCATCTAGAGGATTCTGCTGATCTGGGCAAGATTTGACTGGTCTTGGCTAAGCTCTTTTACGTCTGAAGCTTTGCCTAGGAAAATGAGATGACTCCATTGTAGTCCACATAAGACCTCATCCTCCATCTGGCTGTCCAGTCTTATTCCTACAATGACTGGCAGTTTCCAAAAGAAAAAGTGGAAGCCCCTGAGGTTTCTTGAGTCCAGCCTCTTAATTCACACACAGTCACCCAACACATTCTATTTGCCAAAGTAAGTCATAAGTCTGGCCCACGTTCCTTTTGAGGAAAGGGACTTTGCCTCTTTATGGGAAAAGATACAAAATTTCCTGTGACAAAAGGAAGGGATTAGGAACAGGTGAAGAATGATGGCTATTTTTGCAACAGAAACCAGATTCCTTCTATGCGGAAAAAGTGTTTCTTTACTAGGAGTTTAATTTGGACGTAGGAGAACTTTTTGTGATACCAAAGGGTCTTCATAAATCTAAGCACATTATCCAGGTGGAGCCAGGCTTCTAGGTCATCCAAATCCCCAGTTTACCCCTCACCTCTGCGGCCGCACACCGCCACTCCCAACACCCCATCTCTCAGTTCACACCCAGGGAGGAGTTCGGAGGACAGTGTTTGTTGAAAAGTAATTTAGGCAGCCTCTGGCCTGGAATGCATCCACTGAGCTGGAAGATTCAGAAGCTACAAAAATAAAACACTTGATGGACAAATAAATGCTTGACCCTTTCTCAAGGAGGGGGCTGGACAACAGAGGAACTGGCAGAAAAGGTCAGTGCAGGAACAAACATACCACACAGGGCTTACCAACCTACCACGAACTCCCAGGGTGGCTCAAACCCCTGGGGGCAAAAGAGAAGGAGAGGGAGGCCTCCTGACAGAAGGAAGCAGAAACCACATAAACACCAAAAACAGAAAATGAGAAACAACAAAGAGGCAACAGAAATCTGGAAGACCAAAAATAAAATGACTTGAGTTTTAACAAAGTTCAAAAATACTAGTCTTTCTGGAAAATGAATCACTAACATGCACGCCAATTTCCTGATGGCGTATCTATAACGTGTATATACAGCAACAACATAAATAGCTCCCTGATATTTAAAGAGTTTATTCCCAAGTTATGGATTATCTGGCCCACTGTTTTCCCTCTTCCTATTTCCTCCAGCCTAGGTCATTGGACAGGTAAATAGAGATTCACAAAACATGCTAATGGAAGAAGATAGTAGGGGATAATAAAAATTATTGGCTACTATATAACAGGAGCTTTATAAATGTTCAATGTTAGCATCCTAACCACCCAGAGAGGAAGGGAGCATTATATCCCTTGAAGAGAGTCAAAACTTTAGGGATTAGAACAGTAAACTAACTCACAAGGTCTTACTTTTTACATGTGCCAGATTCAAACCCACTTCTGCCTAACTTCAAAGCCCAGTCGATACCCATGGTCCCTTAGAACTCTGAGACCAGTGAAAGTCCCTCATTTGAGGAGTGCCTGGGTGGCATGTCTGACTTTGGCTCAGGACATGATCTTAGGGTCCTGGGATCAAGCCCCACTCAGCAGGGAGTCTACTTGTCTCTCTACCCCTCCCCCAGCTCATGTGGCTGCTCTCTCTCATAAATAAATACAATCTTTAAAAAAAAAAAAAAAAAAAAGCCTCTATTTGAGTGCTGGGCACCCAGCTCAGTGTGATTGGTTGCACTGTTAACATTAATCTGCGTCCATTAATATGTGTCCATTAATATGACAAATCCCAGGCTTGAAACAATCCTGCTACATTCCAGGCCAGGGCTCTCCTATCACACACCTAAGGGGAGACAATTCAGTTACTGTATTCATTCATTTGAAGACTGCTCACTGAGCAGCTGCTGTGTTCCAGGTGCCGAGAAGCACAGCGGGAATGATACACAGAGTTCCCAGCTCTTGCAAGATGAACACTGGATTAGGAAGAAGCCTGAAACACAGGGCAAAGGAAAGTGTGGGGGCTCAATCCCCCATTGTTCCTACATTCTCCTCCTCTCTTGTTCCTTTGATATTTGCTCATCCTTCCCTTACTCACCCCATTTCACAGCGCCTTATCATAGCACTACTTTATCCAGTATTAGCCAATGACTCAAAAAAGAAATGACTGAGTTCCTGCTCCCCACATTCACAACTTTTTTTCTACAAAGGATTGAAAAACACCGCAAGCAACAGCTCTGAAACTTTAGAAATCCTAAATACCTCCACTATTTTCACAGCGGTCCCTTAATCCCTCCAGTGAGGGGAGTGAAACCCACTGCCAGGAATTTTCTCCATAGGGTGCTTACTGAAATATCTCCATTCGCAGTCGTTTTGATGTCTATTTTTTTCATTAGCACTGTGCCAAAATGTCTGGAGGAAGTTAGCAGAGGGTAATAGCTCTAGAAAGCGCAACTCTCGACAAGCACTGGGGTGCAGGATGGTTTTGCAGGAGTCAGTGCCTAAACGCAGAAGTGAGGGGGTGGGAAAAGCAATCCAGGAGAGAAGAGAGAAAAGAAAGGAAAATTATGCACTAGCGTGCTGGTTACCACTGAGGACAACTACAGCTCACTCCTGCTGAGGATCCCCTAGGAACTATGTGGACCATTCTTGAGACTTGTCTCACCAGCGGACAAGCCGAAGAAGTTCAGGCCCGGCCTACCATCAGCCCCCGAGGCAGGACTGCTCCACAGGGCATGAACTTCCCTTCGCTTGCAAGTCACATCTGTAAGTGCCTGATCGTCCTTCTGTGGCTTCAGAAAGGCCCGCTAAGACAGCAAAGTAAAAGGATGCCACTTCTTACACTGGATGAGGGGTGCTGGTAACTTGCCTGGATCCATCCACCTCAGTGGCACTAAAATCAGGCCAAAGACGAGGCAGCCCCTTGCATCCTAAGCATCTACCAGAAGTAACATGATTGGTTTTGAAATAGAAGTAATGACGCACACTGTTTGGACCCTTGTAATTTACAAAGAGCCCTTCACATACATAGTTGCATTGAGTTCTCATAATAGACATATTATGAGACTGACCTTATGATTGCCACATTTTCCTCATGAAGTTCTGAAGATCAGAAAAGTTGACAAGGGTAACAATAATACCTCACTTACTGGGCATTCAGGTCCACCTCTTCCAGTTAGAATTGATTTAATCAGAACATCTTCATGTGAATAATCAATACACTCTAAACCCCTGACTTGGAAGTCCTAAACAAGTTTTTTTCTTTAAGATTTATTTATTTGAGAGAGAGAGAGAGAGAAGGAAAGAGAGAGCACGCAAGCAGGGGGAGAAGCAGAGGGAGAGAAATAGACTCCCTACTGAGTACAGAGCCTGACACAGCTCCATCTCATGAACCTGAGATCACAACCGGAGCCAAAATCGAGAATCAGACACTTCACCAACTGAGCCACCAGGCGCCCCAAAATTTTTCATTTTCAAACTATTTCACAACCATGAACACCTGGCCTAATAATAACCACAAAGGACAGCCGTCAACAACTTGTATTTTTCTTTTCCGCCAGTACGTAAATCGGAACTGTAGAGGCCAAGAAATAATTAACAGGTTCCAGTTGATCTGAAAATAGCCACCAATAGAGCTCATATGGCAATTCCAGCAATATGAATGTTCATCTCTCATGCCAAAAAATCCTCCATAGAAATCTGTTGCTGAAAACATTCTGTGGCCGTGTTCCCAATTTGCAGAGATGCTTGTTTTTCTCTGTTCCGTGCCAGAGTACTTAATCCAGTCATCATAATAAATTGCTGTTTTCTCTGCCCTCTTTATACAATTATTAGTGTATGTATCTGAAAGAATCTTGAGGTCTTAAGAACAGAGGAAGCTCTACCAGAAATGTTAATAGAATCACACCCACATTTCATTCCTCTGATCTTTGCTTTATCAAAAAGTAGGCAGCTAAGTGTACTTTTTATGAAATGTCACTGTGCATTTAAAAAGACTTCAAATTGTATTTATTTTCATCCTTTATCTTGTCAGTATCCCAGTCTTACTCAACAAATTTTGTATTTGCTAACAAAAGCAACCATAATTTCATTTGCTTTGCCTACTCGCAGATAGACACTTACAGTATCATATCATCTCATCATTATCGGACACGGTGACACATTTAGTCATTGCAAATAGAGGAGACGAATTAACCTATAGAATATGAGTTCATTGCCAAGAACAGCAAAATTACAATAAAAATTGCTGGAAAAAAAGGAGGAAACAGACATAGTTTGTGGGTCTGCCTATTTGTCATAAAATTAGAAGATAAAATTATTCCTGGTGCTTCTTAATAATAAAATCTACTTATTGCCATTCCCAACTATTCCTGTGGTTCCTACCAAAAGAAAACTATATCCATGCTACAGTTTTCCATTTCTTGCTTATAATTATTATTTCCTATTGTTCCCTTTTGATGTATTTTACAAACCACATCAGGGCCAAAGAGCCTCCTACCAACTTCCCTTCAGTGTTTATAAAAGGGTTTACTGTGTCTCTCTCTTCATCCTTTGATACCAGAAAGCTTCAGTCTACAAAACCAAAAGGATTAAAGGACCGCTTATCAAGAAATTATTAATAGCAAAATTCTGAGTAAAGTCAACACACCAAGTTTGACAGATTTGTACATGCCTCTAATATATTTGCTCAACTGCAGAGAAATGTTCCACCCAAGCAACTAAGAAAATAACTCATAAAATGTTCAAAAGACTAACTGGTTTTTATTTTAGGCTAAGCTAATAAGAAACAGTTGTTTTCCCACAATATGTATGAAAACATCAAGCATCATTTGAAGAAGGCAGATTTGAATTCTCTGGTCTACCTCCAATCCTTTGGGATAAAGAAGCTTCTAGTATTGTTGCTAACATTAATTATTTTTCACAGAAAAAATGTGAAACAAAAATTATTTCCTAATCGTTACAAAACAGGGATCTGAAGTGGCCCTCCAGAAAGTACAGCGATGGGGGCATCATGATATACTCTTTATGACATTATAAGATGTTCTCCTTGAAACCATCTATTCCAGTTGGAAATTATATTTTGTACAATCATATTTCTAACAGTTTCCAAGATATAAAATTTCCTGCAAAGGGAAAACACACAGAGATCTACTAATAGAGTCAAAAATATCCCTATCCAGTATTTTTTTTTAGCTACTACACTTCAATAATAGATCACCCTTTGTCTCTATTTGCATTCATGTATGCAAATATAACGAGCACGTATTCTGTGCCAGGTACTCTATGATACACTGGGGATAAGAAAATGAAAAACATACAGTCTCTGTTCTGGGGGTGAAGAAGAGGTGGGATCACCTTCCAGCAGCATAAAATGTAAACAGATGAAAACTACATGGCAAGTAAAATATGTTCTATTGAAACTGTATAGACTAGATGCTATAAGAGACCAAATGAAGCAACAATTCAGTCTCTGCCTAAGAGATTTAGGTTCACATGGGAGGTGATTTTTGTGCTTATTCTTAAGTGAAGGTATCCACCAGGGGAAGGATGATGGGGTGGGGCAAGGTGTGACTTAAGGCATATGTACGAAGCTAGAGAGAACCATGGAGTCCAGGAGGATAGGAGATCTGGCTGCAAAGATGGTGGTAGCAGATGATGGAGAAAGTTTTACGTTACACTATGTAGGTCAGGATATAGAAGACCAGAACCTCTCAGATTATTAATAAATGTCCTAACAACACAGAATTGAAATGTTTCCCCCAGGAATTAAAGCTGAAGATTAAAACAACTTCCAGCTTGGCCAAAATATTTTGAAATTCACATATTTCAACTTTAAAATTCACGCTAATTTATATCCTAGTCTAGAAGATATCCATGTTTATTTTAACATTTTTTTAATGTTTTAATTTCCATTGAGAAATTAATGATCCAGGAAGTGGCAAAGGAGGGGGCCTGGGTTTCTCCCATGCATCCTGGGGCTTTGTATACCAATAGCCAATAGGTCATTATTGAGCCCTACTATGTGCCAGGCACTCTTTGAACTGGCACAGTGCCATGAACTCTTGCTGAGAAGCTTGGGGAGGTGGGGGCAAATGGGCAACCATGTAAAGGACTAGAGATTGTGTTACAGTTTGGGTTCTCTGAAGCAGGTACTGAAACAGACTGTAAGGGCTATAAGATATTTAGGAAGGATCAATATATGTTAAAGGGAGGAGGAAAGATGAAGCACGACTGGGTAAAGAGTAAAGTTAAGCTAAACTGCAGGCCCAACCACGCCTTGGCCAACCCAGTAGGAAGCTCTAGAACAAGCATGGCTCTTCAGAGTTGGCCAGCTTCCAACAGAAATAACCAGGCCTTTATCTCTCCAACACTCTGGCTGGGTGTAGGCCTCCAGGTGAGTAGAGATGGTGAGAAGAATCTGCAACTGAGGCCGAAACCAAAGGAGCTGAAAGCCAGCACTGCCCACTGACCACACTCTGCTGCAGAGAATCATGGAGGATCTAGGTGACATGTCTCCATATCTACCGGGGCAGGGGGTGGGGGTGGGGAGTAGGAAGGGAAGAGGGAGTGATACAGGATTTTGCAATAGTATAGCTGAGAGCTGATGAGATTTGCTGTCCCTTCTTTTCTTCTCCTTGGTTTTACTTTTTGGTACTTGAAATCAGGGGAAGCTGGGCAAAGGGGCGTGCCTGTGAAATGAAACATAAAGTGCCAACTTCATTTTCAAAGTTTTTCTCCTGAACACACACACACTGCTTATTAAATCACACTTATGCCATTTTCTGGGGTTCATCTGGCACCATCATATGAATCATCTCATTTGTTTGATACTCACAGTAAATCTACACAAGTAGATAACAGAAATAAGGCAGACCACACTGGCTTGTTGCTCCCAGCTGCATGATACAGGACCCCAGAGAGCCATCCAGTGCTTCCACAGAGAATCTTCCCCTAAATCCAACAAGGGGGGGGTGCAAAATTACAACACAGAGTAAGTATTATGGGAGCTATTTAGCACACAGAACAGAGATCTTGTGCCTATTACAGTGTTAGATGTCTGACTATTGTGTTAGCCGGGGTTCCTCAGAGACACAGAACCAACAGGCTGCACACACAGGAAGAATATGAGAGATTTATTTTAAGAAATTGGCTCGTGCAATTGTGGAGGCTGGCAATTTCAAAATCTGCAGGGGTAGGCAGCAGGCTGGAGACCCAGGGAAAAATGACACTTGAAGTTCAAAGGCAGTCTGTTAATCAATTATCCTCTTTATCAGAGCCAGTCAGTCTTTTTCTTAAGGCCTTCAATTGTTTCGATGGGGCCCGCCCACACTATGGAAGGTCATCTGCCTTACTCTGAAGTTTACAGACTTAAATATTAATCTTATCTTGAAAAACACATCACAAAATCATCTAGAATAATGTTTGAGCAAATATTTGGGTACTGTGGCCTTGCCAAATTGACACAGAAAATTAACCATCACTACTATTAATGTATTAAAGATACTGACGTGCCTGGGTGGCTTAGTTGTTAAGCATCTGCCTTCAGCTTGGGTCAAGATCCCAAAGTTCTGGGATTGAGCTCCTCATTGGTCTCCCTGCTCAGAAGGAAGCCTGCTTCTCCTTCTCCTTCTCCCTCTCCCCTGGCTTGTGTTCCCTCTCTCACTGTCTGTCTCCCTGTCAAATTAATAATTCTTAAAAAAAAAAAGACATCAAAGATACTACACTAACATAGACCCATTAATACTTTGCACATTAATTTTCACATGATAGACAGTTAATGTAAAAGTTATCTTGCTTTCATACAAAGTTTTTCTTTTTGTTAGGCTTTTGTTTTAGCCTGCCGTATCAGTTAAGAGTTCTTAAATTCTAGCAACAGAAACTGATTCTGGATGTCTTGACCAAAGATACTTTCTTGGAAGGACATGAAGAGACAACAGGATCAACAAAATCTTGGATGACCAAGCCTATAAAGTGGAATGGAACCAAGGTAACTGCAGATGTTGGACAATCGGGAGACTACACCACCATAAGGTAGCCCAACTACTCAGCCCTACATGTCGTTGCCCCCACCCCCTAGGCCATGTCAATATTCATGCTGCCTTTATTAAAACTAGTGCCATTATTTTGTGCTGTTCAGCAGAGATTTAAGGTCAAGGAGACACTAGATTATCCAAGCCTGAGCCACATGCCCAACCTTCAGCCTCTGCTCCAGGTACAGAAAATATTGGAAATCTGGGGCTTCTGGAATGTAAGATAGCACTCTACATTCAACAAGATGGACAGCATGATGGATTCCCATAAGATGAAAACAATGTTCACATAGTTGTAACCAAAGAATAATGAATAAATATGAAGACGGAGGCATGAACTTTACTTACCCTATTCTCAATTTGTAATGCATCCTCTTTTTCTATTCTCCAAAAATTCCAACAGGAGCATGGAAATTCCAAAAGAATTCCAATTGGATGGCTGTGAGCCGTATTGTCCGACTCTCACATCTGTTCCTTTATCCCTATCTTGAATCTTGACAGTGATAAAGCTAGCAAATTCACCCAGGCTAAAGCACAATTTGGACAGCAGAACTAAAGGAATTAATTTATTGTCAAACATAACTGGTCTGCAGCTGATCTAGCAAGGAATTCAGGAGGTATCCAACATAGCTCTAGATACACAAGTTGGTCTCCAAGACATTATTATTTAATATATATTTATTAAATAACTACTGTAGGCACTATTCTAGATGCTGGAAAGATACAGGTGAAAACGGGAAAAAAAAAGAGAGAGAGATAAGATCTCTCCACTCTACTGAAACTTACATTATAATAGAGGAAGTCAGACAAGAAACAAACAAGCAAGCAACTGTGTCAGATGATGCTAAGGGTCTCGCAAAAAGCAAAGCAGAAGAAGGTGACAGAAAGTGAAAGAAGGTGCTATTTAAAAGGCGAGAGATTTATACCATCTGAAGAGAAACCAGAGCATGGGTAGAAAGTGCTATTTAAATAGGGTGGGTAGGGATGAGCTCTCCAAACTGGTGACATCTGAGTAAACAACTGAATAAAATGAGTAACATCAAGGGATTTAGAACTGGAGGAAGAATATTCCAGACAGCAGATATGCCAAGTGCACACGCCCAGAGTTGAAATTGTTCTTGGCATGTTTAACAAATAGAAAGTAGGTTTGTATGACTGGAGTGTAAGGAAGTATAGGGAAATGGTAGGAGATGAGGTTAGATGAGTAGCAAGGGGCCAGATCACTGGGACCTTGTAGGAGGTGTTAAGAGGCTAAGAAGTTTGGGTTTCATTCTAAATTGGGAATTTATTTAAACATTTTCAGCAGAAAAGTGGTAGGATATAACATTTTTAAAACAGTACTCTGGTAGTAATGTGGAGATGAAAATTCTAGGGAGAGGGCAAAAGCATGGTGTCTAACTACTTTGGTCCACTGAGAAATTATGGGGCTTGCCCTAGGCCCTTACTGTAGAAGCACATGGTGAGAAGTGATCAGGCTATGGATATGTTTTGAAAGTGGAACCAAGAGGATTTTCTGATGGGATGTGGAACATAAAAAAAGGGAAAAGGCAACAATGACTTCAAGATTTTTTGGCCTGGGCAACAGTAACGATAGAGTTGCTACCAATGGAGATAGGAAAGACTGGAAGGTGACTGTTAGATTAAGAGTTTTAGTTTGGGACATGTTAAATTTGAGGTTGCTCTTGGACATCCAAATGGAAATGTTGAGTTCATAAAGATGAAAAGAATCCAGCAAAGAGAATGGGGACCAGGTAGCCAGAGAAGTCGGTAGAGAACCAAAAGATTATGGTGTGCTACTGAATGCCAAGAGATGAAAGAGCTTAAAGGAGGAGAGAATGAGGAACTATGTCAATAAGATGAGGACTATGACCAGTAAGATGAGGATTTCGATTTGACAACACAGAGGTCATTGGTAACCTTGACCACACAGTTTCAGAAGACAAAAGATTTATTGCCCAAGATTCTAGTGAGAATGGCAAGCAATGGAGTAGAGAAGGCAACAGACAATTTTACTCTCAAGGAGAGCAGGGAAATGGAACGATAGCTAAAGGAGAAAGTGGAGTTGAACACAGATGAGTTGGTTAATTTGCTGGTAGCAGTATGTTAATGTTCTCTTCCAGTTGCTTCTAGTTTCTCAGCGAAATAAGCAAGGTCTTACTGGGAAGCAGGGCAGTGGGGAGAGGAGAGGTTGAAATCTGAGAGAAGAAAACATATGTAGCAATCATGATTTGCCTAATATCCATTTTCTCCCTCTTCCTTCAAAGGGAAGAAAGACGATATTTTCCCAACTCCCCTGCAGTTAAGCGTGACCAACTGACTAAATTCTGCAAGAGAGAAGTACGCAGAAATGCTATATGAGATGGCCAGGAAGGCTCCTTAAAGGAAAGTGCCTCTATTGAGGTGTCTCATTTGTTTCTCGTCTTCCTCCTTTCTACTCCCTGTAACTCAAATGTGATGACTGACATTCCAGAAGCCATCTGTCTTACTCACCTTGAGGATGGAAGTTGACTACAAAGCATGGGAGAGCAAAAAGAAAGGAAGGAAAAGGAAGCAAAAAGGAGGAAGTTTCTTGGGTCTCTCATGACCTTGTGTGACTGCCAAAGCAGTCAAGAACTACCTTTTTGTGTTTCATGTGAGAAGATCCATCGGTGGGTTTCTGTTACATACAGCTTGAATCCAATTCCAACAATAAATGGTGTGAAATAGTCATATGGGAATATGAGAATGCTGAAAGGGGCAATGCCATGGATGTGCCAAGCCAATTAGAGCTATGTGGTTATATATTTAGAGGGATCTTAGTCATCACAGTTATATTTTTCTCAGTTGCTTGAGTGCAGAGAAAGGAGATTTATCAGAGTTGGAGTTTTGCCAAACGTACAACTGGAAAGAGAGACAAAAGTGTCAAGAGCACATGCACAGAGTGGGATCTAAATGAAGAAACAAAGAAAGCAAAGCCATGGTAGAGCTGAGGGACAGTGAAAATATGTTACCATTCTTGGTTTCAAGGTCTTGATGGGGTTGAAGAATTGATAAGAGTACGAGATATTTGAAACTGAGATAATAAAGATTTGCAGTTATAGTTGGTATTAACATTTAAGTTATGCCCATGAAATTGGGTAGGTGAGATGGAGTGCAGGACGAGACCAGAGTAGCTGAAGAGATCATAGTCACGTTGAATCTCATGCATTGGACCTGGGTCCAGACCAGGTTGCCTTTAAAAATGGACATCTAGGGGCACCTGGGTGGCTCAGTGGTTAAGCCTCTGCCTTCGGCTCAGGTCATGATCTCAGGGTCCTGGGACCGAGTCCCGCATCGGGTTCTCTGCTCTGCAGGGAGCCTGCTTCCTCCTCTCTCTCTCTCTGCTTGCCTCTCTGACCACTTGTGATTTCTCTCTGTCAAATAAATAAAATCTTAAAAAAATAATAATAATAAATAAAAATGGACATCTAACTCAGTCACATGAAAGGGTTGCTAAGTTTCCTAAATTTATTTCTGAAAAACAGTTGATTTGGTACTACATTACTATCACAATCTAATCATAATCATTACATTTATGCTCACGGTGCCTATCTTTTGAATATGGACTGATGGTCAGGTAATTAGAATCAATTACTATTACAGAGTCCATTGTGAAAGGGTAAGGATAAATATTAATAATTTATTTTTTAAATTAGCAACATGATGCATAGAATGAATAACTTGGCCAAGAACACACATGCATAGAGTAGGCTATTTCAATGGCTTTCTGAGTGGAGAAGTCTGGTTTTCTCAGGGACTAAGTGCCTCCATCAGAATAACTTATAAAACAGAAACCCTCTTTCCCTATAAACTTTGTGACACCAAGTGAAATTCCACCCTCCACTCCAATGGGAATTATACAACCCTGAAACAAAAGAAATGAAATGGAGACTCCCTGCTGTTATCTTGGGGGCAGACTCTTTCATCCTTTTAAGCACGTAACAAAACCTAGATGTACTTCAACCCTGAGATCAGACTGGAATCTGGGAATTTATTGTTGTTGCTCTAAATATACTTTTTATGGACTCCCAGTGTACCAAACATAAAAGTGAGCTTTTGGATTGGTTAAGGGAGGAGTGGGAGCCTGAGGCCTTGAATACTTGGGTTTCCTACTTATCCACATTAGGGGCAGGAGAGGGGAGTTTTCCTACACTCTCTCAGGGTCCCTGGCTAGGTCTGAAAGTTAAACTGACAAAGATCAACAGGAGAAGAGCATACATTTTTTAAAAAATATGAGTTTTATGGCTATCAATTGATATTAGTTGAAGCTGGTTGTGGAATTTGCATGAGCGCATTAATCTCTTTTCCTTATTTTTGTGTATGTTTGAAATTGTCTATAATAAAAAGTTAAGTTAAAAAAAATATGAGTTTTATTTGACATGGGCACCTCCATAAGGAAATGAAGACCTGAAGAAACCATTAAACCACCATATATTTAGTTAGGTTTGATGAAGAGTGGACAGCCATGGAGGAATATGATAGATAAAGGCGTATGAGGTAAGTGTAGTCCACTGGGGAAACTTAGCTCAGCCTGTTACTTAGGATTCTTCTAGGCATCCCTTTGTTTTCAAAGATAATGGAGTTCCTTCCCACTGAATATAGTGAAGGCACCTCTCAAATCAAGGTTCTAGGACCTGTTTCAAGGCAAAGAGTTGGGGGGGGGTGACGACAGAAGGTCAGAGTATCCTATTCCTGCCATTTTCCTAAATTCCTCCCCCCATAATATTCAATATGCCAAGGTGCCATATTTTGGGGTGGCATTTCTTGAACCCTATCACATGTTTGGCAACTGTTCTGGACATATTTATGTATATATATTTATATATATGTAAATTTTATATATATGTATTTTTATGACAAATACTCATTTGTTTATTTAATTCTGTATTTAATGATGTGTTCAAGAGGCAAGGAAATGGAAGTAAGACTGAAAGGCGCAAATCCTCACTGTCCTTGGCTTGTACTTTATATTGGTTATTTTCCTTCTTTCAGAAATCTCTGAAAAACAGACGGTACTTTAAAAGTAACTTAAATTGTAATTATCAGAGTTTGATTCTGAAAAAAAAAGGAGTAATTAAAAAGAGACTACAATAAAAACAAAACAAAATTTTAAAAAAGAAAGAAAACACTTTTAAATTAAGGGTATGTCAGAAAAGAGCACTACATTTAAAGTCAGCAGGCGTGGGTTCTATAACCATCTTCACTAGTTATTGCTTATTTGACCTCTGTTTCCCCATGTGGAAAATGCAGAATGTAACTCTGCCCCTGCACTCCTCCTCTGGGTTATAGTGCCAAATAAATATTAATCTCAGAATGATGTACAAAAAAAGCAAGAGAGAGGGAGACCAGTAAAAGCATTCTATAATCTCTGAAAAATTTCAGACTCTCCACATTTTTTCATATGATCATATCCGCTGCTAAAGGTAACCTAGTTGACCAAACCAACTTTAACCACTGTGCAAACATCCCATAGAGGGTCTTAACCTTTAAAATCCATGCGAATCTTGGTAGAATGCAGATTCTTAGGCCATGCTAGCCTGAGAGCCTAATCCAATAGGTTTGAGCTAGAGCCCCAGAATCTGCATTCTTAACAACCTCCTTTGGTAAACAATATGTTTTCCAATATTCTTCTGAGGTCCTAATGATGGACTTTACTTAAAAGTATATAATCTGTAGAAATGGAAATAAAATGACTTTTTTTCTATGTCCAGGTAGCCACTTGTATACTATATAAACAGAAATAGAAGGATCCATCTTCCCAGATGTATTTACTTCTATGTATATATTTTAATTAACAGTATTGAATATCCCTGAATGTGCCAGATCTAGTCCTAGATTTTCATCTCTATCATCTCATAAAATTGAGTGTCAGTGAATCGGATTTGTTGAGGCCTTTGTAGGGCCTAGAATATCTTCACCAGTTTGAGGCATTATGCCACACATCAACTTTGTAGGAGGTTATACAAAATCTCTTTGCATCATTGCCATCTTGCAGAATAATAGAATAAAACTAGGGATGCATGTGTTTTATTAAAAGAAGGGATGTCAGAGCCTATAAAAATATCAGGAGCTTGAAGCTCCTAAGAAAACCAAAGGAAATTTTGAAGGGAAGCTAAAAACAAACTTGTCCAAATGCACAAGATTCCCTAGCTTGAGGAGGTTTGACTAGATGGTTTGCAAATTGATAAAGCTTACGGGTTACCCGGGTTGGCCTGACTCCTTTCAACATACAGTCACTCTCTCCCTACACATTCGTCACTACTCCATTTCCCTCTCCTATCTCCCCTGGGATTTCTATTTATTTTACAGGTCAATATTTTAAAAGAGAACACTGAATGTATTCTTTTTTTTTAAAGATTTTATTTATTTATACTGAATGTATTCTTAATGAAGGCAACTTAATCACAAATATAAATTTATAACTTGTTCTGTTGGTAGAGTTAAGAAGTTGTTCCTTTATTACAGACCAATATCCTTGATGAACACAGATGCAAAAATTCTCACCAAAATACTAGCCAATAGGATCCAACAGCACATAAAAATGATTATTCACCATGACCAAGTGGGATTTATTTCAGGGCTACAAGGTTGGTTCAACATCTGCAAATCAATCAATGTGATAAAATACATTAATAAAAGAAAGAACAAGAACCATATGATACTCTCAGTAGATGCTGAAAAAGCATTTGACAAAGTACAGCATCCTTTCCTGATCAAAACTCTTCAAAGTGTAGGGATAGAGGGCACATACCTCAGTATTATCAAAGCCATCTATGAAAAACCCACAGCGAATATCATTCTCAATGGAGAAAAACTGAAAGCTTTTCTGCTAAGGTCAGGAACATGGCAGGGATGTCCATTATCACCACTGCTATTCAATATAGTACTGGAAGTCCTAGCCTCAGCAATCAGACAACAAAAGGAAATTAAAGGCATCCAAATTGGCAAAGAAGAAAAACTCTCACTCTTTGCAGATGATACGATACTTTATGTGGAAAACCCAAAAGACTCCACTCCAAAAGTGCTAGAACTTGTACAGGAATTCAGTAAAGTGTCAGGATATAAAATCAATGCACAGAAATCAGTTGCATTTCTATACACCAACAAGACAGAAGAAAGAGAAATTAAGGAGTCAATCCCATTTACAATTGAACCCAAATCCATAAGATACCTAAGAATAAACCTAACAAAAGAGGCAAAGAATCTGTACTCAGAAAACTATAAAGTACTCATGGAAGAAATTGAGGAAGACACAAAGAAATGGAAAAATGTTCCATGCTCATGGAAGAAGAAATATTGTGAAAATGTCTATGCTATCTAAAACAATCTACATGTTTAATGCAATCCCTCTCAAAATACCATCAACTTTTTTCAAAGAAATGGAACAAATAATCCTAAAATGTATATGGAACCAGAAAAGACCTCAAATAGCCAGAGGAATGTTGAAAAAGAAAGCCAGAGTTGGAAACATCACAATTCCAGACTTCAAGCTCTATTACAAAGCTGTCATCATCAAGACAGTATGGTACTGGCACAAAGACAGACACATAGATTAATGAAACAGAATAGAGCCCAGAAATAGAACCTCAACTCTATGGTCAACTAATCTCTGACAAAGCAGAAAAGAATGTCCAATGGAAAAAAGACAGCCTCTTCAATAAATGGTGTTGGGAAAATTGGACAGCCACATGCAGAAAAATGAAACTGGACCATTTCCTTACACCACACACAAAAATAGATTCCAAATGGATGAAAGACTTCAGTGTGAGAAAGGAATCCATCAAAATCCTTGAGGAGAATACAGGCATCAATTTCTTCGAACTCAGCCGCAGCAACATCTTCCTAGAAACATCAACAAAGGCAAGGGAACCAAGAGCAAAAATGAACTATTGGGACTTCATCAAGATCAAAAGCTTTTGCACAGCAAATGAAACAGTCAACAAAACCAAAAGACAACTGACAGAATGGGAGAAGATATTTGCAAATGACATATCAGATGAAGGGATAATATCCAAAATCTATAAAGAACTTATCAAACTCAACACCCAAAGAACAATTAATCCAATCAAGAAATGGGCAGAGGACATGAACAGATATTTCTGCAAAGAAGACATCCAAATGGCCAACAGACACATGAAAAAGTGCTCCACATCACTCAACATCAGGGAAATACAAATCAAAACAACAATGAGATACCACCTCATACCAGTCAGAATGGATAAAATTAACAAGTCAGAAAATGATAGATGCTGGTGAGGATGTGGAGAAAGGGGAACCCTCCTACACTGTTGGTTGGAATGCAAGCTGGTGCAGCCACTCTGGAAAACAGCATGGAAGTTCCTCAAAAAGTTGAAAATAGAGCTATCCTATGACCCAGCAATGTCACCACTGGGTATTTACCCTAAAGATACAAATGTAGTATTCCAAAGGGGCACGTGCACCAGAATGTTTATAGCAACAGTGTCCACAATAGCCAAACAATGGAAAGAACGTAGATGTCCATCAACAGATGAATGGATAAAGAAGATGTGATATATTAGTGTTGGATCTTAATAAATGATTGCTGAATAGCAAAAAGAAGAAGAAGAAGAAGAAGAAGAAGAAGCAGCAGCAGCAGCAGCAGAAGCAGTAGTAGTAGTAGTAGTAGTAGTAGTAGTAGTAGTAGTGATGTGTATATACATACAATGGAATACTATGCAGCCATCAAAAATGAAATCTTGCCATTTGCAATGATGTAGATGGAACTAGAGGGTATTATGCTGAGCAAAATAAGTCAATCAGAGAAAGACAATTACCATATGATCTCCCTGATATGAGGAAGTTGAGAGGCAACATAGGGGGTTTGAGGGGTAGGGAAGGAAAAAATAAAACAAGATGGGATCTGGAGGGAGACAAACCATAAGAGACTCTTAATCTCACAAAACAAACAGAGGGTTGCTGGGGCGGGGAGGGAGAGAGTGGTTGGGTTATGGACATTGGGGAGGGTATGTGCTATGGTGAGTGCTGTGAAGTGTGTAAGCATGACAATTGACAGACTTGTACCCTTGGGGCTAATAATACATTATATGTTAATTTAAAAAAAAGTTGTTCCTTTAGTTTGTGAAAATACAACAGAAATACTGCATTTAAATCAGCAATATTTTGGATGTCACTCAGTTTTGTTTTTGTTTTGTTTTTTAAGATTTATTTCTTTTAGAGAGAGAGTGCACCATTCCGAAGGGGCACAGGGAGATGGTGGGGCACAGGGAAAGGGAGGGGCACAAGGAGGAGGAGAGAATCCCAGGCAGACTGCAAAGAGTGACAAGCCAGATATGGGGCTCAAATCTCAGGACCCTGAGACCACCACAGAATCAGAAACCAAGAGTGAGATGCCTGAACAGCTGCACCACCCAGGCACCTGAGGTATCACTCAATCTGTAAGTGGGCAAACTTTTGTTTGAGAGTCAAGAAGAAAAAGAATTTAATGGATTCTTAATATACAAATCACTTCTCAAGCAATTTTCTTTTTAAATTCAGACCAAGGAAAACACATAGGTGTCTATTCCTTTTTGCCAAAGGATGGCTGCAGTTGATAAGACCATATACTCAGTCATGATACAGGTAAGGCTGACTTAGAGTTTGAATGTAATTATTTTATATTCAGAATAAATACAAAATTTCAACATTTCTGAGAAAAGCTCTCTCTAGATGTTGTGTATTTTAACTTCAACATTTTAGCTAGTTGGTTGGTTGGTTGGTTGGTTGGTTGGTTTACCGAGCGAAATGTAAGGTAACTTATCTAGGTTACAAATGAGCTAAATTGCTGAATAATTTGAGAAGGATTTTATGCCTATTAAATTATGGAGGAAGTTGGGCAGAGTGTGATAATTACTAAGTAACAGTTTTATTTCCCCTACCACTTAACTGGTTATAAGGGGGAAGAGGGGGGGGAAACAAACCTATAATCGCTTTCTGTGTGTTGTGTTACAAAAAGTTTCATCCCGGAATCATATGCTTAGCTCTAGGCTACAGTTAATTGGCAGTCAAAGCAGGGATATTACGTGCTAGAAATTAACTCTCATTTATAAGTTTCTCTAAATATTCCATGGCTTTGGGGACTAGAGGAACTTTTAAATAGTGCCTCAGAATCATTAACAGTCAAGGGGATCATTTAAAGAGCCCACCTGCTTGTATACCCCGGTGAGAGAAAGTGAAATTTTCCCTTTTTGTCTTTGGTGCCATAAAATCCCATAGAATTATGATCAAGATGCTGAAATGTTTACTAAGTGCAAACAGTATGCTAGAAAAAAATGAAGGAAGGAAGAGGGAAAGAGACTTTAGAATATTCTCAGGAATGTGCTAGATTGTCTTCAGTGTTATCTCTGTGCTCCAGTGCCCATCATCAAGCATTTAGGCTATACATGACATGAGCTGAAATACTAGAACAAGTATGCCCCTTTTCCTCAGTGGGAAGTCATGTCTTCTTTTAGTATTCCACTTGATTCAAATTGACTTATTCCCAATTGTCCATTCAATAATTGCCCAATATTTTGTGAATAAAAACCAATAGTTTCCACTTACTAAAAATAGGTGAAGACTTTTTGTTCCCACTTCCCCCACCCTTTCTGCCTGGTGATAGGTTACAATCAAAGTAAGTCTCGGGCTAAATTCTGCCACTCATATGAACATTTATTAACAAAACCAACAAAGTCATTCAAATTGTGGTGTTCCTAGCACTGTTACCCAAACATCTCCAACTATCTGCCTTCTAGACACAAGATAGGTTCATACTTGCCAGTACAAGACCCTCAAGAAGAAAGCTCACTTTTTCCTTATTCCAAGACAATGAGCAAAGTTCTAGGTCATGGTTGCTCTGTCAGACAGACTCTCAGAATGATAACCATGGAAAACAAACCCTCAGTGGACATGAAGAATGAGTAAGAAATAAACCTTTGTTGCTTTCAGCTACTGAAATTCAAAGTGTAGTTTTTTCCTCCAACATCTCCCAGCTATCCTGACCAATGCACAGTTGTCATTGTAAGCTCGGTGAAGTCCCATTTTTTGTGCCCCCCACATCGATGCTTTCCACTGAAGACTTAGTGAGATTTGGGGGGTGTTGTTATAGTGAGCAGTCAAGTCATGTGCCTGTAAAGAGGTTCCTAATGACATAAAGCCATGATAATTAAGACAGTAGAATAACAAAGTCGTGTTAGTATGGATATTAAGTGGTGGCTTCTGTTCTCATTGTCCAGGCTGAGTAGGAGTAAATTCCGTTCTCACTTCATTCTGAGAAGAAAGAGGAGTATTGCTGAAGCAGGACTTTAGAGACTCAAACCCCAATCCCTTCTCCTTAAAATGCAAAGCACAGAAGCCATTCCTACACAAAAGAAACTCAGATCTGACTACAGGAGTCCTGACCTTCACAAGCCCCAGCAAAGCTTTCCCCAAACCTCATGGTCCCCAATTCTCCCTACAGACCTCCTGGTAGTTGTATTAGTCAAGGTTCCACAGAGAAACCAAAACAATAGAGGACAGACAAAGATTAAAAGAGAGAAACAGATTTAGAGAGAGAGAAAGATTTAAGGGACTGCCTCACATGGCCAAGGAGATGCAAGTCTCAAATTCATAGGCAAGCCAGAATCCTGGAAAGCCATGAGGTTTGGGACATGAAGACGCAGGGTTGAGACAGAATTTCTTCTTCAAGAGACCTCAGTTTTTGCTTTTAAGGCCTTCAATGATTGGATGAAGCCCACTCACATATTTGAGGGTTATCTCCTTTACTTATCTGTCAGAGAGACAAAAGGAAGATAAATGACTTTTCAGGCACACATAGCCACATAGTTGAACAACCTCGACCTTGAACATCACCTTCTGACTCCCATTTGCTTATCTCAGTGCCTGACTCCATAGTTTGTGTGTTGCAATGGCCCTAGCACCACATTTCACAGCAACAGTATTTTGTTTGGTTCTTCTCTAAGATGGGAAATAACCCCCAAATACCATAGGCTCTCCATGGTAAGCATTTCCGTGCTTCAACTTTCCAAACGGTGGTAATGTACATACCATCCATCTAGTTCCATTGAAAACATTTTTAATGTGATAGCATTAGGAATATGATAGAAGCTGTATTTCTTTCCCTTTCTTTTCAAATCTTTTTTTTTAAGATTTTATTTATTTATTTGACAGACAGAGATCACAAGTAGGCAGAGAGGCAGGCAGAGAGAGAGGAAAGGAGGCAGGCTCCCCACTGAGCAGAGAGCCTGACGCAGGGCTCGATCCCAGGACCCTGGGATCACGACCTGAGCTGAAGGCAGAGGCTTTAACCCACTGAGCCACCCAGGCACCCCATATTTCTTTTTAAATCTTGTTCAAGTCATTAAATAGACTCATTCTGTAGTCTGGTTTAGTGTTTAGGAAAAGTGGGGAACAGTGGTAGAGCAATCAAGGCAAAGAAATTTGTGGTAGGCAAAATAATGAGCCTCCAAAAATGCCCATGTCATAATCTTTAGAACCTGTGACTATATTGTCTTACCTGGAAAGGGCTTTGCAGATGTGATTAGGTTAAGGATTTTGAGATTGGGAGATTACCCTGGATTATGGAATTATCAGTGTAATTACCAAGGTCCTTATGATTGGAAGAGGGAGGTAGAAGAAAAGTCAGTGTCAGAGTGATGCAATGTGAGAAAAACTCAACTGATCACTGCTGGCTTTGAAAATGGAAGGAAATGACAAGCAATGAATGTGGGCAGCCTCTAGAACCTAAAAAAAAAGAAAGGAAATGGATTCTACCCTATAGTCTCCAGAATGAATGTGTCTCTGCCACCACCCAAATCTTTGCCATTGAGATGCACTTCAGACTTCTGACCTACAGAACTTTACAGTAACACATTTTTGTTGTTTTAGCCCACCCAGATTATAACAGTTTGTCACAGCAGCGAGAGGAAACTAATACAAGACTCTGGTATTCAAAGTCATAACAACTGAGAAGGCCATTATAGAAGTTGCTTCAATAACTCCCAAGGAACTACAGCTATCTTTCCAGTTAGAATAATTTAAGTCTATCTACTTATACCATCCTACATGGCTAATCCCTTTAGATAAGAAGTAAGACACTCAGATGGTTGGGACAGCAGGTGATATAAATGAGAGAATTTCAGGAATATAAGAAGCTGGGGATGGGTGAAGACAGAAGCACACCGGAGAATGCAAATACCATCAAAACCAGTGCTGGGCTAGAGATCTTTCTATAGTGAAGGAAACATTCTCTATCCTCACTGTCTAAGAGGATAACCAAGCAGCCACCTGTGCCTATTTAGTACTGGACACATGCTTGTGTGAGTTAGAGGATGAATTTTTA
Organism: Enhydra lutris kenyoni; assembly: GCF_002288905.1. Lineage (NCBI taxonomy): Eukaryota > Metazoa > Chordata > Mammalia > Carnivora > Mustelidae > Enhydra > Enhydra lutris. The sequence continues at coordinate 3,572,477 of NW_019154123.1, forward strand.
GTTATGATTAATGGTCATTCATTTAAATGTAAATTTAAAATATACACATGTAGTGTCTTATTAGGCAACACAGATATAAAGGTGCTTGTGTGCCCAGATCTTCCAGTTTAAGAAAAAACAAAAAAATATGCTTCCATGTGGAATAGCTTAGCTTTTACATGTTGGTTCAAATTGTCTTTCTGTAAAAAAGCAGCTTTGTCGGGGCGCCTGGGTGGCTCAGTAGGTTAAAGCCTCTGCCTTCAGCTCAGGTCATGATCCCAGGGTCCTGGGATCGAGCCCCGCATCGGGCTCTCTGCTCAGCGGGGAGCCTGCTTCCCCCTCTCTCTCTCTGCCTGCCTCTCTGCCTACTTGTGATTTCTGTCTGTCAAATAAATAAACAAAATCTTTAAAAAAAAAAAAGCAGCTTTGTCGAGCTATGTTTGATATACAAGATATTGTACATATTTAACTGTATACAATGTGATGAATTGGGACATCTGCCTACACCTGCAAAACCAAGGTCACAACCAAGGTAATAGATATATCCATCATTTCCAAGAGTTTTCTTGCACCCTTTGTTTTCTTTGCTTTGTGGGAATAACATTTAACATGAGATCTATCCTCTTAACAAATTTTTGAGTACATCATGCAGCATTGTTGACTGGGAGTGGCTCAAATATTCTTTTAAAGAGTATATAGGCCAGAGATATTAAGGAGAGAATCTCCTGCCAGCAGACCAAATAATGTCCTGTCTCTTCTAGATTTAAACAATCTTTCTTATGTGAATGGACCTAGAGAATAATAAACTAAGTGAAATAAGTCAGTCAGAGAAAGACAAATACTATATGATTTCACTTATATGTAGAATTTAAGAAGCAAAATAGATGAACACAGGTGAAAATTAAAGAGAAAGGCAAACCATGAAACAGACTCTTAATATAGAGAACAGAGGTTGATGGGTTAAACAGGTGATGGGGATTAAGGAGGACAATGGTGATGAGCACTGGGTATTGAATGTAATCACTAAATCACCAAATCCTGCACCTGAAACAAATATTATACTGTATGTTTACTAACTGGAATTTAAATAAAAACTTGGAAGAAGAAAATAAAGAAATAAAATGTTATTTAATTGGAAAAAAAGAATTTTCTACAGGTAGAATCATGCTGTCTGTGAATAAAGATAGTTTTACCTCATTAAAAAAAATAAACAAACAAGCTCTCTTCATCTCAGATATTCACCAATTAACTCTGCAAGACACATTCGTCAGATACTAGAGACCCTAAAGAAGAGCAGTATATCCTGTAGACTCGAGACACAAGCTTCCAATCTCTTTGTCACTGTTACCATCTTCTGAGGTTCTTACATAATCTCTAATCACAGAATCTACCACAAACCAAAATTCTAAACTTCCATGAGACCAGAGACCAGGTCTTATACTCTTCTGAAGCTTTTATTAGGACCTGGAATGATTCTATTTTCAAAGAGTCTTGATATTTGTTGCTATTGTTTTTGTATCCCAGATGGAAATTTTACCATAGATATGTTCCATTTAGAGTAAAATTAATGTATAAATTCCAGAACTACAATAAAAAATTAGCAGCAGATTGCTGATAATTAGCAACTTCCTCTTCCATACTTAAGATATTATTCTAGAAGAAAAAGTAATATACAATTATCTGGGGACATATCTGTTGTACCAAACAGTGATGGTGTCCAAGCTGATGGTCTCAAAACAATTATCAACAAGACAGAAACATATTTGATAATCAAGCCTTTGATCAGAACCAAAAAATGAATAGCATTTTTTCCAAATTTCAGGTAGGAAATTAAATATTAGTATAAGAACATTATTTCTACATGTATCATTTAGTCAATAAGATAATCCTACAAATAAAAAGACCCTAACATACAATCTAAATCAAATTAATAATTAAAATTTTTTAAATTTGAAAATTGGGAAAGGGACCTATTTCTCCAAAGAAAATATAGAAATGGCCAAAAAGCTCATGAAGAGATACTCAGCTTCATTAGTTATTAGGGAAATGAATTAAAACTCAATGAGATACCACTTCACACCCATTAGGAAAATAACCAGCATTGTCAAGGATGTAAAGAAATTGAGCCCTTTTGCATTGCTAGTGTGAATGTGAAATAGTGCAACCACTGTGGAAACCAGTTTGGAGCTTCTCAAGAATTAAGTATGGAATTAACATATGATCCAGCAATGCCACTTCAAGTCTATATCCAAATTGAAAACAGAGACTCAAACAGATCATGTTCAACAATGGTCAGTGCAGTATTATTCACAATAGCCAAAAGGCAGACATGACCCAAGTTTCTATCAACAGACAAATGGACAGGAGCACCTGGGTGGTTCAGTTAAGTGTCTGCCTTCGGCTCGGGTCATGATCCCAAGATCCTGGGATTGAGCCCCACACTGGACTCCTTGCTCAGTGGGGAGCTTGCAACTCCCTCTCCCTCTGCCTGCTGCTCCCCCTGCTTGTGCTCTTTCTCTGTTAATAAAATAAATAAAGTCTTAGAAAAACAAAAAACAAACAAACAAAAAACAGACAAATGGATAAATAAAGTACGGTATACAAAACACTACATGAGCTGTGCCAAGCCTAAAAAACCACAGTGCTAAGACTAAGGTCACAATTTCTTTGGCTCTGTTTTAGCAACTTAGATTTTAATGGGAATAACCACTGGTGATTGGCCTGATCAAAACAAAACTGATTAATCTGATCAATGCTCAACCTCCAAGGTCCTCATAGTTCTAGCATATTTTAATTCTATTATTGCAAAAATTGCTGAAATACCCAGCTCTTCGATCTAAAGATTGTTAATTTGGGGACTATGAGTATTCACAGTCTTGAGTTTATGATTGACTGCTTAGGAAGACATTAGCAATTGTCAATTAAGCTTTAATGATAGTATTAAAATGCAAACCAGGGTAATTCATATACTTTTCTATGACTTGGAAACAGAACTTTTGTTCTACAGAACAAAATCTATTAAGACAGCCTTCATGCATAAATCGGCTATGGAACAAAATCTATTAAAACCCTGCTTGTGCATAAAAGAAAAAAGAGAATAATTTGCATGAAACTGATAATTAACTCACACTCGCATAGGGCTTTAAAATTTACAAAGTGTTTTAACATACATTTCCTCATTTAATCCTCATTAATATGTTGTTTTGTGGGCTGTAAGCTGAATATTCAAATTTTCCATTATACAATCTAAGACAAAAATAATGCAAATAGTAGTGGCTTTAAGAATGAACTGAGAACTACTTTAAATTTACCAAAGAAACCTCACAATTTTTTTCTTGATAAAACCAGCAAAAAATCCCTCAAGACTAGAAGTAGAATGCTTAAACAATTCTTGAGCCTAAATTACTTGTTTGAAACACTAAGCAAAATTATAAAATGTGGGCAAATGAAATTCAAACACAAAGATAAGAATGAGTAAGTAACTGTAAGACTAGTCAATCCCTTAATCACCACAGAAAGACAAAAGAGAAGAAAAGGCTGAAAAACTGAGTTAATCTTCAACTATTTTTAAAAGGATTTTAGTTTTTAAAATTAGTTTGCTCTCCTTGTCTCCTTGTATTTATGCTTTGAGGACTTTGTGTGTTTCAAACATACAACACTGATAAGTAAAACTATTTTTAAAGTATTTAAAAGTATTTGAAAATGTGAATAATATGAACTGAGCTAAGCACTCCAAGGAGCAAATTGCACAGAAACATTCAATAATGAGCAGGACATGAGGTTCTCTGCATATATAAGTAGGCAGAAGAGTCTTGGAATTTGGCTTCTGTTGAGGAACAGGTTGGGGAATAAGATCCTATTGGATCCCTGCACTCTTAAAAAGAAGGAGACTAGATTCTGCTACCTGAATGAGCCTCATGCCTAAAGAGGCAGATGAGTTTACATACCACTTGTAACAAGATGCTGAGCCAAACTACCCATGACTCGGTGACAGATTCTGCAGGAGCTCCATCATCACTGAGGGACAAGTGTTGGGAACCACCAATATGAGACATGGTTCTGAGTCAGAGGCCTGGGGATAGTCAAGTGGGAAGCAGGGAGGTGTAACCTCAAAACTGCTAACCAGGGGACACAGAGCACAGAGCAAGAGATGGCCTTCAATACATGGTGAGCCTGCAAACCCTTAAGACCAAAATACATAAATAAAACTATAGCAAAGAAAGACAGTCCATAAATCAGAACGTGGATTCATGACCAACAAATTGTTTGACATGCTTAAAGAGATAAAGTAACACTCATAAAAATAAGCAAGAAATCCTAAATCCAAAGCAGTTAGTAATAAAATAAGAACAGATGATGGTGGAGCCCCTGGGTGGCTCAGCGGGTTAAGCCTCTGCCTTGGGCTCAGGTCCTGGGATCGAGCTCCGCATCAGGCTCTCTGCTCAGCGGGGAGCCTGCTTCCTCCTCTCTCTCTCTGCCTGCCTCTCTGCCTACTTGTGATCTCTGTCAAATAAATAAATAAAATCTTTAAAAAAAAATAAAAAATAAAATAAAATAAAGTTGAATACATAAATAAAAGAACAGATGATGGTAAATAAAAATTAGTACAAGTGAAATTGTAAACACTAAAACAAAATGAACAGACAAGATAACACCCTAGTTGGACACAAAGAAAAAAAGGAAATAGCAAGCTGGAAGGCAGTCTAAAGAATTAACTCTGAATGCAGGACAGAATGACAAAGTGGCTTTTTTTTTATTTTTTTTTTTAATATTTTATTTATTTATTTGACAGAGATCACAAGTAGGCAGAGAGGCAGACAGAGAGAGAGAGAGAGAGGAGAAAGCAGGCTCCCTGCCAAGTAGAGAGCCCGATGCGGGACTCGATCCCAGGACCCTGAGATCATGACCTGAGCCGAAGGCAGAGGCTTATTAACCCACTGAGCCACCCAGGCGCCCCTGACAAAGTGGTTTTAAGGATACCTCCATCTATGTGAATAGAGAAAAGGAACAAGGGAAACATGGAGACAGAGAGAGGTTCAAACAAATACACAGTAGTGGTGCCATAAGAATAGAATAAAGGGTACTGTGGAGAAGTAATATTCTCAAAGAGAACTGCTCAGATGTTCCAGAATTGATAAGAATACAAACAAGATTATGCCAATAAATTTAAGTTAAATAACATGGATAATTTTCTAGAACAGCATGAAAACATCAAAATTGGCTCAAAAAAAAAATGGAATTCCTAAGTAAACAGCCATTGAAGAAATTGAATTAATATTTTAAAATCTTTACAAAAAGAGGATCCAAATCCCCCATAATTTTATAGGCACATTTACCCCATCTTTAAGGAACAGATAACTTCTTTGTTATAAAATGTAAGTTAATATAAAGATTATTACTAAGCTTTGGTAATTAAAATAGTGTGGAACTCATGCAGGAATGAAAAGAAGTACCAATGAGACCGAAAAGGTAACTCAGAAATAGACATATCTGCATATTGAAACTTGGTGTATAACAGAGATGGCCCTATAAACTGGAAATGGCTAATTAATAAATGTTCGAGGATAATAACCATGGAAACAACTAGCTATCTCAGGGGTACCTGGGTGGCACAGTCACTTAAGCATCTGACTAATGGTTTCAACTCAGGTTGTGATCTCAGGCTGTTGAGGTTAAGCCCCACCTTGGACTCTGCTTAAGACTCTCTCTCCCTTTCCCTCTACCTCTCCCCCTACCCACCTGCCTCTCTTTCTCTCTTTTCCTCTCTCTCTCAAAAAAAAAAAACAAAAACAAAAACACCCCACAAAACAAAACAAAAACAAAGTAGTTCTCTGAAAGCTAAAACGTTCAGAAAACAGGAAAATATTTTTATGGTATTGGACAGAGTACATATCATTAGGGATAAAATTGATTTAAAAAAATTCATTGGGGTACCTGGGTGGCTCAGTGGGTTAAGCCTCTGCTTTCGGCTCAGGTCATAATCCCAGGGTCCTGGAATCGAGCCCAACATCGGGCTCTCTGCTCAACAGGGAGCCTGCTTTCCCCTCTCTCTCTGCCTACTTATGATCTCTGTCTGTTAAATAAATAAATAAAATCTTTTAAAAAAAAAGAAAAAGAAAAAGAAATACACCATGTTAAAATTTAAAGGCCTGTGTCTCAAACAGCATCTTTCAGAAAATTTAAAACATGAGTCCTAGACTGGGAGAAGATACCATATAACCAAGAAAAGATCAGTATCCAGAATATCAGATCAAGTCCTCTAAATCAGTAAGAGACAAACCACCCGGCAGCAAAGGAAATGAACAGACAATTTACAGAGAACCACATATTTGAAAGGATGCTCAGCCTCACTAGTAGTGAAGGCAATTCAAGTGAATACATCAACAGGAAACCATTTCACACCCATCAAACTAGCAGAAGTAACAAGTCTGAAAATACCAGGTGTTGGAGAACGGGAGGAAAAACAGGAATTCTCATATACACTGCTGGTAGTAGAGAAGATGGTGTAATGACTTGAAAACTAATTTGGCAACATCTAATAGAACTGCAGATGTGATTTCTCTTATCAAGCAATTCCCTAGATAAATGCATCAGAACTCTCATACATATGCACAAGAAGAGAAAGACAGGTGTATGTGTGTGCACCTGTGTGCACGTGTGTGCATGTACTTCCCCACCCACTACACACTTACTCCCTGAAGTTCAGCTGTTCCATACATACGTATGTGGCCTATCATTGCAATAGGACTCATAATGATATAAAAAAAAATGTAAGGCAGAAACCATCTAAATGTCCATAATTGGAAAATGAACAAATAAGTCATTATTTAGTAATACAGAATACTAGAGAGCAGTACAAATGAATGAATGGGAGCTAAAGGTATAATATATAAATCTGGAAAATAAAGTGGAGAGGAAAATATCTTGTTGTAGAACTATACATACAGTTTGATCTAATAGGTTTCAAAACAGAAAAAAATAGTATTTTCTACAGATCCGTATCATTTTAATGAAAGCTGCAGAAAAGCTAATGACAAACTTGAGCAAAGTATATATCTCTGGAGAGTGGGGAAAGAGTAATGGCATTAAGGAGGTACAACACACCTTGCTTTTTTTTCTTAAGGTTTTTGGTTTGTTTGTTTGTTTGTTTGTTTGTTTTGAGAGAGAGAGTGAGCATAAGTAGAAAGAACAGCAAGCAGAGGGAGAGGGACAAGAGACTCCCTACTGAGCAAGGAGCCCCACGTGGGGTTTGATCCCAGGACCCTGGGATCATGACCTGAACTGAAGGCAGACTCTTAACCAACTGAGCCACCCAGGCTCCCAACACCTATTTCTAAAAGAAAAGCACTAAAGTACATGTAGAAGATACTGGAGTTGGGTTGTTTATACAGGTCTCTTTTTTATGTACTTATAAATGTATTTGAGTATTTTCTAATAAAAATATTTTTCAATAGTTTTTATCAGGAAACTCACCAAGAAGGCTAATTGACTGGAAGTCGGTTGAAAGAAAACAGAACTCTTAAATTCACAAATAGTAGCAATAAAAACTGTTAGAGCTTCTGGGAAAGTGTCACCTTGAAAATAAAAATGAGTGACATTTTATAATAAATTCAGAGTCTGTGTTCAGTGAAAAACATCTATGGATGATTCTCTGAGCATTAAACTAGAAAACGCTGAGGAGAAGCATAAAATGAGATACTATTTTCTTAGAAACATAATCAGTAAATGGTAGAACTATCTATGAAAAGTGACAAGTATCCTACATCATTTCAAGTTTGATTTTCTATTTCCTCAGTAGATATCACTCTTCTCCAAGTTTCTAACGTCTGTGGAGCCACAGAAGGAACATCTTACTGGCATCACAGAGCCTGTGGCATCACATCTGCCGTGTGCAGGTCCTTGTCTTAACGCGTCCCATCCAGGTCCAGGGGCCCTTCGAGCCCTGTCCAGTCCTGAGTCAGTTCTAACCATGACTTCCGGGGCATTAACAGTCTAAGACACATGATTCAGTGGGCTTTGAGTTTCATCTTACTGCCCTAAACAATCTGGCTTTCCAATCTACTCCACACTTGGTCCTGCAAGTTTAGCTTTTCCATATACACATCACAGCCCCACCTGCTCCATGAGAAGGAGCATCACAAACATGCTGGTGGCACAGTTGGCTATTTTCTAGACCTACTTTCCTAAGCACAAAAGCTTCCAATTTTCTTATTCCCACTCTGATGTTTCTGATTCTTTACCCCCAATATTGAAACTTGAAGGCCCCTCCAGGATTTGACCCCTTCCCCCTGTTCCAGTTCTTGCTCTTTTCTCATAGCCTGGTCCTGTTTCAAATGCTTCCCATTGTCTTTTTTTTTTTTTTAAGATTTTATTTATTTAACAGACAGAGACCACAAGTAGGCAGAGAGGCAGGCAGAGAGAGAGAGAGAGAGAGAGGAGGAAGCAGGCTCCCTGCTGAGCAGAGAGCCCAATGCGGGACTCGACCCCAGGACCCTGGGATCATGAACTGAGCGGAAGGCAGAGGCTTTAACCCACTGAGCCATCCAGGTGCCCTGCTTCCCATTGTCTTAAGTGATCTTCCCTCTCTTGCCTCCCAGCATTGGGACAACCATGCTGCCATCCTTCCCAGGCTCTAGTCACTCAGCAAGTACCCTAAGGCAGGGTTACAGTTCATGCAGCACCTGGGCCAGAAGGAAGTATTGAGGACCTCCCTGTCCACCAAAAATTGGGCCCATCACTCTAGCCTCTGACATGTGACTAATCTTCCACTCTGGTTTCCACTCCACTTTTCCTTTCTGGAGTAAAAGCCCTGCCTTGCAAAATTAATAATAATATTTGCTACTTACATCTGTCAAGGTTGAATATGAAAAACAGAAGCTATTCTGTACATGTATGTTTTAATACAGGGATTTAGAAGTTTACACATCTGTTGGAAGAGCCTGGGGAGAGAGGGTCAGGAAGGGTCCCACCACCCACCTTGGACTGCAGCACTGATATGGCTGATTCTTTAAGGCTCTCTGGAAAGTTCTGGAAATCTCTGCACTGCCTCCAAAGGCTTCCTTTTCTTATCTTCCAAATCTCACCCAAGCATTTCTCTTGGAAACACCCTGAGATCTAGAGAAAAGAAGGGTCTGGGGCAATCCCCAGCTTCTACAGTGAGCAGAGCACTTTCAAGGGGGTGGTACTGACGCTGATTTGACAGCAGACAAGCCAGCACACTAAACATTTACTGAACGCTTGGACTGTGCCAGGCACTGTGCTAAATTATATCATCTAATCCTCACAATAAATCTATGACATAGACACTTTCCCCATTAACAGAAAGAGAAACAAAGCTCAGGAAGGTGAAGGAATATGCCCAAGGTTAGACAGCTTAAAAAGGGCTCAATTAAGATTTGAATCTAGGGGCACCTGGGTGGCTCAGTGGTTAAGTGTCTGCCTTCAGCTCGGGTGATGATTCCAGGATCCTGGGATCGAGCCCCGCATTGGGCTCCCTGCTCAGCGGGAAGCCTGCTTCTCCCTCTCCCATTCCCATTGCTTGTGTTCCCTCTATCAGTGTGTGTCTCTCTGTTAAATAAATAAAAATCTTAAAAAAAAAAAAAAAGATTTGAATCCACATCACCTGACTGCAAAATCCTATCACTTAACCACCATGCTATATGTCCCTGAACTCTACCCTATCGGTTCTAACCTAATGACCTAATCCTTGCTAGAACCTTCCACCTCCAGTTGGAGACTGAGTCTGTCTGTATCTTCACCTCTGCCTGGGGTCTTATTTCAAAATGGATTAACTTACCAGGAACAAGGTGGTGGCTCCCAACAGACCCAGTCTTCCTGCTACATGAACTCAGTAAGGCTTTCTTAGACCAAGACTATTCATTGACCACTTCCCTTTGGCCTCTGATAGTCAGCTGTGGACCCTTCTCTTAAGGCCAAGTCTATTTCCACACTAGTTCACCTAAACTTCAGCTTCCTCACTTCCCATCCTTTGCTACTTGCCCAAGCTCCTAGCTTCCTTCAGTGCCACAAAGGCCAAACCATACATGTTATAACACTGCAAGATTCCAGCAAGCCAATTCTGTCACTACTCTCTGGAACTCCTGAAGCTCCCCACCACAAATGTACTGTGAACATGCTTCCCAATTTGAGTTAATTGGACAACTGGCCTAACATGGCATCAAGCCACTATAGCCTACAGAATAATATAGATACTCTCAAGTCATTCAAAGCCATTCCCAAATGGTTCAAACCTACCTTTCTAGTCTTACAGCCCATTACTTCCCTAGATATATATTTTACCCTGTCAAAACTCATCTAGTTACCATTTTTCTAAAAGAACCTGTGTGGACCTGCCTCTCTACTTTTCTTCAAGCTGTTCTCTCCACTTGGAATGCCCTTTTTACTCCCCAATTGCCCCTGGCAAATTACAGCCTATTTCTCAAAGCACATTTCAAATAATACCTAACAAAAATTATATTTCTCAATAACAAACTTCAACACAGTGCCTGTATCTTGACTATTTGGGTCTAGATAACATTATCTGCTCTATTGCCTTGCAAGCCATCGAGGACAAGGATTATTTGTCTTAATGATGTCCCTCACCTACATTTTCACAGACTCCCACAGTGGACTAAGACATGATAGATGATCAATAAAAAACTTTCAAATTTAATGTAGAAGTTGAAAGGAAGTCAAGAAAACTGTTATCTGATAAAGCAGAACATTTCCTGTTTTCCCAAATTGGAAAAGACATTCTATACAATAATTTCTAGCTATGTAAAATAGAGACTTAAGATGATGCAAGTAGAAGGAAATTTAATATGATACTACCAAAAGGAAAATTGCTAGGGGAGGGAGGAATTTAGTCTCCAGTGGATTTTAACAATCATCCCATCCAAAGGTTAGAGACCCATGAAGAGTCAGTACAGGTTATAGATTCTGACCATTTATCCAATTATGTTCTAATTGCATCTGTTATTTTCAGTCCATTAAAACACTAATTCAAGCCCTTGGGATTTTCTCTACCTCCAATCCTAAAAGTATTTCCATCAATATTAACATATGAGTAACAGAAGCTTTTGCTGAATCCTTGCTGAAACCACTAAATACTGAGACTAGAGAAAATGTATCTCCTGAGTCATTGAAATATAGGAAATCAAATACCTGGAGAGAATAATAGCCTAAGAACATAGGAGGCATCAAAGATGGAAGCATTAGGAAGTCTTAAGGCACTGATACCAAACCTCGTGTGGCAAGAAATCTTTGTTTTTCACTGAAAGGAAACATTCAGATTATATGGATAAGTATACCTCCATCCTGAGGTATTTTCTGCCTTAAGGCGGAAGCTAGAGAACCTAGGCTAGCTGTTGTCTAGTATAATCTAAAGGTCTGGAAGCCAAACATTGAAGACAGAGGTTTTAAGAGTCTGTCAGGAGCCATTGATGTGGATACACAGATTCCTGTGGATATTAAGGATTGGGAATAAGTCACTTTGAAACACAAAAGGATCAAAGCTGAGGTGAGGAAGACAACAGGGTTTCAATGGTCAAGGCAGACATACAGAAAGACTTGTGAATGGCATATTGATCAACACACTGCACACCAAGCACAAGAATACAAAAGTCCAATCTGTGAAACAAACATGATGCATTTGTGACACTAATACCCTCTGACTTCCTCTATGCATTTTATTAATTGTGAATTATTCCATGTTCACAGGTAAATGGAGAAAGTCATTAAAGTAGCTGTAGCTCAGGAGCATTCCTGATACAAGCGAGTTCTATTGGCAGTTAAAACAGGAGTAGATGAACCCAGTTTGGCAGATTCTATTTTCCAAAGATGGCTGCCACCATATGTTCCATCAAATGTGCTCTTCTGCCATGTGATCTTGCTTTTCCCCCTCAAGAACTGAAGTCTCATTACTCTACTTGAGCGGGGCCTTCATGACTTACTTGACCTATAGAATGTGGCAGAATGACTCTCTGGGTCTTCTGGGACAGGATTGTAAGGAGCCTTGCAGCTTCTACCTTGGCCTCAGAGAGAGGTCACTCTGGGGCTGCTCCCTCCAAGAATTTTGCTGCTATCCTAAGAAAGCAATAGGCCCTGTGGAAAGTCCATGGGTAGGTACTTGGGAGGCCCTTGAGCTCTCAGCAGTTAGCACCAATGCTAGCCACGTGACATTCCAACTCAACTGAACCTCCAGATAAATGCAGCCTCGGCCTCTGTGTGACTTCAATTGCTTGATAGATCCCAAGCTGAGCCCAGTCAATCCACAAAACCATGAGAGAAAAAAATAAATAGTTATTTGAACCGTACATTTTGGAGTAGTTTGTTATGTAGCAGCAGATAATCAGTACCTGGAGTTAGAGGGATGATTTTGTAAATTACCTCTGTCTATAGATAGCAATACTCGGGACGTGGCATTTACAATTATCGCCTGTAGCAGACTCAGAAATTCACTGTTTTCCCCCATCCACTGCCATTGCCATTCTAACAAAAAGTTTGGTGAAGGAAGACTCTGAAAGTTAAAATGATATTGGGGACTATCTGGGGAGTTTGGCTTAGAGTGTCTCTGCAATGTCTCTTGCTGCACATATATGAGATTTGGCTAGAGCCTGGAACAATCGAGAATTGTGGAACGGCCTGTATTAAAGGCCGGGTTGGAGCATGAGCATTAGAGATAATTGAGCAATTACAGAACACCTTAAAGAATCCGTACTCTGGCAATAATCGCCATTCACAGGGTGAAATTTTCCAGACAGATAAATCAGTCCTCTCTCAAACAATTAATACCAGCACCAGGCTGTTTGTTATGTTGTTACATTTCCTCGTGAAATATTACAGGTACCAGGCTATTTCCCTTAACTCTAAGCCTTCAGTTGCTCTGCCCCTGGTAATACGGGGACACAGTGCAGCACATAAAAGTGACTCTCAGTTTACAGCTCATTCTCAATTATCCAAGGCTTAGGGAACTACGGTTCAGTCCATTACAGAGCTCTGCTTAAATATTGGCTTCATTGACATTTGGGCACATCTGATAATCCAATCTGTTTAATTATAATTTTACCATCACAACAAAGTTCTTTCAAATCTAAATAGCCAATCACCTCCCATGAAATTTGGGCTAGACAGAAAGAGGGGGGAAAAAATTATAGATTGTCTTTTGTATACACATTGCTTTCCCATACATTATTTAATTTAATCCTTCTAGTTATTATATGAAGTACTGTTCTCTTTCTTCTATACGAAAAAGAAACTAAGGCTCAGAGAGGTCAAGTTCGGTTTGCTTCCTCCCCCTATTTTGCTGCTTGACATTCAAATTATACACTCTAGAATCAAACAGGTTGGAATCAATCCTGTTTTCATCATGATATGCTAACATTAGAATTGGTTTTCTAATGTAAAGTTCATCTCTGTTTTTATATACAGCAGTTTTCTCTGTGCTTTAGCTTTCAGAAAAGCTATATTTTTTCTTAAATGACCTGCTCCTACTTTTGTTTAACTCACATCTTCACTATCTGGGAAATATCTAGCCTTAGTGGGGAAACAGGCAAGCATTTAGCTCAAATAGTAGCAGCACTATGCACTAAAAGAGAATAAGAAGTGGAAAGAATGTGACATGTCATTTTAAAAGGTATAATGACCACATGCCCAGGAATTTTTTTGATAGTGTTTTCTCCTTGGTTTTGAAACTACAATTCTACCAGTCACTGTATCCTGAGTTTTATCTGGAAAGCCATCATCCTTTGTTTAGAAAGGATAAGTAGCCCTAGACTAATAGTCTCTTAAAAGTTGGTTGACATGTAAGATGAGATCGGGAGGGAGACAAACCATAAGAGACTCTTAATCTCATGAAACAAACTGAGGGTTGCTGCGGGGAGAGGGTGATTGGGTTATGGACATTGGGGAGGGTATGTGCTATGGTGAGTGCTGTAAAGTGTGTAAGACTGATGATTCATAGACCTGTACCCCTGGGGCAAATAATACATTGTATGTTAATAAAAAAAATAAGTAAATAAATTTTTTTTTTGAAAGTTGGTTGACATGAGACACTGTGGACTCCAAGAAACTTAACCGAGGGTTTTGGGGTGGGGTGGGGTGGGAGAGGGATGGGTTAGCCAGTGATGGGTATTAAGGAGAGTACGTATTGCATGGAGCACTGGATGTTATATGCAAACGATGAATCTTGGAACACTACCTCAAAAACTAATGATGTACTGTATGGTGACTAACATAACATAATAAAAAATAATATATTTTTTTTAAAAAAGGTTAGTTGATGGGCTTTTTCACAAATATAGACCATTAGCATGGATATAAATTCTTGCCAATATTGCTTCATATTTTACATGCAACACAGGATGGACGTATAAATGGTCTGCAATGCAACTTGTAATTACAACTTCTTAAAAAACTTGGTCTTGGTGACTTATCCATTTACTAAGGGACTCCAGGCAGATGGTTCTAATTCTCTTTCAGTATTGTGTTGTTTGCCCGGTCCCCGGCTGACAGCTGGAATTAAACAAAGAATTGAGTTTCATTCTTTAGTATGACAATCTTAGGGGAACACTAAAAGGTAAATTAAAAATTAGTCTGCAGGGGCGCCTGGGTGGCTCAGTGGGTTAAGCCGCTGCCTTCGGCTCAGGTCATGATCTCAGGGTCCTGGGATCGAGCCCCGCGTCGGGCTCTCTGCTCAGCGGGGAGCCTGCTTCCTCCTCTCTCTCTGCCTGCCTCTCTGCCTGCTTGTGATCTCTCTCTGTCAAATAAATAAATAAAATCTTAAAAAAAAAAATTAGTCTGCAATCTTTCATATAATGGAATCATAAAAACATTTGCAGGCATCACATAAGATGCAACAATAGAATACAGAGTGTTGTAAATCAGAGAGCACACAGACCATGCTGAAGATTAACTAATGACAATGCACAAAGTAACATTAGCAGTAATCCTTGGGGAATGTGTTTTACTGGGGTAATATCAATCTTAACCCAGGCAGGCAGGAGGGGAAGAAACAAAAACAAAGATCAAAACAGAATCTCTAGCAAGTATATAAAATTTTTGAAATGTAAGGTAAAAGAACACTATATATGACCCAACTTCTTTTAATCTAAATAAAAGTGTGAAGAAATTAAAGTTATCTGTAAGTAATGACTAATCAGCTAGAATTGCATATCAACCCACAGGGACAGGTTAAAAAAAAACAAAACAAGGGAAGGCACCCCATCCCAAACACCCCAGGACTCCCTAGACCACACCTGCCACTTGCTCCGAGTGCCCTGCCAAGGTGTCCCATGCTTGGAGTGCAAGGATGCCCACTCTCACCACTTTTTTTCGACATAGCACTGGAAGTTCTAGCTGCAGCAATCTGACAAGAAAAAGAAGTAAAATCCATCCAAACTGGAAGAGAAAAATTAAAACTGTCACCATTTGTAGATGACATGATGCTATATCTAGAAAACCCTAAAGACGTCACCAAAAAACTATTAGAACTAAAAAAATTCATTCAGTAAAGTTGGAGGATATGAAACTAATATACAGAAACCTACACACTAATAATGAAATAACAGAAAGAGAAACTAAGAAGACAATCCCATTTACAATTGCTCCAAAAGTAATAAAATACCTAGGCAGAAACTTACCCAAGGAGGTGAGATAACTCTACTCTGAAAACGATAAAACACTGATGAAAGAAATTAAAGATGATATAAACAAATGGAAAGATATTCCCCATCCATAGATTGGAAGAATTAATACTGTTAAAATGTCCATGCTATCCAAAATAATCTACAGAGTCAATACAATCCTTATCCAAATACCTATACCATTTTTCACAAAACTGGAGCAAATAATTATAAAATTTGTTTGGAACCACTAAAGACCCTGAATCAACAAAACAATCTTGAGAGAAAACAAAGCTGGAGGTACCACAATTCCAGATTTCAAGATATATTACAAATATATAATAATCAAAACAGTATGATACTGACACAGAATAGACATATAGATCAATGGAACAGAATAGAGTCCAGAAATAATCCCATCTTAATTTATGACAAAGGAGGCAAGATTATGCAGTGGGGAAAAACAGCATCTTCAGTAAACCATGCTGGGAAAATTGGACAGCTACATGCAAAAGCATGAAACTGGACCACTGTCTCACACCAGACACAAAAATAAACTCTAAATGAATTAAAGACCTAAATGAAGAGCATCTGGGTAGTTCAGTTGGTTAAGCATCTGACTCTTGATCTCAGCTCAGGTCATGATCTCAGGGTCATGGGATTGAGCTCCGTGCCTAGTATGGAGCCTGCTTCAGATTCTCTCTCTCCCTCTGCCCCTCACCCCACCTTCCCCTCTCTAAAAATAAAGGAAAAAAAAGTGAGACCTATAAAGAGTGGGAAACTATAAAACTCCTTAAAGAAAACATAGGGAGTAATCTCATGGGCATTAGCCTTAGTGAATTTTTCTAGATATATCTCCTTAAGTAAATGAAACAAAAGCAAAAATAAACTATTGGGTACTCTACCAAAATAAAATTGGGTACTCTTCCCTTTTGTACAGGGAAGGAAAAAATTAACAAAGTGAAAAGGCAACCTACTAAATAGGAGAAGACATTCACAAATGATGTCTGATAAGGGGTTAATATCCAAAATATAAAGAGGGTGCCTGGGTGGCTCTATTAGTCAAGTGTCTGCCTTGGGCTCAGGTCATGATCCCAGGGTCCTGCGATCAAGTCCCACATAGGCTCCCTGCTCAGTGGGAGTCTGCTTTTCCCTCTCCCTCTCCCTGCCTCTTCCCCTGCTTGTGCTCTCTCTCTCTTTCTCTCTGCCAAATAAATAAATCAAATCTTTAAATATATATATAAATAAATATCAATAATATATAAATATATATACTTATATATATATATATATACTTACATACTTATACAACTCAACACCATAAATAAATAAACCGATTTTAAAATGAGCAGAGGACCTACATAGATATTTTTCCAAAGAAGACATACAGATATCCAACAGACACATAAAAAGATGGTCAATATCACTAATCATCAGGGAAATGCAAATCAAAAACACAATAGGATATCACTTCACACCTGTCAGAATGGCTATTATCATAAAGACAAGAAATAACAAGTATGTATGGTGAGGACATACAGATAAGGACACCCTTGTGCACTGCTGGTGGGAATGTAATTTGGTTCAACGGCTATGGAAAAAAGTACAGAGATGCCTCAAAAAAATTAAAAATAAAAATACCATATGATCAAATAATTCCACTACTGGGAATATACCCCCTCCCAAATATATAGAAACACTAATCTGAAAATATATATGCACTCTTATGTCTATCGCAGCATTGTTTACAATAGCCAAGATCCGGAAGCCATCCAAGTATCATTGACAGATGAATGGATAAAGATGTGGTGTATATAAATACAATGGAATATTATTTAGCCTTAATAAAAGAATGAGATCTTGCCATTTGCAACTACATGGAAGGACCTAGAGGGTATTATGCTAAGTGAAACAAATCAGAAAGAGAAATAACACATGATTTCACTTATATGTGAAATCTAAACAAACCAAAAAACAGAAACAGACCCATAAAGACAGAGAACAAAGTGGTGGTTACCAGAGGGAAGGGGAGGGGAAATGGGCAATATGGGTGAAGAGGAAAGAGAGATAAAGGCTTCTAGTTATGGAATGTAAAAGTCATGGAAATGAAAGTTACGGCACAAGGAATATAGCCAGTGGTATTTCAACAGTATTGTCTGGTAACAGATAGTAGCTACACATGCTGTGCACAGCATATCTTATGGAGGTACAACTGAAACATGGTGTGTCAACTGTACTTCAGTTCCAACCAAGGGAAAACAGCAGGTTGTTTCATACTGATAATCAAATAAATATGAAAGAAGAAGTAGGATGTCTGAAAAATTGGACAAAGCCCTTTAGAAAGGAAGACCCACTGAAGAACAGTTATCAGGGACATCACTAGACACAGGGTAGATTGGGCTAAGATGGGCCCCCTTCCCATTACACACTACAAAAATTCAAGACATGGGTGAAGATAGCTCTTTCTGGCACTCCAGCAGCCCCATGTCGTATTAGACACAACTGTAGGCTCTAGGAGATAACTGCATTTCATGAAGTCAGGGACCAGGAACCAGGACCCCTACAGAGAACCAGAAACCAGACCCAGGCATCCAGTCCATGAAATAGAAACTAGACTGTCCCCATGGAAGGCAAAGTGTTCTAGAAACTTGGGGAAAAAAAGAAAGTCTCCTAAAAAAAATTTTAAAACCCAATCTTGCCCTACATGCAGGGGAAGTCAAGAGAATACCATGTGAGTGATAATAAATTGTTATTTTCATCCATAGCTTCTGGGGCAGCTTGTTATATGGTAGTGGAGTCAGTACCTGGAATTACAGGGACTCCCCCACATTGCAGGAATTTCAAGCAAAGAAATTAACACGAGAAAGTTGATCTAGAAGTGATGAAACATGAATCACTGAAGTGATGTTTCAACTCACTGCAACTCAGACTTTGACAGCATGATAAAATCAAGTTAAAGATAAACTCGCAATCAAAAATTGCAAGTCACATAAGGAAATGAACAACCATGAGGCAGAAAGAGAGAGAGCATACAAAAATAATGGAAAACTTTACAACCTAAAAATGTTTGTAAACTCTGTGCTGTAAATTATTAAAGAAATTAAAAATAGAAAGAATAATGAGTATCTCAGCTATTTCTTGATTTCTGAACTATGTCTTCAGACATTCCTTCAGTAATGTTGGTAGTAAACTCTGGTTTTGTTTCTCTGAAAATGAGGGTCAGAACAGGGTATCAACTACAAAAAGCATGAGAGATTTGTGGGGGGCAGTGATGAAAATATTTTATAACTCCGTTCTTGTGGGGTTACAAAACTGTTTTGTCAAAACTCACCGAACTGTGCACCTAAACTGGAGAATCATACTGTATGTAAATTATACCTCAGGGTCTGACATTTGAAAAAAAAAAAAAAATCAGTCTCTTCTGAGGTCTCCACAGACAGAAAACAGAACAAAACAGGCATTTTCATTTAAAGAATAAGAATTCGTGCCAAGACTCACTAAGCAATAAACTCAAACAAACGAAGCAATGGAAAAAAGTAGATTCAAATCCTAAGGGTTCACAGATGTTTTAAGTTAAGACTTACGTGAACACCAGTCCCCAAAAGCAGACATGGATGTGGCAGCCTCCCATGGGAAGCAGCTTCCCTGGTGAGATCTGGTGTTAATACACAGCCTTAGCCATTTTTGAAAAACTTATAACAGAAATATTCATGTTCACACATAACACTGAAGAAATAATAATTAAATTCTTAGTAAACAGGTTTACCACTGAGAAGTCAGAATAAATCTGTTGACTCAGAAAATAAGGAAATCATTCAAATTCAGACTTGCCCAGAAATAAGTAATATGATCTGGAGGCCAAGGTCTCACTTTTCTACTCTTTAGAGTCATTGTTTGTAATAATAAAGATGATCCCTCAGGTCTACTTCTGCATTCACATTCTAAGAGTTTATGACAATCTGGACATAGACAAGGAGCAACTAAAACTTCAAAGTCAAAATACCAAATTGGAGAAAGTTCTGAGGCCCATAAAACTTAACTGCAGTAGTAGTTCAAGGTTGTATGGTTGTAGAATCATGCTTTCTGCAAAAATCTCCATGGGGGGGGCAGGGGTAATGTGGAAACTAATTTCTTAGTAACACAAACAGAAGGAAAATGTGAATTACAATATTTGAAATTCGATACATGAAGCTAAAGAAGAATTAGCAAATTACAGCCTCACATACATCATACCCCATTCCTTCAAAGTTCTATTTTCTCTTTGTAAGAGATGGTGGAAATAGTAGCCAACTCCAGCCATCTCAAGCAAAAACCTGTAGTCTGTTAGAAAACTACCACCAGATCACAAAGAATCCAATAGAAAGAAGTATAACCAAGCCTCAGAAGGTGCTTAAACGTAACATCAGATATACTGAAAATTAATTGTGCCACTATCTGGAATCAGCACAGAGCCCACAAGTTAAGCACTAAGTCCTCCATAAGACTAACGTCATTTTAATGCCAGCCAGACATCAGGGGTCCCCGGGCCACCTGCACTTCCGACTGACTGACTATAAATTCAGGGGTTCCCACAAACCCCTCCGCCTTGCTAATTTGCTAGACTGACCCGCAGAACTCAGAAAAGTGCTATGCTTATTATTACGATTCTGTTATAAAGGATACAGATCAGGACTAGTCAAATGAAGAGACGTGAAGGCCAAGGTCTGGGGAGTTCCTAAACACAGAACATCCATGCCCTCTTCCCACGGGATCAGGACATGTCAGCCTCCTGGTACATCGATGTACTTATCTATCCAGGAAGTTCCACTGAGCTTCAGTGTGCAGAGTGTTTCCTGGGGTTTCATTATATAGGCAGGATTGATTAAATCATCAACCACATGACTGAACTCCATTTCTAGTCCTTCATTTCTTCCTAGAGGTCAGACTGCTCAAAGTCCTAACCTCCTAATCATATAGTTGGTCTTTCTGCTGGCCAGCCCCCGTCCTGAAGCTATTTTAGAGGCTAACCTTGAGACATCTTATTTGCATAAACTCAGGTGTGATCCAAGGGGTTCATGAATAACAAAGGCACTTTATGACTTGGAAAATTTCAAGAAGCTCTGTGCCCAGAACCTAGAACAAAGACCAAATTCTTTATCACACAACATAGCTCATCTCAGATTCTCTCTGTGCAGTCTTTTTGAATATTTTTTCTCAGCACATAGGCATTCCTGGCTCAGATTCTTATTGATCACAGTTGTCCCAGCTACGGTGTTCCAATTTGATATGACCATTCCATTTCGATATTCAGTTCCAACTCACTCATGTCCCTGAGTTACCATTTCGAGTCTTAGAAGAGAAAATCTAAATGCCAAACTTGAGTCAAGAGACCATTGGTCTAAAAAGCCATGATCAGAGGGACAAAGTCACAGGGTGCTTCAAGATGGGCCTAACAATTCTCAGAAAACAGAACATGGACTTACCAGTCATCAAACAATATATCTAAATGCAAGTTCTACAATTATGAAAAGCATAAGTATGTAAAGCAAGACCCTAGGAGATATGAACAGGGATATGCACAGAGAGAACTAGATGTAATCAGGCTTCAAGATTGTTGTCATCCCTCCTATAGTCTCTTTGTAAAATAAACACATGGATACTTCAGTTCAACTTTATCCAGGTAGGATGTCATTAAGATCAATATTCATGGGAGGCAAACCCAAGTTGGACAAGTTCTTCTTGTGTGCAAATGATTCTATTTGGTTTTAGAGAATCATCATTAAAGAAAGCAGTTTATATGGAATGGGAGAAAGAGAAAGTCCATTTGGGAGTACTTTCTGGAATCAAGATATGGAAAGGTAACAGAAGACTTAGCTAAAGCCTAACCAAAGAGTCCATGGTTGAGCTAAAGGAGAAAAAAGATAAAAGGTCTCTTAAGCTGCATATGAGGGAAGCTAATTAGAGCTAGATTAAGAAAAATGAGAATTTGGGGGCGCCTGGGTGGCTCAGTGGGTTAAAGCCTCTGCCTTCAGCTCAGGTCATGATCCCGGGTCCTGGGATCAAGCCCCACATCGGGCTCTCTGCTTAGCAGGGAGCCTGCTTCCTCCTCTCTCTCTGCCTGCCTCTCCGCCTACTGTCTGCCTGTCAAATAAATAAATAAAATCTTTAAAAAAAAAAAAAAAGAAAGAAAAATGAGAATTTGTCATAATGATGACAAACTTATGAACTCCAAGTACAAAAATGCTGTCTGGCCTCCAGAAGGGGCTGAGACCCAACCTTAAAAACCTTTATGCCTTCCCTCTGTATGTTAGCCTCTGTCAATCTCTCTCTCTCTCTCTCTCTCTCTCTCTCTGGCATTCCCATTTTGCTATTTCTCAGGTCACACAACTGTGTATGAGGGGCACTTCACAACCCTGAGTTTACTTTCTGAAAAAGCTAGAGTCCCTTAGCTCCAGGTCTTTAGCTTCAAGAGACACTGTATGATTGGCCCGCTTGGGAGCAACCAGCAGTGGTATTGGGCAGCAATGACATAGTCCAAGCATGGCTGCACAGACCCATCTTTGTGGGTCAAGGAGGAAGTTAAGGAGCCATTTGTGAGTTGAGAATATGCCCCAGAAAGTAGCTCTGATACTTTTATTTCATTTTATTCCATTTATTTCATTTAGAGAAGAATAATACCTGCCCTGAATAAATGACAATGTCTAAAAAACATCTCCCCAGGCTACATGATAGTTTCTGCACTTAATACTTTTCTAAATTATGTAAAGAGTGAGTGCTCAGAAAGGGAAGGAAGGGAGGGATGGAGGGACGGAGGGAGAGAGAGAGAGAGAAAGAAGAAAGGAAGATAGAAAGAAAAAAGAAAGAGAGAGAGGGAGGGAGGAAAAAAGGAAGGAAGGAAGAAAGAACAAACAATTCACATTTGCATCTGGACAAATATTCTCTGGAATATAAGTAAGCCAAGGTGACAGGAATAGAATATCAACAGATAAACTTCAGTGTGTGTAAGGGAAAAGTAATAAAATCAGGGCAAAATAAATACAAATGATCTAAATCCATTAGGTATAAGAAATCAAAGAAGCATAATCTTGGATGCACTGAAGAGAATTTCAAACAGATAAAGACCTGAGAGATTCCCATGACCTAAAAGATGAAAGGAGACTTTTTATTTACTGAGTAACTTTTAGTCTCAAGTATTATTTACTCATTCGCTCATGCAACAGAAATATACAAGGAAAGAAAGGTGGTAAGGGAAAATTGGTGAGAGGGAAGGGAGAGGAAGAAGAGAAGGAAGGGAATGAGAAAGACAGAGAGGGAGGAAGGGAAATCTCCCCGACCATGTCATACATACTTCAGGAGGCAGGGATTATCAATCTTTTTTCAGATGAGGAAACTGGACTCAAGATCCCATAAACTACCCAAGACCACCAGTTAGTAAGTAGAACCAGGATTCCAGGTCAGGTATGTCTGAGTCCAAAGCCTATGTTTTCCCCACAACATAATTACCCCACGTGTTCAAGATTTGGCATGAAATTCTTAGCAAAAACACTAGAGCATATAAAATAGCCTTGTAAAAAGCCATGAGGTGCTGGGTTTTTTGTAAATACTACATAGAAGTCCAAAGATGAAACAATAATCCATTTGGAGCCAGAGTATGACACCAAAAAAAAAATTTTTTGTCTACCCACCTACATGTGTACCCCCAAAATACTGCCCTGTTCACTTACTAGGGCCTGAAATTTCCAAGAGAAAAACTTTGGTGTCGAGTAAAATGAAAATATTCAAACCTAAAAGCAAAGAAGAAATAATGAAGGGGAAAAACAAGATATATCACATTACAGAAAAATTGAAAGTTACTTTTAGGCAAGTAATACCAAAAATAAGGTTAAATTGGAAATCATGTGTAACATTTATGACAGTTACTATTCTTAATAGCTAAAGAGGCCATACAATAAGAAAACATTAAATGCCTCTATATAGCAAAAGGGCAGAGAACTTATGAAAAAATGTCCATCTTTATTAGTAATTCTAGGATTTGTCTATCCAGCTGTAAGTTTTCTCTTTCTTTTTTTTAGTAACAATAACCAGGGTTTGTGGACAATATGGGGAAGTGTGCTTTCTTAATATTGCAAGTGAATGTATAAATGGTATGCATTTTCTGGAACAAGGTTAGTCAATAGCATCAAAAATTTGAACATCTGTCTACCTTTTGACCTAACACTTGCACTTCTAGGAATGTATTCTAAGACAAAAATAAGATCTCAAAGACTATAAACAGTAATGTGTTTATACCCAAGTATCAGGGAAAACTGAAAACACCTGCCAGCCAAGAATAACAACTGCTTAAAGTTGATCCATCCATGTCATAACTCTTTGCAACCACCAGAAAGTACGTTCTAACAAATAGAAATGCTCTAATTAAATGAAAAGGGTAAATTATGAGATTATGTTTACTTATGTATACAATTTCAGATGTACAAGCATTATATATTATATATAACACGTAATAGAAATAATTTAAAGTTCTCATCATATACACACCAAAATATTAACAATAGCTCTTTCTGCATAGGGTTATGGGAGATTTTCACCCTGTACGTATAGTTGTTGTTCTCTCTTTATCACAGCTTCCATCATAAATTAAGTTGCATTATTTTTTATAATCAGAAAATGATGACTGTAAAATAAAAAATGCAAATCTTCCAAAGAGAAGGCATAATTTCTGCTCACCTAGTCTATGTGCAGAATGGACTCAAACAGGTTTTGATCCCACTGGAGGAGGTCACAAAGACAGCAGCTCATCCTGAGTGGCTGTAAGTAACTGTCCTATCTATAAATTTGTGGAGCCTTTTTAAACATTCCTTCCCAGAGCAAAACACAACCGTACATTTCTAGTAAGAGCAATTCGCTTTTGATGATGAATTCCTACCAAAAAAATTAAGACATTATTCAGAATCCTCAAAGGCAATAATGCAAATAATAGAAACAGAATAAACATACAATAAAAAAGGATCAAATACAAGGTCATTTCATTAATAACAAGGGATTACTGTTGAAAATGTCCAGGGTCTCATTGGAAGGACTTTATTTTTTGTAATAATAGCTTTGATTGGAGAATGCCAGTGTCAAAGTGACTTCATTTTCCTCTGATAATGCTTTCATGACCGGGTGTAGATAGCTCTAAGAGCATTCCCATGGTTGAGGAGCATGACTGGTAGAAGAGGGAACATATTATTTAAAATATTCAAAAACAGGGGGCGCCTGGGTGGCTCAGTCATTAAGTGTCTGCCTTCGGCTTAGGTCATGATCCCGGTGTCCTTGGATCTAGCCCCTCATCGTGCTCCCTGCTCAGCAGGGAGCCTTCTTCTCCCTTTCCAGCTCCTCTGTGCTTGTGATTCCTCTCTTGCTGTCCGTCGTAAATAAAATCTTTAAAAAAGTAAAATATTCAAAAATGAAACAAAACATACTATATGCAGGTAATTAATTTTAAAAGGTACTGTATTTTTTATTTCATAGAGACAGTATAAGTTGAATTAGGGGCTTTTGAAAATTATTTTATTTTTTTCACCATGGTAAGTATACTCTTTAATCTCCATCGCCTATCTGACTCATCTCCCCACTCACCTCTCCGTTGGTGACTATGAGTTTGCCCTCTGTGAAACTGAGTTAGGTTTAAGCAAGTCTGGCCCCTCTCTTCCTGTTCTGCTCCCCTTCCCAAGTATTTCTGCCACCTTATGCCAAAGGGGCCAAAATACACCATTACTGAGTAATTTCCTGGGGTCCTATAGGCATTTACCAAGAATCAATCATTACCTGAAAGCAAATATTCTCTGAGCCAAATTCAGCTCAATCCTTATTTAGCTGTGAGTAAGTAAGCAAGACAAACATACAAGGTGAGGGGACTGTATAGGAAGGACATACATATGGGAAGCCATACAGTGAGCAAAAGGCAAAGTGAAAGGATCATGGAAGCACGGCTAGGTATCCATATACAGATAATGGATATAATCATCAAATTCCAGAGAAAAGTAACCAATGCCCTTTTAAGATCGAGGAAGCATCCCCTGGATCCCATTGTCTTAAGCACAGAAAGCAAACCACTCACTTGCTGAAATGAGCCACTTCCTGTTCTCACCACAAGGCGGGGCTCTCCTTAGAATCTGCAAACTCAGACTGCATGTTTAGACCTGAAACAGTGGGAAGGTTGCAGTAGAGAAACCCCATCCATAGACCATGCTCCCCCAGTCAATTCAGGTTTACATAGGACTTGCTGCCAACCAAAGACTTTAGGCAACTATAGAGTTCTGTCCACTGAGGACCCCTCATTACTGATGTTGCATCTATACAGGCAAAGTCACCTCTGCCTTGCAGCAGCCACAGCCATCACTTTCTTTCCTCAAGCTGAGCTTTCTGCTAGGGAACTGAGCTCTCTGCCTCCCGCCTTTTTCTTCTTTCTTTTTATTTCTTGGATCTCGTTATTTTATTTTTGTGTTATGACAAGTAAAGTGAAATGTCATGCAATAGCAGATAGGGAGATATGCCACCCAGATTATTCTTCAGGAAAAGACTGGCTGTCCAGCTATGAAGACCGCAGTCATCAGAGGGCAGCTGTCAGCTCCTTCACAATCTCAGCTACAAAGAACCACCTCGCTCACGCCCATGCCCTTCCCGGAGCAGCAGACCTGCAGGGTCCGGAGTGGGTGGGTAGGAATATGGAGACCCAGCCCCCTCAACCCAATGCCAGGCAACTGTAACAAGCAAAGCTTGCCCTGGAGCTTCGCTGGGCCACCAGTGCATGTCACCTTTGTCCCCTGGTTAACACTGCTTCCAACCCTCTTCATTTCAAAGTACTAATCCCTGATAAATATCTTGCATCCCAAACTACATGTCTGCATCTACTTCCAGAGAACATAGCCTGCAACAATGAGAAAATAAATTGCTCCGATCATCTGACAATGATAGGCTATTAAATAATTTAGAGTGCTTAGCTTTTGCTTTTATACACTTTTGTGCTTCAGATATTTTCACTGAATCCCCATTTAGTCATTTATTCAATAAATATTCGAGTGCGTGCCCTGAGCTGCGCACGGTGCTTGGTAAAGTATACCTGAAAAATATCAGGACTGGAGGTGAAGCAGCCATCTTGGAAGCATGAAAATGAGAGCAAGGAGCCAAGGGATGGCAGAAGAGAGCCAGAAAGAGCCTTCATGGAGCAGTCATGACTGTCCTGGATTGCCTAACCCTGACCTTCTCCTTGTGTAAGGAAAGTAACCCCTACTTGGTTTTCTATTATGTGCAGTGGAACATCAACCCTCATTGAGAGAATCCCCCAGATGGTACTCACTATGCCTGATGCAAATTCGGTGCCTCAGCCGTTGTTTGTTAATTTAATTGATGGACTAAATGGAGGAATGAAAGACCATTCTTGGGGCACCTGGGTGGCTCGGTGGGTTAAGCCTCCGTCTTCAGCTCAGGTCATGATTCCAGGGTTCTGGGATAGAGCCCCTCATTGGGCTCTCTGCTCAGCAGGGAGCCTGCTTCCCCCGCCCCCTGCCTGCCTCTCTGCCTATCTGTGATCTCTGTCAAATAAATAAATAAAATATTTAAAAAAAAAAAAAGCCTCTGTCTTCAGCTCAGGTCAGGGTCCTGGGATCAAGCCCCTCGCTGGGCTCTCTGCTCAGCCGGGAGCCTGCTTCCCCCTCTCTCTCTCTCTCTGCCTGCCTCTCTGCCTACTTGTGATCTCTGTCTGTCAAATAAATAAATAAACAAATAAATAAATAAATAAATAAAAGACCATTCTTACTATGATGTGACCGAACATTCCCTGGTCAAATCCAGAAATGCAGCCAGTAATAAGGAATAGAGCCCTGAAAAGTAGTCTGGTCCCTGACTGCCCACTCCTTGCCTCAAGTCTGCTCCCTTTATTCTCCCCTTTTTCATTTCAAAACTAGATTCATGTTATTCCTTTTACAGTATTGCCAGATGAAAGTGAACAACAAGCAAAGCATTTCTCTAGTAAGATCATTTTTGACACTTTTTTCTTCTATGTCTCGTATACAAAGAGGAGGAAAATCTGACACATGGGCTGGGGCTGTATAAACATATAGCATATTACTTAAAATGGTACAGTTTCAGGGGAGCTGAGAGATAAATGGCATGCCTATAATTATGCCTGCACAATCAATACGCTTCAAATTACTATCTACTCTCAAAAGTGGAGAAAATAGTAAAGTATTTTTTATGAAACTTCAGAAGTTGTATATTTTGGTAATTTGTTATATCATAAAGTCCTGGACACAGAAGGGGTCTTGAGATTCTATTTACCCAAAGGGAAGTTTTCAATTAGTTGTTCGATTGGGATGGAAGAAGGCCACCAAAAAAAGCCTGATCCATGAAGCAAATCCAGGCTCACTGAGGTTCACGAATGTTTTCCACCAAAATTGCCAAGCACTGGCAGTATAACACTCAATTCAGCTATCTCCCTATAAATTTCCTTATTCCCAACAATGTTTCCTCTTAATTTATTGATTTACATATCTATTCAACAGACTTTCCCGAAACACCAATTATGTGCAAGCACAATAGAAATAATAATAGAAAACCAAGTAGAGGTTACTTTTCTCACACAACGAGAAGGTCAGAGGCAATCCAGGCACTAGAAGGAAATAAAGCCTGGTCCTGGATCTCAAACTACAGAACTTATGGACAGATATAAACACACACAGAGCACTTCAATACAATATCATGTGTCTAATAGAGGTGTGCATGGGCTGTTTGGAGAAATCCCAGAGGAGGGAAACCTAGACTAGCATGGAAGAACAGTACAAGAAGTTTTCTCAGAGAAAATGGCCTTTGAGTTATCCTAAACAATGAACGGAAGTTACTTCCACCTACTGTGAATATATCCAAATCCAACTCCTTCTCCACAAACCCACCTCTACTAGCTACATCCATCATCCCCTTACCTGGGTCACCACAGGAGTTTCCTAACGGGTCTCGCAGCTATATACTCAGGCCCCTACAGCATCCAGAGGGAGCCTCTTAAAAGGGAAATCAGATGATATCACTCCTCTAATACTTTCGTACATCCTTAAAATAAAAGTCTTTGCCATATCTCTAGGAACTGATATGATCTGGTATCTGGCTACCTATTCAATTCCATTTCCTATACATCTTCCCCTGACTCACTGCTCTCCATCTACACTTGCACGCTTGACATGCCTCAAACACAACAAGAAACCTATATCAGGGCCTTTGTACTTGCTGTTCCTCTGCTTAGAAATAGTCTAATGGCTTACTCACTTCCTTTGGGTCCCTGCTTAAATGTCACTGCCTCAGAGAGGCCCTCCAGGACCTTATCATTGAAAATATTGTGTACCATCCCCTTATTTGACCTCATTTTTTCTTCCTAACACTTGTCAATATCCAACATTATATGTAATTACCCATTGCCTATCTCTCCCTCCAGAATGTAAATCCGATGAGACTAAGACTTTATTTCAATGTCATGTCCCCAGTACCTGCAGCAATTCCTATTATTCACAGCAGACACTCAATAGACATCTGTTGAATAAATAAACCCACTGCATATGCCCACAACCCAGAAAATAAGAAATAAAAGGACAGTGTGTTTAGAAGTGCTTTACATGGCAGGCTCAGGCTCTCTGCTTCTGTTCTACCTGAGCTAAACAATCTGTCTAGCTAACTGCATGAAACCAAACAAAGACAAGATCATCTTCAAAGTGGGTACACAGGTGGGGGTGGTAGGAGGGTCTGGGCAGAATTACTGGCCTGAAAATGTTGGAAACCGTATCGTGAGCGAATCAGAGCCATAAAAACTAAAAGCCTTTTTAAATCCTTCAAGTTCTAAGTGACTATAACACCCAAGTCTACATTAGAAACTCAGCTACCTCAGCTTGATGTCACACCCTAAAGATAGGGTACCGTGATTGACAGGGTTCCCGAAGAAACGTTGCTGTGCTGTCTCAGTGGGAAGCTATGTAAGAATTTCCTACACAGAGAGAGGTAAGAATTCTTAAAATGGTGACCCACAGGCCCATTCTGTATTTAAGGACTGGGGGTGGGGGCTCCATTGTATTTTTATGCATTCAAACATTAGAAGAATTCATATTAAAACCCATATATTGTAT
Organism: Enhydra lutris kenyoni; assembly: GCF_002288905.1. Lineage (NCBI taxonomy): Eukaryota > Metazoa > Chordata > Mammalia > Carnivora > Mustelidae > Enhydra > Enhydra lutris. The sequence continues at coordinate 3,602,202 of NW_019154123.1, forward strand.
TAGCTCTTGAAAATAGAAGAACTCTAGCAAAACATAATAGTCTGCTGGAGCCTAGGCACGGCCATTCCCTTCACTCTGTAGCTTGCCACCATGCTTGACACAACCTCTTTATTACCTCAGGTGGGTTCTCTCATTTACTTGAACTGTCTAGGCCAGGCTAGTCTTGATTCCTGGCCTTAGACTTGATTGGATACTTGTCCCAGAGTCAAGAAGATAATAAAAAGAGCAAAACACTCAATGCCAAGAACCACCAAGTATTAAAATGACCCAAGTCCTTGCAGAAAGGTAGAGCTGGAAGGGGCCTCAGAAATCATCCAGTCAACTCTGTTATTACAGTTGGAGGAAAAGTAGCCCAGGTGGGTCAAACTTTGAACAGATCAACGTTGTATCTCCTGATGCCAATATGGGTCTTAACCTTCCAATGAGCGCTTATCAGAACATATATTTGTAGGTTAGCAAACATTGCCATATAACCCTGGTCAGTGTCATAGCCTCCCACGGACCTTCATCCCTAACATTTGGAAAACACGTTTAAAAATCTAAATATTAAGAAAAGATAGCATTTATAACTATGTAAGGGCAATTGAGAAAAATCTTTAGAATAAAATCTCATGCGGCCTGGACAAGATTTAGAGAACTGAGTTGACCTCTGTCAGAGATAAATAAATTCTTTTGGTAAAAGGCCAGATAGTAAATATTTTGAACTTTGTGGGCCATACAGTCTCTATGGCAACAACCCAACTCCGCTGTTGTAGCAGGAAAGCAGCTAGAGACAATAGGTAAATACAGAGGTGTTACTCTGTTCCAGTAAAACTTTAGTTATGGACGCTGAAAGTTGGATTTCATATAATTCTGTGTCATGAAACAATACTCCTGGATTTTTGCGGGGCGGTGGGGGAGGGGATGGGGGGGACCATTTAAAAATGCAAAAAGCATTCTTAGCTCCAGGGCCATACAAAAACAGGTGGAGGGCAGGATTTGACCCAGGAGCCATAGTTTGCTGATTTCTGATCTAGATGGTGAGGGCAGATAAGAAGAGTGGCCAATCCTGCTTGTCCTGCTACCCCAGAGCTCCTTCCAATTTGAATACAAGAGATCTCCCAACTCACAGGTCTGGCTTTCTAATGGTAGTATTTGAACTGTCTTACAGTTCAAATTTACCCAGTTACTCATATTCTCTTGTTGGCTCTTCACGATGATCCTATTGGACACACAGAGCAGGTCTATGTGTATACTGCATTTCAAATTTGTTCACTTTTTGTACAGGTTATAAGAACAGCAGAAGAAAAATTTGCCCAAAATATCACCACCTCAGGAAAAAATATTTGACCTTTTTTTATACTTCTCTATTCTTTACTGAATTGGTAGATAAAATATAATGCACATAAAATGGTATGTTCCAGTTCTTTCCATAGTGGACCTATGCATTACAGCATATTCCTAAATAAGCCTCATGGTGAATATTTAAGCTTCTGTGTAATATGCCATTATTTATTTAATCCTTTCTTTGTTGGACATTGAGGAACTTTCCAGTTATTTACCATAATAAATAATGAATGCTGCAATGAATATCTTCACTCACTTTACTTTTATAGGAATATTGCCTTGATAGTCCCAGAAAGGAGATTACCAGATAAAGAACAGTACCACCAGATAAAGTAACATTAACTTGATTATTAATATGCTTTGGGCATTCTTTTCAAAAAACTTATACCAAAGAAGTTTTCATTAGCACGGGGTTAAAACAATGGGCCATGGAGTAGCCGAGCTCTGTCACAGACTCTGGTGTGACCTTGGGAAGTCACTTCTACTTAAAGCTTGAATCATGCCACCTGTCAAAAGAGGAACATAATCTATGTCTTCTGCGAGAATGAAAAGAGAAAATATATGTAAAGTTGAACCACAATAAGCAACTGCCAAACACCAGTGCAGATGCTGTGAGATGCTGATGATGGGATTGGTAACAGTGGTGATGAGGGTGTTAGGACAGTGAAGCTGAGCTCCAGTTTATCTGGGGAGAACAGATGTTCAGAGTCCAGTGTCTTGCCTAAAGCCACATACTTGGTAAAGAGCACTTCAGACTCAAATTTATGCCTTTTTTTTTCTCTTTTCCTTTTTTTGGTTTGTTTTTTGTCCCTGCCAGGCTTTATATTAACATATACTGTATTATTTGTTTCAGGGCTACAGGTCTGTGGTACATCAGTCTTACACAATTCACAGCACGTACCACAGCACATAGCCTCTCCTCCCCAATGTCCACCACCCAGCCATCCCATCACTCCCACCCCCCTCCCCTCCAGCAACCTCAGTTTGTTTCCTGAGATGAAGAGTCTCTTATGGTTTGTCTACCTCCCTGGTCCCATCTTGTTTCATTTTTTCCCTCCCTTCCCCCACGACCCCCTGCCCTGCCTCTCAAATTCTCATATCAGAGAGATCATATGATAATCGTCTTTCTCTGATTGACTTATTTCGCTTAGCATGATACTCTCTAGTTCCATCCACGTCGTTGCAAATGTGCCGTTTCCTTTTGATGGCACCCGAGGATCTCCTGGGACTTGGGTATATAAATAGTTTTGATTTCTTGCTCACTCTCCAGGGCATTTCATTTGCAGTCTGACTTCTAAGTCCCAGATATCAGCCAATCTGTTCCTTCCAGATTCTTGGACCCCACTGGTCCATCTCTAATCTGCTACCCAAACCCAGAGGCAATACCTTTTACCTTTTTATTTCCTAAATTAAACAAGTAACAGATGAGCATATCCACACCATAATGTTTCTGCCTTCAGGCCCTCCGATCAGCCTGGTCCCTAAACTTGCCACAGCAGTTTCCTTTCTGACAGCATTCAGATTGCTTTAAAGGAGATGTCAACAAGTTCTAACTCTGAGTTCATTTATATTCATAATCTTTTATCCACATTCTGATATTTCAAGGTTAATGAAATCAGGACTCCTGAAACTGAGAATTAATATCCAAGAAGAATTCATATGAAAAATAAATGTAATACTTCTTCCTCTTTCTTTCTTCCTTTACAAAAACAATATCCCCAAGAAAGGTCACAATTAGAGGCAAGAATAATTGCCATCAGAATTTTGACAAAACCTATAATCTCTATTTTCTATAATCTTATTCTGAAAGAAACACAAAGATAGACTTTACCAACTTTTCTTATCAGCTCTTAATCGGACCTCCCAAGACAGTTTTCTCTAAGTTTACTCACTGATGTAACCATGCTTCTAGGTGTTTATTGCACTGGGTAGCAACTGTGATCTACAGTATTTGAGGCAAATCTGGTTCCAGGAATTAAGGATACCTGTGGTTATGGAATGGGGGCATATGTGAGTCTAGAACATGTGTCAGGAGAATTTTTTCTTATATAGCCATTTAGTAAAGGTTTTAGCCTTTCCAGGCAAAAGGTCTCTGTTGCAACTCCTCCACTCTGCTGTTAACAGCACAGAAACAGCCACGGACTAGTGTAAACAAATACGTGAGGCTATGTCCCAATGAAACTTCATTTACCAAAGCAGATGGTAGGCCTGCAGGCCATAGTTTGCTGACTGCTGGTCTAGAAGCTGATGGAACTTGCTTGCACTTCTTCATGTCAGTATCTTCGTACTTTGTAACACTTGATAATACTTCAGTGGCACATACAATCTCAGTTTTGGTGCTTTCTGGTACTTTGTGATACCGGCCCATGGGGAAGGCTTCTTGGGACTTGGTGGCACTTACGCTTCTAGACCCTGATAGCACTTGAGGTTTTATGCTTGATGATTCTTGTGGTTGTGAGGGCTAGTGGGATTTACATTTCTAGAAGAGTTATCTAATGGCATTAAGGGTCATTTGCCAATCCTGAAGTCATAGCCCTGAGCACATAGTAAACACTCAAAGAATGCTGGTTGATTGAATGAATGACCTCTTCAGGAGTCTTCAAGGTGTGCTAAAAATTCTATCTCTAATATTTACAATCTCTCTACTTCATGCTTTGTATTCAACAAAAACTGGCTACTTAATTTGGAAAAAGTGACAGACCTTGGCCAACAGGTGGCATGGGTATTCATTAATTCATACATGCAGTCACCATGTTAGAAAATATTAGCTGAGAATCTATCATGTACAGGGTATACTACTTCCTCTAACCGATCATTTCAAATGTTGTATCGAGGTATATGGGTTCACAGCTTTATAAATATCTCTTATTGAAACGTGGTATATCTTCCAAAGTACTCTGGAGAAATTTCTGCATTTCCAAAGGAATGAGAATGGTGTTATACACAGATCCTACTGGTCTCATTCTTAAATAAATATGGAATTTTAACTTTCTTGTGCACCTCTCTGAGAATGTGCTATTCTAAGTCAGAAAACTCCAATTTTATAAGCATAAAATAAGAGAAGGCCAGTTTTACCTATTGACCTAAGAACATGAGGAATAAAACATCACTTTGAAAAAATTTCACTTATCTTCAATGAATTTGTTTTTTATAAAATAAAATAACTAAGGGAAGATGGCAGCATTTCTGTAGAAGGAGTTTGCAAGCTGGTCTGAGAAGCCATACTAACTACCAAGGTTTTGGCACCATCATGTGGCCATTTAGATTTAGTCATTAAAAACTAAAGTAAGTGCCAACGTAACCAGTGTATTCCCACAACTCCGCACAAATCATAACCAATCCCTGGAAATAAAGAGGAAACTCTTCAAAACAGAGTTTCAGTCAAACCTGATCTCTGACAGGGGACAAAAGATTATTATCCTCAAGCTATGACCTGACTTACCAAGTTAGCTTACTGTTTTAGACCCAGTAATTGTCAAGCCTTGTGGAATGTTCTAAAAGTCTCCTGGATCTTCTGTGTGGCTCCCACTGCCAGCACCCTAGTCCAGGTAACACATCTGTTTCTCAGCTGATCTGTCTCTCAGGCTTCTAGACCCATCTCCCTGCAAACACTCTTGATTCCCTCCAATTCATTCTCTGCTCTGTTGACGCAGTGATTTGTGTTAATACAAAACTGATGGTGTCACTCTTAAACTCTACCTAAAACCCTTCAATAACGTCCCACTTCTTTTTTTTTAAGATTTTATTTCTTTATTTATTTGACAGAGAGAGAGAGAGAGAGATCACAAGTAGGCAGAGAGGCAGGCAGAGAGAGAGGTGGGGGAAGCAGGCTCCCTGCTGAGCAGAGAGCCTGATGCAGGGCTGGATCCCAAGACCTCGGGATCATGACCGGAGCTGAAGGCAGAGGCTTTGACCCACGGAGCCACCCAGACCCCCCAATAACATCCCACTTCTTAAGAAAAATGTCCCAATCCTAACATGGCCCACAGGCCTCACCGAGCTGTCCAGTGCAGCAGCCTCTACCCACATGTGGTTATTGAGCCCTTGAAATAGGCCTGGTGCAAATTAAGTGTGCTGTCGGTGTGAAATGCACCCTAGGCTTTGACTACTTAAACCATAAAAAAGAATCTTGCCATTTGCAGCGATGTAGATGGAAATAAAGGGTATTACACTAAGTGAAATAAGTCAATCAGACAAAGACAATTATCATATGGTTTCACCCATATGTGGAATTTAAAGAACAAAACAGAGGAACATAGAGGAAGGAAGAGAAAAATAAAACAAGATGAAACCAGAGGGGAGACAAACCATAAGAGACTCTTAACCATAGGGAACAAACTGAGGGATGCTGGAGGGGAGAGGGGTGGGAGGATGGGTTAACTGGGTGATGGGCGCTAAGGAGGGCCCGTGACATAATAAGCACTGGGTGTTATATAGGACTAATGAATCACTGACCTCTACCCCTGAAACAAATAATATACTATATGTTAATTAATTGAATTTAATTAAAATAAAATTAAATGTAAACAAGTAAAAAAATATAAATTATCTCATTACTAATTTTTTAAAGTATGCATTTTGCAGTCTTTTTTTAAACTTTCTATTTTTTTTTTTTTTAGATTTTTATTTATTTATTTATTTGACAGAAAGAGACCGTGAGAGAGGGAACACAAGCAGGGGGAGTGGGAGAGGGAGAAGCAGTCTTCCCACAGAGCAGAGAGACCAATGTGGGGCTCAATTCCAGGACCCTGGTATTATGACCCAAGCTGAAGGCAGACACTTAATGACTGAGCCACCCAGGCGCCCCCTCATTACTAATTTTTATAGTGATTACATAATTACATTACATGAAATGATGATGTTTTGGGTAGATTGGGTTAAATACAATATATTTTAAACTTATTTTCACCTGTTTCTTTTTACTCCTACAAATGTGGATCTAAAACCTGAGGCCATAGTAAAGCAAAAAGGGAAAGTTACTTTCCCAGTGGCACTTACATCTCATGGGAGAAATAGGGCATAAATAACATGTATCAGAAAGGATGTGAGATAATGACACACCTTAACAAGAAGGGAGACGTGAGCTCCTGGACTGGTGGCTGAATTTTATGTAAGCAATTTTAGGCAAGGCACCACTGACTAGAGGATTTTGAGTTGGAGGAAAAGTGAGAGAAGATACCAGGAAGAAAATTCATTATGGGCAGAGGAAAGAGCTAGGGCAAAGGCAGGGGCAGTCCTTGTTTATTTAAGAACCAGCAGAGAGGTCAGTGTGGCTTAAACTCAGCTAACAAGATGAGAAGTGGAGGTCAGGGTTGTACCAAGAGCCAGATCTGTGTACTTTAGCTGAGGGAGAAAGGAAGCTACCAGAGATTTTCATTATCACATTTATGCTGATGCAGAAATTTTATCTCTGGGGGCACCTGGGCAGCACAGTCAGTTAAGCATCAAATTCTCGGTTTGGCTCAGGTCATGATCTCAGAGTCATGAGATCGAGCCCTGCGGGGGGTGGGGGTGGGGGGGTGGGGGTGGCTCTGCACTGGGTGTAGAGTCTACTTAAGATTTTCTCTCCCTCTGCCCCTCCCCCTCCACTAGCATGCATGTGCTTGCATGCTCCTGAAAGAAAGAAAGAAAGAAATCTTATCTCCAGCCCTAGCTCTTGACTCAAACCTATATATTCAACCACTTGGTTGTCTAAAAACTCTTTCAAATGTTACCTAGACACCACTGATTCCTGATATCCCAGTCCTCTATGCCCTCCCAAGACCTGTTTCTCACCCAGGATTCTTGTCTTGCTAAAGTTGGATCTTACATAAACCTATTTACCACTTACATTAAAAATAATTTGGAATAAAAAGCTTCCAGTTTCAGCTCCAGTATGTACAAATATTCAAAAATTGTCGGGGCACCTGGGTGGCTCAGTCATTGGGCATCTGCCTTTGGCTTAGGTCATGATCCCCCGGTCCTGCTATAAGGTCCCACATCAGGCTCTGTGCTCAGTGGGGAGCCTGCTTCTCCCTCTCCTGCTCCCCTGTTTGTGCACGTGCTCTTTCTTTCATTCTCTCTCTGTCAAGTAAGTTAAATCTTAAAAAAAAAAAAAAAGGCTTCAAAATTATCACTCTCAAATTCCAACAAGAAACAGCTGAACAAACTGAAAATCAATGGCTTTTCTTGGACCCATCACAGAACTGGGGTAACAAGGCAGATAACACCCTGAAATCTGGAAAGAAAAGTGCATGCATTGAGTTACAGCCAATATCTGCTTACTTGGAGAAGAAGCTACTGGTAGCCTCAGATTCTACAGGGTTGCTACAATTACAGAGAATTTGACTCCTACGCAACTGACAGATGTCAAAGGCTTTTCCAAGTTAGAAATGAAATCCAGAGGTAAAATATTTACAGAAGCCATGAAATCTAAAAGACAGGTTTGACTACCTAAAAATGATGAACTTCTATACAACAAAAGGAAAAAAAGATTAAAAGATAACTAGGAAACTGGAGGGAATCATTTATAGCATAGGTAACAAAAGCCAATGTCCATAATATATAAATAACACCTACAAATCAATTTTTTTGAAAAAGAAAACCTAACACATTAAAGTACAAACAGGCATTTGGAAAAAAAAAAAGTTGTATTTGGGGAGAATCTAGTGGATTGAGAAAGAATGTTGAGACAGATAACATTCAGTGTCAAAGGGACATGGGAAAAAAGACACTGTAAAGCAACACTGGTAGGAGTGTATATTGGTAAACCTTTCTCGGTGGACAATTTGACAGCATTTGCCAAAATATTAAATGTGCAGATTTTTGAGCCAACAATCTCACTTCTAGAAATTATTACGGGAATATATAGAAATATAAGTATGAGCAAGTTCTTGTTACAATGTTTCCAATGCAGAAAATTGGAAACAATTTAACATTCACCATTAGGAACTGGTTACTTGCCAGCACCTGGGTGGCTCAATTGGTTAAGCATCTGCCTTTGGCTCAGGTCATAATCCCAGGGTCCTGGGATTGAGGCCCACTTTGGGCTCATTGCTCAGCAGGGAGCCTGCTTCTCCCTTACCTGCCACTCTCCCTGCTTGTGCTTCTCATATTCTCTGTCAAATAAATTTTTAAAATCTTAAAAAAAAGAAAAAAAAAAAAGGAACTGGTTAGGGTAGGTATAACCATTCAGTAAGGTTCTATGGATGTGATCAAAGCCTATTGTAACTCATCTATAGTCTTAAGAAAATGTCCATGATTTGTATTTAAATAACAGAAGTATGGGGGCGCCTGGGTGGCTTAGTGGGTTAAGCCTCTGCCTTCGGCTCAGGTCTTGATCTCAGGGTCCTGGGATCGAGCCCCACATCAGGTTTCTGCTCAGCAAGGGAGCCTGCTTCTCCCCTCTCTCTGCCTGCCTCCTCTCTGCCTACTTGTGATTTCTCTGTCAAATAAATAAATAAAATCTTTAAAAAATAAATAAATAAATAACAGAAACATGATAAATATTCAGAGTCTTACCTCAAAAAAAAAAAAAGCACTTAATGTATTTATCCAAGACTTCTTTTTTGGCCCCACAATGAAGTTTTAGTTTCTTCCAAATGAACCTTTACAGGTTAAGTTTGTTTCTATATGGTTTATGTTCTATGTTGCCATTATGAGTGAAATATATTTTTCTATTATATTTCCTATATAAATTTACAGTTACAGAAAATGTGTTTTTATATAAGAAATCTGATTTTGTACATTTAGTTTATAATTGAACTCCTTAATGAAACTTCATATTGTTTCTAGCAGTTTCATTACCTACCCCTTCTATTTTTTATATTTCCTTTTCTATCTCCCCCCCCCCCCCCCCCCCGCCAAGAGAAGGTGTTAAATACTATGGCAGTTCAGGGGAATTTTATTGCTAAACACCTGGGAAAAGAGAGTAGGGAACCAAAGAATTACACATATTGGGAAACGAAATTGTTTTGCAAAATCAGGTAAGTCACAATGTGGTCACTGAGCTAATGTTCCTAAAATCATTCTCCATCTAGGCAGTGGTAGTATTCACATACTTTTTAAGTTTTCTCCAAATGAAAACTTGGCCAGGAACACAATATGTAAAACTGAGCTTGTCTGGTTGATGCTGTCCTAATCATTACTCTTTTTCCATGCATGGGGGTCCAGAGATAACTTTTGGACACAAACAGTGCCTTTGCTACAGCCCTAATGGAATGTCCCATGATCATCATCTTCTGGGATTTGATTTGGCTTTAAGGAACCAAAAAACAAAATATTGCACATGGTGATTCTTTGCTTTAAAGCTTATTTAATCAATTCTTGAAAATTCCTACCTGTTGCCCTTAAAAACATACCATACTGAGTGATTAAAATACCAATGTTCCTGTTGATTTGATGTCTTTATAAAGATTATCAATTTAACGAAGGTCTTACTCTGTATGCCCACCACTGCTTAAGGAGAGACAACTTAGCAGAAGTCTGGAAAATCAAATCCAAAGTGGAAAGGAAGGGGGGAAAAACACTTTTAGAACAGTATAGACCAACGATGGAGCTTTACAACAATGGGGCTTTCACCCGAATCTGTGCCTGATGCAAATGGTTTTTCAAGTTCAATTTACATAATTGGCTCAAGAGAGGTCTGCTGTCTGGCAAGCGCTTACTTATAAATTTGGTTCTTTTCGTCCTATGTCAGGTAGGGCTGGCAGCTGTGCTTCAGGACTTCTCTTACTCTCCTGGCACACGTCTCTGTGTGCTTGCATAAAATTCCATCTGGTGGTATATGGAGGGATTTTAATTACGAGACTGCATTTGGCGAGTGGATGAGATAATACATCAAAAGTTTTCCACATGATGAAACTGCATCTCCCAGCATTATACTTTTTTTGAATCACTGACGACACTAAATCACATTGTTTGTGAGCAAAAGCCTTTCTCCCCAAATCATGTTTTACAGCAGAAGGAGCTGTCATGCTCTGAGCAAGCACACTGACCAGAAGGCTTTCTCTAAAGCCAACCCTGTCAGCTGTTCAGGCTCTATAGAAAGTACAGTATGGCCCAGGGATTAAATGAGTATCTTTGGTAACTGCTTTGCCACGATTGGTATAAAAAGAATAAATACACAATTGAGGAAAATTGCAGCTATCCAGATGCACATTACTTAATTAGCTTAGCCACAACTGAATGCGCTAATCATTTTCCCCTTAACAAGTCCTGCGTTCACTTCTCTTTCTTACAAGTTAATTGTACCCCCCATCCGTAGGCTCTGGCTACATTCTAGCTTTCTGTCTCGGTTTAAGTCTGGGTTTAGAAACTACAGAATGCAATATCTCCTCTCATAGCCAAATAATGCATGTGTAAGTTCTATTCCAGTCCATTTCCTCCTGCCCACAGAACTCGCCCATTGACCCTGATTATACTGCACATTTTTTTAATGCATCAAGTATTGCTGATGAAAAGTCTGATATCATTCTGATTTTCTTTTCTTTGTAGGTAATCTGTTTGCTTCGGTTTTGTTGTTGATTGTTTTGTGTTTTAATCACTGGTAGCCTTTAGGATTTTCTTTGTATCCCTAGTATATTGAAGTTTCACTACAAAGGGTTACTTTTTATGAAAGGTATAAGGTCTGTATGTAGGTTCATTTTTTGGCATATGGACTTCCCATTGTTCCAGCACCATTTGCTGAAAAGATTATTCTTTCTCTGTAGACATGCCTTTGCTCTTTTGTCAAAGATCTGAGCAGTCTATTTCTAAGCTCCCTATTCTATTCCACTGATTTATGTCAATCTATGTGTCTGTTCTTTAACCAACAGCATGCTATCAGTTTGCCCTGCAAAAAAGGTTTACAAATACATACTCACACCAACAGTTTCACATTGCCCTTTTATCCTCATCCCATCAACACTAAATGTTATCTGTCCTTTCAATCATTTTTCCAATCTACTAGACAGCCCTCTTCAAAAAAAAATAAAAATCTTTTCAATTACCTGTTTACCCTTTAATATACTGGGTGATTATTTTAATGATTTGTTGATACTGTTTACATATTATGTATTGACATTTTGTTACCAATTTGTTAATAGTTCCCTCAAGTCTCCTAGCTACCTTTTAACTTTTTTCTCTTTTGTTGTACAGAAGTTCTTCATTTTTATGTAGACAAACCCATCTTTTAGATTTCATGACTTGTATGAACATTTTACTTCTGGGTTTCATTTCTAACTTTAAAAAGCCTGTGACACCTGCCAGGTGCTTCAGAGTCAAATTCTCAGTTTAATTCTAGCAACCGTGTGGAATCTGTGGTTTACATATTTTCATTTGAAATTTTTGCTTTCTCATCTCTGTGTTCTACCTTTCTTATTATTTAATATTTGATTTAGCTAATGTCTCTAAAACCACCTTGATTAATGTTTATATCTCACAGGAAATAAATTCCCAGTGCAAAATGGGCAAAAATAAACGTACATTTCACTCCTAAGTACATACCCCAAAGAACTGAAACCAGGTGCTCAAACAAAAACTTGTACACAGATGTTTATAACAGAACTACTCACAAAAGCTAAAATGTGGAAATAACCCAAATATCCATCACATGATGAATGAATAAACAAAATGTGGTATATCATACTTTGGAATAGTATTCGGTCATTACTTGGAATGAAATAGTGATACATACCACAGAGTAATGAACCTTGAAACCCTTATGCTAAGTAAGAGAAACCAGATACAAAGGTTCACATATTGTATGATTCCATTTATAGGAAATAATCGAGAATAAGTGAATCCCTAGAGACAAAAAGCAAATGAGTGGTTGCCAGGGACTGTGGGATGAGAGTAATAGAGATTGATTGCATAATAAGTATAGGGTTTCTTTATGGGATGATGAAAATGTTTGGGGACTACACAGAGGGAACGGTTACACAACACTTGTGAATATACTAAATGTCACTGAATTGTACACTTTACATGGCTAAGTTTTCATTATGTGACTTGTACCTCGGTTTTCTTTAAATTCAAATATATAATAAACATTTCCTTCTAAGGTGGGGATCTTAATCTCCACCTACTGCAAAGGGTTGTTATAATGCTTAGATGATAAACAGCAAGTTAGAACATTGTGCAAATACAGCATGATTACATAGATCACAATCATGACTGTTTTCCCTTCTAGGACAGATTTTGCCTTCCTTTCAAAGCTTCTCAGCTGTGGTTTGTCATTCGTAAATCTGTTAGTACAACAAATTGCTTAGTTTCCACCCCTGCTCTGCTAGAATTTCAATAAAAGGAAGGTCATGGTTAAAATTCTAGCCCATCTCTGTCCCTGCTCCAATTAGGAGCCGGCAGCTGGTGTTCCTACTGACTGGATTACAAACTGTGTGGACTCAGAAGAAAAAAAAAAAAAAAAAACATAAAAGGCGACACTGTGAGCCCCTTCCCTAAGGGTACAGTTCACTTTGGTGTTGCTATTTTATTTTCTTTTTTTTTTT